>NC_064638.1:755236228-755855774 GCF_023864345.2 Schistocerca serialis cubense
ACAGAAACCTACACATTCTTTGTAGCTTTAGCATCAAACCCCCAGGTATGCAGTTGATACCTCACGTTAGAGGTTTTTGACAATGCTTCGTATCCATTCCGCTGCAGGCACATGATTATACACGACAGAAATTTAATTAACTCATTGTCATTGCTGCATTCTTTCGGTGCCATGGGTACGGGCACGTTGTTTTAATGTTAACTACCGACTTCTTATTTTATGCACAGCACAGACATTTGAGTTCATAGCTCTTGGTCAGTGCACGAAAGAAATATTGTGTTTCTACGTCACTTATTAAGACGTCTTATTTTTTTATATAATTTGTACCGAATGTATTCAATTTTTTGTTGGATATGCCAGTAAGAAAGCGTGAGTGAATTCATACAGTGAACCGTGTTCGAAGCATGTGATGTGTGTAATTCATGCCCTGTTACAAAGTACAGTGGAGTGACATCTGAAAATTTACCCAAGAAAGGTAATTAAATTTAATGCCTCCTACACAGAAATGTTCATTATACAACGCAAAAGACCTTACTTCACGAAACACTTCACACACTTTCATTTATGTATGTTCCACTTGTAATCACAAAACCTGAACTTCTTTGGGTGTTTTCACAGCATGATGTCGTGCGATATTAGAATACTAGAGAACAAACTCCATGCCACAGTACCTTTCTCCGTAAGGTACTGTTATTATGCAACCCCAAATTACGAGTACTTAAACCCAAAGGAGTGTTTTGTGCATCTCCCTAACACTCTTGCACTAAACGTATTCCTGACGAAACGTACAGCTCTTCTTACCTATAACCTTGCCTGACGACTAATTGCCCAGAATCAATTGAACAAGCGTTTTGTGAGGAACGTTTTTATGATTTTTCCCGATGAATCTCTGTCTGGCATGTGTTTTTCCTACAACAGCATTTATGCGGTCATTTTGCTTTGTGCCACTCCAAACGCATTTGCCTACTTCTTTTATATTTGTTACCAGTGTTGGTTGACAATCGTGTAGTCGCAAAATAATCACTTAACAACAGTACGTAATGGTATATCATCGTCAGGGTTAAATGCCAGTCCCTGAACAGGTTGTTGATCGCCTGTTGGTCTTCCTGTGTTTCGCTACAGTATTACGGCGTTTTACAGAACAGATACACCCACAAACAATCGCGTGGAGCTTCCGGTATCTAGCAGGCCATTTATAATTACACTGGGTGACAAAAGTCATGCAATAGCGATAGGGACACTTGCAGTTGGCGGTAGAGTAGCGTACGCAAAGTATAAAAGGGCAGTGCATTGATAGAGCTGTCAGTTTTATTCAGATGCTTATGTGAAAATGTTTCCGACGTGATTGTGATTATTGGCGCACGACGGGAATTAACAGGCTTTCAATGAAGAGTGGGAGTTGGAGCTAGACGCATGGGACATTCCATTTTGGAAATCGTTAGGGAATTCAGTGTTCCGCAATCCACAGTGTCAAGAGTGTGCCGAGAATATCACATTTGAAGCGTTACCTCTCGTCACGGCCAACCAAATGGCCAACGTTCTTCACTTTACGACCGAGAGCAACGAGGTTTCCGAGGAGTGGTCAGTGCTAACAGACAAGCAAATCAGCGTGAAATATTCTCAGAAAACATATGATGAACGTATCCGTTAGGACAGTGCAACGACATTTGGCGTTAATGGGCTATGGTAGCAGACCATCGAAGCTAGTGCCTATGCTAACAGCACGACATCCGCTTCAGTGCCTCTCCTGGAATCGTGACCATATTGGTTACACGCTAGACAACTGGAAAACCGTGGCGTGGTCAGATGAGTCCCGAGCTCTGCTCGTTAGAGCTGATGCTATGGTTCGAGTGTGGTGCGTATTCCACGAAGCCTTAGATCCAAGTTGTCAACAACGTACTTTGCGGGCTGGTGGTGGCTCCATAACGGTGTGAGTTATGTGTACATAGAGGACTGGGTCCTCTGGATGTTCCGCTACTTGGAGATCATTTGTAGCCATTCATGGACGTCATGTTCCCAAGCAACAACGTAATTTTTATTGATGACAGCGCTCCATGTCACCGGGCCACAGTTGATCGCGATTGGCTTGAAGAACATTCTGGAAACTTCTAGCGAAAGATTTGGCCATATTTCCCGACATGAATCCTATCGAACGAAATGTCAGTTAGTGCACGAACTCGTGGCACCGGCAACACATTCGTACTTATGGACGGCTATAGAAGCAACATGGCTCAATATCTCAGCAGGGGACTTCCAACGACGTGTTGAGTCCACGCCACGTCGAGTTCCTGCAATACGCCGGACAAAAGGCTGTCCGACACGATATTAGGAGGTATCCCATGACTTTCGTCAGCTCAATGTCTATTATGGACATCAGTGTCCCATAAAAATCCCTTCAGGGCAAATTAACATGACCTCTCGGGAGTTAAACGTGTGATAAACGACGTGGTAGGTGTGTTTGCTTGCAGTACAATCAGAACACAGCTCTGTCGTAGAATTAGGAACCGAATTCTACGGGAGCGCCGTTTCTAGAGTCCATACTTAATTGTAAGGAGAAAGTTATCCATCTCAGATATTACTAACTTGAAAAGTAGCTTACCACCGCTCTTTTCCTTTTTGTGCAGAATTACTTCTGTTTTCGATACAAAAAAGTTAATTGTGAAAATGTTACGGATGTAACTGACGAAATCTAAATTTCCAAATGAATGCGTCGACTCAGTTGAAGAATAACTCTTTGCAAGTATCTTTTTCTTATTTTTCTTTTGAAAAAAGGCAGAAACTGCACTCTTACTTATTCCTTATTCTGCGCTTTGAGATCACTGCGGTACTGCATCTGCAATTTTATGAATACCCCGAAGGAAAACAGTTCTCTAATTTTAGCTACATTTCAAAACTGGTCTCTGTGAAGGAAGGTTTTGTTTCACTCGTCACTGTACCTTGCAAACGTTTTCAAAATGTTCGTCGTGTTCCGCGAAACATCAAGTGAATAAGTAAGTGAAATTCTGAGTCTCTATCAAACAGTTTAAAATGAATGATGGAATTTCCAGTAAACAAGTTTCGCGTTGTCTAAAACACCAAATGAAGTTTCCAAACCTGAGAACCACGTCCACGTCAGCACGCTCCACAGCATCAGCCTGAAAGTGATGTGTTTATTACGGTGAGTAGGAATTCACGAAACGCAAAGAGAGTGTTAAGTTATTTTGTAACAACTGGTAACATTGTATTCTTAACCGAAACGTTTCCTTCTTCCTATGGATCTTACTCGTATATCTGAAATTGTTACTACACAAAATATAATCACAGTCTCTTACATAATGTGTACCGGGAAGTGTTTTATGCTCGAAATTAGGGTTTCCCACTGTAAGAAAAGAAATTAGTAAAATGACTTTCGTTTCTGGTGGCACACATTGCACGGTGGTGCTCAAGACTGCGTGATGCCTCCTATGACATGCTAGTGGGAATATGGGTGCGAGGATAGAAAATAAAACATGTGGATAAACAACACGTTTTACTGATCACAGACGAAACTGATAGAACGTAACCATTACAGTGAATGTAGCTACAATGAATTTCGCAAATACTTGTGGTCTCCTGCTGTGGATATTGGAAAGTCGACTCGAACGAAGAGCGAGTCTCGTGTGGAAACAGAGGGCGTTGTTCCCGTTGTATTGACAGTAGCCCTGTGTAAACAGAGGGAGGAGGACGAAAGAGAAACAGAAAAAAAGTGGAAACGAATTGGTATTTGCTTTGCAAAGGTCATCCCCGTGTCAAAAGTCCTTACGTGGCAGAACTGCTAGCAGCAGTAAGATCTTCTGTGGCTTCTACTTGTGATTGTAATCCACAGCGTACCAAACTATATCGTATACAATTCACGTAAAATCTCATCTTGATTTTCTTCTCAGGATGTCGAGGAACAGGGAAATGCGAAACCTCCAGCATGTGGATGAAAAGCTCACCTTGTGTTTTCCTGTAGACAAGATTGCTAGCATACTTTCTGTCAGTTCTATCCTATGGCGTAATTTCCGGGGGCATAGCACTCAAGAAGAAAAATATATTTATTTTACAGAAACATTTTACTATAATGTTACGTAACGCTGAACTTCGAAGATTTTGCAGAAGCCTCTTAAAGGACCTAGGGATTCTCCCACTTACATGTTAGTACTTCTACTCTCCAACAGTATTTGTGATTAAGCACAAATGAGTATTTAGGATTAAGTCAGAATTCCACAACCACAATACTAGAAACAGAAATCATTACGACATAGATGATGCATCCTTGTCTGGGATTCACTATGGAATTTTGTAATACGTATCCAGTTTACGTAAGACGAAAATTTAAAATCGTCAGGTATTCGAAAATAGATTATCGGAATACTTGGATTCAGAACATAAGTTTCCCTTAACCTAAGAGTCGTGTTTGATTGACTTTGCTAGTATATAAACAGCTGCTAGCGGCCGATGTAAAGTTACATAAATGCTTTATTTAAAGTACTAGGTGGAAAAAGCAGCTAACAAGGGAACCTCCCCATCGCACCCCCCTCAGATTTAGTTATAACTTGACACAGTGGATAGGCCTTGAGAAACTGAACACAGATCAATCGAGAAAACTGGAAGAAGTTGTGTGGAACTACGAAAAAAATAAGCAAAATATACGAACTGAGTAGTCCATGCGCAAGATATACAACATCAAGGACAGTATATGCTCAGGAGCGCCGTGGTCCCGTGGTTAGCGTGAGCAGCGGCGGAGCGGGACTTCCGTGGTTCAATTCTTCCCTCAAGTGAAAAGTTTTATTTTTTTTTTCAGACAACTATCAAAGTTCAGGCACTCACACATAATCAACTTTGCTCTCCAAAATTACAGGACATGTTCAGATTTGCTTGGACATATGCAGGATTTGACGGTCTACACACGGGAAAATTTGAAAACGTTAAAAACATATGTTTTGACAGAGCACAGGGAAAACTGTGAGGCTGTGAAGCTGTTGCATTCATTTGTTGCAGTTTATGTGACAAACTTTTATGTTTTCATCACTTTTTTTGGAGTGATTATCACATCCACAAGAAAACCTAAATCGGGCAAGGTAGAAGAATCTTTTTACCCATTTGCCAAGGGTACAAGTTAGGTGGGTCGTATAGAATATGTCAGACATGTTTTCCTGTGGAGGAATCGGTTGACCTATGGCACTGCGATCAAATGTTTTCGGTTCCCATTGGAGAGGCACGTCCTTTCGTCTACTAATCGCACGGTTTTGCGGTGCGGTCGCAAAACACAGACACTAAACTTATTACAGTGAACAGAGACGTCAATGAACGAACGGACAGATCATAACCTTGCGAAAATATAGAAAATAAACTTTTCACTCGAGGGAAGACTTGCTCACGGTAACCATGGGACCACGGCGCTCCTACGCCCACCCTATCCTTAATGTTGCCTATCTTGCACATGGACTACTCAGTTTGTATATTTTGCTTATTTTTTCATACTTCCACACAACTTCTTCCTGTTTTCTCGATTGATCTGTGTTCAGTTTTTCAAGGCCTATCCACTGTGCCAACTTACAACTAAATCTGAGCGGGGTGCGATGGGGAGGTTCCCTTGTAAGTTGTATAACAGGAGAAGTAACACCGGTTGCTTCAACGTAACTGTTTCCCATGTAATATACAAATACCGGATAATGTACAGCAAATTACCATAGTCACCAGTTCGAGTAGCTTAGTACCACCCACAATTTGTTGTTAGTATACAAAACAGAAGTAACCGTCATTGGCTGCTGAGGTTTGTTAACGTGAAGAATACAAGGTGTAGGTGGTCGGTTTATGTACACGCGACGTCACAAGTCGACTCACGTGGGCTTGGCTTTTCATTAACACACTACGGTGGTAGTAAATGTAGTGCAATTGTATCATTAAGCTAGGTACAGAGCCATATGATACTGAATCATACTTGATGTGTGCCAAAACACTCGACATGTTCCCGTACATTTGTCAACTGATGATGTTCGACGACAAAGGTAGTTACATTAAAAGCGTTTTCTTAACAGCAGCTGAGGCGGTGATTTACGTATACGTTAAACCTAATTAGCAAGTATTTAATGGAGGCACACAGATGAATTTCGAAACCACGTTTGATAGAGGACATTCCTCTCCACTACAACATCATACTTCACAGGATGCAGTGTCCATAAAGCGCGTCTCCTTACACGAGCTTCACTATAAGCATTCCAAAATACTTTTGCGATTTAATCTGTACCATTAACAATATAATAATGAAAAATTTACCTGCAGCAACAAAAATATTTCAGAATATTTGTTTGCTGCTTGCCTTAATCGTTCAAAATCGTCACCTTTTCGTTACTGATCTATCTCCGAGGGCCGATGTGCTTTTATCTTTATTTTTAACTACATTTTAATATTCATTATTTTCAGTGCTGCTTATGCTCCATTTCTCATGTGACAGAGATATTAATAATACACAGTTGTGCAAAACTTAAGAACAAAACTCAATTTCGCATGTTGTTACTGCATTTATCGTAAGGTCGATGAAACTTCAGAATGGAAAGACCTGCTACAGCGTAGCACAGAAGACATGGCCAATGAGACGTACAGAAATTACACCTTTATTCAAAGATAATAAGTAGAATAACGTCACCGCGATCTTTGATGGTGCCCTGTAAATTACAATCGGTGGCACATGGTTCTTAACAGGATGTGTGATCAGAACTGACGACTATGAGTGCTCTAAACGTGCTCTCGTGCTGTCCAGAAAATTGATAAAGAGTTCTTGCGGTATGGCGTTCATTTGCATCACTAGATCCGTTGACGGCTACTGGATGTTTGTTGGTGCATGTGGTGCAATACATCTCCCCAGGGAGGGAGCAGTCCAGTCCAGTCCATTCGCCGAATCCCCTCGTCCCAAGATTTCCTCCACCTTCGCGCATTGTCAAGGCAGAATGTACCCCTGAACCCCTGAAAAGACGAACAATTTCACAAGAACGTTACTAACCCCGTCCGAACAGGCCTTGGAAGTGCCAACGGTACCGACCGGCAGCCGTGTCATCCGTAGCCCACAGGCGTCACTGGATGTGTCTATGGAGGAGCATGTGGTGAGCACACCGCTCTCCCGGCCATATGTCCGTTTATGAGACCGGAACCGCTACTTATCAATCAAGTAGCTGCTCAGTTTGCCTCACGAGGGCTTAGTGCACACCACTTGCCAACAGTGCTCGGCAGACCGGATGGTCAACCATCCAAGTGTTACCCCAGTCCGACAGCGCTTAACTTCGGTGATCTGACGGGAACCGGTGTTACGACTGCAGCAAGGTTCACAACAACGTTGACCGGTGAAAATACCGCGTTCAGAGGTTTGGAGGTCAGTACGCCCTTACAACATCATGCCCATAACATAATAACTGGACGACTAAAACAACATGCTCGGCACCGTTTGTGGGGCCATTACGTGTTCCCACCTCTCAGAATACGAGAGCACGTCCAGAATTACTACTCAGATTGAATTTTCTCTATACGTGCGGTGTTTGTTCTTTTGGACATGTCTGAAAGAGCAGACACTTCGATCCAGCAGCCTTTATGAATTAAGACGCAAAGGAACTATAGACTGGCTGCGAGCGGGCATTGACTGAAGTCATGAAAATGTGTGCCGAATTTGGGTCTCCTGCTTATTAGGCAGCTGCTCTGACATTAGGCCCTCGGATGGGCAAGGTCCACTGCATTTATTTTGTGTAGATAAGTTGAGTCTATGGGTCAGATGGGAGACGTGCTAGGATGTCCGTGCATTTGAAGTGCCCACTGTGTCCCCAGTTACTTTAATGAATGCCCGTCCGCAGCCAATGTCTGTAACTCCTTTGTGTGTGAATTGTCTCTTGGTTCAAATGGCTCTGGTCATCAGTCCCCCAGAACTTAGAACTACTTAAACCTAACTAACCTAAGGACATCATACACATCCATGCCCGAGGCAGGATTCGAACCTGCGACCGTAGCGGTCGCGCGGTTCCAGACTGTAGCGCCTAGAACCGCTCGGCCACCCCGGCCGGCAACTGTCTCTCACGAACGAGCTCCTCGTTGGTCCATTCGATACGCCCCTGGTACCTTCGCAAACGGTTCCGCCAATGTGCGGGTATTAAAGGAACACAATGTACTGGCTGTCGGGCAAAGAGACCAGCACCAGATAATCGCCGTGCCATTGCGAGAGGTCAGATTTCGTTTCTTGCAGTCCTGTTGAATGTGGTTCCAACTGCTCCTGCTATTTGACCTGCTGCACCCATCTGATGCTGTAGTTGAAAGTGATAGACGACCTAGTCCTCTTTGGATAGCAGTGCCTGTGATTCAGAAAAGTCCTCATGTACGTGGAACAGTGCTGTGAGTCCTTCGTCCTGTTTCCCGATTGCTAGTCCGTGTGTGAAGTCACCGAAAGGTTGTCTCCGGGTCTTCTTGTAAGGAAGACCACTGCCACAGTAACTGCTCACTGATTGATACACACTGCCATTATTTCACCTGCCTCGTGTTGCGCGTTCAGCTTCGTTTTGCGCTATAGTCACGCTGACCTCAAGCCATGCGACGTCCAGCTTTCCGTGCACAACTGCGGCACCTGTGGCAACATTTCCACCGAGTAGTTAACATGTTACCTTATTTTATATGTCGCGTCCTTGACCCAAGATTACTAAACCTTCGTAAAATTTACGACTGAAGTTGCAACTAATTCGCTGTTCCTGCTAATCTGGTGTTGTCAGGACGGTCCTCTCTGCCAAACACTGTGTGATTGGCAGTGTATCCATGTAGGTTTAGCGAGTAAAGCAGGAAATTATGTGAAAATTTAATAGGTGACATACCTTATAATTGTAACTGAGTAGTGAATAAACTATAAATTGTAACTTTCTTTGAATAAAATATAGAGGAATAAAGTTTACAATGGTTTAATAGCAATATAACATTTTCTCCCCTTTAGTGTTCTAGGGTTAAGTTATGCAGAGCAGTGTATTTCGCAAAAGTTCTCGATTTTTCTGAGTAGCACTTCTATTGTTGAATTGTTGTTCAATTATTTATGTTGAACGCTGGACTGAAATTTTCAATACGGAGATCAGAACTGGTATTTTCACTCCTTCTTCAACACCTTGAACGAGAGTTCCATCCGAAAGTTCGGAAAAGTTTAAAATTTTAGATATTTAATATTAATTTCATATTCTTTCTGCGTCCTTGTAAAGCTTTACAATGTTGTATATGACACCTTACGTTTGACACAAAGGGTTCGCGAGCCGTTGTTAGTAAGATCCGTTACAACGTGCGTCGCTCGGTCGCCGTGATTAACGCTCCCTTCGGAAGCCTTCCGCGGCCGAACAGTTCGCCCACTAATGGGCGGCTGGTCGGACGGCGCGGTTCGCTTAGCGGGGGGAATCGATATCTCGTAAACAACAGCAGCCGGAAAGAGAGGCCGGCGCCGCTGCCCGCCACGCCCACCGGGCGGCCGGCGCCAGGCGCGGGATCACGTGACGCCCGCTGTACCCGCGTGGCTCGCCGAGTGCTTTGTCGGTAAAGGGAGGCACGTCAGCCGTCACGTCACGTACTTTTGTTGCCGAGTATAAAGGCTTCTTTTGTGCTATGGAAATTAAGTGAACATCAACCACATGTTTTTGCGTGAGGGATTGTTCCTTCCATTACTTTTCTGCACGCCCTTACCGGTTTGATACCCCATCTCATTCCTCACTCACACTGCCTCCAACATGACAAGACTTTTGTTATTGTCAGTTGTTGTTACCCTGTATTTCAGCACGCTCTACTATGTAGCAGCGAAAGAAATCAGTACTCAAAAAGCAAAAAAATAAAGAACAATGGTGCAGTCACCTTTTACCTTTTTTCGAAACTTGAAGGTCGTCCTTCGACGCAGTAAACAAGATATTCTTTCGCTAATTGAATCTTTTTTTTATTTTCCTTACACAGATACACAGTACCAAACTGTATGTATCTTGACTGTAAGTTGAATTCCTTACTGTTAAACTGTTTTTACTATTTTCGGTGACAACTTGAAACATTCTGTTTTCTTCCAGGATATCAAATGGGCAGCTGTGGTTTTTCTTTTTTTTTTTCCCAATATTCCGGGATGCCATAGTCTCCCAGGATTTCTTGATGTGACTGTTTAACGGTGGGCTTTTCCGTGTTCAGCCGAGTTTTGATTCCATTTCACGCCCAAAATTTCAACGACTGACCAGTCGACTTCGGAACCACGCAGCTGCTACGGTCGCAGGTTCGAATCGTGCCTCGGGCATGGATGTGTATGATGTCCTTTGGTTAGTTAGGTTTAAATAAGTCTAGGGGACTGATGACTTCAGATAGAGCCATTAGAACCCTGTCGTCTCCTTTAGGTACTCAGAGATGAGCTGTTATGCGTGTTCACTGCCTGGACTCTCAAGTATGGGCTATTTATCTCAGAGTTCTAATCCCGGAGGACTCTACGCCCGTTGTTGCGCATTTGTTTTTTAAACCCACAATGTTATTAAGCAAATGGCACATTCTCTCTCAGTTTTAAAGCACTGACTTTTGAAACGACCAGAGACATCTTAATAAATGGACTGTCAAACACCAAACCCGAGTTTAAACTTAAAACTCCGTCTCGGTTCATTATGTTTCCCGAAATGTTTCGACGTATCCCTGTCCAGGTAACTTGGCGTTTGAACTAATATGTTAATTCTGTCTCGTCAATTTCACGACGGCAGTGTTTGGCGACAGCTGATTTGCCTGGTTCTTTTAGTCGAAAGTCTTGATGGTGTTCTTCACACCCTCCCCGATTTCTCTCATAGTTTGATCCAAGATAAGTTATGCGACATTTGCATACAACGCGATACTCGTCATGGATCGTCTTTAAGCTTACAAACATCATCGAGTCTTCTCTTCTTCTTTCTCAGCTTCAACCTCCTCCTCAGGCGTTGCTGATTTCTACGGCAACGCAGTCCTATCAGACTACGAGGGGGGGGGGGGGGGGGCTAAGGAGGACGGTGTGTGTTAACATATGCTAAGGTATGCTGAAAAAATTACTTCGACGGCTCAAGAAGCACTCGTTGGAAATACTGTAGCAGCAGACGAACGTAAACACTGACAGATAAAATATCACAACACCAAAAAATAATTAACGTAGAGTAACGAAATTTCAGGAATACATCTGTATAGCTGTTATATTTAAGTGATTAACATTGTAAGATCGCAGGTTGATGTAAGCACAAGATAAACAATTGCAAATGTGTAATGCTGGCACGTTAACAACGAGTGCAACCGTCACAAAGTTAGATGCAGGCATACAAACATGCATGAAGGAAGATTGAGTTTAACGTCCCACCGACATCGAGGTCATTGGAGACCGAGCAGAATTTCGTACTGTGTCAAGGATGGGGATCGAAGTCAGCCACGTCCTTTCAAAGGAAACATCCCGGCATTTGCCTGGAGTTTTTTAGGGAAATCTTGGTGACCGGGCCCGGGTTTGAACCGCCGTCCTCCCGAACATGCAAACATGGATACTGCATAAATTGAATTTTACAGTTGCCGGATGTCATTTTGTGACATGGAGTTCCAAACATGCATACTGCATACATTGTGTGAGATGGAGTTACATAGCTGTTGCACTTGGTCGGTTAATACAGGAACAGTTAGTGCGCTTTGTGGATGACGCTGGAGTTGTCGGCCGATTGTGTCCCATATTGCAAACAGATCTGGTTATCGATCAGGCCAAGTCAACATATCGACACTCTGTAGAACATGCTGGGTTACAACAGCGGTATGTGAGCGAGCGTTATCCTGTTGTAAAACACACCTGTTCAGGAATGGCAGTATAGTAGGTCGCATCACCAGACTGACGTACAAATTTGCAGTCACGGTGCGTGGGATAACCACCCGAGTGCCCCTGCTGTCATAAGAAATTGCACCCCAGACTATAACTCTGTAACTCCAGGTGTAGGTACAGTGTGTGTAGCACGCAGACAGGTTGGTTGCAGGTCGTTAACTGGTCTCCTAACTAACGTAGGGCACTGCTGGCACCGAACCAGAACCAGCTTTCATCAGAACACAAAACAGACCTTCACCCTGCCCTCCAGTGAGCTCTCGCTTGACACTAGTGTAGTCACAAATGACCGTTGTTTGGCGTCAGTGGAATGCACGCTACAGGGCATCTGGCTCGTAGCTGACGTTGACGTAACCGATTTACAACAGTTCATTATGTCACAGTGGTGCCAACTGTTGCTCAAATTGCTGCCGCAGTTGAAGTACGATGTGCCAGAGCCGAACACCGAACACTATTTGATTTCCGTTGGAATTTCTCCTTTTTTAAGGCTACGTAACTTACAAGGGAACCTCCCCATCGCACCCCCCTCAGATTTAGTTATAAGTTGGCACAGTGGATAGGCCTTGAAAAACTGAACACAGATCAATTGAGAAAACAGGAAGAAGTTGTGTATAACTGTGAAAAAATAAGCAAAATATACAAACTGAGTAGTTCAAAGGAACATGAGCAATAATATGGACAACAGGAACGCAGGAGCGCCGTGGTCTCGTGGTAGCGTGAGCAGATGCGGAACGAAAGGTCCTAGGTTCAAATCTTCCATCGAGTGCAAGTTTTAATTTTTTATTTTCCGTTTATGTGAGAAACTCTTATGTTTTCATCACTTTTTTGGGAGTGATTATCACATCCACAAGAAAACCTAAATCGGGCAAGGTAGAAGAATCTTTTTACCCATTCGCCAAGTATACAAGTTAGGTTCAAAAATGGTTCAAATGGCTCGGAGCACTATGCGACTCAACTTCTGAGGTCATCAGTCGCCTAGAACTTAGAACTAATTAAACCTAAATAACCTAAGGACATGACACACATCCATGCCCGAGGCAGGATTCGAACCTGCGACCGTAGCGGTCACGCGGTTCCAGACTGAAGCGCCTTTAACCGCACGGCCACACCGGCCGGCCATATACAAGTTAGGTGGGTCGACAACATATTCCTGTCATGTGACGCACATGCTGTCACCAGTGTCGTATAGAATATATCAGATGTGTTTTCCTGTGGAGGAATCGGTTGACCTATGACCTTACGATCAAATGTTTTCTGTTCCTATTGGAGAGGCACGTCCTTTCGTCTACTAATCGCACGGTTTTGCAGTGCGGTCGCAAAACACAGACACTAAACTTATTACAGTGAACAGAGATGTCAACGAACGAACGGACAGATAATAACTATGCAAAAATAAAGAAAGTAAAATTTTCAATCGAGGGAAGACTTGAATCAAGGATCTCTCGTGCAACAGGTGCTCACGCTACCACGGGACCACGGCGCTTCTAAGCACGCTTCTTCCATGATGTTGCTTATGTGGCCCATGGACTACTCAGTTTGTATATTTTGCTTATTTTTTCACAGTTCCACACAACTTCTTCCTGTTTTCTCAATTGATCTGTGTTCAGTTTATCAAGGCCTATCCACTGTGCCAACTTATAACTAAATCTGAGGGGGGTGCGATGGGGAGGTTCCCTTGTTAGTATCAGAGCACAACTTTAACTAATGCATACTTTGAATTATCAAAACAAACTGTAGCATATCATTTGTAGTGTTGAGACGACTATATAAGCACGCTCCAAAAGCCAATAAATTTTAAAAAAAGTTTTCGGCTGTGGCAATGCTCCTCTAGTCGACTGACTTCCTGCTACTGCCGGCAGTTCCTTGTTTATCGCGTGTGGGGCTGGCACGGCTACGCACTTGATTCCTGCATCCATTCATCAAAGCGAGAAAACTGCTGCCGCCACCTGACGAGAGCGGCCGGAACTCTCTTTGTGTCGCGAAGTCACACCGCAACTTCTACGCCGAGGTTTCCGCAGACAGTGCGAAGACCACCTCCTACAACCCAAAGCATTCAACGTTGACACCAGCGCTTTCAAGACTTGTTTATCTAAGGGGAAATCCACAGGTCACCCCCATATGATCGATTAAGATGAGAGCGCATTCTACACAGCTCTGCATGTAGTTGACAGATCTGTTCGTCGTTCCAACCGAGAGTTGTACATCCCTCATGTGTCTGTGATGCGTTTTGTGTCAACTTCATGTTTCAAACAATACAGGGTTCAACTACTACAAGCTCTTCATGTTTTGTGACCCCCTTCCGGGCGTATAGATCGAAAATAACAATTTCCTTTCACTTTTAATGTTTAGTGACGTGTGTACGTTAAATCACATGTAAGAATACGAGGAACACAGCAGCTATGTACCAAAGCCGAGCACGACAAAGACTCTGCTAAATTTCATGTCTTAAGCGTCGTTTCCCGAGAAAAGATTTATGGTCTAGTGTCGGAAGTTCCATGCGGCTTTTCGCGGATGATGCTGTAGTATACAGAGAAGTTGCAGCATTAGAAAATTGTAGCGAAATGCAGGAAGATCTGCAGCGGATAGGCACTTGGTGCAGGGAGTGGCAATTGACCCTTAACATAGACAATGTAATGTATTGCGAATACATAGAAAGAAGGATCCTTTATTGTATGATTATATGATAGCGGAACAAACACTGGTAGCAGTTACTTCTGTGAAATATCTGGGAGTATGCGTGCGGAACGATTTAAAGTGGAATGATCATATAAAATTAATTGTTGGTAAGGCGGGTACCAGGTTGAGATTCATTGGGAGAGTGCTTAGAAAATGTAGTCCATCAACAAAGGAGGTGGCTTACAAAACACTCGTTCGACCTATACTTGAGTATTGCTCATCAGTGTGGGATCCGTACCAGATCGGTCTGACGGAGGAGATAGAGAAGATCCAAAGAAGAGCGGCGCGTTTCGTCACAGGGTTATTTGGTAACCGTGATAGCGTTACGGAGATGTTTAATAAACTCAAGTGGCAGACTCTGCAAGAGAGGCGCTCTGCATCGCGGTATAGCTTGCTCGCCAGGTTTCGAGAGGGTGCGTTTCTGGATGAGGTATCGAATATATTGCTTCCCCCTACTTATACCTCCCGAGGAGATCACGAATGTAAAATTAGAGAGATTAGAGCGCGCACGGATGCTTTCAGACAGTCGTTCTTCCCGCGAACCATACGCGACTCGAACAGGAAAGGGAGGTAATGACAGTGGCACGTAAAGTGCCCTCCGCCGCACACCGTTGGGTGGCTTGCGGACTATAAATGTAGATGTAGATGTAGAAAAAAAACATAAAAAAATAAATAAAAAAGCCGTGGTAGGAATCATGTACCTCGATATTCTGGAGATTTCTCTTCTTCCTTAATTGCGAGAGTGTTCTTAAAACTTCATGTTTAGGATTCTGTGCCTTACAGGATGGCTTTGTTGTTTATCTGTCTGTCTGCTCATGTATTATGTAACCGTTTTCACAGTAACAGGTAGGCACATCAAGTTCAAATTCATGTCATATATTAAGGCCTACGGCTACTTGACGGTGCAAAATTTGTTAAATTCAAAGTCAGTGCAATTAAAATTCTTGGCCATTTATATCACGTATTTTGGCACTTCGAAAACTCACGTGTCAAAACCTATATGGTACTTCTTGTTGACCTAGAATCATCAAATTTGGCAGGAAGCAAGTTTCACAGTGCAAGTGAACGAAAAAAATACGAAAGTTTTGAAACTGTAATTACATAATAATAATAAATTTCTGATAATTTCTTAACCGCCTGTCTGTCTGTTAAGAGCACATTTTCGTAGGAACGGGTAGACGTATCAGGTTAAAATTTATGCCACATGTTAAGAAGTTTCTTGGCGGTATAGAAAATTGAAGCTTATCAGTCAATGCAACCAAAAGATTCGGTCATTTATATCACATATTTTGGTGCTCGGAAACTCACTCATTAAAACCTATACGGTACTTGCCGTTGACCTAGGATCATTAAATTGGCAGGAAACAGGGCTTTACAGTACAAGTAAAGGAAAAAATTGAACCTTGTTAAGTTGTAGCGCCGTTTGAACATACATTGCATTAATCGTTGGAAAGACCACATAGATAATATTGTGGGGAAGGCGAGCCAAAGGTTGCGTTCAATTGGCAGGACACTTAGAAGAAGCAACAAGTCCACTAAAGAGACAGCTTACACTACACTCGTTTGCCCTCTGTTAGAATATTGCTGCGCAGTTTGGGATCCTTACCAGATGGGATTGACGGAGGACATCGAAAGGGTGGAAAAAAGGGCAGCTCGTTTTGTATTATCACGTAATAGGGAGAGAGTGTGGCAGATATGATACGCGAGTTGGGATGGAAGTCATTAAAAGAAAGACGTTTATCGTCGCGGCGAAATCTATTTACGAAGTTTCAGTCACCAAGCTTCTCTTCCGAATGCGAAAATATTTTGTTGAGCCCAACCTACATAGGTAGGAATGATCATCAAAATAAAATAACAGAAATCAGAGCTCGAACAGAAAGGTTTGGATGTTCGTTTTTCCCGCGCGCTGTGCGGGAGTGGAATGGCAGAGAGATAGTATGATTATGGTTCGATGAACCCCCTGTCAAGCACTTCAATGTGAATTGCAGAGTAACCATGTATATGTAGATGTAGATGAATCGTCCATCGAAAGCATAAGAAATGAACATCGCTGTTCGCAGACGTATAATGCAAGTTGTTGTCATGTTTTAATAAGTAAATAAAAGCTGTTTCATTAAATCTTTTCTCTATATGCATATTTAAACTGATCTCCCCTACTCCTTTCTTTTTATATCTCCGAGCTAGGCTGAGGAACTACTGTAGAGATTTTGACACGGTCCTGGAATTCCCGGAATTATCGATATCGAGAACAGGCAAGAATCATTAAGATTCTTGATTCTCTGGATGGATGAGCTATCTGCATACACCAGACCACCTCATGGTGTTTTCACTAGCGCACAGCGCAATGCACAGAGCGAAGATGGCTTCGCTTTCTTGACGACGGTTCAAACCCTCAGTCCTCGACTTTGCACAACCTTACGCTTGTCTCTCCCTTTCTGTATCGACCTTTTCCAAAATTTCGTCTCTGCTTTCTTGTCAAATGTTCATGTGCAGTCGTCCGAGAACTAGTTTCCTGGTGCAAGATTATCGGTGCAAAAACTATTTAAATTATTTACGTTACGTGTAGGTAGTCGTCCATGCCAAGCAAAAAAGACTGGGCCTTTCTACTAATATCCATGGACCCATCAAGTGTGGTGAAGTGTTGTGGGAAGTTTTCAATTTAGACTGAAAACTGATCATGCAAATTTCCGGCAATGTCGCGGAATGGCCGAGATATTGTCATAATTGAAAGCTGCATTTCCTTGCATGCGAGAAAGTGGGATTCATTGTCTCTGCTACAGCCAACAAAATATTCTTTATTAATGGATCTTCCATACAAGGCTTTCCAGCACTTGCCAAAAGTAGAGTAACCTTATAATTTGCGCTAAGGGTTCTTTCGCACCATCCTTCATCTTCTTCGCCCTAAATTAGAGTAAAAAGATTGCGATCGAAATAATACAAGCGTAAACGGAAACGAATACCCATTTGAGAGGAATAAAAACAAACTTCAGTTCGTTTTGCAGCACTTTTAACCAAAATATGCATGTCAAACGACTGATGGAAACCTCATTTGTGGATGCAAAATTCTCTTCTGCAAGAGTTCGCAGCTTCGTGAATCCTTATCCTCTGGCGTCCCCTATGATTTCGCTATACTTTCCTGAATGCAACTTGCCGTAGTGTCTTTCAATACATGATTTTCTTATGAATGTAATTACTGTACTGTAGATTAGAAATTTTTGTTAATCGTCACAGCCAATAAAGAAACAAGAAAATTCTCTCTTCCGTTTAAATGGACTTTCGGAAATATTTTCGTTTTTCGGAGTGGGTTGTCCCATTGTTCTAGTAACAGTCTTGCGCTGATTTATTTCAGTGTTGAATAAGCCATCCATTAAAGCACTAAGCGGAGCACCATGGCTGCTTCACCATGCAAGCCGAGTTGAGGCGAATTAAGCCGAGTTGGACCGATGCACCGTGCAAACACTCTCTGCACCTCGCTTTCCAAGTGCGCGATTCTACGTGTGTGAGAGACCCAGGCATACATAATTAAGTTTGTACAGAACCCTCAGTGCGCGCACCTGAGCAATGTTTTTTTCAACAGGACGTTGCACTACCGCACTGGCACCTACATGTAAAAGCAGCTCTTGACAAGGAGCTGCTTCAACCCCGGATCGGTCGTGGGGTGCTCACGTACCTCGTATTGCAGCACTGGCGCACAAGATCACCTGATCTTACAGCATTTGTTTTTCTTTTCTTATTTGTTAAAAGCTCTATCTACGTGGCTCCCCTTTCACCAACTTCGTGTGAACAGTGATGCCGAAAAGTAACAGCAACAGCGATTCTCACAAATGTATGTTAGATTTCGACTACAGTCTGTATACTTTTCGTGTGTCCGGTGGAGGCTATATTGAATATTTGAGAAAAGTAAATCAAAACTTTTAAGTTAAAACTAACTGTAAAATGTAATCCAAGGTTGTACGTGCTTGCATGCTGAAGAAATACCCTTCTAAATTAGAATGATTCTTTTGAAAATTAGCAATCCTCCATCTAAATTAAAATTCAACACTTGTTTCTATCTTCCTTCATATAGACGATGTACTGTTGTGCGATTGTATGAAGATTTAAAAATATCCAGCATTTTAAAATGACATAATATTGTGAGACCGCGGACTGGGTGGGATTTATACATATTACTAACAATTTAAACGGAAAATTCGTGTCACCATTACATGAAACTTACAAACTGCACTACAGTGAGTCTTGAATCGCAGTACAAGGAACAGACTTAATGATTTAATTACGATGTTGCAAATAATAAGTTACGTAACTTTTTTCTGTGGTTCACGTCTGAAACCCTAGTACACACTGAGACCCCACGCCACTAGAAAATACAAAATAAAATGGGGCCACCCAATGGTAAGGCGTAGTTAACATGATGTGTAGTGCTAGTTTTCTTATCATCTCGAAAAAATGGTTACGTAATTAATTCATTTATTTTTTAACTAAAGGATGATCCACAGGGTTGTAACCACCCTTCCAAAAGAAAACGAGCTAACACATAAACAAAAATTTTAAGGCGAGTTGTGTAAAATGGGGAAGACGGCCAAACCAGTGAGGTTGCTCCTATCATGTCGACCATTTTGGAATCAGTGACCTTGGATGAAAATCGTAACCTTCAAAAGGCAGTGGGGTCATATAAAACATCAGAAAGATAATTGGTCGAGAAAAACAGTGGGATATTTTACCTGAGCCTAGCTTTACTCATTCTCGATTTATGACACAGTAGGTCCAGAACAAAGTAAACTCTACTGATAAGACATAAAGGATACACGATGTCTTCAGCGTGTTGCCCAGCACTTGTAAGCTTTTGCTGACCGTTTCATCAATTTCTCACAGATTTTAACCACTAAATGTATTGGAAGGTGAGCACAAGCATCAAGAATCCGCTCGCAGAGGTTGCAAGGTTTCTGATCTTCACTGCATACGCAATTGCTTTCACATATCCCCACAGATATAAATCTAATGAACTTGAATCGGGAAACCGTGGTGACCGCTCTACGACCTATGCATCTCATTATGGGCTAGCTGTCCGGGCCTACCTTGATATCCAGTTTCCCAGGCCGCCACGTACTTCAGGTTTCTATCTGTGGGGCAGTTGTGTACCTGGTAAATATAAGAAACCTTGTACACCTTAGGGAACGGATTGATCACATGTGTGCTAGCAGTACGGCACATGGTATGGTCAAAATCTGTGAAGAACAGGGAAGCAGATAACAAGCTTGGAAAGTACTGGACAGAATGTCGACCACATCCGGTAGCCCGTGTGTGTTATCACGAGCAATTGCCTTATTCTGCGACTTTACTCGTGAATGATGTGCAGATGAAGGATTTTCATGTGTGATTCGCTACATATTGCCTCTTTCCATTTTAAATAAAGATTTTCATCTCAGGTGGGATGCAGACATGTACCTCCAAATAAATAAAACTTATTTACGTAGCTTTATTTTTTGGAGGTGTTAGCCTAAACATTATGTCTTGGATAGGCCACAATAAGTAGATGCGGTGTTGGGCGATCGGCTTGTCGTGAAAAGCATTCCGCAATAGGTGCCTGTGGTAATTTACGTGTTCACCAGCAAGTCTCCAGCACCTAAGTGTAGCATTTCTCCTAGAACAACGTGGTCCTAAACTTACATATTATATTGTGCTCCTCTTGGACTGATAATAATTTCCGTGTGGTAGAGTGGCTCTGAGCACTGTGCGACTTAACTTCTGAGGTCATCAGTCGCCTAGAACTTAGAACTAATTAAACCTAACTAACCTAAGGACATCACACACATCCATGCCCGAGGCAGGATTCGAACCTGCGACCGTAGCGCGAGTGGTAGAGTTATGAGTTCCATAATTTTCATGATATTTCGCCATAATTTCTGGTTATTATAATGTTAAATGGTTACAAACATTTAATTGTATTTGTTTATTTACTTATAATATATAATTATGGGCTGGTGCACTAAGTTTACAACGTTTTTTTCATAAGTTTAGTAAACGCTATAGACATACATAATAGAGATTGAAGTCATCGATAATATATTGTCCTTCACCATTTGCAAGAGTCTGCCAAGGCTGCGGTAACTTTTCCATTCCACGACTGTACAAGTCACATTTTTTTGAGGTCAAGAACTCGTAGAGCCACGTTCGGAGCGAATTTTCATCCGGAATTCATAGAAGAAGGATCCTTAATCTTACGATTATATGATAGCGGAACAAACACTGGTAGCAGTTACTTCTGTAAAATATCTGGGAGTATGTGTGCGGAACGATTTGAAGTGGAAAGATCATATAAAATTAATTGTTGGTAAGGCGGGTACCATGTTGAGATTCATTGGGAGAGTCCTTAGAAAATATAGTCCATCAACAAAGGAGGTGGCTTACAAAACACTCATTCGACCCATACTTGAGTATTGCTCATCAGTGTGGGATCCGTACCAGATCGGGTTGACGGAGGAGATAGAGAAGATCCAAAGAAGAGCGGCGCGTTTCGTCACAGGGTTATTTGATAACCGTGATAGCGTTACGGAGATGTTTAACAAACTCAAGTGGCAGACTCTGCAAGAGAGGCGCTCTGCATCGCGGTGTAGCTTGCTCGCCAGGTTTCAAGAGGGTGCGTTTCTGGATGAGCTATCGAATATATTGCTTCCCCCTACTTATACCTCCCGAGGAGATCACTAATGTAAAATTAGAGAGATTCGAGGGCGCACGGAGGCTTTCAGACAGTCGTTCTTCCCGCGAACCATACGCGACTGGAACAGAAAAGAGAGGTAATGACAGTGGCACGTAAAGTGCCCTCCGCCACACACCGTTGGGTGGCTTGCGGAGTATAAATGTAGATGTAGATGTAGTAGGGAAGTTCCTTGAAGATTGCTCAGTAGAGAGCGAAAAAGGTGAAAATCCGAGTGTGCAAGATCAGCCGAATAAGTTGGGTATGGAATGACTTCCCAGCCCAACTCATGTATATCGTCTGTTGTCAGTCTAGAAAAATGCGGGCGGGAGTTAGCGCAGAGTAGCCTCACTTCACGCAGTCTTCCTGGTCGTTGTTCTGAAAGAGAACTCAGTTGCTGACAATAAATGTCAGCAGTTGTTCCACCAGATGCACAACGTTATATTTTGTGGATGCGCACAGGTCTTTGTATGGGGAGTTGATGCTTTGTTTGGGCTCAACCATTCCTTTCTCTTCCTTACGTTAGCATAAACATACCATTTCTTATCAACAATAACGATACAGCATAGGAATGGTCGGTGTTGTTCACTTGCCAAATTCAAATTCAAATTGCTCTGAGCACTATGGGACTCAATTGCTGAGGTCATTAGTCCCCTAGAACTTAGAACTAGTTAAACCTAACTAACCTAAGGACATCACAAACATCCATGCCCGAGGCAGGATTCGAACCTGCGACCGTAGCGGTCTTGCGGTTCCAGACTGCAGCGCCTTTAACCGCACGGCCACTTCGGCCGGCGTTCACTTGCCAATTGACGATGAAGAATCAGGGATGAACATATGGCCACCTACTGCTTTTTGTGGTAGAAGGTGGGGAAAGTAAAAATGACGAGTGAATGCAATTGGATTGTCATTTGTGGCAGTTTCTTCCAACAGGATGGTGTAAGGGCCCATACAGCCGGTCGAACTGTAGAGCACGTTTGCACGAACTTCACGCCTGACGGTTTGTTAGCAGACGGCAGTCTAGTCCTAGCTGGACACTCAGGTCACCTGATCTGTCAGTGTGCAGTTTCTTTGTGCAGTGAGTCCTCAAGTATAATGTGGATTGCAACAATCCTCATAGTTTTCAAGAACTGCGGTAGGACATTTCGGATGAGACTGGAGCAATTCCAGCAGCCCAGCTTCGATCTGTCTTCAGCAACTTGATGATCGGTGCCCAGAAGTGGCAAGAGATGAATGGTGGTCACTTCCAACCCCTGCTATAGTTAGGTTGGCACTGTATTTCCTTTCCTCTGCTGTGTTTCTTTGCTGGAACTCTGTTCTCCAGTCCACTTCTATCTGACCCATCGTGTATTGGCATAGAGCATGTCACGTACCCGTACACCCGAGTTTAGAACCTTGCCCCATTGCATGCAAATGTCGCACGATGATGAAATGACCACAATTTATCACATTGCCAGTTATCGAATACACTGACGCGGATCACTGTGGATAAATGTTTTTAAACGATCTTCATCGAACCCCAGAGGTCTTCCTGAACATGGAGAATCACTAAAGTCAAAAAGATCCTCCTTAAAACGAGGTAATCATTTTCTTGCCGTGCTGCGGTCAATAGCATTATACCCAAACAAGGTGCAAATGTTTCTGGCTGCCTCTGCTGTTGTCACCCCTCTATTGAACTCAAACAGAAGAATATGTCGGAAATGTTCCGCTTCTCTACTTGGTACTCCATTTTCTAGTGTACACAGCTCCACTCTTTAGCTTCAAGTCACAAACTGAAAGTAAGTAGACTCAAATTGTAACTACAAATAAAAAATGACAAGCGATAAATAGCTCCACATCAGCGGAAACACCAACACACAAAACAAACACACTGAGGACTGATGCACCAACCAAATAATATAATACAACTGCTTCACCAGTAATTTGGCGGCAGCTACTTGTAGCATTTTCTAGAGCAATGGAATCCAAAACTTGGACTTGTAATACTTTCCGAATGCCAGAGTTACGGGTTCCAAAATTTTCACGAAATGTTGGCTTCAGTTCTGATTACTGAAATGTTAAGTTTTTGTAGACATTTAATTCTATGTGAGAACCAAACATTTTCAGGTTCTACGTAATAGTATTGCATCCAGACATCTTGAATCAATGTTAGTGCTCATTTCTGGAATACGAGGCTGCACTTACGATTTCATATTTATTTTGCTACTAGTTTCGACGTTGCCCCAACGCCATCTTCAGGACCGTATACTTTGATAATGTCAGTTGTGTGTGACCGAGTACTGGAAGTCCGCGGTCAGACCAATACGTGCTCCACATGGATGGCAGCTATTACCCGACATCCATGTGGAGCACGTATTGGTCTCACCGCGGACTTCTAGTACTCAACCACACACAAATGATATCATCAAAGTGTACGGGCCTGAAGATGGAGTAAAGCTGGAGGAGTTTCATTTTTAATAAAAATTATAACAGTTGATGTCCCGCCATCATCCAGTTTAAATGTGGATGTACAAAGATCCTCTAAAACTGTTGGACGTCATTCATGAATATGAGAACGATGTCTTTCACGACGGCACTGTTGTACAAAACATTTTTGGACTTCTTGACACATGAAATCAGGTTGAATCATTGAGCTGTCAGTGGCTCCTGGCGAGGACGATGGTGGAAATCGTCGAAAGTTCGAAATTTTACCCCGAATTCACTTGGAAAGAAGTCCGAGTATGTTTTGTAGAAATTCAGGAATAATTGTTAAGGAAGATATTCCAACAAAATTGATTGTACCTCTTCATATTACTACGTGGCAATGAGTTCAGCTTACTGAGACTCCAGAGGTCATTTCGCTCAAAGGATTAGGCAATTCTGAAGGCACAAGTTGTCTGTGTCCATTTCAAGACATCTTCTCACTTACCTTACGAATGCGTAGATTCTTCTTCAGCATTATTCGTCGCCTTATCTTGCAAATGGGAGCGCTATTTAGAGCGTCACTGATGTTTGAATGCACTGCAGAAACAGGCATTGGAGTGCTTATTAGCACAACCTCAAAGTTTATCTCGAATTTCGCTTCACGTCAGCAAACCGCTAAACCGTCCTTGCTATACATGATGAGGTGCAGTACGGTGTCCCAACTTCTCGTGGCTCCATCAAAGTGCTATTATGGATCTGCCTGATACGTATTGTGTGGTACCTGGCGGTGCGTCTGTAATGCAGCATGACAGAGGGCGAGCTCCGGTGTAGCGCTGCCCTCCTCTGATGTTGCAGCACCGTGGAGTTCCGTCTCAGAGGTCTCTTCTCTCTCTCCGACAGGTTTCACGTGAAGGGCAGGCGACGCTCGCACTTGAACCCCTCTATCGACCCACTTGATCGTGTGTGTAATATGCTTCTCGAGAGGTCACTCTCCACCAAAAAGGCACGCTTGTTAAAGCAGGCTGACATTCCTTGTCCCATTAATATGTCTGTGGTAGTCTGGTTGCTACCACCTATAGTTTTCTCACCGTAATTTTCACCAATAGTGCCAGCAATAAAATTATTTAAAATAATCTGACGATCAATCTGTATACAAAAGAAAATTTATTTATGTCCATAATTTTGCACGCTGGATATTTTCCAACAGCAGTGATGCACATGAGTTGTTTTCATGAATCATGTCGATAACTGAGTAAGCTGTAACCGTATTCCTATAAAAAAAAATTTTGATTTCCGAGAAATAGATTTATTACGGACAGAAATGTTATAAAAATTTTGTCCAGAATAAAATTTGTATGCAAGCGAAAACGATATTCCAAAAATAGAACACGAATAAAAAATATTAACAAAGCATTATGATTCTCCATTCAAAAGCCAGTTCAGCGTTGCCCTTCTGATTTTTGTTTCTGTACCCAAACTTCGTTTAAATTAGATGTTCAGAGAAGTTTTAGTTTTCGTTACAGTTGGAAGTTAAATTCGTTTTCAGTATTACTCATTTGCCATGCAGAATCGATAATATGTTTGCTGTAATTGATACTTTGAAAGATCATATTTGTTACTTTTATTTGACCATACAGTTGAGGATAGTGCTTTCGTTGGTCCACATATGAATTACCAGTTGCCTTTTCCAAATATACCTTCCAGGAAATTTGCAGATACAGCATATTTTTAGCGGCTATAAGCTCTAAATGGAGATTTTACTGCTACTAGTGTCTTAAGTTTATGGTTTCACATGTTTCACATCGTCAACTGAGATGCCTCGGTTATCAATGAGGCGATACGTTCCATAACTCGGTCTGGATTCAGCTCTCGCAAGCTTAAACATGTAATAAATTAGTGCAGCTAGAGAAATGACGGGTGTATCTTTTGATCAAAGGAAGCCAGACAACCGCATGTAGCGCGAAATTGCTCATTATATGTCACGAGGGGCGGACATCCCACTGTAGAGTAGGGCGGAGAGTGATGTTTGTCAGCAGAGAAGCAGTAACAGCAAGTGGGTCGGTCAGGAGACATGAGTTACTTCGAACGTTGTCATTGGATGTCACCTGAATAACAAATCCATCAGAGACGTTTCACGTTCCTAAAATTATCGGAACTGACTACATCTGATGGAACTGTGAAATGGTACTGCGAAGGATCAACGACAGCTAAACGAATACCAGGCAGACCTGTGGACACGGACTGTCCAGTATTACGATGGATTGCTGTAAAACGTCATACGAAATTAGCGGGAGAATCAGAGGAAGTGATTTCGAAACTGCTACCAGCAGTCCGGCTAGCACAGTGACTGTGTGTAGGGAGTTAAAAACAGTGGGGTACAGTGGTCCAGTAGCCCCTAATCAGCCACACATTCTTGTAGTTAGTGCTAAGTGACACGAGAGGGGGTACAAACAGCGGCGCCACAGAAGAGTGGGTGACTGGAATGACGAATCACTCTATACCCAATGGTAATCCGGTGGAAGGGTTTGGGTTTGGCGAATGCCTTGAGAATGTTAGCTGCCCAAATGTGTAGTCTCAACAATGAGCTACGGAGGAGGTGGTGTTATGGTATGGGTTTTTTCCGTAGTTAGGCTGTGGTCCCATTATTGCACTTATGGAAACGTTAAATGTGGATGAATACAAACACATTTTGCAGCCTTGTGTACTGTGTTCAGCAGAAGACCAGATTGGAGCTATGATTATTTGTACCAGCTTGACAATGCACCCTGTTGTAAGGCAGCATGTGTACGGCAATGCTTTGTGGACAATCATATTTCTGAAATGGTTTAGCATCCTCAAAATCACAACATGCACCCGTTAGATTAGATTAGACTCAGTTTCCGTTCCATAGACCCAAAAATGATACGATTCTTGTGGATGTGGGACATGTCAGAAAGTATAACATGAAAGAAATAGAACATTGGAATATAATACTAACTTCCCTTATCACTCGTCAGGAGATTGTCGAGATATGTGTATACATTACAGTAAACTGGAACTACTAATACTTACAGACTTAATACATAGTCAGAGTGAAAAATTGTTAGGTACTTTTAATAAATTTATCATACATCAGATACCCTATCATGACTGCTGTGATCAAGTGCTGTCAAAACTGAAATCTAACAAATATTTTTACACTTAAACTGGTGCAACAGTCTCTGTTAAGATGTTCATCTGTAGAATATATGTAGCTAACTACCAAAAAGTTTTTAAAATTCTGTTTAAACTGTGCTTTATCCGAAACCAAGTATTTCATGTTTGCTGGCAATTTGTTGAAAATATGTGTTCCTGAATATTGAAGCCCTTCTTGGACCAAGGTAAGTGATTTTAGGTCTTTAGGTAGATTGTTCTCATTCCTAGTATTGATACTATGTAGGTTCTAAATAGAGACATATCATTTGCAATAATTTTCGTGAAGAATTAAATATACTGAGAAGCAATGGTTAGAGTACCCAGTTCCTTGAACAGGTTTCTACATGATGTTCTTGAATTTACGTCTCAAATCACTCTTATTACACGCTTTTGCACTCTAAAAACTTTTGCTTGGTTTGATGAGTTACCCCAGAATATAATCCCAAATGACATAATAGAACGAAAGTAAGCAAAGTATGCAAGTCTATATTTATATCTCCTGCACCTGGCATCTCTTGCATTGCAAATACAAATTTGTGTAAGCGCTTCAGCAATTCTGTGATACGTCCTTCCCAGTTGAATTTATTATCTAGTTGTAATCCCAGAAATTTAACACTGTCAACCTCCTCTACCTGCATGTCTTCATATGCTATACACATGCTGGAAGGAAATAAGTTACAGGTTCTGAACTGCATATAGCGGTTCTTTTCAATGTTTAATTACAGGGAATTAGTTTTACACCATTTATTAACGTCAGTGATAATTTGATTAGCAGTCATTTCTAAATCTGTACTTGGCTTACTATTTACTGCAATTTTTGCATCATCTGCAAACAAAACCAACTTAGCATCTGGCAATATAATAGACGAGAGCTGATTAATATAAACAACAAAAAGCGGCGGACTCAATATGGAAACATGCGGGAAACCACAGGATTGCTTACTCCACAGGTGTTTCACAGTGGCGCCCTATGTGTCCTATTAGTCAGGTAAGACTCGAACCACTTCGCAGAACTGCCAGTGACATTATAATATTCTAATTTACTAAAGAGAATGCAGTGATTTGCATAGTCAGATCCTTTTGACAGGTCACAGAAAGTGCCAGTAGCCTCTAATTTAGTATCTAACAAATTAAGTAATTCTCACTCTACATATAAATAGGCTTCTGTATATCTGAACCCATAAGGAACCCAAACTCCGACTTGAACAACATATTATGTGCAGTCAGATGCTTAAGAAGATGCTTGAATGCAACATTTTCAAATATTTTTGAAAAAAGCCAGTAAAAGTGAATTTGGTGGAAATTTGATAATAACTCTTTACCCCCTTCTCGTAAAGAGGCTTAACTCCATTATATCTTACCCTAGAAGTGTTCTGCTGATTAGAGATTGATTACGCTAGTAACTTAAGATACAGCTCAACTCACATGAACACTCTAGGATTTTTCTTCATTGATGTGTTATCATTACCACTAGAATACCTTCCCTATAAGGATTTTAGGATGGATGCTATTTCTCTGGGAGAAGTGAGTGTCATTTCCATTTTAATGAAGCTATTTATAGAGACCGGTCTCAGATATTGTGCTGTATACTGAACCTGATAACCCCAGCCTCTCAGTAAGAGAAACAAAGATCTTGTTTAAGAGGTTTTCAATACGACATTCAACTGTTACCAGTGTCTCATTTATTCTTAGAGCTATACGTTTCTCTGCCTTCCTGGCCCAACCTGTCTCTGTCTTCACAATTTTTCTCATAACAAAGCTGTTTAGATTTCTGGATTACTTGCTTCAGTATTTTACAGTTTTCTTTGTAATGCATTGCAAATCCAACCTCAGAGCTCTTCCTAGATAGTAGATATAGTTTCCTTTTTGTCCCACATTATACCTTTATTCCTTATGTAATCCATGGTTTATTTTTAGACGACTGTTTGATATGCGTTACTTTTAGGGGAAAACAACTTTCAAATGAGGAAGTAACTTTGTTAACAAACGCTTCGCATTTTCCATCTGAATCAGAAATTTTGTGAACATTTTTCCAGCTCATATCATTGAGCAATGTCCAAAATTCTCAATTTTTGACTGATTTATTACTCTCCTGTACTCATACTTGCTAGATTTTATATCCCAACAAGTTTCAACATTTGACATAATATGCTGTATGTCATGATCAGCATTGGTTTTGTGAAATGACTTTGTTCTACAGATTTGTCTACAAAGATATTATCAACAGCAGTATCGGAGCGTTTAGATATAAATTCACAGTATGAATTAAATTGAATGCCAGTATTACTGACTGCAGTAATCGTTCAGAGCTTTTCAATACATCCACATTAAAATCACCAGCAACAATTATTTCCTTGTGCATTATTGTGACATGGGACAACAGATTTCCAGATTTTTTGTGAAGAGGTTAAAGTTTCCTGAAGGTGTTCTGTACATATTTCCCATTATAAATGGACTCATAATGAAATACTACATCTCTTGCAGAAGCCTCTTAGTGCTGCTCTGAGCAAAAGTTATTAATATCAATATTCCTAAAATTAAAACAGTTGCTGACAAATGTCCCTATTTGGAATGCAAATGATGTCCTTTCTAGACATTTTCTCTACTAAAGTAACAGACTAACTTAAATCCTGTAACATTTAACGTTTCTATTCATGGAAAGTCTTTGGGAAGGGTGAGAACGTCGATTTCGCAACAGATCCCAACATCCAACATCACTACCTTCTCTGTTTTCGGCTCTTAAGGAAGCAAGGGCTACCTTTCAGATCAGATTTCAATCCCTTATAAAGGTGTAGAGTGGACATACTGCTTATTAATGTCCAATAATATGTGTCTGGATAATTGTGATCAGATAGTGTATTCTACAGAACTGAAAACAAGTTTCTTTTTCTTTATCAAAACTGTAAAAGCAGTTTGGAACCTCTTAGCTATCTTTATCAATCTCACTAGTAGTTCCGAAGTAAATGTGTAGTATGTCTCTTGTGTACATAGTTCCGCATAGTCATCACGTACACAACTTTCCCGCTAAGCACAACAGCGCAGGCGCAGCGCTCGTCCGTCTCTGCACTACGAGATGGCACTGCCTAAGAGACAGACCAAATTCTGCTTCCGCCGATCCGTGTATTAATACGTAACGCAGCCAATGAGATTGCTGCTAACATAGAACCTTTTCTCCACGCGGATCACACTCGCACAGTGATACCTGAACACTCGAGGTATTATAACAAGTGTACAGACCTCCGATTAGTCAGTCTCCATTAGTCTGCATTAGTCTGCACCAGTCTATAGTCACGTTTCAGTCTGCGTCTAATAATATTATCATATTCCTGTACATAGCCATGAACATAAATGAATAGACACTTTGTCAAGTATCAAAGATATGCGAGAATAAGATTAATGTACCAAGCCCAAAGGAACTTCAAATTGTCAATTGTAAATAGCATCCAGAATCAAGTTAAGTAATTTCTATGTTTTTATTATTTTAATAAATGTATGTGAAAATTAATCAAGTTCTGTTTAAAGTTGGTCACCGTCAATCTGCTACTCTAAGCGTGCTAGTGGCATTTCTATCGTCTGATCTAACGGCAGAAGATAAACACGCCATGATAAGACCACGAGACATATTGCTGATACTCTCCTACTTCGTTAGAGCGACAAGTCAAATAATCTGATGGTGTGTGTACCGAAGGTCTTACGGCATGCACACCACAGTGTCCTAACTCTGTGTGTGCACACAGTCACTGAACAGAAAAAAATGTAAAGTCTGAATATTTCTAAGTTTGTTAGGAACGAGGAAATAGTCGATAGTCAGGATGGTCTGTCAACTGAGGGATTCGAGAGAGGTAACACTTGCAATACCGTGTGAGTGAAGGCAAATACATCGTGTGAGAATCTTGTAGAAGTTGATGACACCTTCTGTTGGTGTTTCATGTTGTTGCTTGAATGTGGAATCACATTGGATTGTATTTAAAGTGTTTTGTAAAGAACTGTTCTGTTAAAGCCAAGTGTTTCTGAACAAGGGTCATAAAGGGACTCATGAAGCAAAGTCATGGTTGAATAACTTCATTATTATTGCTGTAATTGTAGGAATGTGTGCTTCACGTTCTTATATCTATTTGGTTTCTGGTGCACTTCGTTTACAAGTCAAACGTTTTAATTTGTTTACATGAGTTTACCCATCTCATTGACCTGCCCATGACATCCCAAGCTACGTCCCCCTTATCAGTGCTGTCACTGCTTTCAGCAGTGACATCATCACCAATGTTAATAAAAGCATTCAGCAGTGCCCCCTCCTTTCTCTCTCTCCCCATCACCACTATCTTCATTTGATAAAAATCCAAGAAGGTAGAACCAGCACATTTGTGTTAATGGGGAAAAATCCAGATGTCATAATTAGTCCAGTTGTGCCTCACATGCTCTTCCCATCTTTAGCCAACCACAGAAAAGTATTAAAATAAGCCACTTATTTGTACAAAAGCTGCCCCAAATTCGAATACATCCACTATCAAGTTGTTCCCCACCACTCTAACCAGTTGCTCGACGATATATCAAAACTATAACAAATGCCCTCAAAACAGTAATAAATTGGTTTCCACATACTGTTTGCTCGCTATACATACTCTCTCTTACAAGTTCATCCAGGAATTGTATGTTTTATCAAAAGCCAACCATTTTTTCCCTTTCTCCAATGTTTTTTCTTCAGTTAGATGCAAGGATCGATACCTGATTTTCATATTTATTTCTGTGCTGCAGAAAGCTCCTGCTACTGGCCACAACATGTCGTCTTCTATCACACACATTCTTGTGTTGGTCTCCTGTATTGTTCGAATTTTCAGCATAAGTTGGGAGTATAGGCTTTTACGAAAAATTGCCGTCTGTTCACTAATTCCAACAAAATCGCTGACTTTGCGTGTAGGGTTTCGTAGATCTATCATCTTGATCTATTATACACAATCGACAAAAAGTTATTTTCTTTCATATCAACAAATCTCATATCAGTTCTCCCATATTTTGCTTCATTGTCCGGGCTTAGCAGATCTTCTACCATATCATTCCATTTGAAAGAACTCTGAGCAGTGAAACGTTTAAATATTTTTCATGTAATAGTTCTTATGAATGTCTCCATAACTGAACCTTTGAAGCTGGAAAACGATGAGTAGTGATTAATCCTTCGTTTGACCATTAACTTCTTGAACTGATTATCATCAAATTTCTTACCTAAGTTTGTTTGCAAACAATTTGGAATTCTATTACTTCTTCTGCGTATTTTTCTTAATGCGCCTGCAACCTCAGCATCAGTTTTAGTGTTTAGAGGAGCAACCCATGCATATCTGCGATACACATAAATTACTGTTAATAAGTATTTATAACTGGAATTGTATGTGGAATGTGAAATCAAGTCAACCTAATGACCTTCATGAAGGTCATCGACTCATTTCATGATAACCATTTTCCTCAGATAATCTTTACATTTTGAGTACTGCAGTTCTTCAGATATTAGAGCTTTCATGCTAATTACAACGAACAAGTTCTCGTTAAAATGATGCACCAACAACAAAATATTTCTTTCTATGATATGTTAGAGAGGGGGAGGGAGAAAGCAAAAAATATTCAAGATAGAAATTTTATTAGGAAGCATATGAGATGTTTGATGAGTCAGATATACCTTCAATTCTGTTGTGTCTAGAAAACGCAGCTTACAAAAATTTACTATGTATTGCCCATCACCCTTTGAACACATCAAAAATGTTCAAAAGTGTGTAAAATATTATGGGACTTAACCGCTACGGTCATCAGTCCCAAAGCGTAGACACTACTTAACCTAAATTATCCTAAGGACAAACACACAAACCCATACCCGAGGGGGGACTCTAACCTCCACCGGGAGCATTGAACACATCCAGATATAATTAAGAGAAATATTTAAAACACAAATTAGAGTTATAAGTATCGTCATGTATTCATTTAATGAGCCCCATATGCCACCGAGTTGCTCTTCCAACCCCAGTGGCAGACGCTAGATGATGTACCTTGTACAGTGCGAAGATATACAGTGCGAAGATGTTTACTTTCCAATGGCATGTGTTCGATTCCCATACAGCAAGTACTTGCCTCAGTTGTCATTTAAGAAATGGGCGATTGCATTCAGTTACAGTGAAAGGGAAAAAAACAGTAGCAATGGTATTTATATCAAAGTGTTGTTATTCCTGAATGAAAATGAATACTTCACAGCCACAGGACGTCGAGTAACGACTCAATCTGTGCGCAGTAGGCTGCAAGGTGCGCAGCTTCACTTCCGACGTCCATGGCCAGGTCCATCTTTGCAACCACGATACCATGCAGCGCAGTACAGATGGGCCCAACAATATGCCAAATGGAGCGCTCAGGATTGGTATCATGTTCTCTTCACCGATGAGTGTCGCATATACCTTCAACCAGACGATCGTCGGAGACGTGTTTGGAGGCAACCCGGTAAGGCTGAACGCCTTAGACACACTGTGCAGCGAATGCAGCTGGGTGGAGATTCCCTGCTCTTTTGGGGTGGCATGATGTGGGGCCGACGTACGCCGCTGGTGGTCATGGAAGGCACCGTAATAGCTGTACGATACGTGATTTCCAACCTAGTGCAACTGTATTGGCAGCATATTGGCGAGGCATTCGTCTTCATGGACAACAATTCGCGCCCCCATCGAGCACGTCTTGTGAATGAATTCCTTCAGGGCAAACATCGCTCGACTAGAATGGCCAGCATGTCCTCCAAACATGAAACCTATTGAACGTGTCTGGGATAGATTGAAAAGGGCTGTTTATGGACGACCATGACCCCCATGAACCATGGACCTTGCCGTTGGTGGGGAGGCTTGCGTGCCTCAGTGGTATAGATAGCCGTACCGTAGGTGCAACCACAACGGAGGGGTATCTGTTGAGAGACCAGACAAACGTGTGGTTCCTGAAGAGGGGCAGCAACCTTTTCAGTAGTTGCAGGGGCAACAGTCGGGATGACTGACTGATCTGGCCTTGTAACACTAACGAAAACGGCATTGCTGTGCTGGTACTGCAAACAGCTGAAAGCAAGAGGAAACTGCAGCCGTAATTTTTCCCGAGAGCATGCAGCTTTATTTTATGGTTAAATGATGAAGGCGTCCTCTTGGGTAAAATATTCCAGAGGTAAAATATCCCCCCATTCATTCGTATCTCCGGTCGGGGACTACTCAAGAGGAGAAAGAAAACTGGCGTTCTACGGATCGGAGCGTGGACTGTCAGATCCCTTAATCGAGCAAGTAGGTTAGAAAATTTAAAAAGGGAAATGGACAGGTTAAAGTTAGATATAGTGGGAATTAGTGAAGTTCGGTAGCAGAAGGAACAAGACTATCGGTCAGGTGAATACAGGGTTATGAATACAAAATCAAATAGAGATAATGCAGGAGTAGGTTTAATAATGAATAAAAAAATAGGAGTGCAGGTAAGCTACAACAAACAGCAAAGTGAACGCATTATTGTGTCCAAGATGGACACGAAGTCCACACCTACCACAGTAGTACAAGTTTGTATGCCAACTAGCTCTGCAGATGACGAAGAGATTGATGGAATGTATGTTGAGATAAGAGAAATTATTCAGATAGTGAAGGGAGACGAAAATTTAATAGCCATGGGTGACTGGAATTCGGTTGTAGGGAAAGGAAGAAACGAAACGTAGTAGGTGAATATGGAGTGGGGGTAAGAAATTAAAGAGGAAACCGCCTGGTATGATTTTGCACAGAGCATAATACAATTATAGCTATCACTTGGTTTAAGAATCACGAGAAAAGGTTGTATGCATGGAAGAAGCCTGGAGATGCTAGAAGATATCAGATAGGTTATATAATGGTAAGACAGAGATTTAGAAACAAGGTCTTAAATTGTAAGACATTTCCAGGGGCAGATGTGGACTCTGACCACAATCTATTGGTTATGAACTGTAGATTAAAACTGAAGAAACTGCTAAAAGGTGGGAATTTAAGGAGCTGGGACCTGGATAAGTTGAAAGAAGCAGGGGTTGTAGAGAGTTTGAGGGAGAGCATAAGGGAAAAATTGACAGGAATGGGGGAAAGAAATACAGTAGAAGAAGAATGGGTAGCTTTGAGGGATGAAATAGTGAAGGCAGCAGAGGATCAAGTAAGTAAAAAGACGAGGGCTGGTAGAAATCTTCCGGTAACAGAAGAAATTTTGAACTTAATTGATGAATGGACAAAATATAAAAATTCAGTACATGAAGCAGGCAAAAACGAATACAAACGTCTCAAAAAGGAGATCGACAGGAAGTGCTTCATGGCTAAGCAGGGATGGCTAGAGGAGAAATGTAAGTATGTAGAGGCTTATCTCACTAGGGGTAAGATAGATACTGCCCACAGGAAAATTAAAGAGACCTTTGGAGAAAAGAGAACCACTTGTATGAATATCAAGAGCTCAGATGGAAACCCAGTTCTAAGCAAAGAAGGGAAAGCAGAAAAGTGGATGGAGTATATAGAGGGTCTATACAAGGGCGATGTACTTGAAGACAATATTATGAAAATGGACGAGGATGTAGATGAAGATGAAATGGGAGATATGATACTGCGTGAAGAGTTTGACAGAGCACTGAAAGACCTAAGTCGAAACAAGGCCCCGGGAGTAGACAACAGTCCATTAGATCTACTGACAGCCTTGGAAGATCCAATCCTGACAAAACTATACCATCTGGTGAGCAAGATGTATGAGACAGGCGAAATACCCTCAGACTTCAAGAAGAATATAATATTTCCAATCCCAAAGAAAGCAGGTGTCGACCGATGCGAAAATTACCGAACTATCAGTTTAATAAGTCACAGCTGCAAACACTAACGCGAATTCTTTACACGCGAATGGAAAAACCGGTAGAAGCCGACCTAGGGGAAGATCAGTTTGGGTTCCGTAGAAATACTGGAACACGTGAGATAATACGGACCCTGCGACTTATCTCAGAAGATAGATTAAGGAATGGCAAATCTACGTTTCTAGCATTTGTAGACTTAGAGAAAGCTTTTGACAATGTCGACTGGAATACTCTATTTCAAATTCTGTAGGTGGCAGGGATAAAATAAAGGGAGCGAAAGGCTATTTACAATTTGTACAGAAATCAGATGGCAGTTTTAAGAGTCGAGAGACATGAAAGGGAAGCAGTGGTTGGGAAGGGAGTGAGACAGGGTTTTAGCCTCTGCCCGATGTTATTCAATCTATATATCGAGCAAAGAGTAAAGGAAAAAAAAAAGAAAAATTCGGAGTATGTATTAAAATCCATGGTGAAGAAATAAAAACTTTGAGGTTTGCCGATGACATTGTAATTCTGTCAGAGACAGCAAAGGGCTTGGAAGGGCAGTTGAACGGAATGGACAGTGTCTTGAAACGAGGATATAAGAAGAACATCAACAAAAGCAAAACGAGAATAATGGAATGTAGTCGAATTACATCAGGTGATGCTGAGGGAATTAGATTAGGAAACGAGACCCTTAAAGCAGTAAAGGAGATTTGCTATTTGGGGAGCAAAATAACTGATAATGGTTGAAGTAGAGAGGATACAAAATGTAGACTGACAATGGCAAGAAAAGCGTTTCTGAAGAAGAGATATTTGTTAACATCGAATATAGATTTAAGTGTCAGGAAGTAGTTTCTGAAAGTATTTGCATGGAGTGTAGACATGTATGGAAGTGAAACATGGACGATAAATAGTTTGGACAAGAAGAGAATAGAAGCTTTCGAAATGTGCTGCTACAGAAGAATGCTGAAGATTAGATGGGTAGATCACATAACTAATGAGGAGGTATTGAATAGAATTGGGGAGAAGAGGAGTTTGTGGCACAACTTGACTAGAAGAAGGGGTCTGTTGGTAGGACATGTTCTGAGGCATCAAGGGATCACCAATTTAGTATTGGAGGGCAGCGTGGAGCGTTAAAATAGGAAAGAGGGAGACCAAGAGATGACTACACTAAGCATATTCAGGAGGATGTAGGTTGCAGTAGGTACTGGCAGATGAAGAAGCTTGCACAGGACAGAGGAACATGGAGAGCTGCATGAAACCAGTCTCAGGACTGACGACCACAACAACATGGACGACGTGACCCACTAACCACTCTGAGGGATTTACGCCGAATGGTCGTTGAGGATTGGGACTATCTGGACCAACAGTGCCTTGATGAACTTGTGGATAGTATGCCACGACGAATACAGGCACGCATCGATGCAAGAGGACGTGCTACTGGCTATTAGAGATACTGTTGTGTACAAAAATCTGGACCATCACCTCTGAAGGTATCGCTTTATATGGTGGTACAACATGCAATGTGTGGTTTTCATGAGCAATAAAAATGGTAGAAATGATGTTTATGTTGATCTCTACTCCAATTATCTGTACAGGATCCGGAACTCTCAGAACCGAAGTGATGCAACATTTTTTTTTATATGTGTATAATGCACAATATTCAAGTTAAGAATACAACGTCAATAACATTAATGTACCTCTGACAGGAAAGTTTGATGCAATAGAATGAAATCATTCCATGTATATAAAGTAAATTTGGCTTCGAGGTAAGTGGTTAACACTGAAGAGAAGTTAAGTTTATTTTGCGGGAACATACAGTAGTTGAGTTCCAGCGTTGAGTTGTTCTCTGTGGAGCTGGCTTCATGTTGCTTTTTTTCCTGCCGTTCCGAGCTGCCGTTAATCACGCGCCACACAAAACGGCCCTGTCTGGTGGCTGGCCGCAGCCGTCCCATGGTGTCTGCACACAGCTGGGACACCACAACTCCCAATCACGCCAGGAACGGGTGGCTGCAGGCTTTGTTAACCACCACACGTATCTCTAGCTCACTGCCAATGCATAGCAGTATCCTTATAATTGTGAAGGCAGTCACAAATCAGGTAGAATGTGCATTTCACGAAAACTGTGAATAGTCAAAACCATAAATATGTGGGGAAATTGCGTTTATTTGTTCATTCGACAAATTCACTCCCAGTGAAATAAGTAGGTCCTTTTAGAGGTTTGCAGTTCACTCAAGGTTTATTGTTTCAGCTGTACATTTGTAGTGCGTGAAATGATTACATTTACAGATCAATAGTAGGAGCGGTTCTGATGTACCAGGTATCGGTCAATTCTGAGACACCCACATTAGTACGTGACTTAGCCTTCACAGAGGAAAATGCAGGCGCTGTCTCTGGCAATACTGTCCTGAGATACGTTATGTCACAACTGCTCGACCTGTTTATGCAGCTCTGAAGAGTTGTTGGTTAATGAGTCGCACTAATCATTTCTCGTTCCATACATGTTCGATCAGAGACAAATCACCTACAGCTAAAGAGAAGGCCGCGACGCACTCTGCGTGACGTCACCAAGAGCGGACAGGGTTTGCGAGGCGCTGCGCTGACAGAACGAGGTGCACGCCCTACAGTCTTTCTCACCCGATTTTATATAATCTATTCATCTACACGGTAAAAAACTCCTGACTCCTGGGTTACTTAGAGTTTTGTATGCCTGCTTCGTTGTGAAATGACCATCATTTCGCTAATTCATAGTTATTGTAATATTTCCTACATAACTAACAAATTCGAACACATTGCAGTGGAAAATATGGGTCACTATAATTTTGCGTTTGTGGCACTCTGCAACAAATATTGCAGCGAGTAAATATAGCCGATACTGAATTCTTCTATAGACTTGGGAGGAGGTCTCTATTGTCTACAGTCTCGAGAAAGTGGATTTTAAGTACCATGCCCACTTCCCATTGCACGAGCGAGGGAATGAAATATTCATAACATCCCTCGTATCTCGTAAACCTTTTGAGATATCGAAACGACATTTTTGTCAATGATAGCGCTCAAAGGGGAGAGTGTTCTGCCATATAGTTAACAGACGGAACTTTATTTACGGTGATGTAGCAGACACTACACTATTTATTTTATTTTCTTAAAGCAGTACTGTAATTTCTGAGAAGTCTTTGACATCTAGTGAAAACACAATATCCTAGTATGAAAAACAGAAAATTCTTTGCTGTTACGGTGGTACAACGAAACTTGTCAAAGGATTTTCTTTCTCCGCTTCAGTTAGCTTTGAAACAAGAAAAATTATTAAAAATGGCATACCATCATTTCGTTCCTATCGCTGTATAGAGTGAGGGAGTGAATCTCATTCCTCTAAATATCTTTTAATTCATTCAGCAATGAAGGTGGCTGTGACGAATAGTTGACAAGTTTTTGTGAGTCGTCGGTTTTTTCACAGCTTCAGAGTTACGAAAGAGTTTTATTCGGTCATAGTACGAAAGCTGTCACGACCGGATGACATATCTTCTGGTAAACCTTCCGGGATGTAAGGTCGTGGACCACGAAACTCTTCAGCTCCTAACGTTTCGTCCAGAGCTGCGCTGGACATCTTCAGAGGGGTGTTTCTCCTCCGGTGAGTCTTGCCGGAAGGTTTATTCGGTCAGTTCAAGAATGCAACAAAAATGAAGAATTGTTTTACTCGAAATAACAGATTTGACGTCTGTTTATGTGTCGTTAGTAAGGTTACGCAAATAAAATACTTATTATTTTATGAACCGCTTGAGACAGTTCATTGAGTATATATAATTTATCTTTAGCCCATCAAAAGATAATAATGAAGGTTAAAACGTTCACAACTTCACTCTGAATGGGTGTAGGAACGGAAAGATGATACACTATTTGCTATCAATTACTTTCATATTTCTCGGATGGTGAGCAGGAAGAAAATCTTTTAGTAAGACTTAGTCGCAGCTAAAAATAACTAGGGTTACACAAACGGCGTTTTATTTTTGTCTGAATTGTTAAACATTTCTTATTTGGTGTAACTTCATCAGTTATGAGAAACGGCTACATTTCTTTTGTTGACAGACTTAATTTTGCTTCTTTCGCGAAAACACAGTATAATTTGCACAGAATCACTTTGCAGTAGCTATTGCGACAGAATACTGAAACGGAACGTCTTATTAAAAAGCAACTGCTGACCAGAGAGGTCAATAGCTCACGGAAAATCTCATTTTGTAGGTTTACAGTAACATAAGAGAAGAAATATCATGTTTTTCGACTAGCAAATTCTCTTGTCACTAGCTGTCGACGGCTCTTCAGAATATTTCAGTATTGGTTTGAAAGAAAATAAAATAAAAAACTGTAACTTCTGCTATGTCACCGTAAATAAAGTTACGTGTGTTAATCATACGGCAAAACACTTTCCTCTTTGTGTGTTATCATTGGCCAAAATCTCGTTTCGATATCTTGAACGGTTTACGAGATATGAGGGATATTACGAATATTTCATTCCAGCGCTCGTGCGATCGGTAGTGAACATGGTACTTAAGATCCACTTCCCCGAGATCGGAGACCGATCGAGACTGCCTCCCAAGTTTGAAGGTTAATTAAGTATCTTAGCTAAATTTATTCACTGCAACATATGGTGCAATGTGCACCAAACGTAAAATTATAGCGACCCCTATTCTCCGTTGCAACGTATTCGAATTTGTCATTTATTTAGGTAATATCACAATAACTATGACCATAAACGAAATGATAGTCATTTTTACCATGAAGTTGACGTATAAAGCTACAAGTAAAATGGAAATGAGGTTTTTTTTACGAATAGATTCTGTAAAAAGTTTGAGAAAGACTGCGGGGCTTGCGCCTTGATTCTGTCAGCGCAGCACCCCGCCAAGGCTGGCCCGCTCGGGTGACGTCATACCGAACGCGCCGCGGCCTTCTCTTTAAAGTGGTGGTGGGTAAATCCCGGGATCGTACTTGCCAGGAAAGTTGCTACGCGTCTTGCAGAGCAAGCTGAGTTCTACAGGCAGTCTGTCGGCGAACATTAACCAGCTAGAGCAACACATCACATGACTGTTGCAAGAACGACAAATAACGGGCCTAACAACATTCTGCATGAACCGAGCAATGGTTTGCGTCCCTTCCAGAAACACCAAAGGTGAACGACAATTGTAGCTTATCATACTCCAGGTCACGAGGCAGGGCTCACCAGGTCTACTCGCAAACGACAGTCACTTCCATGCAGGCGGAACCTACAAACTTTCATCGCTTTCATCGCTTTCGGTGCATCATTCCAAGTGATCCTCTGACGGCACCAGTCAAGCCACGCACGTCGATGCTGTGACATGAGTGTAAGATGGGCTATCTGTGTACCTGCCCGTAGTACCAGTACTAATGACCTGTTCGCAATAGTTCGAGTTGTTAAGTCCAGAGTCACAAGTCCTCTCTGCTGTGGTAGCTGTACGATATGCCACTGCTCTCCTTACAGCACGACGATCCTGGCGCGCATCTGTGCTGTGTAGACGTCCAGAACCTTGTCTGCTGGTGCTAGAATGTTCACATGGCCACTGATATCAGCACTGTTGCAACTGACCCAGCACATCCAACTTGTGTGGTGATTCTCCGAAAGGACCAGCCTGCCTCTCAGTAGGCCACAACTTGACCCACTTCAAACTCGCTAATTGCACTGTAGGAAGCATGAGTGAGTCTATGTGGCATGCTTACCTGCTTGCTTCACATGTTTGCACCACACTTAGCCTTGTGAATTTTTTGTTGTTGTTTACTTTATTGTAATTTTATACCTCTGCCCCATGTGAGCAGGGGTGAGATGGCAGCGGCAAAATTCGGCACTCTTCAGCCAAGGGACTGTACAAATAACATACGAGAATGTTAAAAAAGGGGATAAAAGATCAGCTTGACACAAAATAGGGGTCTAGAGGACTGATGACCTCAGATGTTAAGCCCCATAGTGGTTAAAGGCATTTTGAACAAGATAGGGGTAAACAATTAGGGGTGAAATTACATAAAAAGTAGTAGTTGAATGAGGAACATTTGCAAAAAGTCCACATATAAATAAAATCATACCCAACAAGTACGTGGTACAGAAGCACTGGCGGCCCACAGTCTTAAAAGCCACACAGGGTGACGGCCCTTAAAATACACTGTACTTAAGCAACACATAAGGTGAGCTCCAAAACACAATGGAAAGAAACTTGGAAGGACCTCCCAAGCGAGAGGAAGACAGAGAGGAGAGAAAGAGGAGGGGGTGAAGGGAGGTCGGTGGAGGAGGGGTGCAGAAAGGTGTGGAAGAGGGGTAGATGGTAGCAAACAATGGGGCAGGAGATGGGGTGGGTGAGGATGGGAGCAATCCAAAAAGGAGTGCAAGGACTGAGAAATGAGAAGCGGGCATGACAGGTGGTAGAAGGGAGAAAACAGCTAAGTGGCAGGAAAGGAGAGAGAGCTCTAAGGATGAGGGGAAAGGAAGAGTAGGGTCAGAGTTGGAACGAAGGATAAATATTGGGGCAAAGCTCATCATTTAGGACAGAGAGGTGCTGAAAGTTTTTTTGGGAGAGGGAGTGTGTGGAGATGTAGAGAGGATGGGACGCATCAGTAGAGACACAGCAACAGGTGGGAAGAGGAAAGGAGAGACCAGGTGGTCAGGGGCTCGAATTGGTGTAAAGGAAATGGATGTGTCCAAGATAAAGGAGGTGATTTGGGAAAGGGATGAGGTCATAAGTCATAAAGGATGGTAGACAGATACGGAAAGTGCGGTGGAGCACATGACATTCAAGGATTTGGAGAGTTTTACAGAATTTAGGAGGGAGGGAGATGCAGGCAACACTGGCATAATGAAGGATTGTGTGGATCAAGGATTTGTAGGTATGAAGGATAGTGGAAGGATGCAATTACCATGTCTGACCAAACATCAGTTGTGTTGGATGATAAGGAGATTGGGAGTTCAGGTGAGGTGACAGTCAAGAGTGAAGCCGAAGTATTTCGAGTTGGGAGTAAGTTGGATAGGACACTTATAGATGGCGAGCTAGGAATCATGGACCCAGGGGGAGGGTGTGTAATGTCCTATGATGATTGACTCGGATTTTGAAGGTTTGATTTGAAGGAGCCACTGGTTGTGCCAAGTGGTAAACTGGTATAGGTTTCCAGAATGAGATTTTCACTCTGCAGCGGAGTGTGCGCTGATATGAAACTTCCTGGCAGATTAAAACTGTGTGCTCGACCTAGACTCGAACTCGGGACCTTTGCCTTTCGCGGGCAAGTGCTCTACCGTCTGAGCTACCGAAGCACGACTCACGCCTGGTCATCACAGCTTTACTTCTGCCAGTATCTCGTCTCCTATCTTCCAAACTTTACAGAAGCTCTCCTGCGAACCTTGCAGAACTAGCACTCCTGAAAGAAAGGATACTGCGGAGACATGGCTTAGCCACAGCCTGGGGGATGTTTCCAGAATGAGATTTCCACTCTGCAGCGGAGTGTGCGCTGATATGAAACTTCCTGGCAGATTAAAACTTCTGTAAAGTTTGGAAGGAAGGAGACGAGATACTGGCAGAAGTAAAGCTGTGATGACCGGGCGTGAGTCGTGCTTCGGTAGCTCAGACGGTAGAGCACTTGCCCGCGAAAGGTTTTGGTATAGGTTTGTTTGAAGGGAGCACTGGGACCATTGAAGGGTAGGATAGAGGGCAAGGGAGGCAGTGTCATCAGCATCATGAAGGAGATGGATGGGTGTGGGCATATCAGCGGTGTACAGGAAATAAGGGAGAGGCGAAAGGATGGAGCCTTGAGACAGATTTGCAGTAGGGAAGAAGCTATGGGAATTAGTGTTATTGATCGTGACATAGGAAGGACAGGGAGAGAGGTAGGATACAATGAGATGGACAAAGTTGATAGAGAGACCAGAATGCCATACATAGTCATAAGCATTCTGGAGGTCGAGGGAAAGAAAAGTAGCAGAGCATCAGGAGTTAAGATGGAGGGAGAGGAGATGGATAAGGTTATGGAGCTGGTTGTCAATGGAGAAGGAGAGCCAGAAACCACACTGGGTAATAGGGAGAAAGTGGTGTTGTATTACATGATGATAGATGCGATGGGAGAGGATGGACTCGAAGACCTTATTGACCACAGAGGTGAAGTATATGGGGCAATAGTAGATGTTGAAAGGAGGTTTGTTCAATTTAAGGATTAATAATCTGTGGGAGATCTTCCACAGGGCAGGTTAAAAGCTGGTGGAGAGAATGCTGACGTACAGGGTGGCAAGGGTGGCGAGAAAGGTGAGAGTACACACCTTAAGGTGGTGGCACATAATGCAATCGTGACAAGGGACAGTGCTGTGTTTGGAGCAGAGGATGAGTTTAATGTCGCGTTCTGTAATAGAAGTGTTTAATTCTGAGGGAAGTAACTGGTTCAAATGCTGGAAGCTAGGAGCAAGCAGCAGGACAGTGATATCAGTGCAGCAAAGGATTGTGGGGAACAGGGAGTAACCAAAGTGAAGATGATCAGGCATGGAGAAGATCTCGGAGAAGTGGGAATCAAAATGGTTAGTGTTACGGAGGTTCTTCAAATGGTTCAAATGGCTCTGAGCACTATGGGACTTAACATCTGTGGTCATCAGTCCCCTAGAACTTAGAACTACTTAAACCTTAACCTAAGGACATCACGCACATCCATGCCCGAGGCAGGATTCGAACCTGCGACCGTAGTAGTCGCGCGATTCCGGACTGAGCGCCTGAACCGCTAGACCACCGCGGCCGGCTACTGAGGTTCTCAGGGAATGGCAGTTGTCATGGTAATGCGGTACAGGATGGTTACCAGTAAGGTGTGGAAGGTGGACCACTATTTGGAGGAGTTGACATAGAGGGTAGCATTGAGTTGTGTGCATGCTTGGCGCCAGTCAAAGCGTTTCTTTACTTTCAGAATCTTTCGAATGTGTCTTTGTAATTGTCGGTGGTGTGCCCCAGTCACAAGTGCAGAGGAAGGAACTGTAGAGCCGGCAGGGTTTACGGACAAGAGGTATGGCCTGTGGAAGTGCGAATGTGGGCCTCCAAAGCCGTCAGAGATGGTCTTGTGGAGGATGAACGAGACGTGAGCGATTTCATCGGCTTGTTGCGAAATGAGGGATTGGCTTTCAACCTGGTTGTCGATGGAATCCTGGTAGGCATTCCAGTTGGCCCGGGTAGTCATGACTGAACTTGGGAAAGGCAACAGGGCAGGGAGCCAGAGGAGGGAAAGTGGTAAAGGAAACTGTGAGAAGAACAGGAAGGTGGTCACTGCAAATGATATCTGGTACTTCTTTGGGAAGTTGGGGGGAAGCGAGGATGATGTCAGAGGTGATATTTCTTTCAGGATAGGTATGCTGAGGAAGTGGGCCAAGGTCACTTTTGAGGTTGGAAAGGAACTGATGCCACCGCCAGAGGGTGGCAGGGTTCTGGCTATGGATGTTGAGTTTTGTGTCAATCACATAGGTGGAGAAGATGCGGTCAGTATGCGAGAAGTCATACAGGACAGGAGCAGCAAAATGGACATAGGTTGTGGCACAGATGATGGTGAGGGTGGGGAAAGAGACTGGGTGTTGTGTTGTCTTCATCATCATTTCACCGCCTTCCGGTTCGCAGGTCGCCCTATGTGGCGTCGAATGTACTCGTAATAAGACCTGCACCAATGCGGCTGGACCTGCCCTGTAAGGGGCCACCCGGCCAATGACGCCAAACGCTCATTTCCATTACCACTATACTGGTCGACGTCGGAGCCAACGTCTTGCTGCATGAGTAACCTCCCCATCGTCCACTAGCTGCTTCCCGAGGAGGCCATCCTTCAATCCGCAAACAGATGGAAATCGGAAAGTGGGAGATTCAGGGTGTAGGGTGGATGAGGAAGAACAGTCCAGTGAAGTTTCATGAGCTCTTCTCTGGTAAGCAGACTTGTGTGAGGCCTTGCCTTGACATGAAGGAGCAGAAGTTCGTTTCCTTTTTGTGGTGACGAACACGCTGCAGTCGTTTCTTCAATTTCCTGAGGGTAGCACAGCGTACTTCAGAGTTGATCATTGCACTATGAGGGAGGACATCAAACAGAATAACCCCTTCAGAGACCAGAGCACCGTCACCATGACTTTACCGCCTGAGGGTGCAGCATTAAACTTTCTTTTGGATAAGAGATGGTGTAGCGCCAGTCCACGGATTGCCAGCAAGCACACAGGAGATCGGATACGTTTGCGCGATGGTGTTGCGATTATCACAAACGCCACGCCTAAAGACTCACTGTGTTTTTGTTCACTGCCGGCTCCCGGGAGACATTCTGCAAACGCCTATGAATATCTGCGATGCTCTGCATTTCCACCAAATGACTCCATGATAGATCTCTGCTTGGAATGCACCTCCGTTACATACGCCGTTTGTAAGGCTGTGCATAGCGGCACCACCTTTCGGAGCTTCATGAAACTGTAGGGGCTGAAGCAGGAATATTCCACACAGCAAACTACGCATTTTTTTTCAATTGAAACTCGCCGAGAAAAACTTACTGAACGCCCGTCGTGCATCAGTCATGAATAGCGAAAACGTGAAAGCAACAGCCAGGATCAGCTCGCGGAATACCACACGGAAACGCAGGCAGGAACGCACAGTCTACTAGAACGTTTTTGTTTCGTTCGAAAGGGAACGCATACCGATACCATGCGGAGTACAGGCCTTCCATTGACTTGCATCTCTACTTTAAATTACTTGTCACACATGACTTTAGTCAGCTATTCATAGACAAGAATACCTTCAGTAATTGATAACTTGGTACAGAACATTATTGCTATACGCCTGGGATTGAAAATATGTGTAAGGCACAATACTTTTGAAAGCTGACATTCTGACAAGCAAATATCAAGTAGATTAGTTACGTCGTTTTGTAACCTACGAGGGATAGGCAAAATAATGTGAACAGTGTTAGTAATGGGATGGTTGTGTCTGATGGTCAATATAGCAAGTAAGACATGTGTCGCGCTTGACTGTGCTTGTTCAGTATGGACTAAGCTTCAGTCCAGGTTGTTTACGAGTAGTGCACACTTCCTATCAGCATTCAGAGGTTCTTGTCGACGTGCAATGAAAGACCTAACAGATTTCCAAATAGGGCAGATTTTGGGGGCCTGATTCGCTGGAGCGTCTCCAACCAAGACAGCCAACGTATTGAATGTTGCAAGAGGAATTGTTTCTGCAGTCATGACAGTCTATGCAAAACATGGAAAGACATCATTGTGTAAACGTAATAGTGGGCACAAATTAATACTAAATAACAGAGATCATTGTACGCTAATACGAATTGTGTCAAAACAACACAGATCTACAGCGGCTAAAGTGACTACAGAGCTAAACAGCCATCTATCGATACTGTCCGCCGAGAACTCCATAAAGCGCATTACAGTCGACAATCAACGCAAAGAAATATAAACAGCTGATCAGTGGAAACACGTCATATTGCCCGACGAGTCAACGTTTTCGTAATTTCCAACATTGGGCCGAGTTTACGTCTGGAGAACTTCAAAAGAAGCCTAAAATCCTGATTACTTGATTCCAGCGGTTAGGCTTGGAGTTCGAAGTGTGTTGGCGTGGGCAACCATATCATGGCATTCTGCTGGTCCCATCTTTACTCTCAAAGACCATGTTACAGCCAACGATTATGTGAACATTTTAGGTGATCAGGTGCATCACATGATTCAAATAATGTTACTCTACAACGATGCCATATTTCAGAATGGTAATGCGCTCATTCACACAGCCAGGACAGTAAAATCTTGGTATGTGTAGCACGCATCTGAACTGCAGCATCTTCCCTGGCCAACACAACCCTCGGACTTCAACGTTATCGAACCCTTGCGGGCGGTATTAGAGCGCAGACTCCGGAGCAGATTTCCGCCCCCCTTTTCACTACAGGAGTTAGAAGAGATCCTGACCGAAGAGTAACGTAACAGTCCACTGGAGGCTATACAATCATCATACGCCGGTATTCCAAGAAGAATCGAGCTGTATTAGGGGCAAATGGGGAGTCCAACCCCTTATTAATAAACGATTTTCAGGCAAGTACAGGTGTTCACATTATTTTGCCTATTGCCTGTATATTTGTGCAGTAAAATACATCAACAAGGAGGCTAACCTCGAAGCATTTGGAAGCCAGTCTCCTGTGTGCCGATAGTTGTGCTGGCGGAACTGGGCGCTACTCGGCTGCCGCCACCAGGATGAGGACAAACGAAACGCGCGCTGCGGCCACGTGCTGCCGGGGTGGCGCCCTCGCCTGCGACGCTCGTAAAGCGTCTGCAGGGAGAGGGAGAGGGGGCGCCCGGCGTGGGCCCGGTACAGTCGCGGCCACTCGCTGCCTTCCTTATCCTACCTTCACAACACGTTTCCACAACCTGCACGATTCTTTAAAACGACTCTGCTAGGAAACGAACGGAGATTCTGACACGAAACCAAGGAAAATAAGAAACTTTGTGCGTTTAATACGTTGTTCTCATTCAGTTTACTCGTTCCATTCAGGGCTCTGTCTGAAAGAACTAAGCACAATTTCCAAAAGGAAAGGTATGGCTAAATCCAGCCTAGTGGCAACATATGGAACGCGTTTCCTGCTTTGTTCATCACTTGGTTTTCAAAACTCTAACGTAGCCTTGTTTGCAGACAAATATTATTAGATTTAAGGACCGCCTAGTACGCAAACAACTGTTGTTTATAATTGAGTGTTTCAGCACATTTGTGCCATTATCAGTGAGTTTTATCCATTTCTGGATAATGTAAATATGTATCGTGTGGCAATTATTGAACTATATGAAATAAAATCGTCACAACGTCTGGACGGTTTGCTTTAGGACTTTCAAACTACACTGTTGGCCGCCCTGTATGGTTTGGTTTAGTGGCGAAGCTCACTTTTATTTGAATGGGTTCGCCAATAAGGAAAATTGGCGCATTTGCGTGACTGGGAATCCACATTTCGCGATCGAAAAGTCTCTTCACCCTCAACGGGTGATTGTGGTGTGCAATGTTCAGTCACGAAATAATCGGTGTGATATTCCTTGATGGCACGGTGACTAGCGAACGGTACGTGAAGGTTTTGGAAGATGGTTCCCCCCCCTTATTCAAAGTGACCCTGATTACGCCAAGATGTGATTCATTCAAGACGGACTTCGACCCCATCGAAGCAGGAGAGTGCTTGATGTCCTGGAGGATCACTTAGGGGACCGGGTTCTAGCTCTGGGGTACCCAGAGGCCACTGACATGGGCCTCGATTGGCAGCAATATTCTGCAGATCTGAACGTATGCGACTCCTTTTTGTGGGGCTACAAAGACAAGGTGTACGGCAATATCACCAAAACCATTGCTGAGCTGTGACAGCATCGATCTTCCGACGCTTCAGCGGACCATGCAGAATTTCGTTATTCGTCTGCGACACATCGTCGCCAATGACAGCAGGCATATCGAACATGTCATAACCTACATGCCGTAGTTTGTTACTAATTTACGTTTTTTCGTATAGTTCACGAATTGTCACCCTGTAATAATTATTATAACAAAATTGGGATTTAAAACTGTTTGTGTGTGGTGTGATTATTCGCTTATTTTTGTACATTATTGGGTTCTATAGAACCCTCTTTACGTTAATGTTTACCCTTAACTTGTCATCTGCAGCTAAAAGATTTTACTGTGAGATTATTTGGCTAGTTAACAAATCACTCTATCCATAAACACAATTCGTTGGACGAAAACATTTTACGAGTATATTTTGCGTTCACTTTCAGTTAGTTTTGAAATGCTAATGATAACGGATATTTCATATCGAAAGCAAATGTAAAACAACTTGGAAAAAAGATACTTTTCGTTACATCTGATGGCAGTGTGGATCTTGTCAGTTATTTCGTATTAAAATAAGTAGTGGTGTACGTAGTCTGTTTATATGTTGGCAGCGCGATAGGTTGCATTAATAATTCTGACAGCGTTGTGTGCCCTCTGTAACAGACTCTGTGGCTGGTCAGACTAGAAGTTGGAGGTGTATGTGCAACAGCGATGGCAGCTGGAGGTGAATAGCCAGCAGTGATGGAGGTTGGCAGTTTATAGTTAGCAGAGATGGAGGTTAGAGGGCTCAAGTGTTAGCGCGAGCGGACGGTCTGGACGTGTCCGTCATAGAGATTTAAAATTATTGACGATTATATAAATTTTTTGGAACTGGATGTCACGGACGATTATATAATTTTTTTGAACTGGGTGTCACATTATTAGGGTAAAATTTGCTAAATACATAGTTCGCTCTCCAACAAAATCTTTCCTTTGCTAACCTCATGCCTATTAGTAGTTAGAGCCTACAGTAGTCAGAATCTTTTATTTAGCTGGCTGTATTGGTGCTTGCTGTATCGCTGTAGTTCATATAATGAACATTTTCTGTGAGGTAAGTGACTTATGAAATGTTTGGGTAATTGTTAGGAATTCTTCTAATTCAGGGCCATTCTTTTGTGGTAATCATTTGCAGTCAAATTGCGTTGCGTTTGTATATTATGGATAATAAATGAATAGGTTTAGCTTGAATCTTTCTTGTCAGAGAAAATTCTGTAGGTCAGAAATGAAATGATAAAGACAAGGAAAGAGACAGTACATTAGCGTTAGCAGTTTACGCAGGTTCACTTGGAGTCAATTTCACTCAGCAGTTTCATGATTAAATTTAGAAGTTTCAACTTCCCAGTTATTTCAGTCCAAGTAAAAATTCTAATACGAAGTTTCAGTGGTTTTAAATTTACCACGTAATGTAAAGTGGGACTCTTTTATCATTTCGTTGCTTTCGATGTAACTAGTTGTTACGTTGTCCCTTACATCAACATGCAAGCAGCAGGTGCCTGACTTTACAAGGATGCAGTTCGTATCATCATACTAAGCACTTTCGCGTAATAAAGGATTGCACTGAAATCGTTACTCGTTCGTTTACCTTACAGACAATAAAGTGTATTACTGCTTAAATAGTGACAGATTTAACCCTGATACTACGTGTTGCTATTTGCCTTTCGTCTCTGGAGTTCGGCGACGTTTTTTTAACGGTTTTTTCTGAAATTTTGTCAGCACTAGTGGTTATTATCGTCTAAGATGATGATGGTGGTGGTGATGTTTGGTTTGTGGGGCCCTCAGCTGCGTGGTCATCAGCGCTCGTACCAAGTCCCATTTTATCCGGTCCAATCGAGTCACTGTCATGAATGATGATGATGAAATGATGAGGATAACACAAACACCCAGACCACGGGCAGAGAAAATCCCCAACCCGGCCGGGAATCGAACCCGGGACCCCTGATCCAGAGGCAGCAACACTAGCCACTACACCACGAACTGCGGACTATTGTCTAAGAGCCGCCGTTCATTGCAGTTCCTAGTTAGTGTACGCCTACGCAATAAACCACTGCCGGCCGGAGTGGCCGAGCGGTTCTAGGTGCTGCAGTCTGGAGCCGAGCGACTGCTACGGTCGCCGGTTCGAATCCTGCCTCGGGCATGGATGTGTGTGATGTCCTTAGGTTAGGTAGGTTTAATTAGTTCTAAGTTCTAGGCGACTGATGACCTCAGAAGTTAAGTCGCATAGTGCTCAGAGCCATTTGACCCATTTAGCCAATAAACCGCTGGGATGTGGGATGCACCAAATATGGAGTAAATAACCATAAAATATTTTTAAAAATTCTGTTCGTTTTATTCTTAGTAGCTGAGTTTCCTGGCCTCTGTGATATTATTAACCTTGTTGTAAGAGAAGCACTAGTTACGTGCAGACTCTATAGCTCTCAGGAAAGTGTTACTTCGACATCAGATGTATATGTAACAGTTTTTATTTGCATAAAGTAGTTTCAGTACTGAAATGAGCCCTGTTTAGAGTTCCATACCTCCATCGGTAAAGGAGAAACACTTACAGGATCACTTGTTGTGTGTCTTTCTGTCTGTCCATCTGTTTAGACCTCTTTTACTCAGAAGTTCTCAAGCTAAAATTTGTCAAACACTAAGGTCTACGACCCCTTGTCGGTGTAAAAAACTGTAAGCTCCTAAGTGTATGTAGAGGTATCAAGTTGAAATCTGTTAGATTTACGGCCCCTTGACTGTGTTAAAAATTTAGGCTTCTAAGTGTATGTAATCAAAACATACGGCCATTTATGTTAATTTTTTCAGAGAATATCGTCCTTGTGAAACGTAACTAGTTCTTTATTCTCACGCAGTAGTGAGTGTTATCGACAGTGGATGTTAAATAAATACCATAGTAGCATTTCCAGAAGGCTCTTGGCACTGTTCCTCAAAAGCGTCTTCAAATTGCATGCTTATGGAGTGTCGTCTAACTGTGTGACTGGATTCGTGACTTCCTGTCAGAAAGACCACAGTTCGTAGTAATTGATGGAAAGTCATCGAGTAAAACTGAAATAATATTTGGTGTTTCCCAAGGAAGTGTTATAGACCTCTGCTGTTCCTGATCTATATAAACGATTTAAGAGACAATCTGAGAGCACTGTTTGAGACGATAGTGTTGTTTACCGTCTAGGTCGCCAGATGATCAAGACCAATTGCAAAAAAATTTAGACAAGATATCTGTATGGTGCGAAAAGTAGCAATTTACTCTAGATAATGGAAAGTGTGAGGACATCGATATGAGTGCTAAAAGAAATCTATTAAAATTATTTTACACGATAAATTACACAAATCTAAAGGCTGTAGATTCAACCAAATACTTAGCGATTATAGTTACGAATAACTTATTTTGAAAAAATCACAAAGATAATGTTATAGAGTAAACAAACCAAAGAGTACGATTTAGTAGCAGAACACTTAGAAAACGCACAAGTCTAAAAAAGAGACTGCTTTCACAACGCTGGTCCGTCCTCTTCTGGAGCATTCCTCTGCGGTGCGTGATCCGCATTAGCTACGATTGACGGATTACATCGAAAAAGTTCAAAGAAGGCAGGTCGTTTTCTACTATCGCGGAATAAGAGAGAGAGTGCCACGGGTATGGTACACGGATTGTGGTGACAATCATTAAAACAAAAGTGCTCTTGTTGTGACAGGATCTTGTCACGAAATTTCAATCACTGTCTTTTCCTTAGACTGTGAATATATTTTGATGGAGCCCACCTCCATAGGGAGAGAGTGTCATCACAACAACACACGAAAAATCAGAGCTCGCAACGAAAGATTAAAGAGTCATGTGCTGTTCGAGAGTGCAACGGTAAAAAAACTAGCTTGAAGGTGTTTCGATGAACACTCTACAAGACACTTAGTTGTGAATTGCAGAGTAATCATGTAGATGTAGATTTTTGGTACTCGTAAACTCACTCATCAGAACCTATAGCTAAACTATCTAAACACATGATTAAGTTTGTTCGAATTAAGTTTGTTTGGATCTTTCAGAGTGCGAATCCTACTCGCTCTTGCCGGTTACTTTGTAATTAGTGTGCTTAATCCACATTAAATGTATTTTTTAAAAATTTCAAGTATTTAAGTAGTTTAAATATTGTAATCTTTTTATTTGCAGCTACACGTTATTTCTTGCAAAGTTAATTATTGTATTATTATAATATACTGTGTTACTGGCACCAGGGGATAAACAGTCAGCATTTGTTTCTCGTACTGCTTTTTACTCAAGGTTACGCAGTCGATGCCAGTCTACGCCAACGTTTATTTTCCAGAAAAAAAATCCGCCGTTCTATAAGTATATAATATATAAAAGTTGGGTTAGTGTACTCTCGGCATAAATTAATCGTCCCAATTCGGGTCCATGTTGTCAATATAGAGCCATTAAAATAACTCACGACTTTTGACAATTGGGTACATTGGATGGAAAATGAACCTATTGCCATGCTTGGAACTCCTCTCGCCCTATCCAACGTTTTCACTTGCTTTGTGAAAATGGATTATAGCTGTTTCGATCCAAAAAGTAAGCAGCGATCATTAGGAAACAAACACCAGAGCTTTCACATGAAGATCAACTAATTTACTGCTAATTCATTAACTGTAATTAACAACACGACATGCAGCATACAGTATTTACGTTAAAAAGCTCCTATAGTGTGGTGAAAGAAAGCAGGTATTTTGTTTTGTATAGAGAGAAATGTTCCGTCGGAGGAAACTGTACCTGACATGAATAAGGAGAAGTTAATGGAAGCTGTTGAACCAAACTAATGAGAAATGTCACTCCACCAGTCGACGAACTGATTATGGTGAAAGGCTTCACCATTACCCGCCCCATTTCAGTGTGATGGGACATCCACGCACAATTTTATTGAAGACATGTTGACCTAAGTGAAGAAAAAGATAAAAAGTTTGCTCTCATTGAGGCCGACATGCTGACGGAAGAATCTATGTCGAACGTTACCCTAAAAAACTAGTCTTTAGCTTAGAGCTATACCAAGTAGATAGTTTTGAAGCCATGGATTCGCGAAATAATAAAATGAATGGACGTTTTCTGTCGGTTTCACCATCAGTTCCGGGTTTAAGGTAGAGGGCAGCGATGATTATTGTCTTCGTGTCCCTCCACTTGCATCATAAATGTGAGCATTTATAAAATGTTTATTAACATGAATGTCCTGTTTGGTATTGCCGTTTGTGTATTTCTTAACATTGCTTACCTTAAGGCAGGATAATTATCATTCGCCGAAATTAGCTCCGCGATGGTGGACAATGATTTCGCTCTCTACCCAAACCTGTCGAAAGTCACAAGTTATTCTACTCTCACTACAGTGGTGTAGACACAGAGATAAAGACTGTCGGGAAGACGATTGCTGTAGTTTAGCATAACATCTACCAATTAGAGAGTGAGGCGATGTGACTGGCGCCTGGTGGTGGGAGGCCACCAATCACTTTGCTCTCCTAGGCCACCAAAATACTAGGAGACGGCCTTGGCTCCATCTTTTTAGATCTGGGATCATCGCGGGAAGTGAGACTGTTTCTCTGGGATCAGTGAGCAACTACTGTTCCTGTGTATGATACAGTGAAGCTAGGAACCTGCATACGTCCATTTTTTTCCAAACTGTCACGTAACTTATTCAAAACCCATAATAATGAGTCAAGTAGAATTGGAATAAATTAATTCTCACTGGATAATTAAATGTGAATGAGTGCGAGTGATAGTGAATACTTAACCATTTAGATTAGAGCTATATTAAACTGCACGCACAGCAACAGCAACAGCCACTGTTGGACTCCTCACAGAACGAGGGAAGCGTTGTAGGACCATAAACTGCAGGGTAACAGTCCCACAGCCCCATTTGCATAACAGCCGCTTACCCCCATGCAAAGAAACCCACCAGACAGTTATCGAGTCAGGTAGGGTTGGGTTTTGAAAGGAAGTTACCCTAGCAGCGACCGTCCAAAGTCATGTCGTGTCCCGAGAGGGAGGAAGAAGGACAGCTCGATTAGTGAGCAGAGACCTTACTTCATTCGATAAATTCGATGAAGTTAGCTGGTGGTGAGTCGCCGGCTGATTCTTCGACCTAAGCTAAAAACAAGCTATGAGTGGTACGGACCAGGGAACTCGGCCAGATTACTCAGGAAACTGAGTGGAACCATCAAAGTACAAAATTGCGTGTTTTTCAATGGAGGTACACCTGTTTCCATCTATAACTGACTCTTCAGTCACTAAGTCGGCTAAGTGTTCTACGTTGGCCAAGGTTAGTGAAAATTACTAAATCCATAATCTACGGACGAATGTCGTGGATACAGCAACAGCTCACTGTTGGCACTGCTTTCCTCCTCAGTACGGTAAGAGCACACTGTTTATACATCGTCTTTTACCCGCAGCTCCTTTTGGAAGGTTCGATGATGATGCTCAAAAATGCTCAAATGTGTGTGAAATCTTATGGGACTTAACTGCTATGGTCATCAGTCCCTAAACTTACACACTACTTAACCTAAATTATCCTAAGGACAAACACCCACACCCATGCCCGACATGCCCGAAGGAGGACTCGAACCTCCGCCGGGACCAGCCGCACAGTCCATGACTGCAGCGCCTGAGACCACACGGCTAATCCCGCGTGGGGATGATGATGCGCTGGATGTGACTGGTCATGCGGTTAGCCCATGATGCACACCATATTTGATCGTTCTGGAATTTTCTCTCATTGCTACCCTGTAAACTGCGGGGAGCTGGTCACGTAGGTTGCTGCCGCTAGTCACGAGGACGGCGGCGCCATTGCGCGTTATCGGGTTCAAATATTGGTTCGCCGCTTCCGGCGCTGATGCAGCCAGCCTACAGTCTCCAGCCCAGAATTACTCTCTGAGCTGTGTTAATCAAATGGTCGGAATATTTCGACATTCGCAACACATACTTTACGCACCACGGAAAATTTTGTAAGGTCGGAGGTCACAAAATTTTCGTTGCATAGCTAAGCATGCCAGTGGACGTTTCTTTAGCTGTATTTCGAAATAGACATATTTACATCTATCAAAACAGGTTCATCACGCTACCTGGAATATGATTTCACACAGTAAAATCTCTTCACATAATACCAACTCATACAATGGGATCATTAATACAGGTATAGCAACACAGCATATACATTATTCTGGATTTATGATACAATTTCACGCAATAGAAAACTTGTTTCAATGGAATTGATATAATTGCAGAGTTATGATATTCTTTATCATACTCTATGTAATTCATGAGCACACATTACTTAGGGCACAAGTTACAATTTCGCGTAAAACAAAATTCACATAATGGAATCATCGATATACAATTTCCCTTATGATACGTCACATAGTACATTAGTACACATTATTTTTGGACATAGGTCACCTTTCTATACAATGCAAAACTCGCACTGATGAAATCGTAGACATACAATTTACAATATTCACAATTACAAGTCACACAACTCATTAGTACACATTTTTGATATAAGTTACCTTTTCACATAAGACAAAATTCGCACTGATGAAATCGTCAGCAAACTATAGAACTGCAATTTTCATGATTACAAGTCACACAACGTATCGGTACACATTAGTTTGGATAGAGGTTACCTTTGAACATAAAAAACACTCACATTAATGGAATCATTATTACTTTATAGATTTCCAATTTTTACAATTGCACAGAGCGTGTTGATTGTGAACCTATTTTCATTCCATCTTTCAGTCAGCAAGCAATTTGGGTGAGTCTCAAGCGTGAACTCCCATCTTTCTGGTAGATTGTGGTGTCTGACTTCGTCCTCTCCACAACACTTTGTCAGGAATGGGAGTACGTCGGACTGCTCTAGCGGCGTACTCTACTAACTCCTCCTCTTCGCATTACTGGTCAGATTGGCTAGAGTTTGTATATCTTATTTCATCCTTAATAGTGTTACTACTCACTACAGTCTTAGTTGCACATACTCGACTAAAACACCTGTCTTCTACTTCACAAGTCGCTTTGCACATCTACTGCAGCATTTACAGTAAATACATAAACAACAGGTCACAGTTACAAAACAAATGATTACTGAACCAGCAGACCCCCCCAAATAGAGTTCTCGCTAATCGACCAACATCTGAATGTTGTAAGATATTTGTTGATAGTGTATTTCATTTTGTAGTGTTTCTGTTTTATGTGCTAAGACCTTTAGGTCATCTAAATCTCTAACGACACTGAAGATGAAGAAACTGGTGCACTTGCCTAAGATCGTGTAGGTCTCCCGCGAGCACGTAGAAGTGCCGTAACACGACGCGGCATGGACTTGACTAATGTCTGAAGTAGTGCTGGAGGGGACTGACACCACGAATCCTGCAAGGCTGTCCATAAATCGATAAGAGTACGAGAGGGTGGAGACCTCTTTTGAACAGCACATAGCAAGGCAGATATGCTCAATAACATTCGTGTCTGAGAAGCTTGGTGGAAGTCTTTAAACTCTGTAGCAATTCTGGAAGTGTGGGGTGTCGCATTGTCCTGCTGGAATTGTCCAAGTGCGTCGAGATGCACAATGGACATGAATGGCTGCAGGTGATCAAAAAATTGGTTCAAATTGCTCTGAGCACTATGGGACTTAACATCTCAAGTCATCAGTCCCCTAGAACTTAGAACTACTTGAACCTAACAAACCGAAGCGGTCGCGCAGTTCCAGACTGAAGCGCCTAGAACCGCTCGGCCACCAGCGGCCAACAGTAGGTGATCAGGCAGGATACTGACGTGTCACCTGTCAGAGTCGTATCTAGACGTATCAGGGATCCTACATCACTCCAACAGCACACACCCCACAGCATTACAGAGCCTCCACCAGCTTGAACAGTCCCCTGCTGACATGCAGGGTCCATGGATTCATACCCGTACACGTCCATCCGCTCGATACAATTTCAAACGTTCGTCAGACTAGGCAACATGTTTCCGGTTATCAACAGTCCAATGTCGGTGTTGACAGGCCAAGGCGAGGCGTAAAGCTTTGTGTCGTGCAGTCATCAAGGGTATACGGGTAGGCCTTCGGCTCCTAAAGCCCGTATCGACCATGTTTTCTTGCATGGTTCGGATGCTGACTCTTGTTAAAGGCATTGAAATCTGCAGCAGTCTGCGGAAGGGTTGCACTTCGGTCACGTTGAAAGATTCTCTTCAGTTGCCGTTAGTCCCGTTGTAGCAGGATCTTTTTCCGGCCGTAGCAATGCCGGAGATTTAATGTTTTACCGGATTCCTGAAATTCATGGTACACTCCTGGAATGGTCGAACGGGAAAATCCCCACTTCATCGCTACCTCGGAGATACTGCATCCCATTGCTTGTGCACCGACTATACAACCACGTTCAAACTCACATAAATCTTAATAACCTGCCATTGTAGCTGCAGTAACCGATCTAACAACTGCGCCAGGCACTTGTTGTCTTATATACGTGTTGATGACCGCAGCGCCGTATTCTACCTGTTTACATATCTCTGTATTTGAATACGCATATCTATACCAGTTTCTTTGGTGCTTCAGTGTATATGCTCTAATGGTAAGAGTGTAGGGATCTGCTACACTTTCCGTTTCTGTTGTTCTATTAGGCAAAAATCAACGTATCTGTATTTTGCTTCGGTACTGTGTCTATTTTACTTGCATTGGTGAGTACCATATGGTCAGACTGCAACATAATCTACACACCATATCCCTTACATTTACTTAAAAGTTTTGACCTTCTCATGCCCAGCTCAATGAGGTCAGTGGGAGGTAGATTGTTACATAGTATAGTCAACCCTTCGCCCTTTGGTGAGACATGCAGCTATTCGTTGTTTAGTATGTGCGTATAGATATTTTAGTTTAACACTATCCATTTAAGGTTTCAGTCTTTGGGAATTTCTCATATGGGTTTGTAACACGCGAGCTTCGCGTCGTTCCTGATCGTGCATGGCATCAGTACGAAATTCTGCTTACATATCTGATGTCTTAGGGTGGCCGTTTTAATAGGAGCTGATCAATGGACAGTTTCGCATGCTGCCGCTTCGCTTCGTCTATGATCTTGAATTTATCTTCTGATGATACAGGGGGTAACTATTGAACTATATGAAAAAAAACATAAATCAGTTACAAACTAAGGCGTTAACACGCTTTATTCAACATGTAAAGTCACTACATATATTAGGATTCAGGTTATGACATGTTCGATGTGCCTTGCATCATTGGCGGTGATGTGGTGCAGACGAATAGAGAAATTACGGATAACACGCTGATGTTTCGGAACATCGATGCCGTCAATGAACTCCTGAACGGCTCGCTGTCTTCAGCTCAGCATTGATTTTGGAGTTATTGCTGCACACCTTGTCTTTAATACAGCCCCGTACAGAGGAGTCCCATGTGTTCAGATCCGGAGGATATGGCGGTCAATCGAGGCCCATGCCAGTGGCGTCTGGGTACCCCAAAGCCATAAAGCGGTCCCGAAAGTGCTCCTGCAGGAAATCACTCACCTGCTTCGACGGGGTCGAACTCCGTCTTGCATGAACCATATCTTGTCGAAATAAGGGTCACGTTGGATAATGGGGATCAAATCATCTTCCATAATCTTCACGTCCGTTCGGTTAGTCATCCTGCCATCAACGAAGATCACATTGATTTTTCCATGACTGGAGATTGCACACCACAAAGTCACCAGTTGAAGCTGAACAGACTTCTCGATCGTGAAATGCGGATTCTTAGTTCTACAAACGCGCCAATTTTGCTTTTTGACAAAACTAACCATAATGCGCATACTAAATCCATCGTGCCCCGCGGCCCACCGTGCCACAAGTTATGACGACTGTATTTCATATAGTTCAATAATTGTCACACTGTATGTAAGTGAATAGTTGTTTTGGGGAGCAGGTGGGAGCCGAAGCTTATACAGAGTGTATATATTACTATCGACTAAGGGTACGTTTAACGCATAGCTTCTTGTAGTACTTGCTAAAAATATGTCTAAACTGTAAGAACTGTTCAAAGTAACTGATACCCTTGGTCCTTCGTGAGTGCAATAGGGAATTTTTTATCTTTCAAATTCTTTTTAATCGGCTCTAGATACTTAAAAGCCTGTATGGGATTGATCGAGTGTGGTTTCAATAGACCCTTCTAAGCATGTACTATGGCAGAAATCAACAAGTCATATTAGAGTTCTAATCAACTGAACATGACCGTGAACTGCAGTATTTGCTCCGTTGGGGTTATTAAAGTCATGGCATGTTACAACTTCTTACTCGTGTGTTTTCGTATTCTTCCGCATGAGCGTTCAGTTATCTGAGCCCTTTGGCAATAATCTGCTCATTCTTGGTCACTACGTTTACCGTTCGATTGACCCCTGTTAGTAACGCTTACTATAATTATTTGCTATTTAGACAGTGAACAATTTCTCCTGTTGCTGTACTAACGGGTCTTTTTTTCGTTAAAGAAAGAAGCTTCATCACTTTGCTTGCTTGTGCCTAACCAAATGCCCAGTTAACTCTTTTGCTTCCATAACTTTCTCTTCATGCCATTTTACAAGCTGCTGAAGTTTTCGCACTAGCCTGTGCTTACCTTGACCTGATGCAGCGGTTCACTGCTATGCCGGCCATTTGTTGCGTTTGCACAAACTTCTTGTTTACTTCTCTTACGCGGTACTGTACAAACTGAGTATATCGTGTTTATCGTAATATATTCCTAGTGAAGACTGGACTATTGCATTTGTACGTCCTGGAACGGCGATTCTCGTTCCGCAAGGCAGGCAATCAACATTCTTCCAATGAGGGCGGCCACCCACAGATTCTGTCTCCCTGGCATCTGTAACAGAAAGAACTCTCAACCTACTGATTGTATTCATGTACTCCTTCACAGTTAAGAGACCGTCATTCTAGTACACAGCACTTCGTCTAACGTACGGCAATCGAATGTCCAGTATCTCGCTGTCAAATGGTTCAAGTGACTCTGAGCACTATGGGACTCAACTGCTGAGGTCATTAGTCGCATAGAACTTAGAACTAGTTAAACCTAACTAACCTAAGGACATCACAAACATCCATGCCCGAGGCTGGATTCGAACCTGCGACCGTAGCGGTCTTGCGGTTCCAGACTGCAGCGCCTTTAACCGCACGACCACTATCTCGCTGTCATCTCTCCTATGATTCCCCATAGTTAAGAAAAAATCTTTTAATCGATTTGTATGTACCTTTATACATTTCTTGCCCCGTAATCGAATAATCACATTTGCTTCCTTCACACTCACAACGGTATATGGTCTTCGCCACAGAATATCCAGTTTCTTAGAGTGTCCTCTCCGTACGCTTTCATCGTGCTTCCTACAAACTTTGAGGTTCTGAGTTTTATCATGACGTAACTTACTTGTTTCTTTGTTCTCTGGTGTTTCTTACGGGCTTCCTGATGCAGCATCCAAAGCCCTTGCAGGACTTCGGTCACGTAATGATCGTAGTTATAAACTACATTTGCCGGATTTTTCTGTAACCGGCTGTATAGGTTACATTTTCTGCCGAAAAATGTACTATGAGGAATTGTCTTATGCATGTGTGGTGTACTGCATCCAGTGTTCGCAGTCGCTTTGATCACAGTTGCTATAACATCTCTGTTGAGGTACGATGTGTGCATTCCAATACGCCATTAGACTGTGTGTGACAGATCATAGTCTGAACGTTTTCTCTCCTTAACAGTTTACAAACCTGTTTCATGGTATCACTTATGAAATTCCTGATACGTGAATACGTGAATCTGGATCAACACAGCCAATATGTGTGCCGGACTCGTTACGTTGTCAATGCTCAGCGGCGTTGTCACTCTGCATGCCTTGGGCTGTCTGTCCAGTTGCATCACCGAACTCCGCTGCCTCTGCACCAGGTGTCTCTGCCCATGCTACCAAGGCTGTCATCTTGGTTCAAATGGTTCAAATGGCTCTGAGCACTAATGGGACTTAACTGCTGTGGTCATCAGTACCCTATAACAGAACTACTTAAACCTAACTAACCTAAGGACATCACACACATCCATACCCGAGGTAGGATTCGAACCTGCGACCGTAGCGGTCTCGCGGTTCCAGACTGTAGCGCCTAGAACTGCTCGGCCACTCCGGCCGGCCTGTCATCTTGGTTCAAATGGCTCTGAGCACTATGGGACTCAACTGCTGAGGTCATTAGTCCCCTAGAACTTAGGACTAGTTAAACCTAACTAACCTAAGGACATCACAAACATCCATGCCCGAGGCAGGATTCGAACCTGCGACCGTAGCGGTCTTGCGGTTCCAGACTGCAGCGCCTTTAACCGCATGGCCACTTCGGCCGGCCCTGTCATCTTGGCTGGCTCATCATCACAACCACCCACTTCCTCAGTAGACTCCTCCTCGCGTTATTCTGGCTCTGTATCGACATCGCGTAAACTTCTAACATGTAACAACGTGTTGGGTACTCGATTTTACTTGACTTTTTGTAGATTATTTGACTGTCGTACCTCTCCAGTTTTAACCGAAGCTTCATCAACCTGAAAGATGAGTCAGAAACACCATACCAGTGATTTGTGATCCATAATTATCTTAAATTTTCTACCAGACACACATGGCCAGAAATATTTGACAGCACAATCTACAGCTAACAGTTCACATTCTACCGCACTATAGTTCTGTTCGACTTTGAGGGCACTGTAGCCTGTAGCTGAGCTTCCTATCTCACCACTTAAGAAAGTACACCCCTCCTTCCCCCTTGATACTACTTTTTTTATGGGGCCCTGTTGTGTCCTGAGAGGGAGTAAAAAGTACAGCTCGATGTGTGACAAGGAATCTTACCTCATTTGATGATTTCTGAGACGTGCGTGGCTCGTGTTCCCGCCATCATGTATTTTAGACCCTATTTTTAACGTACTTCCACCTTACTGCGTTAATTTAAATTACTACTGTCACTGAGTTGCTTCTTTGTCTGACCGTGACCGGCGCTAGAAGCGCGTATCGATATATCCCCTCTCGTAGTATCTTTGCTCGACTGCTCTTACTTCCTGGTTGTCTGTCGTAAGGGAGTTCGGATCGCAAGTTCCGTCTGCCCGTCGGTTGGAACGCGTCTGGAGCGCATTCGGGACCTGCCAGTCGCGGAATTGTAATGCAGCACTAGTGCAGTCGGGTGCAGCAACAGTGAGGTCTGTGTCGACATGGCTCGCCCGACCATTGCCGCCATGCATCACTTGAGCCGGCCAACGGTCGTTCGTCCTACTGGATGACGCGTTTTGGCTCGCTGATCGCTCATGATTCGGCTGTGTGTGTGTGTGTGTGTGTGTGTGTGTGTGTGTGTGTGTGTGATTTGTTGCTGTTGGGTATCGTTCAGGTATTCGTGCAAGTATTTGTCGGGTTGTGTGTGTAGTTGGCGTCATTTCCACTGACACATATTTTAGAAGTTGTCGGCGTTCTGAGGAGTCGGTCGGTTGCTGCGGACCAGGGAAGTTACCTCCGCGCGATACACTCGGCTGGGTCCACTGGCGGTCCCTGCACAGTGTCGGAGTGTGAGTGGAGCTGTCTGATCACTACGAGCTTCGTGGTTCACCAACCCAGGACGTCGAAGTTAAGTTGTGCTTTCAAGTACAGTAGCCACGTCCATTCATGTTTCGTTTCGGTGGTTCGCAATAGGGGATGTTCTCCTGTGAGCAACACAGAGTGTTTGTGTTGCTGAAATTTAGCGGGCTTGCGGTGGATTGGTTGAGTAAAATTCAACCACCAGCGGAATTTTCTGCCTTGTGGCCGTTAGCGTTCCGGTTACCTGCCCTGGCCACTAACGTAATTTCAGGCAAGGTCATTTCCTCACCTGTTGTCGCTGCCCAACACGGTGTGTAGCTTTAACAGCTTAGTACATATACATATTTGATGGCGGATAATCACGCCAGTAATATTTTGTTTGAATTCTCATGTACTGATTGGGGGCAAGCAAGTCGTTTGTCAGTCGGTCCGTGGCTGTCCTTGGTTGGGTTCCGACGAATCAAGTGTAGTTGGGCTCACAACCTGTCTCACCTAAGTGAGCGAGGGCAGACCGACCCCCCTAGAGGCTTCCGACTGCTGTTGTCTTTAGTGTCTTTCTCACCGGTGTTAATTGTCTGTTTATAATCTATCATAGCCAATGATAAAAGAAAAATTCTTCGTTTTACTGTGTTGTATGTAAGTAAGTTTGAATTCTGGCAAGTGGATATTTGCTGAAAGGTTATTGCCGTTGTGTTGTCTTTTCTTTTAGTCCAGTTTCAGCTACTTAAAACTAAGGCTAATGGTTTTTTTTTATTAAATTTTGCAAAATTAATTGTTGGCCTTCAGTCACTTAAAGCCTTATTCTTAAAGCTCCCCTTTAAGCAAAAACATTGAGGCCTTCTGCATTCGAGAGGTTATGGTAATTTGTTTTAATATCATTAAACTTTTATTGTGGTCCTTCAGCTGTTTGTATTGCATCTTGTTATATGTATATATCTTGAAAATTTTAAATAATTGTAACGGTGTGTCTTTAGTCACTTGAAATTACCTTGTTGATTTTTTTAATATTTCTTGTTTGGAGGCCTTCAGACATGAAAGATTTGGAGTTTGATGTGTTATTAAATTACAATTTTAAGGTGAAACTGACCCCAATCTTATTTGGCCGTTTCCACAATCCTAATCACCTGTTCTGCCCAGCGGGTTATAGTGCGTTTCAATTTCGATGAGGTTAGCAGGTGTTGGGCCTCCTGCTGATTCCCCGACTGCGGCTGAAAAGCTAGCTTTGAGTGGTGCAGAGCACGGAATTCACAACCATTAGCATTATCTACTAATACAAGTGAATGCATTTTGCGGAAGTATACCTGTCAGTCTTCTCTGTTTACAGTTACCCATCTGTAACTGACTGACGCTTCATTCACTATGTCTACTAAGTGTCCTACATTGGCCGAGGCTAGTGAAAATATCTAAATACAGATCCTACGGAGAAGTGTGGAAACGGCGTCACCCGCTCACTGCTGGCACTGCACTCCTCCCCAGTTGGGTAAGAGCGCACTATCTATGCTGTGTTTTTTGCACACGGCCGCTTCTGGAAGGTTAGATGATACGCAGGGAGTGGCTGGTCACGCAGTTAGCGCGTGATGTCCAACATATTTGGTTCTTCTGGAATTTTCTCTCGTTGCTGCCGCGTAAGCTACGTGGCGCTGATCACAAAGCCGCCGTTACTAGTCACGAGGGTGCCGGCGCTAGTGTGCGTCATCTGATTCAAATATCGGTTCGCCGCTTCCCGCGCTGAAGCTGCCAGCATACTGACTCCGGCCCGGAGTGACTCTCTAAACTGTATTAATGAAGTGGTCGGAATATGTCGACATTCGTGCCAGTCATACAATGCAGATTACATGTCCAGGATGCTTGGGGACAAGAGACTCTTTCCAGCAGCTGGTCGTGGGATATGTGGCACTTAATGCACTTAATTTCTGACCCCCTGAACAAGTACCATCGTGGAGAGAAACAGCGGGTACTCAAAATTCGCCGATGAACACGGACTGTTAAGATAACATCTAAGAAAGTGGAATGGGAACAGAAGACTTAAGGCCCCTCTGAAGATTGTGGGATGCTGACACCTTACGTAGGTGGCGCATGACGAATTAGTTAAGGAAATCTGAAAACAGCTACCGTCAGTTCGCGTAAGTAATCCAGGAGTGGGAGTAAAGGGTGTGACTGTGCTTACAGCGCTCTTTCCAGGCTAGCCAATACATGAAAGTAGACAGAGAGGGAGTAATTCAGACACATTCTGTTGTGCTAAGGACTACCAACTTTTTAAAATGGTTAACCACTTGAAATTCGAGGAACAGAGGGAGACCAGTGCCTCGCAAGGTAACTTTTTACTGGACAGCAGTCACAAATTTAATTATTCAGCCAACTGCAAATTGTGACACAAAAAAACACAGGTTACCGATTATTCCTTGACAGCAGCGCTCTGTAGAAAGTTAGTTTTTCGCAAGCTGGCGTCTTGATCCCCACACATCTTACTTTAGCCTCTTCATGGGCGTGCTTCTCCGCAGACTTTACTTCCAGACGATTGCTCCAGGCTAGTCTTCGACGAGAGCTGAACATGGACGCAAACAGAGAGCAGTAGTTGTTTCAGAGCCAATGGCTGATTTTGCTGCCACGTCAGCTGCCATTGGCAGACTATGAGTACGGTGAGATCCAGTCACAACAGAGAAACGAACTCTAGAGCAAGATGAATCATTTGTAATGACATTCGGTAAATTAAATCTTCACTCTGAGTACCTGTTTACAGTTGGAGGTTCAACGTGCTTTCAGCTACGGCAGTAGATGCACATGCATGTAGTATTTCCCATCTCTACTCACAAACCTTCGGCAGTCACGAAGTGACTCTCGCGAATGATAATGTTTTTTCGAGATACGCATTCACTTGAAACACGTTCCACATCCTTTTTTTCAGATATTCCAAGCTATTAAATTCGATGATTGTCAAACCACCTGATTATTTGAATTTAATTACGTACGTTTGCAGTCAACTGAGTTCAATGAGGTCCTTGTAAAATTTCTTAAGCAGATGCATTACTTTAACATTATTTTGACGGGTGACGATTTACTTAGGTATATAGGCCAATTTAAGATATTTAAGTAAACATTCAAACCAAAGTACTACAACTGTAAGTCACATGACAGAAGTAACATTACACTCTGTTTCTTGAAATGTGTCAACCGTTACAAGTGCATACAGTAATTTGAAGTGTTGGATTTGTGTTAATTGTGTGAAACTCTAGAAAGGAGACTGCTCTGTAGGAGATGAATGCTGTAAGTATCGTCTCTGCTATCACAGTACCCGTTATCTATGTTAATTAAAGGGTACAATGGTTTTCTGATCGGCCGATCTCAGCTGCAACTGCTTCTCTGACGGCTTTCAGGGTGACAAAATTTGACTTCAAGTACTTCATACAATTATTCACTGAATTTAAAAATTTAAAATGCTGTTCAAGATCTACAGACTAAGAGGTATGATCTCATGCTGATGGTTCAACGCAATAAGCCAAGTGTTGAAGGTACAAACCTGTATATGTCTAGAGGCAGCAGAAGACACGGCTTGCAAATTACCCGTACTATATTCATCCAGCACACACAATTTCAAACCATTTCGAAACTTCTCCTCGCTGCATGACCCACGAAATAATAAAATGGAAAATATTTATCGCTCACTACATTTTCGGTTATCATATAGTCAAATTTCGGCATAAGGCATGGCATTTTAATTTATTACTTCTTTACTTCTAATTTTCAGACAGTATTCACATATACCACTGAATGTGCCTACAAAATTATGTCGTACAATGACACATACTCCAGGAAAAAGGACGTCAAAAATATTAAGATCGGTGAAAAACTGTCATTCTTAAAACAGAGCACGAATTATCCAGACTACACTCATCCAGAGTTTGATAATGAGAGCACTTAGTGACTTCTATCAAACTTTAAACGTAATTCCAAACCTTCTGAACTCTTTCATTAGTCACTGGAAACTAGTGAAACCAACATAATTAGTGATGATTAATTGGAGACAGCTGAAAATGTGTGCCCCGACCAGAACTCGAACCCGGGATCTCCTGCTTACATGGCAGAGGCTCTATCCATCTTTTTTTTTTGCATTTTGTTCGTTGTTTATCGTTGTGGTTGGTTGTTACGGACGTCACATTACACCTTTTGAAGTTCGTTGTTGATCCTTCCACTCAGTTTTTCTATTACAGAAGCCAACTAGCTCTCCGACCGAACACGCTGAGCTACCGTGCCGGCATCCATCTGAGCCACCGAGGACAGAGATGAATAGCATGAATGCAGGGAATTATCCCTTGCACACTTACCGTGTGAACCATATTCCCAACTGTCCACAATCTACATACTTAATGTACCTAATGGATATTTGCCCATCCACTCATTACTCGCGCACACTACGGTGACGATTCCCGTAAGAGTTCGGGCAACCTGTGCGCATTCGCACAGACGAAGGTCAATGGCTGGGTAGCCTTTAACTATATGCAGCTCAGATGGATAGAGCGCCTGCCATGTAAGCAAGAGATCCCGGGTTCCAGTCCCGGTCTAGGCACACATTTTCAGCTGTCCCCATGGAGGTATATCAGCAACACCTGTCGGCAGCTGAGGGTTCCAATTAATTATCATTTATTCTAGAGAAGGTGCACGGTCATCAATAGTATCTGTTCTTTCAAGAACGGTTACTATCTTCATATACAACATAATTAGGTTTATGCGTCTTCAACTATAAAGGTTTTACATGCTTAACGTCAAACATTAAACACATTCACTCATTTGTAATCAGACATGTGGCATTGATTTATACATGGGAGTTTTTCTAAGAATCATGGGTGGCGGTTAACTGGTAATTACCTAGGTTGAAAGGAGTGAACGCGCTGGCTATGAATTAGATAGATCACGCTATTAAGCTGCATATCATATTACGAAGGGTGTTCAATAGATAATGCAATAAATTTCTTTCTCGGCCAATTTCAGTTGAAAAAAAAATGCTGTTTTTATTGTGGTGCAACGTGGAATATTCCCGATTCAGTCTGTACAGTTTCATGAGGTTCCAAAAGGTAGCCTTCAAAATGGCGTCTGTAAAGCAGGAATGTGCCAAGCATGCTGTCATTGAGTTTATTTTTTCGGAAAACGATAGCTTCGCAGATATTGATTGGAGCTTACAGAATAGCTACGGAGATCGGACAGAGAACAAAAGCACGGTGAGTAGTTGGTCGAGGCGTTTGCCATCATCGCAACAAGATGCGATAATCTGTCCGTTTCCCCGAGTGCCAGCCGGCAGCACACAGCTATGACTCGTGCAACGTTGGAACGTGCGAACACTTTTATTCGAGGCGTTCAACGGATCAAAATCAAACACTTCACAGCTCAATTGGACATCTCTGTTATTAGTGCTGGCACACTCGTCCACCAGTTGGCACACTCAAAGGCGTGTGCCCACTACGTTCATCGTCGCCTAACAGAAGACCATAACGAGCAACGAAAAAGAATTCTGCGAGGAGTTGCTTGTGCGTTACAAGGCTGATCGCGACAATTTTTGTCAAACATTCTCATGGCCTATGTAATATGGGTTCATCACTCTGGTCCGCCCCCGGGTAGTCCTCCCTTGAGTGTGTGTGTGTGTGTGTGTGTGTGTGTGTGTGTGTGTGTGTGTGTGTGTTGTCCTTAGCATAAGTTAGTTTGTTATATCAAGTAGTGTGTAAGCGTAGGGACTGATGACATCAGCAGTTTGGTCCCATAGAACTTAACCACCAATTTCCATTTTCCTCCGAAACATCAGCGTGTTCGTCGACTTCTCCTCAAAAAAAAACAAAAAAAAAAAAAAAAAGTCTAAGGTCATCAGTCCCCTAGAACTCAGAACTACTTAAACCTAACCCAAGGACGTCACACATATCCATGCCCGAGGCAGGATTCGAACCTGCGACCGAAGGGGTCACGCGGTTTCAGACTGTAGCGCCTAGAACCGCTCGGTCACTCAGGCCGGCTTCTCCTCCTCCATGTCAAGACAAGGCCTCACACAAGCCTGAGTACCCGAGAAGAGCTTTCGAAACTTTATTAAACTTTTCTTTCTCATCCAGCCTCCAGCCTCCAGCCTGGATCTCGCACCTTCTGCATCTACATTTATACTCCAAAAGCCCCCCAACTGTGCGTGGCGGAGGGCACTTTACGTGCCACTGTCATTACCTCCCTTTCCTGTTCCAGTCGCGTATGGTTCGCGGGAAGAACGACTGCCGGAAAGCCTCCGTGCGTGCTCGAATCTCTCTAATTTTACATTCGTGATCTCCTCGGGAGGTATAAGTAGGGGAAAGCAATATATTCGATACCTCATCCAGAAATGTACCCTCTAGAAACCTGGACAGCAAGCTACACCGCGATGCAGAGCGCCTTTCTTGAAGAGTCTGCCACTTGAGTTCGCTAAACATCTCCGTAACGCTATCACGCTTACCAAATAACCCTTCTGACTTCCATCTGCTTGTTCAGCAAAGGATGCACTCCACGGGAAGCAGCTCGTGGATGATGGGGAGGTTGATGCATGAGGCCTTTTGCTCCGACGTTGACCCGTACTGTGATACCATGCGGGCGTACAGGACCTCCCAGTAAAGCTTTGGGAAATACGGTATTCTAGCCAAATGAGTGTGGAATAATACAGTGTATTGCAATTCTGAGTAAAACCAACCAGTTTTCAGAAAAAAAGTGTCACGTTACTTACTGAACTCCCCTCGTAGTTGGCACTTTAGTGTTGAGCTATTACCAAGTGAGTGGTGCCACGCCTGCCACTGTCTGGATGCGGTTTACATCATGCGTGAAAAGCATTCGCTCGCAGCTTCTTGTTGCGTTTGGCCGCGACCGCTGATGCTCTCTGAGGCGCTACCGTGATGGGGCCTGAAGTTTCGTCGCGGTCTGCCACGGCAGAAGTGTTGGTCGCTGGGAACGCTCGCCACACCGGCTCGACGGCCCAGCAGACGCCACGTCGCGGCGTCGCCTTTCATTCGGCAGCGACGCCGCTAGCAGAGTTTACGCCCACGAGGGGACCGTGCAGGGGGCAGCGGTCTGCGCGCCGAGCCTCGCTACGGAGCTTTAATTAAACTATCTCGACCGCAGAGGGGTCGGCATGCTTGTTACACTCCATCCTCTCGCTTCCTGGAGGCAACCGCTGTGAGGGGTGGGGGTGGAGCCGAGCCGCCGAGGACGCCCCGCCCACTCCAGAAGGGAAGCGTACAGCATAATGTCCTGCGTATGAGTTCAGAGGCGCGGAACTATTTGTTGGGTCGCGACAATTTAGAGCCAGCGAGAGCGCTCGCTGCTCAAGCAGGCTTCGGCTTTCCGCTGGCTTTCAAGCTGGAGACTTACAGTGGTAAACACGTCTTCGTGCTAGCACATGCAACGCTACAGATTAAAATGACTTTTACTGAAGAGGCAATTATCTCCAGCGTCGCTACTCTCACATTAAAATCGTTTTAAATTTCATTATTTGCTGTTTACCACACCACAAACTAATTGGACTTCTACATTTTCAGTGAGGATCACTATGGAGATCAAAGCACTTGTTTGCAGTTTTTCAATAATCTTCCATTTGCTTACTCAGAATACCATCTGGATGGTAGGATAGTTACCACGAATCTAGACAACCTCACGTATGTTTATCACTCTAGTCTTGCCGGCTTCATGCAGAACTTCAAGTGTACTACTAACGTCCTGTACAGTGTGATTTTTCTTGTGTAGGCGGGGATTGAATAAAGACTTCATGTTTATTCACTGTACTGCAGAAAAATTACGGCCGAGCGGTCTAAGGCACTGCAGCTGTGCGACTGGTCCCGGCGAAGGTTCGATTCCTCCCTCGGGCATGGGTGTGTGTTTGTTTGTCCTTAGGATAATTTAGATTAACTAGTGTGTAAGCTTAGGTACTGGTTACCTTAGCAGTTAAGTCCCATAAGAGCCCGCATCTCGTGGTCGTGCGGTAGCGTTCTCGCTTCCCACGCCGGGGTTCCCGGGTTCGATTCCCGGCGGGGTTAGGGATTTTCTCTGCCTCGTGATGGCTCGGTGTTGTGTGCTGTCCTGAGGTTAGTTAGGTTTAATTAGTTCTAAGTTCTAGGGGACTGATGACCATAGATGTTAAGTCCCATAGTGCTCAGAGCCAGCCAAGTCCCATAAAATTTCACACACATTCGAACATTTTTTTAAAAACTACGTCATGTCTGTCCAACGTAATATTTGTCGCAGGTACGGCAACTGAGTCCATCAGTTTCAAAATATAAGGAAGTGGGGTGGTACTTGTAGTATGCTGAATATTTTTCCACAGATAATTTTCAGCCTGAAAACTGATCTAAATATCTCTCTCTGATAGTCGCAAGCGGACTGACAGTCCATATGAGTGTACTTTTTTCCTTTTCTTTCAGTCTCTTCGGACATAGGATTCGCATGACCCGAATACCTTCCCGCAATAAGCAGTACTACGTTACTGCCTTGTTTCATTTGGACAGCAGCCGTGGTGGAATGATCAACAATTACAGACTGACAGCCCCGCGCGAGGAGCTGTGTCCGATATAATTTGCTTTCTTGGCTTTAGGAGAAACAGTAAAAGGGAAACCATTATTACCGTATTATTGTTTAAGTATATTCTCGACAAGTTTCTGATTCTTGCAGTGTTACTTTGTCAATTTCATTGTTTAGTTACTTACAGGATATTAACTGATCTCTTCATATATTTTTGCGGACTGGAAATTGTCACTTGATTTCCCGAGGCCAAGTAAGTGTCCAGAGGGATGAAGTACGTTTACCTTCAGCAGAATTGAAATATGTTTGTATTCATAAAATCTCGTACTCTTGTATCAGATGCTCCTGAAAGGGTAAAAGTATTGTACTTGTATCCGGTCTTCGACAGGATGACAATGTTGAAGAGATAGGCAAACCATAATTGATACTTATCTACAACACGCCAAAACGAAGTGTAGACGCATGTGCCACGTCGTGTGTCGTCTACAACTGCGCAAGATACTCTCGCTGATTGCCCATGGTTGTATTTTGTTTCCTACTGAATGCTGGAGGTATCCATTCTTTAGTAATTCATGCTTATTAACCTGACTACGTATGATACAGAATATGGCGTGACTACTGCAGGTTCAAGGTTCTTCGAAAGATTTCCTAATTTGTCTCACATTGTCCGTACATGATAACACAGCGTATCTAAACTGTTCCATCCTCAGCCTAGACTTTTCCTACAATTTCTTGTGTATTATTTCCAATAATTTCCATGTCATCCCCCCTGTTCACAAATGTCTCTTGAATAATTGATAATCCTTTACCAACTTCTTCTTGGACCATGGGTATCTGAATCACTTGATCTAGCAAGGCCATTTCATCTGCTTCCACATATCGTGCCATCAAGCACAAATACAGCTTCAATAAACAAAGGATGAGGCAAATATTACACAAACAACAGTTTTTTGTGCACATCTGCGACGTTTAGCTGGCTCTCTTCGGCTTCATGGTTCCTTATTATATTATTAGAAAGGTATTTTCTGTTTGCGGCATTATACCAGGAGACTAAGCAAGAAATTGTTCTTATATGACGACCACCTGATTAATAAAGTGCTGGTCCACGTTTCGTACAATACTGCCACAATTCGACAAGTCCCTGGTAAGTATCCGAAGGCATGTGGCAGCATATGCCTACGCAATAGTCACGCGATACCTGTAAACTACGGGCCGGTGATTCATTTGCGTGGAAATAGCACCCGATTACGTTCCAAACGTATTCCAACGGATTCAGATCAGGTGAATTTGGTGGCCTGGTTGGCCTGGGCGTCAACGCGAGTTCACTATTATTCTCCTCTTCACTGCGGTTCACTGTAGAACGAATCTGGCCTTATGACACGGATAGTTATCGTAGCGGGAGTTGCCATCGCCTTCGGGGAACCGCATCAAGCATGAAAGGATACAGCTGGTTCGCAGTAATGTTCACGTGGTCGACACCTGTCGTGGTGCCTTCAATTACTACCACAGGCCCCAAAGTAGCCCCGTTCAATGTGCCACTTAGCGTAAGAATACCTGTAGCGGTGCGGTCCTGCGTAAGTCCACAGACAGTTTGAATGTGACAAAAACTAGTTTTATTTAGTAGACTCAGTCACATCCCACGGAATTAATTCTAAGTCACGCTGCAGAAGATTTTTGAAGCTTTTCTTCTAAAAATGTTTTCCCGGTTGAACTATGCAGTATATCACTCGGATCAGGCTGTGGTTCCCAGGAGCTCACTGAAGTGAGTAAAATCCATATAAAGAACGACCTCACATAACCACATGTCTAGCGAAGAACACAGGGTACTAGAAATGTAAGCCATTTGGGAACACGCGTTGTCGTTGGTCAGTTAATTGTCATCGGGTAGACAACGCGACTGTTTCTATGTAGTAGGAACGCGTCAGGAACTGTGCCACATACAATGAGTGTGAGAAGGCAAATGACACACGCAAGGCAAAGTAGATACTTGGAGGACGGTTGTTCTTACTTAGAATATTTCGGGAATCCCAAGGTGAGGGCATGGGGATTTTGAGCTCGTCCTCCTCCTTCAGTAGTACCCCGAGCCACGGCCGACTCTTAACAGTACTATGCCCACTGCAGCAGTAATTGACGATGTTGTTGGGCGAACGTAGTCTCACATTGGGATCGCCTGCTGCAGGGCCCCACGTTAAACAATGTGCTCCAACACCTTGTCGCCTGCTCGTGGTTTCGCCGTCCATCAAGCACTTTTCACAGATGTTCGCAACAGCAGCACGGACGGCCAACTATCTTCTCTGTTTACGATTTGTTCGTTCCCAGGCGCCGGCCATAACTATCGGTCCTTCGTCAAAGCTGCTAATGTCAGTGGGTTCCCTCATTTGTGTCCCGTACAGCTGCTAGGAGGATTCCACATTCGTCTTTGCTCCGCTTACGTACTTTCAGTCACGTGCCCGCACTGCCCCGAGGCAGCATTCAATCTCGCGGTTTTGACTCATCAGTGTGTGTGTGTGTGTGTGTGTGTGTGTGTGTGTGTGTGTGTGTGTGTGGGCGCGCGCGCGCGCGTGCGTGAGAGAGAGAGAGAGAGAGAGAGAGAGAGCGCTCCATGAACGTAGGCAATGGGCTGCGCGGAGTGGCCGCGCCGTTAAGGACGCGATCCCTCCCGCCGGAGGTTCGAATCGTCCCTCGGGCATGGATGTGTGTGTTGTCCTTAGCATAAGTTCAAGTAAGTAGTGTGTAAGTCTAGGGACCGATGACCTTGGCAGATTGGTCCCTTTGTAATTCACACACGTTGGAACATTTTTGTAGTCGGTTGTTTATAATAAAAAATATGTTACTGTAGGTGAGGTAATGATGCGCATATAAATGGAAGTATTGACAGCAGTGACAGCATGTTACGGAGTAAGCAACAAGAAGACATGAAACTGAAGGAAGACCTTGCGGTGTAACCGCCTTTCTTGGGATAAAAGTTCAAAGCAAACGTCTTTACGAAAAGTTAATTCTGCCAACCGTATCTGGAATAAATGTTCTTGAGATATGGTGGTGATAACTCAGTTTGTTCAGAATAATAAACACAGACCAGAACTTTTCTTCATCTACTTGTTTCACTGCAGCTGATACTTTCTCTCAGTTTCTTAAGTGAAAAGTGGGTCATTGTTTAAAGTATACAATTTGTTAGTCACGAAGTGGTGCTCAAGATCTTACATTACACTGGGATTCCCAGGTGATTTCTGGCGGGTCTTATATACTCTTGATAACAACTGATAGTAAATTTATAATTACAAAAGTTGCTGATAATTACAATAAATGTTATCATCCGGTGGTTACAAATGAAACGCATGGAATGTGGTACAAAAATGATTACATGCCTCTTTTTCTCATGGAAAAATAAGTGAAATGATACGAATAAACAATGCTGATCACATTTTTGTTTATTATACTCAAGCTACATTATTCCAAATATTCCTACCACGCTTCCTGTTTCAAATATGAGTATATTATTTTTTAGTTTGAAAGCATTTCATTGTATAATACAGCATACCAAGTAAACACTTCGGTTACATTGTTAATCTGGTTTTCTTTTTATGAATATCAGTAATTAGATGGTAATTAGATGTTATCTTAGCCGATAGCATAGGAAACTGTCAGTATGATAAACAGAGTTGTTAGAGGTTTCATACGTTATAATTACAGTGTATTTGGCATCACTATTGTTATTCTATTGTTCGCAAATATAAAGCCCTAAATATAATTAAAACAGACAATATTTGTTCCTACCGGTGGATGGACTTTACATTAGTGAGTACTTAGACATGAAGTTGCTGAAAATTACGCTTCAGCGCTCAAAAGGCAAAATTACTTATGTGGGTCCTACTTAATGGCATAACAGTTAATTATGCAAACAAAATTAGCTACGAAATCGTATGAAAAATGTGCTGTTACGTTTCAACTTACATGACCTTAGGTGAATATAATTTTTAGGCTCCTTTCGTATAATTGATACGCGTATACCTCACCATCAACAATGTTCCTGTTACATAGCTTATCACCAAAGCCACTCCTACCGATTAAATAAGTCTTCGTCACCAGTCTTTTTAGCCCTCTGCCGGAGCCTCAAAATATTACTTTCCATTTCCCCATTTCAAATAAGCAGCAACAGAAAAAATGACAACACAGACGAATGGCTTTGGAGACGGGAAATACCTGAGGAATATAATAAGATGTAACAGTAACCAGTAGTTAGCACACTGACTCGTACTCAGAAACAGCGCGGTCCAACATCATGGTCGAGGGTCCTTTTTTAGCTACGTCCTGCTGTCTTTAAATTATTTAGTGTGGTTACCGGAATGATTCAGCGAAGAAGACCACATGGTGTTATGCCCCCTTCTCCCTGCGGCCCTTGGCCAACTCATTCAGGACTCCTGTCTCTATTGAACCTGCGGTCGGCGATGTGTTAAAACTATGGCGTCTGCTACTAAATAACGTAAGGAGTGTGAAGACGAGGATAAGAGGGTACATGCATGTAAAGTTATTGCTGCCAAAAAGCGCCAATTGTAAAAAAAAGGCATCAATTGTTATGAACTTGCACATCATTTAGAAAGCTCCAATCTTAGGGTGTTCAAATGGTTCAAATGGCTCTGAGCACTATGGGACTTAACATCTTAGGTCATCAGTCCCCTAGAACTTAGAACTACTTAAACCTAACTAACCTAAGGACATCACACACATCCATGCCCGAGGCAGGATTCGAACCTGCGACCGTAGCAGTCCCGCGGTTCCGGACTGCAGCGCCTAGAACCTCTTAGGGTGTCTGGAGTGCAGAACTGGTACGTGTTATACAAAACTTAAAGTTTGGGGTTCGTTCCCTCTTCTAAGATTCCACGTTATTAAGTTGTACATCCATGTGTGTTTGCGTAAGTCAAATTACAGATGGAAATAAAATATTAGGATCATCACCTTCAGTAGGCTTATGCCTAGAATAGCATGAACGTCATCGTCAAATTAAAGTATTGACGAAGTATTGACGAAGCAAGCTGAACATCTCTTTAAGTACGGTCACTGTTGACTAAACCTTAACAGAAATCTCGTGAGAAAACATATTTTCGAAATAAACACAAGGTACGCAAGGTCCACATTTTCTAGGAATACAATTGTCACACATTATCATCTGGATGTTCTCAAGATTTAATAGTGAAAGATCACGAAGGCAACAGTAGAAAGGACCTGACTTTGTTGTAATATTCGCGTCACCTCATTATAATAGTGAAGCATAGAGGCTTGAGAGATAACTAGTATCAGTTTACGGTATTGTCCATCCTCCGTCTTTTTGTATGAAGAAGCAGATGAATAAAGGCAAAAAAACTTTAAAAGATAATGCGAGAACTAGTGGGAAACAAGACGGCGGGTTCCATGAACGTAGCTCAGTGTCAAAACGTAATGGCTTACAAGCTGTTACGATTTAAATGCATCTGTAACTGACGCTTAGTATTACTAATGAGAACTGGGCCTACGTGAGGGAATGCCCATTCGAAATTTAATTAGCGATCTTCTACATGTATCACAAAGCAATTTTCTTCCCATTAAAAGTGGTCATGGAACGATATACAGTACCACTGCAGATTTTAGTACCTTGGCGTACTGAAATGGAGTCCACAGTGCAAAATGAATTAACGGACCTATACGAAAAATATCTGGAACATTAATTGCAAACAGTGCTACTAGAAAAAGTTATATTTACCAGCATACGTGTGGTATCTTTCAAGACTTGAGACTGCTTATTTTGAGTGCACACCCTTGTGTTCGGTCTGCAGATAACTCAAGGGACTCGTGAACTGTGGATTTCAGTGAAGTTTAAGAAGAACACGATAACACGCCGCGTCACCTATACAGGTAGGTGGAGTATAACTTAGGAACATGCTTGGAGACCTGATTTTCCATCTGCTTGGGAATGGATGTGTGAATTCTTAAATACCGCATATGTTTCCATATCGTGTTTTACGGACTGTAAGTCGCACTTTTTTCATCGAAAAATTGCTTCCAAAATCCAGGTGCGTCTTATACTGTAAATTAACATAAAAATGTCCAATGCTTGGCTTAAAATTCACAGCAGTCTTAAAAATAGCCGATACCGCGGGAAATCTGCCCCTATCTGGCAGCACTGAATTCAACTGGCGGCTGTAGTTGAGTTGTCGGGATTCACATGCTTGCTAACTCTCTCCCGCCACATCATCACAAACCGAAAACATTTTCTATCCATCGATGCCACTGAAGTCGAAATGAAAATCGTTTGTGCTACCGGTGACAGTACACTGTTTTTGTCAGTAGCTAGTTTCGCAATGGAAAAAATTGGAAGATAGTCATATGATGTGGGCTATAAATTGAAAGTAATAGCATATGCAGAAGAACATGGAAACAGTGCAGCTGAGCGACATTTCGGCCCTCCACCAACAGAAAATCTATTCGCGATTGGCTGGCTAGTAAAGAAGAACTGAAAAGTATGAAGACTAAATGAATGCAAAATGGTAGAAACTAGATGACTATTCAAATGGATTCAAGGACATTGTCAAAATGGCATTGTACTTAACACAAAAATGATTCAAATACAAGCTCGTCAGGTAGCACTACAGTGGAACTTAACAGACTTTAAGGGTGGACTTGGTTGGTGCTACAGGTTTATGAAGCGTCATGCACTTAGCATGAGAACCAAAACCAAAATATCTGAGAATATCCCACAACAGCATTAGGAGAAAAACTTAATTTCCTACTTCTTTTTATTATTCAACATCGAAAGAAAACCAGTGTTGAACTAAGCCTTATAGTGAATATGGACGAAACTCCTCTGACATTTGATTTGCCGAGTAACGGAACTGTTGCGATGAAAGGTGCTAAAACATAACAACGCATTACACTGTTGTTTTCATGCTGTGCCGAAGGTACTAAACTTAATGCAGTGATCATTTTCAAGCGCAAAACAACGCGAAAAGCTTCTGAAATATCGCCAGGTGTTATTGTTCACGTACAGGACAAGGGTTGGATGGAGGCTGTTATGAAATTATGGACTAAAGGAGGGTGGCAGAGAAGGAAAGGTGCTTAATTGAAGGAGAGTTCCGTGCTTGTTCTAGATCAGTTTAGTAGTCATTTGAAAAATTCTGTGAAAGAGAAACTGAGACAGGGAAATACAGAGCTTGCTGTTAATCCGGGAAGATTTACTTCACAATTCCAACATCTTGATGTCTCTATAAATAAGCCATATGAGAGAGGAATGGAACTAATGGATGATGGAAGAAACCCACCATACCCCGCCGCAGTGAATTTGAAAACGACCTACCACCAAACAAATGTCAGCGGATAAAACGTTAATGGTCTAGAGCGAGAGAAGACATTACTGTAATTTTTCAAGAAGTACGGCATAAGTAACGTCTCGATGTCAGTGAAGACCATCTTATATAGGAAGAGGACAACAACGACGACGAAGAAGAAGAAGAAGAAAAAGAAGAATAAAATTCAACTGACAGATTTCAGGGGTTATAAACTAAGAATTTTTTATTCTGGTTTTGTAATCCGATAATGAAAAGGGGAAAAATATTATTTTTTTTAAACTGCTTAAAAATGAAGGTACATCTCATAGTCCATATCGTCTTATAGCCTGTAAAATACGGTTGGTACTAGTTAGCATTATTGTGTTGGTCTTGTTAGGACGACCGTGGAGTATTCAAGAAAATTTGCTGACTTTCGTTAACCTTTTAGTTCTTTTGAGTATTAAATTAAATTTGCAGTTGTGTCAAGTATTTCAGATTAATACAATATCGTCTAATTCTCTTCGTGTGTAAGCTTATGCTGTCGGTGCTTTTATGTTCCGCATTGCATAGAGAGCATTTTTAAACACATGAATAAGCTTGACATTAAATCAAGAATGATGAAAAATTACATACTCCAGGTTGGTTTCCTTTATGACCTTTGTGCATAGTAAGTGTGATGTAATTCATACTGGAAGGAAGTTAGCAGTCAGTCGCGATTCAATCTGTACTCTATTGCACATCAAGATTTTATCTAGAGAATGCCAGTCATCAGAGCGTACGAAGTGAATTACATATTACTCAACATGCCTATGTAAATGCTAAGGCCGTGTAATAACATGTGCATTTATAAGTCTGTTGACTGTACCTGACTCACTTCGCACGCACTAATAGCAACTATATTGTAGCTGAAATCTTTATCTGAACAAATGAACACACTGAATCGCGACCGAGTGCTGATTTCCTTTCTGTTTAAGATTACATACATTTCTCACTTCCAATCTGAAATAATACACGCTAAGGGAAAAGGTGGTTAATTATGTAAGTCACCTGGTGACGAACTGCGTCATGTAGGCTCACTAACATGGTAATCTCATTCATGTAGCAACATTTCTCATCGACAGTTACAACTTAGTATCTCACTGCAGTCTTACCTGCATCATAGCAACAATCGTAGTACCTCCACATCAGCATATAAATTTCCAAAGGACACAGGTCACGGCCCTTGAAACGCCAGTTAGTCTTCCATTGATGGAAACTGAAATGTCTGCGAAGATAAGCTGCGGCTTTAAAGCACGACTCCTACATCCGTTCCTAATCGCCACGTATCACCGACAAAAGCATCCCTAAACACACTTTCACATTTCTCATGTATCTGCTTGTGTGAATGCTTAATGAGGACATTTGTGAGCGGAGATCCGGTATCGCGCATAGCTGTGCGGACTGCGAAGCCCTCCACGTCCTGAATAAGGGCGGCGCGTGCCGTCGCCCTTTAAGGGCAGGGCCTGGCAATAAATTCATGGAGCTCTGCGACGGCGATCTTATCTGGTGCCTTTGCAATTAAGGGCGGCTTTCATCATGCTAACGAACCCACCATCTTAACGGAATCCAATAAGAAATATCACGACCGGATGTCATATTTTCTCCGCAACCGCTCCGATTTCTGGATAAAAATGTCTTCAATATCGACACAGTGTATTTCATTTTCTTTCCAGTTTCAGTCCATCGCAGTACTTTTTCAGCACAATAGCTGCTAATTCTGAATTCAACCGTGCTTAATTCTGTTCTTCATTGTGGAAATATATGTACCCTACAGATATGAATTAAGTCGCGTCAACTTTTGAGTAATAATTTTTTATGATAAATTAGTCAGTGATACAGTCCGAGTGAGTATGTAATTTTGACTATAGTCGACATAATCGTTGTGAGAGATCCAGCAACCGTTTAAATAATTAAGAAAATTCTCATTCATTATTGCGTCTCAGTTGGAATTTTTTTAACCAGATTACATGTTCTCTGATATGCAGACAAGAGGGGTCACTGACAGAACTACTTGGATCTCAAGATGATCCAAAGCTATCGAAACACGTAATTTTATTAATGACGTGCGCCTGACACCGAAGAATAAATGAGAATTCTCAGAATTATCTCGTTTTGTATTCCTGTTGCTGTCATGTAAACGCTCCTTTACATCGGCAATCTTCAATTTGTGCAGTACATCTTCCCATACTCTTCCACTACATCTGTTTATATCCAAATGTTAACTAAAAGTATACTGAAACCTAACTGGATGTATGACAAAGTATCACGCAGCAGTCTAACGAAATTACTACTTGTCACAATTTCGTATTGGTTTATTTTCCTTATTATTAAGCATCAAATAACTTTTTTTTCCTTACCTACTGATAACACTATGACGAGAAGACCAAAGATCTTCGCCTGGAACGCTTTGAATGACGAGTGCCGCATTTTCTGAATGATGACAAAAATGCAAATGCTGTAACAAAGTCGTAGGAATGTGTGAACGATTTTGAAAAGGGGTCATTTCATTTATTCTTACCTTCCAGAATGGCGCTTTACATAATTATGGAATCCATGCACTTGAAAGGGGTGAGCTAAAGCGATTTGAGTAGTCGTAACCCCGTAACAGCTGAGACATTACGGGAAGAGGATCCCCTGTCAAATCTTTTGTACCAGTAGTTGGGTGTTTGCTGAAAATGGAAGTTACGGCAATCAGTGCTGTAGGCTTCATCACCACGTATTCTTCAATATTATCGGGTATGTTACCAAAATTTTTTAAATATTGGTTTCAACCTTCCACTAAAGTTTCGCGGTGCAGCACATAAATGACAAAGCAATTGGTAGGATTACCACCAATATAGGTAGTATTTGTGGAGATAGAAATGTAATTGAATGTGTGAGAGAAAAACTGGGTGTACGTGACACTTTTTTTTTTTATAATGCACAGAGTGAGATCTGCACATTGTTAGTGTTATTCAATGTTTATTTTATATCCTTATAAAATATAAATTACCTTCGATGTGTTTATGTTTTACGTCTTTTATTTTACAATTTTTTGAGGGAATTGGTTTTCTTACTGCTGTGAGATAAATCTGCATTTTTTAATGTTTCTATAACTTTCTTCTCTTTCACGTTATGGATCAACAGTTTTCGAATAGAATTTGAATTAAACACTGACAGCTTCAGTATTATAATAAGTAGTGTTTATTTTATAAGAATCAGACAAGAACACAACTATGTTCATCGCTTCCGGTTTCTAGGGTAGTCTATTAAGATTCTGATCTCATAGGCAAACACAGCGACAGGAATGAGGTAGCGCCCGATAGGTACGCAACACTCCTGACATGCAGGTAAAGCGGTTACGATCTTAACTGGCCAAGGCTACTAGAAAAACTGCCATTGTCGACACTTACTTGCGATAGTCTACGTAGCATACGGTAGTTTTACAACTCCATATCCCACTGATGGCTGAGAGCAATAACATAGCAATAACAGTTTGCAGATTCCTCAGTGCATAGCGTTAAGCTTTCTCAAGAACAAAGTCATTAACCTCGGCTCCTGTTGTAGCAAGATTGAGGTAATTTCACACAATGTCACGGTTTTGTATCGAATTGCTGGTAACCGATCTTTCTACTCCAGCTGAACTCATTTTCATCCTTGCTTTACACCCAATGATGTGAACAAAGCCCACACTAATTGTTCCTCAAATCTTCACTGCCCTTGACCTCACTTTCTGGTCATATAAGAGAGAGAGCCTACAAGCACCCCATGCATATCTAGTTTTAATTGTTTATTGCCCATATTCTCATCTATACATTTCCCTACATTATTTATTCATTTCATTAACAGTACAGAGTAACCCACCATCTTGAATTGTCAGGTGGGTCTGATATTTCTACATCTAACAGCAAAGACTTCTTATTATTACAATCTTATTTTTATGCACTTTTAATGCTATTTTATACAATATATAGAAAATAATACATAAAAATTTCTCTAAGCTTACAGAGAGTTGATTTCTTAATTCTTAAAGTGGGTCTATCTAATTGTTGATTTCTGCCTAGTTTACATAATGCAAATGTCAGAAAAAGGTAATACACTATATTTGGATGTACTTAGCTTGTTGGTTGATAATAGCCTATTATACCTATTTTAGGTGGGAAGGTCTCGGTACAACCTCGAGCTATTGTCATCTGAAATGTTTTTTGTTTATGCAATTGTCTTGTGTTTGTGTGCGCTGATATATTACTTGGAGCTAAAATTCATGTATTCCACGAATCAGATGGTCAACCAGTATATAATCTGTATAAAACCGGATGTGTACGAATCTAAGATATCACGCAGAATATACCACAACTACTAACAACCAGACAAATAAACAACTACTGAATGTTATGTAGTGTCTTGTCAATGCATGAATTTTAGCTTTACGTGAAGAATACACTTATGGTTGTTTATTTGTTAGTAGAAATAGAATGTTGTTCATTCCTACTTAAGCGCAGTATTCCTTAAATATCTCAATACAGTACGTTTATAGTTTTATACATAGTTATACGGAAAATAGGTTTGATGTATAAAATACATTGATTGTAGCTTGACATAAAGAATATACTTCTGCCTACACATAATAACACGAATACATTACTGATTGTGTACACTATACTTTAAACAATATACAATGTGTCGTTGGGGGGGAGGAGCTTAGGAATAAAAGTTCCTTGAACTTTCTCCTCCCACGCGACGTAATTTTATTACCGAAGTCCTAAAATGTGGCCTCACTGCTGGTGTCGTGTTTTTTTTTATGATTGTTACTGCGTGTTGTGTATTTGTGGCTGTGTTATGGCATGCGCAGTCATGTGTTGTTAGTGTGGGTCCCTTGCATGCTGATCCCTGCTGAGTCATGTTCACTTAGTGTGTTGGTTCCTTCCTCGGTTTCTGAATCTGTGGTCGCGCTTGCGTCCACCGATGTAGTTTCTTGTGTTGTTTGTGCTTGTCTACGCCTCCTTCCATATGGGATTTGGCGCTTGTATACTTCGTGCAGTGCCGGCCGAAGTGGCCGTGCGGTTAAAGGCGCTGCAGTCTGGAACCGCAAGACCGCTACGGTCGCAGGTTCGAATCCTGCCTCGGGCATGGATGTTTGTGATGTCCTTAGGTTAGTTAGGTTTAACTAGTTCTAAGTTCTAGGGCACTAATGACCTCAGCAGTTGAGTCCCATAGTGCTCAGAGCCATTTGAACTTCGTGCAGTGTGCTGGATACAACATCGGCTACGCTACTTACTGTGTTCCAATCATCGGGATTACTTATTATTCTGGCGATGTCACTGTCGTTCTGTTTAGGTATCACATGTGCATAACAATGTGACATGTACTGGTGTCCCACTTTCTTCACGAATGCGTATTCCATTGTTAGTATGATGCGGTTTAAGTGTACCGGGTATGGCCCATGGCAGGTCAGGAAATAGACCATCCCCCGGCTTGGGTCGACATGTTTTAATCTTTCACGTACATCAGGAAAGGAAAAATGTTCTCGGACGCCTCTACTCTCTCTGCCATTTGAATGCGCCATTGTTTGATTTGTGTTTTGTTTATAACGTTGGTTCCTGTAATCCCCGTGACTTTATCGAGCCTATCACTTTTCAGTCAGTAAAGCGAGGCTCTATAACCAATTTTTAGCTCTATAAAGCACGTCCCCATCGCAACGCAAGGTGCCTCCAGTGATGTGGTGTTGAAGGCTGTGCTCATTCTCAGGAGTACACTAGGTTGACCTCGTCTTAAAATTGTCTTGTTAGTCTGTATGTTCAGTCTGTGAGCCGAAGCACTTGCGGCGAAGCACACGTTGGATTCAAATATTGCAGTGTGGTAGGTCCTTATTGTCTTAATGGGTATTTTGTACTGAGATGTGTTGAGTCTTGATGGTTTGTGCATAATTTCTTAGGCTTTGTCAATTGTCAGTTAATATGATCGTTGAAAGTCTGTTTTTCATCAATATGCAGTCGTTGATAACGTGTGGCTTGCTTCCTCTGTATGCTAGTAAAGTCTATGTCCCGATGCTCACAAATGTTATACTGCGTGGAAGGCCTTGGAAGAGCCCTATTATACAGAGAATCAAGGGCGGCACCGGCCGGAAACTTAGCGCGCGCGATTACCCCACCATACCGCTATGCAGTCTGAGCGGGAACTGCAAAAGCGTCGCTTTGCAGACAGTAACTGCAACACAGACCGGCTTGCATGTGGCCTGGTTTGATATTACGCTTTAGTAGAAAACTCGAGAACTTAAACCGATGGCTTGACGAGCGGTATTGTATTGTTACTGACAGCTGGTGCAAGACAAAACCAAAAATACAAATCAAATAAAATAAATTTGAGCTTGCAGCTGTATTACACCAGTAATGCTATGCGAGCCACGTTATTGAATTTAAAATTCTTACATTTCGGTTTGGTCATATAAAAATAGACAGAAATAAGTGGTCTCTATAGCATGTCGTTACGGATGAGATAAATTATCATAACGACACGTAAAAGAAAAAAAAACTGTTATCTAACACTTCTCTATGGACAGTACCAAGGCTACAACTCTCGACAAAATGTATTAGCATTATCTAATTATTTTTGGTTCCATGAAGACGTAATAAAATTGATATCTGGTACAAGTCATCGGCACACTGACAGGCGCAGTCAGTTTACCAGATTGTCGTCACTCAGAATGCCACGTAATTGCGACTTACTTATTTTCACTAGCGAAAACAATCTTTCACGCATATAAATTGATCCAAACATGGATATCACTTTTGTAGCCTCGTTATGAAGGTCTGCTAATTTTTCCCGAGAAAAACCTTCGTAGAAAATTTTGGAAATTTGTGGTAAGTTCCTATGGGACCAAACTGCTGAGGTCATCGGTTCCTAGGATTAAGCACTACTGAATCTAACTTAAACTAACTTACGCTATGGACAACATACACACCCTGCCCGAGGGAGGACTCGAACCTCCGACGGGGTAAGCCGTGAGAACCGTGGCACGGGGCCCCAGATCGCACGGCTAATCGGCGCGGCCTTCGTAGAAACCCTGGACAGTTTCAGCGTAATACAATTTGTCTTTTAATCGGGAGTTACACTGTGAATCGATCACTTCCATCTGAAAATGAACAGGGACGCTTTTAACTGATACGGCAAATGGACTTAATACGTCTCAAAAACAGATGCGGGGGCTGGCAGCGTAAGGAAAACCATTTGAAAACTGTTCCTGTATTTCTTCCAACACCGGAATGAATTGTTCAAAATTTGCATTTTCTGTAACACCAGAGAGTTGAGGGAAATTGGCGCTGTTATTTTTCAGAAGCTGTCCCCTGCTAAATGTGATTTTAGTTTTAAATGCATCCACCTTTCCCATTAAATTAGATATTAAATTCCTTCTCATGTTGCAATGTCTTGTTAAGGGTGTTCAACTGAGCACACAAGTCATCTAAAAATGCGGGGGATCTTCTAATGCTAGTTCACGTTTTCCTTTCCCGTTCATAAATCGAACAATAGCAGTTCCTAATTCGAAAAGTCGTTCCCGGCCTGCTCCTCGACTTACCCAGCGTACTTCGCAGTAGCAAATCACGTGTCCATACTGGTCCCGCAGTTCCACCAAAAACTAATGAAAATGACGATGTAATAACGCATTTACTATTCAGACCACCAATTTCATGACATTCTCTGTCTCTTCAAATTTAGTACAAAGTGCTTCTTGGCTTCTTTATGCACGAAGCAATGAGTTCCGTACAAAACGTCTGTTGGTCGTAGTACTTTCTTGCCCAACAATGCTACGAGCCCATTTTGTGCCCCTCGCATCGCTGGCGATCCGTCGGTGCTAACTGAGACTAATACGGTCCAATTCAGGTCAACGACTTCATTTGCCTCTTCAATAGTCTTCAGCAAGTTCTTCTGTCACGTGAAATTTGCTGTCGATTCTACGAACATAAATCGGAAGTTGTGCCGTGTCAGAAACGTCATCGAAAGCAATTACGAATGTGATAACTTGCTTGTATTGTCAGTTAATTGCCTGTAGACATCCGCTACCAAGACAGCTAAGCGGCGAGTTATTGTTTGTAGCGGCAGAATAATTTCGGAAAACTTCTGTACCTCCAATTGCGTCACGAGTACAGATATTTCAACATTGTACTCTTTAATGAACTCGCCATCGCTGGGAGGCTTATTACATCTGGATATTTTGAGCAGAACTTTGTAGCTTGCCTTTAATGAATGGTAGCTCTACTTGGTTGCCGGCTAAAAATAAGAAGCAATAGAACGGACTATAAACACATTGGATTTCTGCAAGCAAATACGTACCAATACAAACAGCACAAACACAATGATTTTCATGCGTTACTCACGCTGAGATAGGCTGGCTCTGTATCACTATAACTTTTGATATCTACCAACGTGTGTTCTCTTTCATCGCCAACAAAATCTTTAAATTAATTGTGCATTGTGGTGCAATGCTGCTCTATAACATATTTGCGGTTCCCGACGATTATGAGACTGCACAGTTATTGTTGTGGTCTTCAGCCCAAAGACTGGTTTGCTGCAGCCCTTCATGCTACTCTATCCTGTGCAAGCCTCTTCATCTCCAAGTAACTACCACAAAGCCCGCCCGGTAAGCCGTGCGGTCCCGGCATGAATCCGTCCGGCGGACTTGTGCCGAGGTCCGGTGAGCCGCCCAGTCTGTGGATGATTTTTAGGCAGTTTTCCATCTGCCACGGCGAATGTGGGCTGGTTCACCTTATTCCGCCTCAGCTACACTATGTCGGCGATTGCTGCGCAAACAAGTTCTCCACGTACGCGTACACCATCATTACTCTACCATGCAAACATAGGGGTTACACTCGTCTGGTATGAGACGTTCCCTGGGGAGGGGGGCTCCACCGGGAGCAGAACAGCACAATAACCCTGGGTTCGGTGTGGGGTGGCAGAGGGGGTGGACTGCGGTAGTCGTCGTGGGGTTGTAGACCACTGCGGCTGCGGCGGGGACGGAGCCTCTCTGTCGTTTCTAGGCCCCTGGTTAACAAACAATACAATACAACTACTGCAACCTACATCCTTCTGTATCTACTTACTGTGTTCATCATTTCACCTCAGACTGATTTTAGATGTCACAATGCTATCCATGGCAATGAAATGAAATGAAATGAAATAAGTGTATGGCATCGTTGGCCGGGAGGCCCCATCTGGGGAAGTTCGGCCACCAAATGCAAGTCACTTCAGTCGACACCACATTGGGTGACGGTGATAAGGCTGAAATGATGACGAGGACAACACAACACCCAGTCCCCGAGCGAAGAAAACATCCAACCCGGCCGTGAATCGAACCCGGTCCCGCTTGCATGGGAGGCGAGAACATTACCACCCAGCTAAGCAGGCGGACTATCCATGACATAAAATGACGAACAGACAAAATCTGAGATTATGTTTGAAATGGAGATTAATGGTCTCTGAAATGTGCGTCGTACGTCGATGTTTTCCACTAAAATGGCTCTGAGCACTATGGGACTTAAGTTCTGAGGTCATCAGTCCACTAGAACTTAGAACTACTTAGACCTACTAACCTAAGGACATCACACACATCCATGCCCGAGGCAGGATTCAAACCTGCGACCGTAGCAGTCGCGCGGTTCCGGGCTGAAGCGCCTAGAACCACTCGGCCACTTCGGCCGGCGTTTTCCACTAAATCTACATTTGCTACTCTGACCACGATACGGTTTTGACCCCCCACGCTTCAGTCCAGTACTAAATTGGTGAACCCTGCACAGTAGACAGTGATAATTATCATCCTTCTCTAATAAAGTTCTGTAAGTCCCACTAATATTTAAATGGTCATGATAGAGTGTCACTACGACGCCTTTTTTTGTGTATGTGCCATTCCAACAACCACAGTTCCTTTACACTTCCTTTAAACGACAAGCATATAGCGAGAAACACAAGCGCTGGTACTTCGTAAAATACCGGAAGAGACAGTGCTGCAGCGCACTACTGCATGAAACGTCATGTCATGCCGTGTATTTCCGAGAAGGACCGAGAAAATCAGGTACAGACCGGGCCTCGGGCCGCACACAGGTTCGCACATTGCACCTGCGTGCAGTATAGCAGGCCCTTACCTCTGCCATTTTGCCAATGCCTGGAACCGGTGCGTGCTGCAGAACTGTCAGCCGCTTGCACAGTGGACCTGGCGTTGGTCACCAGATGATGTCTCCTGTTCCTCTCCATACTGCAGTCTGCCTCCTGCTGCTCCTGTGAGGAAAGTTCGCAGTGGCCCCACAATTTCCCTCACTGGTTAGCACAAGTGCGACCTGCTGGGTCGGCGTGAGGAGGAGTGTGACGCGAAATTCAGTTTCACGGCACTCCCTAGAGAGTATGGCATCAAAGGCTCACTCCTGAGCACAAAGGTATCAACGAGGTAATATCCAACTTCATTGTCAGACATTACAACACAACATTGTTGATCGCAATGTGGTTCATTGCTAGAATTGAGAGAACGTAATTTCCTCGAAATGGTCCCGAGTTCGAGTCTCGGTTCGGCACACAGTTTTGATCTGCCAGGAAGTTTCATATCAGCGCACACTCCGCTGCAGAGTGAAAATCTCATTCTGGAAATGTTTACGATTTCAGAAAAATTTGATGATTCGTCAAAGAGAAATAACTTCACAAAATGAGCAAGTCAGTAAGGCGTTGGTCGACCGCAGCCCTTAAACAAGCAGTTGTTCGGCTTGGCATTAATTAGTAGAGTTGCTGGGTGTTCTCCTCAAGGATATAGTGCCAAATTCTGTCCGAATGACGCGTTAGACTGTCAATACCCCGAGATGGTTGGAGGGCCCTGCCCATAGTGCTCGAAACGTTCTCAATTGGGGATGGATCAGGCGACCTTCCAGACCAATGTAGGGTTTGGCAAGCACGAAGAAAACCATTAGAAACCCTCACAGAGTGAGGGCGGGCATTATCTTACTGAAATGTAACCCCAGAAATGCTTGCCATGAAGGACAAGAAAACGGGGCGTAGAGTATCGTCGACGTACCGGTGTGCTGCACGGGTGCCACTTCAGTGGCAGACATTACAACACGTACATTGTTGATCGCAATGCGGTTTAGTGCTAGAATTGAAAGAACATATTTTCCTCGAAATGTCAATCAACAGACTGCATTCTCTTAAGCATACTGCAATAGGGAAAAAAATACTATCACGAAGGTCCTGCTATGATAATAAATGGAGTCCCACACCATTATTGTTTATTAGGCTGTATGGGGGAGGCGAGTGTTAGGTTGGCATCCCACCCCTGTCTGGGTCGTCTCGACATCGAATAAATGCTTGAGTAAAGACCAAAGGTGAATCAACGTGAAGCTGATTTGCTAAATCATCAATTTTTTCTGAAATCGTAATCATTTGTTTGTGTGTACTTGTATATCACATCTGCCGAGTTCGAAGGTAAATTTAGAAAGATTCTTCCAGTATAACACTGCGTGACTAGAACAGTACAGTGACAATGGTGCCTTGCGCCACAGATAGTATGGTGATCAGAGCATCAAATGCAGATTTATTGTAAAACATATCGACGTTCGACGCACATTCCGAGACCTTTACTCTCTTTACAATGAAATTAACACCCTTAGCTGCTTACAGGCGTTGACATACGTCAACAGGGACAGATAAAAATGTGTGCCCCGACCGGGACTCGAACCCGGGATCTGCTGCTTACATGGCAGACGCTCTATGCATCCTTTTTTTTTTTTTTTTGATCGTTGTGTTTGGTCGTTGCGGACGTCGCAAGACATCCTGTTCAAGTTCGGTGGTTGATCCATTTGATCCATCCACTCAGTTTTTGTATTACAGAGGCCAACCGGCTCTCTGACCGAACACGCTGAGCTACCGTGCCGGCACATCTGAGCCACCGAGGACACAGAGGATAGCGCGACTGCAAGGATTTATCTCTAGCACGCCTCCCGCGAAACCCACATTCTCATTCATCTGTCCCCGTTGACGTATGTCAATGCCTGTAAGCAGCTAAGGGTGTTCATTTCATTGAAATTTCATTCTAACGAGCTGCATGGTGAGCGATGGTATCTGTTCTTCAAGACATGTCCGAAAGAACAGATACCATCTTAGTATATATTTACTCTCTATTTCAAATGTGGTACCGGCTTTTGTCTGCACGCCATTTTATGTCGTGGGTAGCGTTTTGACATCCAAAATCAGGCGGAGGCGAAGCTAACCTGCGTACGAACCGCGACAACTGCTTTATAGGGCAGTCAGGGGGAGATACGGGTAGGGAGGCCAGCGCAGGTGTACGAGGCGGCAGCGCTGGGGTGAGGTGAGGCGACGTGGTTGAGCCGCGGCTGGTGTTAGGGCGCTGGCAGCCAGCCACTGCCACCGCCTCCGCTCTAAGGCCTCGGCAGTTCCCGCGGCTGCCCTGCGGGGCGGCGCTTTATCATCGGGAACACCGCGCGACTTGTTTGTGAATCCCGGGATTTACTGGAGCACCTCGCCGCTGCAGATTGGTACCTCGCCAAACGCTCTTGTTCGAACCTGCCTCACTTTTGTTTCCGCGAATAAATGTTTATTCTGCTGCTCTCTTGCGGTTCTGGCTGTCTCCCGAACCGGCTGAATCCGATATAAACTCGCGTTAGGTGAAAATAAATAAATGACAGGACGAGAAACACAAAGCAGAACACAATAATTTTAAAATATATTTTATTTCTTATTTTCATTTAATCTCTGACCCTACGTGAGAGACCTGTTTCCTATGAGGTAGAACAGGGCACAAAGAAATAAACAATGATTTACAGCAACTATTGTTTATAATCTGTTTTTCTCTCTCTTCTAGGCGACAAGACTGGCTAGAGCCGGTCGGTGCAAAAAGACGCTTCCAATACCTTCATTTCACTTCATCACTGCTGCTCTCACAACAGAATTAGGACACGTCCGTGTTTTGTTGTACTGTAGCTTACTACTGGAGCAACCCCGCCGTTGCCCAGGAATTTATTTATAACTGTGCGTCCACGTCCATACCATGTAGTGTCTGGCCCTGTGCTTAAAATTCATCACGTCGTATCATACTATAATATAATTTTGTAGTTATCGTCAGCGGCATATTTGAACACTGCAAAATTTATTGTGAATATATTTAGTAGGAAAGAAGTAACAAATTAAAACGTCATGCATGATGCTGCAGATTTCACGCATCTCATTGTTTATGACGTCATATTCTATCGCCTGCGCGTTGTCCCGCGGTGACGCAGGGTCGGCCTTGGGTAACCAGATGTGGCATGTTAATTATAAGTGGTGGCCGTATGCCCTTCCTGCCGCCACCCCGTACCCCCCAGGACGGAATTAGTGTACCCCAGCTGTCTGCATCTAGTGTAAATCGTGAAATAGTGTAAATGTGTTTCAGATGTCTGTGAGTCGTGTAACTGAGGCGGGACGTGGGAAGTAGCCCGGTATTCACCTAGTAGGATGTGGCAAACCGCCTAAAAACCACATCCAGGCTGGCCGGCACACCGGCCGCCGTCGGTAATCTGCCGAACGGATTCGATCCGGGACCGGCGCGCCTACCCGAGTCCAGGAAGCAGCGCATTAGCGCTCTCGGCTATCCTGGCGGGTAGTTTATGACGTCATATCCCCTGAACTATGTGTAGCACTGATATAATTGAGCCGTGCGCGGCTCGTGCTCGTACCGTTATTGCTTGACATCTTGTCTTGGCAGTACTCCCATCTCGTTTCTTATTCGATTTACTGGCGTCACTAAGTTGCTGGCTTGCCTGCCCTTAAGTGGCAGCAGCAGTGCTTATCGATAAGAGCACTGTCATACTACCTTTGGGGGGACCGCTAGTATTTCCCGGTCGTCGTGTGTTTCGGGAGTTCAGTGGGGAAGGAGCAGCAGTGATGTCCGGACAGCCATGACTCCCCCGACCGTTGCCGGCACACGACTTCAGTGGGGACGACCTTGATTGGTCGTTCGGTAGGTCATCTCATCAGACGACGTTTATTTGGTCGCCGACCACTTCTGGGTTCTCTGTGTGTGTCGAGATTACTCCTAGTTGTTCCACAGTGACTGGTTTTAGTATTGTTCGAGCTGTTTTTGGAAGTGTTTCACAGAACCGTGTGTAGCTTGTGTGGTTTTGACTGAGCAGCTATTTTAATGCTGTCTGCATCCTGGATTGAGTCAGTCTGTTGGGACAGAACAGCGAGGAACTCCCCGTGGCGCGAGGCCAGGCCGGGACGGCTGGCAGCGTGTGTCGGATCGTGAGGCACTAGCAGCGAGAGCGACAAAGTTCGTTGCCCACCGAACCTGGTCGCTGAAGTTGAGTGATCAGTTAACCTGTTATGAAGCCTCAACTATTGTGACATCTCAGAAAGCATCTCAAGTTTTCTTTAACTAGGCCTTCAGCCATATTGCTTACTTGTGATCTTTTAGAGCAATGTATAAACGAGTGGTTCTTAGGAAAATAAAGTTGTCTGATTGTGCAAGTCACAGTAACTGTTTACGGTCCCATCCACAATCACATCCGTATCCTGTGCGCTCTCTGAGTACCTACCAACTTGGTTTCAATAATTTTGCTCTTGCATTCAGTGGTATATGTGCACACTGTCTATGAAATGTCTGAGTACAGTAATCAGCGAAGAAGTAATAAATTACAACGTCAAGCCTCATGCGATCCTTTTACAGCATGAACAGCAGAAAAGCATAAGCGATAAATATTTTTCCTTTCATCATTCTGTATCCTTTCATCATTCTGTAGGGATTGTCAGCGAGAAAAAAATTCTAGATTTGAAATTATGTGTAAAGTTTGTTGCAAGTCACTATTGACAAATACAGGTTGGATAAAATGTGGGAATTTATGAGTCGCATGGTACGGTTATTGTTCACCTCCATCCCTTTGACAGGTAAGCGAATGTCATCTGGTACTTAGGTATATCTGTACCACGTTTGGTAGGAATCGGTCCAGTGGTTTAGGAGAAGACGTGCAAATCACACACACACACACACACACACACACACACACACACACACACACACACACACAAGTCCATTTTTTAAAATATGTATGGATTAATTTATCTAAGACTAATTTTCTTCTCATAGTTACCACTGAACTGAGCGTCGGACTGAAATTAAAATATCTTAGATGACACATCATAAGTTCAAAAGGCAAAACATACTAGTCGCTCCCAGTGTATTGCAATACACTCTTGTGCGAAATCTGGCTGCAGTTTTTAGTTTTGGGGTGTTGTTTATTCTGAGTAACTCCAGTATCCGATTGCTAACATCACTTCCGTTATTCGTTCGAATATCTGTTGATCAGCACACTCATCGTTCAGATGGTTTCATTCAGCAACGAGTGTTGCACAGATGTTTGCATGTAATGAGATCCTTTTCCATGTCGTCACTTGCACTAAAACTTCTTAAAGCTCCGTATGCTCTGGTGTCGCTACAACACAGTATGAAAACATTTTGTGAGAATGCCTACTTGATATGTGAACTTATCACACCCAGTGATGAAGTCATGACATTGCTGAATTGAAAAAAGCGTACAAAGTCATTTAACAGAAAACGACGCATGATTTTTTATTTCCTGTGTCGTGAAATATCTCCCCAATATATACATATATGTAAATCTTAAACTGCAACCATGAACGTAAGCGGCTCTACTATAGTAACCTTTTTGTTTCAGTAACATCTTTTGCTATTACATCGTACCGACATCGATGGGTTGCACTGAACTACATGAAAGCAGTCTGTTAGAAAACTTCTTTCATATTACATGTCACTTCGAGATTCGTAAGTCGCTAGAAAGAAACAAAGGCTCTCTGAATATTCTTGTCTGCTAGTGAAATTGTGGAACCCTGTGTGTGGAACAATCTGTGTCGTAATCAACTGTGAGACAGATTCGCTCTCAAGAATCAGTGCTGGATTAAATGTGAACAACGTATTATATTAACGCTTTAAAACTTTTCGGCCCAAACAGTAAACTTCAAGTCGTGTGTTCACAATTCTTTTATTCAGAGACATTGATGACGGTAGAGGGTTCACTAACCACGTTAATCAAAATCGTGATTTGTGTGACTCGGAATTTATTCCAAAAGTTTATATGCACAAAAAAATGAAAAGAACATGACATGAAATAACTTGATCCACAATTAAACCTTGGAAAAATTTAAAATGAGATTTAATTGATACGGAAAGGGGGTACAGCAATAAACATCATCTCCCTTTCCTGATGAATTTACGACAACGTGCATACGTATCAGTAGCAGTTATTGTATGGCTAGAAAGAGAATCCGAAGTCAACGATGCAACATGTACTGTCTAACGCGGGAAGGCTGAACTGTAAATGATGTTGAATCCCTAAGTTCTGTTTGTCCTACCGCGGGTGCCGCAAATCACCCTCAGTATACTCATCGTCGTAACGCGAGTAATCCGCTGAAGGCATAGCTGGCTGCCACCGGTTGCACACCTATTAGTGCACTGCTGTTAAGATTGGAAGCGAGCGAGGTGGCTCAGTGGTTAGCACACTGGACTCGCATTCAGGAAGACGACGGTTCAAACCCGCGTTCGGCCATCCTGATTTAGGTATTCCGTGATTTAGTTACAAGTGACACGATCAGGATAATTTGGGATGCTACGACCACAGTGCCCGTTGACATTTGCACCTACGGCTTTGGCATCTTCCATTGGAATGTTGCAGCATCTGCTGCACACAAAAATTCTTCAAAATGAGTGTCACTGACATGCTGTTATATTTGCTGATTGTCAAGTGGCAGCTTCGCCTTTAGTGCTTTTACAGTTTCTTTTGCAGATATCGGTTCTGACAGATACTTTGTACCTCTCACAGTACTTTCGCAGGGTATCCAAACGTAGGTTGCAGAGTTCGGTTTTGCAAACTTGCTATCGGAGTCTGTCCTGTACTGCAGGCAGACCAATACTTTGCAATGAATGAGTTCTCGAATTGAACGTAAGTTTCTCAAGATTCTGCAGCCTCTGCTACCCACAGGGCTTTATCACATTTTAATGTGTCGACTAACATGTCCTATCTTTTGATTCCCCCTCTATATTCTCTGTAAAACCCCTTGAAAGGAACGGGAGAATATGATTGGATGCTCACCCCTTGTCGGGTACTGGTGGGCGATGACACTGTTCGTTGTGCATGGACATTTGCCTTGTAAAAATATTGTACAGGATATGTGTAAGTATGATCTTGCTTTTTTTCGTTTTCCCTAGTGACCGAATGGTTATCCTGAATAGTGTCACGAAGATTCCGCACTTCCTGGTTGACATCCACAATTTGTTTTTCAGTAGCAACACTTCAATGCGAGAATTTTTTGCGCGAACTGCATGCAAACTACTTAACAACTCTCTGTCGGCAATATCTTTGAAGTAGTTCCGTTTACTGCAAACTGAAAATTATTTGACAGTAGTGGTCAGTTTCGTGTCTTAATGCTCTAATCACTGCTGGAAATTTTCAGTGAATTGTTCCTCCTCCTTTGTAATTTTTGTTTTAATAATATGATGCTGACCATGTGAGATAGATTCTACTGTTCATGATAACTCGACAACAGTGGTAGTTAATGCATCTTGGCATTGGTTCACGTTGTGAAACGGACTTTCTAAATGCCTCTGATAAATGTTTGTCCGTCACGGAACTAACAGAATTCGGTTGCTAAACTTCGCTGTGCAGTTGAAATCTGCTGAATGGCACTGTTCAGTACGGTTTGTTTTTACAACACAGACCTTACTGCACCACTTGCGGTTGGCAGTGCTATCTGATTTGTCTCTAATTCCGTTTGAAATGCGGTTTGAAGGGCAGTTTGAATTGCAGCTTGACTATTTTGAAATTCGGTTTCCTGTGCAGTCTTATTAGCTTGCAATTCCGTTTGAAATGCGGTTTGGAGAGCAGTTTGCAGTGCAGCTTGGCTAGTTTGAAATTCGATTTGCAGTGCAATTTTGTTAGCTTTCAGTACCGTTTGGAATTCAGTTTTAAGCTCTATCTGGTTAGCCTGTAAGTCGTTTTTCATTTCCAGAGACAACTGTCCCATACGTTTTAAAAGTAACGTAAGCGGATCAACAAAGCCCTGTCACCGCCTCCTCAACATTTTGTTGCATCTCTTCCGCCATCTTGACCTTACTTCTCGTTTTGACCATGAAAAGATAAACATTTCACGCCATATGGACTACATCTTTTGCAATCACATAAATTAATTGACCTGAAGTAGTGGAAATTGTTTACTTTGGTTAATCTGCTTGCATTTAGCTTTAGACTAACACGTAACAGAAACAATCTAACGATTCCAGTCCGCTATCGAACTTGTACGTAAAATTTGCTAAAAATTCACGACGCTAACTGCTACTAGTCTAAAAAAATAAAATGGCTATCTGCAAATAACAAGTAGCCTTCTCACCCACAGAAAAGTCTACAGAAATAGAAATGTAATTGTCAGCATTACTTATCGTAGACAGCCGTTTGGTCATCAGATTGGATTGCAGACATTAATTTTCCTTTACCGACATCAAATCGGATTTGGTATCGACATGACTCCATCTCCAGTAAATGAAGATTAAACAGAAATATATAATTAGTCATTTATATTAAGTACAAGTACAATATTTGCAAAAGAAAATTTTTCATGCAATTTATTCTTATTTTATTCACGAATTCAAATAGGTCTCATGTTACTGGAGGCCAAGTTAAAATATTTCCTAGTTATTGTTTTTGTGTCACTATTCAGTTTTATGTACTGTATTGGTGTTGTATTTTCTAATGCTGAATAGTCTGGCTTACAATCCACCTTTCTAAATTCGTCGTATAATGCATTTTGAAGTTCATGTACATATCCTCAACAAGCCTCGGCTGGAATTATCTCAATGAAAAGCTAAACAGTTTTAATCTCACAGTCACCTGAATTCGTAATGAGTTCACGCGTGTGTATTGCAGATTCCTTACGACGTCTGGTACCTCCTCCCCGACACGATGTCCTCGTGGAAGTTCTGTGACTGGTCTATAAAATTAGAAATAAATTAATAAGAGACTTTTTAAGACCAAATCTCTTCTATTTTTCTTTGGTGAGCTCCAATTTATTCTTTTATTCTTGATTTAGGCACAGATTAATAAGTCATCTCCATTACTTCGCTACAATGTTCCACAACCGCAGAGACTCAAAGATATTGCTTTATAATAATGTCTCTGGTTCTTAACACTGTAGCTTAATAACGCTGTTTCTGATTCTTACGTACACTACAGTATTTGACACAGATAACACACAGTCCATATATGTTACATTACATCTACTTTGACTGTAGCTTACTATACGACTTTTTATAATTTGTTAATCATTGGGGCTTGAGAGTCACCAGATAAATTGCCCTCATTCGCGCTTGAAATCGTTATCTCTAATGTAAAGGATGACGTTCTGGATGTTGTAGTACAACCAGCAGTTGTACAATCTTAGAAGGAAGTTAAAGGAAGTTATGTGGCGCGACGCCTCCAGTACTGATAGCCGGTGCTGACATTTTGCTGGAAGCATTATCAGCTTCTTGTAAAGGACCTGGCCGGTATTTTCAGCACCTTTATTTTATCGTAAATTTTTAGTAGTTACTACTTTTATTTGGGTGCTCAGTTAAATTGATACAGTCCTGGTCTAAGTGACTAAAAATGTTCAATCTTCATGTGAATTATGTTTATTTGGTCACCTGGCACTTCCGCTCCCAGCTCGTCCCTCCCTACCTTTCACGTGGATCAAAATTTTGTTCGAATGGGAATACTTTAGGGCATAAGCACCGAAAACTTACCAGGCTTTTATTTTTAATTTCTGTAAAGAACGAAATAGTTTTTAATCAGTTTTAAAGTCATGTAATACGGACTATGTTAACATTCCACTAGCCACGAGGTCTCTAGAGATGGAGCACAAGCGATGACGGGAGACGTACATTGGCCGAACTCATTTCAAAGGGATAATCTCGGCATCTGACTTAAGCGATTGGTGATAATCATGGGGAACCAGGTCAGGATGGATGGACGGGTACGTGAGCAGTCGCCGTCCTAAATATGAACCAGGTGTCTGTCACCGCGTCACCGCGCATAGTACGGATATTGTGGACTATCGGAAGAGACTGATAAATTTCAAGTCAAAACTTGTATTGACGTGGCAATTCGTGAGTGACTTCCTAGATCAACTGAAACATATCAACTTTCAAGAGGATGCTATTCGCATTATAATATTCAGACATTTGAAGTTATATGACACAACATAAATAATTTCATTTGAGTGTGTCACATACAAGATATTCGGGAAGCTTGCCAACCGTGTTTAGGACTCCGCTTGAAAGTACTTTACCTGGTTCGGAATTGGACGTGAGATTAAATCTTCTTGTAAATGGCCTGGATTCAAAGGCAAGAGAAACTAATACAGCTCTATAGTAGTTGGTCAGCGTGGCCTATCGGTCATGATTGGCGATCTGAGATGGCCAGGTGGGTGCGCTTCTCATCATATCTGACGGCTGGCTCTGAGCGCTATGGGACTTAACATCTGAGGTCATCAGTCCCCTAGAACTTAGAACTACTTAAACCTAACTAACCTAATGACATCACACACATCCATGCCCGAGGCAGGATTCGAACCTGCGACCGTAGCGGTCGCGCGGTTCCAGACTGAAGTGCCTAGAACCGCTCGGCCACAACGGCCGGCTCATCATATCTGAATGGAGTCACTCAGTGACACTGGTTTTGGTACTATACAATGGTTTCCGCCATTCAGTTGTCCCGCAGGCTTGCTGTCTTTCCCGAAATCGCGAGGACGCGTTTCGAATTCCTGTTTGACCATTCAGATTTAGGTTTCACATTACATCCCCGCATCGGTTCAGGCAAATGGCGGGACGGTACTTCATAAAAGGGAACAGTTGTTCTCCCTCCCTTTCCTTACACAACGTGAGCCTATGCTCCGTCTTAATGACCTCAACCCTCGACGGTACGTTAAACTGTAATCTTCCTTAGCTTCTGCATTTTTGCTCTCTAGACGCGTACTGTGACGGGGAACAGAGTTCAATGCTGGCTCGTCTGTATGTGCCAGCACTCGGTTCCTACTTCCACCTGACGCTATTCATTGTCATAATAACATGTAATGGTATCGTACAGATCGTCCACTCGGTCCAGGTGTAATTACACAATTTCCCTTAAATGTATGACAGTTCTTCCTGGCCTCAGTGCCAAAGAAAGATCATTGCCTGAGGAATGATAGCGGTCCATGAAGATTTAAATTTCTTAATGGTATCACATTTGCTTGTCGCCTCCATGCCAAAGAAAGATGGTCGCCTGAGGAGAGATTGTGCCTCCCCGTTTCCCCAGAACTGATTATCACGATGTTGACACTATCCTCATGATGTCTATAGCCAATAAGGGATTTAGGAAAGGGATTGTGTGCTTGCTCCTATACCCATGTGATTAAAATTTGAGTCCAGATTGAGTCCTCCCCCATACCTACGTGCTAAATTTCGTCGGTCTGAAAGGTCTCATCTGCATTTTTCATTTCCACTATCTCCTGTTAATTTCCCTCTCACTGTTTCTATCTCGACCCATCTGTCTTTCTCTCTTACTACCACTGTATCTCGCTGAACTGTCACTATCTACTCTCTGCTTGGCTCTCACTGCAATTGTCTTCAGCCATGTCTTTCATTGCCACTTTCTCTCTCCCACAGTCACTATCACCTCTCTCTTTCTTTGCCACTGGCATTGCCTGCTGTCTCTTCTTCCACCGTTACTGTCTCTTTGCCGATCTCTTTCAGGATAAAACAGCGCGACTATGTTCGCATGCCAATGTCTTTGGTGGGGAACGAGGAATGAGAATTGAGGCACCTGGTTCCTCACTTTACTGACAGCCTTTTCAAGAGGAACATGTCCGCTTTTTTGTGCTCCGACAGGAGCATTTTTCTACTGGCACCATTTTTTTCCTCTGCAGTAGGCAGTGCTGCTTATAGAAGACGAATTCTTTAGGTCAGTAAAGTTTTGATAGGTTACTTATATATTTCGGCACTGAGCCGTGGTAAAAATTTCTGTTTTGAAGAGCGCGCCGCACCGCGTAGTGTGAGGCAGTCGCCCTCCGTTTCTGGCGGTGGCGCCGTTGTGGCAATCGCAGCTTTGGTGTCTCCCTCTCATGAGAAAGGGGAAAGGTTGCCTGTTAACGTTCATTTAAGGGGCGCTATGAGCTTACCAGAGTCAGTCGGTCAGTCTGGGACAGTCGGAGGCAGTCTGGGGTCAGTCTCTCGTCCGCATTTGTGAGGCAGTTAGTGTCTGTCTGTCGTTCGGAGCTGCCTCTGTCATGTTTGTCGGATTCGGTGTGTTAACGAATTTATTGCTTGGAGTGTAACGATCTAATTCCTAAAATATGTTTTGATCTTGCCCATCATCTTGAGAGGTGGTATCTGTGTAATGTAGAGCATATTACCTCGTTTGGCCATCCTTGTATAATTTTATATAAGATTGCATTTTACGGGCTTTTATTTAAATGGTCATTTTAGTATATAAAGTTGCCACCATTCCACTGTAACACTTTTCTTAGAAGTTAAAATCAAGTTCTACCTTTGGTGGCAAGTTAATCTTTTAATTGTAGTGTTTTGTACCATTTCCATCCCTCCTACGGGGTGCATAGTTTGTGTGCTTGTGTGAATTGTTAACACTTTTACTTCAAGGTAATCTGGTGTGTTGCAGATTTGACCTGTGTTGTCTTTCAGAGGTTGTTGTGTGCGGTCGTGACTACGGCCATGTCAAAAGGGAGCGGCAAGTTTCTCAACCCGAATGCTCATACACTCAAAAATTTGTTTCTTTCTGCCTGTGAATAAATTGTAGCTTTATATTTAGAGGGTGCTTTCTGCTTATAATTTTAAATCTGTTTCTTAAAAAAAAGGGCTTTTAGGAATAAAATTCCCATCTGCTAAAAGTAATTTGATTTTGATTTCATCAGTTGCTCTCTGGCAACTACTTCCACGCTCACATAGTGTGATTCAATGTGTTAATGTTCTTGATGAAGCGCTAGTAAATAACATAAATTCTTAAGAATATTCTTCGAAATTAAATCCACGATTTAGACACATGTATATACTTGTACACACATAAACAAATTAACCAGAAGATTAGGGCAAAATCGTTGCTTTCTATATTTTATTGGGTACGTCGCTCATTGGTCTCATTTCACCGGAAACGCCCGGCTTCACATCTGTCTCTTAAAAGATTAAAAATATTGTTAAAAGCATTTCACTGAATTTACAGTCTTTCCAGTTTTACATGATTTTTGGCAATCATTTTAAGATCTTTTTCCACCCTTTTAGACAATTTTGCCATTGCAGTACCACTGTCAACGTATCTGAATACCTGCTACAAGTTCAGTGACAAAATATTAGAGACACATAAAGGAATTAAAGACATTAGATACTGGCGGGTGTTGATTTACATCAATGGGGCCTGTTCGAAATTTGTGCCAGACCGGGTTGGTTCAAATGGCTCTGAGCACTATGGGACTTAACTGCTGTGATCATCAGTCCCCTAGAACTTAGAAATACTTAAACCTAACTAACCTAAAGACGTCACAAACATCCATGCCCGAGGCAGGATTCGAACCTGCGATCGTAGCGGTCACGCGGTTCCAGACCATAGCGCCTAGAACCGCTCGGCCACCCCGGCTGGCGCCAGACCGGGATTCGAACGGTAGTCTCCTGCTTACTAGGCACTGTGGTAACCACACTCGCATGCACTACTCTGGAACGCCTCCTGTCAGGCCTAAATTCTTAACTATTGATGTAGTGCCCCTGCGTGTTAACCTCATTTTTACGTGGGATCTCGAGAGTTCGAGCTTGGTGTTCATCTGCACTGAGGGGACCATCGGCCATCATAGCCTTAATTATATATTTGTTTTCCTTTCGTTTGGACTTGTCCGAAAGAACAGACACCACACGGGAAACTTTAGCATGTGATGTGAGTTTCACACACCGATAGTCTCACCAATGTTCATTATTAAAGTTGAATGCATATCTGAAATGTAAGTTAATTTTGGACAGGCATAAGCCATATTTGAAAATGTGCTAGAAAATAGGTAACTGTTTTGAGCATTTGATGTGCAACTATTTTTAAAAGGTAAACTGCTACAAATGGTTCAAATGGCTCTGAGCACTATGGGACTCAACTGCTGAGGTCATTAGTCCCCTAGAACTTAGAACTAGTTAAACCTAACTAACCTAAGGACATCACAAACATCCATGCCCGAGGCAGGATTCGAACCTGCGACCGTAGCGGTCTTGCGGTTCCAGACTGCAGCGCCTTTAACCGCACGGCCACTTCGATAAACTGCTACAGAACCTATCATTTTCAAAATCATTCCTTAAAAACAATGTAAATGTTTTAGAGGCCAGTTGAGAACTTTATTTTATACGACGATGATATTTCAAGTCTTTCACCTTGATCCATCCGTTATCACGGCAAATTTTGCACGTCCCAGTGGCTTGAAACACATGCATGTGGCTATTATATTACGAAATAGAAAACAATGCATCATTCAGGTAAATGATTTTTTGGAACTGCTATTATGGAACTTTCCCAAATAACTCCCAAATAAGCAAAGACCTCAAGTAGACTATTACGAGCATGCCAGATTCCGTTGACTCTCCTGTCTGCACAACCGCAGTTATGTTTTAAAGCGTTTTTTATAGTATCTCGACGTCTGTACTGGGACAGCGTTGTTAGAGAGGCCATCGAAATTCGCACCAATGACGACATCATAAACCGTGACTATGGCTATAATCTTAGCAAGGCTTGGGAACCAGCGATTGGGTTAATCAAGAGTAAATCGAGCAAATGTATAGTTGTGACGACCACGGCGGACAGAGCCATCACACCGACGTCATCTCAGACGCCGTCGCAATCTGTTCCACCGCGCGACCGTGGCGCGGGGCGCGGACGGCGGAGTGAGCGCGCCGCGGGCGGAGGGTATTTAAATCGGCCGCCGCCGCGACCGAACCCAGTTCCCCCTGAGCAGCCATAGTGTACGGATCTCCGTGCCGGCACGTTCACAGGAGCTCAGTCCGTCAGTTCATCTGATGATGGCGACATGTATGATCACCGAAATATTGTGCCCGTTGGACACTGTAGACCGGCAGTACGCCCGTGGATATTTTGACTATCAAATACGCCGGGAGAAACTCAAGAATCACAGTTCCCTAGGTAATTGCGGCCCACATTGCAAACATCGACTAAAAATTTGTTTTGGTGGTTTTCTCAGGATCTGCCCACGAGCAAATGGTGTTTTTATAAGCCGCCTAAGGCCCACCATAGACCATACCTAATGTAAAAGAGCCAATCGATTTGCTCAATTTTCCTGGGCAGGAGCCAGTGTGTGATGTTTAAATGTTCAGCCCGTGCTGTAGAATGCCTACTGTATGCTCGCCCTTTCGACAGGCATACAAATGGTCACTAGACCAAGGTCTGACCAAAGCACTTAACTCTTTATCTCTGTGATCAATAACATCGAAAAAAATTTCATTTCGCGAAATTACCTTTGAAATTATGAAATAACGGTACCCTGGGCGCAACTTCTTCCCGTGTCTACAACGCGATTTTGTAAGCGCATCTATGACGACTTAAGCAGTATAAACGGCTATTGTTTTCACCTAGAGCCGTTTTACTCCGCAGTTGAAAGCTGTCAATAGCGCTGCCTGGTGTCAGGGATTTTCCTAGCTTCAAAATGGTTCAAATGGCTCTGAGCACTATGGGACTTAACATCTATGGTCATCAGTCCCCTAGAACTTAGAACTACTTAAACCTAACTAACCTAAGGACATCATACAACACCCAGTCATCACGAGGCAGAGAATTTCCTTAACTTCACTCAACTGAGAGAGTGTCTGAATAGTAAAGAATTAATGTACAAAAATTTCAAGTATGATGCGCCATTTTTTCACATATCTCAGTATTTATGACGTCGTATCTTTGATCTATGTGTCATACAATGATATAACTTCGTGGGTAGATTCAGCGGCATATGTGCATACTGTCTACAATATGTGTTGCGAATAGAGTCATTTGTAAAGAACAAATAAATCTAAATGTCATGAACAACGCGACAATTTTTCACGCATCTCAGTGTTTATGATGTAAAGTCTCCTGAACTATTGGTGGTACCATGATATAATTTTGTAGGTTCATTTAACGGCATCTGTGGACGCTGTTTGCGAAGTTTATTGCGAACTAAGTTAGTAGCACAGAAGCAATAAATTTAAACGTCTTGCATGATGCGGCAGTTTTTCAGGCGTCTCCTTTTTTATGACGTCATATCTATTGAACTAAGGTGGGTGACGTTTAACCCCCACAGCGATTGTTGCCTGAGAGTAAGGAATAACACATTTGTTTGAAATCGGTCCAGTGGTTTAGGAGAAGATGTGGAACACACACACACACACATATATATGCATACACACATTTTTATAATCACTACGGATTTCTCACCTTCTGTCGCGTGGTCGAGTGCTAGCGTCTTTGACTAGTAACCCCACCCTTCGTATAAAACCTTCAGCAATGCTGGTCGAAGACTTTCGGTATAAGAACTTGCGCTCGTAAAAGATGACAGAGGAGCGGACAGAGATTCCACACACCCTCTCGCCTTGAGGGCGGAAACTGTCCGTAACAGGACGAAGCATCAGCAATGATCAACGGCAGAAGCAAATGGAAACCACTGTATGGCATGAAACTGAAGAAGTGTCATGATGATCTCTCCATTGGCAAAAGAATCCGGAATAGTCCCCCATTCAGATCTTCGGGAAGCGACTGCCAAAGGGAAAGTGACCATAAGAAAAAGATTCAAAAACCGACATAGAATTACGTTCTACGAGTCGGGGCGTGGAATGTCAGAAGCTTAAACGTGGTACGGAAAATATGAAATCTCAAAATGGAAAGCAAAGGCTCAGTCTAGATATAGTAGGGGTCAGTGAAGTGAAATAGAAAGAAGTCAAGGATTACTAATCAGATGAGTACAGGATAATATCAACAGCAGCAGGAAATGGTACAATGGAGTAGGATTCGTTACTAAAGTGAAGGCAGGGCAAGAGTGTGTTACTGTGAACAGTTCAGTGATAGGATTATTCTTATCAGAGTAGACAGGAAACCAACACCGACAATGATATTTCTTATATACATGCCCACATCGCCAGCTGAAGATGAAGAGATAGAGAAAGCTTATGAGGATATGGAAACACTAATACAGTGCGTAAAGTGATATGAAAATGCGGAACCGAAATGCAGTTGAAGGGGAAGGAGTAGAAGAAAAGGTTACAGGAGAATATGTGTTTGAGGCAAGGAGTGAGAGAGGAGGAAGACTAATTGAGCTCTGTAATGAATTTCAGCTAATAATAACAAATACTCCTTTCAAGAATCACGAGCAGAGGGGGTATACTTGGAAAAGGCCGGGTGATACTAGATGATTTCAGTTAGATTACAACATGGTCAGACAGAGATTCCCAAATCAGATACTGGATTGTAAGGCGTACTCAGGAGCAGATACAGACTCATATCATAACTTAGTAGTAATGAAGAGCAGGTTGAAGTATAAGAAGCTAGTCAGGAAGAGGTGCGCTGGCAGTTCTCTGAGGCTGTACTGCGAGAAGGAATAGCTCAGCAGGCAGTACAGTTGAAGAAGAATGGACAGCTCTAATAACGGCAATCACAAAAGTTGAAATAAAAAATATAGGTATAACTAAGGTAACCGGAAAGGAACCATGGGTAACCAAAGAGATGGTTCAGTTGATCGACGAAAGAAGGAAGTACAAAAATGCTCGGGGAAGTATAGGAATATACCAATACAAATCACTTAGGAATGAAATAATCAGGAAGCGCAGGAAAACTAAGGCGAAATGGTTGCATGAAAAATATATAGAAATCGAATAAGAAACGATTATGTGAAGGACTGGCTCAACATATAGGAAAGTCAAAACAAGCTTCGACGAAATTGCAGGCAAGTGTGGTAACATTAAGAGTGAATTCCAGTGTTAAATTCAGAGAAGAGAGCGGATATGTGGAACGAGTACACTGAAGGCCTCTGAGGGGGAAGATTAGCCTGATGGCGTAGAAGTGATAATGATGATGTCTGGTGTGTGGGGCGCTCAACAGCGCAGTCAGCAGTGCCCGTACAAAGTCCCAATTTTGATACAGCCCAATTTTTACTCAGTCCAATCTACCCACTGTCACGAATGATGACGATGGTGATGAAATGATGAGGACAACACAAACACCCAGTTCCCAGTGGACAGAAAAAATCCCCAACCCCGCCGGGAATCGAACCCGGGACCCCGTGATACAGAGGCAGCAACGCTAGCCGCTAGACCACGAACTGACATAGAAGAAGAAACAGGAGTCGATTTATAAGAGATAGGAGATCCCGTATTAGAGTCATAATTTAAGAAAGCTTTGGGGGCGCTTAAGATCAAATAAGGCCAAAAGGATAGGTAACATTCCATCAGATTTTCTAAACTCAGTGGGGAAGTGGTGACAAAGCGGCTATTCATGTTAGTGTGTAGAATATGTGTCTGGCAACGTACTGTCTGTCTCTCGGAAAAATATCATCCACACAGTTCCGAAGACTGCAAAAGATGACAAGTGGACAAGCTGGGAATACAGTGCGCTACTGTGAACAGTTCAGTGACAGGGAAATTGTCACTAGAGTCGAGCACAAACGAGTGGCAACAACAGTTCACGCATACATGCGTACGTCACAAGCAGAAGTACACAAGAGATAGGGAACCGGTTAATTCAGAAACTTAGTCCGTAAAAGGAGACCATGGGATATTGGAACCGGCTAGAAGACGAGGGAAGAGAGGACAGAGTTACGGGAGAATTTGAGATTCGTTGTAGGAATGAGTTCTGCAGTAGTGTTCAGCTAGTAAAAGAGAATCCATAATTCTAAAACCACAAGACGAGATACATGCCTGTTTGGAAGAAATCTAGAAACGCGGAATTCCATCATGGTGAGATAGAGGTCCCGAAATCATACCGTGCGGTTCTAGCCGCTACAGTCTGGAACGGCGTAACCACTACGGTCGCAGGTTCGAATCCTGCCTCGGGCATGGATGTGGGTGATGTCCTTAGGTTTAAGTAGCCCTAAGTCTAGGGGACTGATGACCTCAGAAGTTAAGTCCCACGGCGCTCAGAGCCATTTGAACCAGCCGAAAACAGATGAAGGATTGTAAGGGTTCTCAGAAGCGGACGTACACTCGGTTCACAATGTAAACTACTGGCCATTTAAATTGCTACACCACGAAGATGACGTGCTACAGACGCGAAATTTAACCGACAGGGAGAAGATGCTGTGATATGCAAATGATTAGCTTTTCAGAGCATTCACACAAGGTTGGCGACACCTACAACGTGCTGAATGAGGAAAGTTTCCAACCGGTTTCTCATACACAAACAGCAGTTGACCGGCGTTGCCTGGTGAAACGTTGTTGTGATGCCTCGTGTAAATGCGTACCATCACGTTTCCGACTTTGATAAAGGTCGAATTGTAGCCTATCGCGATTGCGATTTATCGTATCGCGACATTGCTCCTCGCGTTGGTCGAGATCCAATGACTGTTAGCAGAATATGGAATCGGTGGGTTCAGGAGGGTAATACAGAACGCCGTGCTGGATTCCAAGGGCCTCGTATCACTAGCAGTCGAGATGACAGGCATCTTATCGCATGGCTGTACCGGATCGTGCAGCCACGAATCGATCCCTGAGTCAACAGATGGGGACGTTTGCAATACAACAACCATCTGCACGAACAGTCCGACGTCGTTTGTAGCAGTATGGACTATCAGCTCGGAGACCATGGCTGCGGTTACCCATGACGCTGAATCGCAGACAGGAGCTCCTGCGATGGTCTACTCAACGGCGAACCTGGGTGTACGAATGGCAAAACGTTATTTTTTTTTCGGATGAATCCAGGTTCTGTTTACTGATGGTCGCATCCGTGTTTGGCGACATCGCGGTGAATGCACATTGGAAGCGTGTATACGTCATCGCCGTACTAGCGGATCACCCGGCGTGATGGTATGGCGTGCCAGTGGTTATGCGTCTCTGTCACCTCTTGTTCGCACTGACGGCTTTTTGAACAGTGGACGTTACATTTCAGCCGTGTTACGACCCGTGGCTCTACCCTTCATTCGATCCCTGCAAAACCATATTTTTCTGCAGGATAATGCACGATCGCATGTTGCAGGTCCTGTACGGGCCTTTCTGGATACAGAAAATGTTCGATTGCTGCCCTGGCCAGCACATCCTCCAGATCTCTCACCAATTGAAAACGTCTGGTCAGTGGTGGCCGAGCAACTGGCTCGTCACAATACACCAGTCACTACTCTTGATGAACTGTGGTATCGTGTGGAAGCTGCATGGGCAGCTGTATCTGTACATGTCATCCAAGCTCTGTTTGACTCAATGCAAAGGCGTATCAGGGCCGTTATTACGGCCTGAGGTGGTTGTTCTGGGTACTGATTTCTCAGGATCTATGCACCCGAATTGCGTGAAAATGTAATCACATGTCATTTCTAGTATAATATATTTGTCCAATGAATACCCGTTTATCATCTGCATTTTTTCTTGGTGTAGCAATTTTAATGGTCAGTAGTGTAGTATTGGTAAGTACACAGGTGTTTATGAGAATCTTCCTGCAGAATCACTGTGAAAAGAAGTGGTATCCTGCTGTACTGTAGAATGATTACATGATGTAGCCCAGCCTTTCCCTGCCATCTCTAACGCCCAGTAGAATTATTTTGACCCCAACCATATAACAATAATCTTCTGAATTATTATTTCAAAATTGTAATCAATTGTTACATTTCAATGTTTTTACATGACTGATGTGCAATCAACATCAGTTATTAAAAAATAAACAGATTTCACTCAACAAGATTAAGTAAGTGAGGGGATTAAGTTGGTTTTAAATGGATAGAAGAGTTGAATTATTCAGTCTTCTGGACATTCTTCTGGGCACTCTAGTGTTAGACTGTAGATACTGTGATAAAACATGACACACAATGCATTTCCGTTGAAGAGAAATGGATATTTCTGAAAAGGGGCAATGGCAGAATTTGGATAGACAAATGTATGTACAAGGAAACAACTGCGAAAATATCTTGGGTGTCGTAAGTAATACTTCGATAGATTGACGAGACAACGCAGTGCAGAAATTTTTAGGGAAAGGCAGGAATACAGAAGTCACAAATGAAATAAATAGTAACTGGAGGGGGGGGGGGGGGGGGGCAACCGTGGAGTAGCCCCATGTAAAATGTGAAGGAACCGGAAGAGACATGGTCGTCACCAGGTTTGATTTGGCATATAGAAAAGTCATAACAACCTTCGGACAAATTAAAAGCAAAAATGACAACATTAAGAGTGCAATAGGAATTCCACTACTAAACGCAAAGGAGAGAGTGAATAGGTGTAAAGAATGTATTGAAGCCCACTACGTGGTGGAAAAATCAACTGATGAAGTGATAGAAAAAGAAAGGGATAAGATATGGAAGATACGGGGTATCCAGTGAGCTTTGGAGATCTTGGACTTACAAACGGCATATTAGATAATAGATGTAAATAACATTCCTTCAGAACTTAGAAAATTACTAGGGGAAGTGGAAACCTAAATTTTCTAGTTATGTGCAGTATCTGTGACACTGGAGGTGTACACCGCTCTGCAAAACTTAAGTTTGTGGTGGTTCCTTCATCACAAAATGGACCAGAGACAACATCTGGATGACTTCCCACGGGAAAGAATCATCGGAAAACTAAAGATGGCAAAATGTGACGAATATAGCCCAGGAGTTGGGTATTGCTCACAGAAGTGTTCCACATGCTTGAGTAGCTTTCCGAATCACAGGCGCTACTACCCAAGGAGAAGAGATGGTCGACCACTATCAACAACAGCAGTAAATGACCGCTAAATTGTGCAGCAAGCAAGAAAGGAACCACCGCCAAAACAGCGATTGCAGTTGCAACGAAGTTAATAGGACTACAAAGCATGCAACTCACGCTCCACAGTGGAACGGGGACTGCACGGGCGTGGCCTATTTGCCCGACGACCAGTTAGTTGTGTTCCGTAAACACCCGCACAACGGCGGCAGCGTTTGCGATGGTACCAAGGGCACATAGTTGGTCCAGACGTAGGATGGAGTTACAGTTATTCAACAAGGAGTGAGGTCACATGCTCTCCTCGGATGAGAGCAGATGAAATCTGAGTAATGATTCCGGAAGTACATTTATGTGGCGAGAAGTGGCAACATGTAATCCACCTCGGAAAATTGTCGAAAATGATCGTTTTGATGGTCCAGGTGCTATGGTGTTGGGAGACATAATTTTGCCTATGTATATGGACTTCCAAACCTTTGATCCGGATAAACTCACCGGTCAACGCAATTGTAACACTCTACTCCTTACCATGGGCGTCTTTTCAGAGGTGCATTCGACCCTGACTTCATTTTTACGGATAAAAATGCGCAGCTGCTTAGAACAGTTCAGGTGGAGGAGTCCTTAGAACGAATGGATATTCGACCAATGTGCTGGTCAGCCGTTACCCCGACAGATACCATCGAGCACGTGTCGGATGCAATTGGGAGACCTATTGCACTGTGTCGATAAGACCAACGACCATACATCAGTTGTCGAACACACTGGTGGGGGGCTGGAACATCCTAGCACAATGACTCCTCATCAACTTTACGTCCAGGGTGTGAGTACATTGCAGATCATGCTTTGCTCTCCGAAATGATCGCAGACTGTAACTGTCCAGAGAAGTATCGTTCATCTCTGTGTCTTCAGCGTAATTATTGTCTTTGTCTCATTGAGTATTTTTTTCAGTTACTTTCTGTGTATGGTCCAAGTTCCATCAGACTATGCAGACTATGTTACTTGGCACTGATACATCATGTGAAAGTTACTTTTGACTTTAAGTATTTCGCACCAGTGTACTATCAGCCTTTTGTAAAACTATTGTGCACATAATTCCGAAGACAGCAATGGCAGATAAGTGCGAGAACTTTCGCCTAACAACTGATTCCTCTAGGTTGCTGACAAGAATATTATGCCGAAGAACGGAAAAGAAAATTGTGGGTCTGTTAGATTACTTGGCCTTAGAAAGGGTAAAGTCACCAGAGATGCAGTTATCATGCTGCGATTCTTAGTGAAAGCCAAACTTTAGAAAACTCAAGGCTCCATCGTAGTATTTGTCAACTAGTAAAGAAGCTGAAAAGTCTGCTTCCGATGTGGACAGTGACCAAGTACCTGGATAATGGATGATGTTGCTATAAAGTAATATTTCTTATTACGTCTGAATATACACTACGTGATCAAAAGTATCCGGACACCCCCGAAAACATACGTTTTTATTATTAGGTGCAATGTGCTGCCACCTAGTGCCAGGTACTTCACATCAGCGACTTCAGTAGTCATAAGACATCATGAGAGAACAAAATGGAGCGCTCAGGGGAACTCACGGGCTTCGAACGCGCTCAGGTGATTGGGTGTCACTTGTATCATACGTCAGTACGCGTTATTTCCACACTCCTAAACATACCTAGGTCCACTGTTTCCGATGTGACAGTAAACTGGAAACTTGAAGGGACACGTACAGCACAAAAGCGTACAGGCCGCCCTCGTCTGTTGACTGACAGAGGCCACCGACAGGTGAAGGGGGTCGTAATGGTAAGAGGCAGACATCTATCCAGAACATCACACAGGAATTCCAAACTGCATCAGGATCCACTGCCCGTACTATGACAGTTAGGCGGGAGGTGAGAAAACTTGGATGTCATAGTCGAGCAGCTGCTCATAAGCCACACATCACGCCGATAAATGCCAAACGACGCCTTGCTTGGTGTAAGGAGCGTAAAGATTGGACGATTGAACAGTGGAAAAACGTTGTGTGGAGTGACGAACCACGGTACACAATGTGTCGATCTGATGGCAGGGTGTGGGTATGGTGAATACCCGATGAACGTCTTTTGTCACCGTGTGTAGCGCCAAGAGTAAAATTCGGAGCCGCTCGTGTTATGGTGTGGTCGTGTTTTTCATGGAGGGGGCTTGCACGCCTTGTTTTGCGTGGCACTATCGCAGCACAGGCTCACATTGATGGTTGAAGCACCTTCTTGTTTCCCACTGTTAAAGAGTAATTCGGGAATGGCGATTGCACCTTTCAACACGATCGAGCACCTGTTCATAATGCACGGCCTGTGGCGGACTGGTTACACGACAATAATATCCCTGTAGTGGACTGGCCTACATAAAGTCTTGACCTGAATACCACAGATCGCCTTTGAGATGTTTTGGAACGCCGGCTTCCTGCCAGGCCTCAGCGACCGACATCGATACCTTTCCTCTGTGCAGCACTCCGTGAAGAATGAGGTGCGATTCCCCTAGAAATCTTCCTGCACCCGATTGAACGTATGCCTGTGAGAGTGGAAGCTGTCATCAAGGCTAAGGGTGAGTCAACACCATAGTGAATTCCAGCTTTACCGATGGAGGGTGCCACGAACTTGTCAGTCATTTTCAGCCAGGTGTCTGGGTACTTTTGATCACATAGTGTAGTAACGTCGTTAGCTAAATAGTCACGAAACAACATACAACAAACGTAATAATCCTAGAGGAAAGCGACGCAGTTCTGTCTGGTCAACTAATATATGTATAATCAGTCAGGCTCCAGCAGTACAGAGCGTTAAGGTAAGTGTTTATATTTTTCTGTGTTTTTCTCGTAGTACATTTATTAAATTTCTTCCTTGTTTCTCTGTTTCAGAGGTTTAATCTCGCATTTTTGTAAGTGCAAATTCATTCACGCTGTAGCGAAATAGCTGCTCACTGAGTAGCCAGCTACGCAGCTCTTTAACGTCTCAGCGCCCATTGGTGACACATCAGGAGGGTAGCTAGCTACATGTTTAGAATTGTCTGCCTTTGTAGTCCACTTCTACAGTTAGTTTTGCCAGGATGACTAGGATGTGTGCTTGCTGTGTGCAGATCCAGGAGGAGCTGGTCGCAGTTGGCGAACAGCTGAATATACTTTTGGCTACGATCAGTCAGTCACCTTCATGCAGCTGCCTCGGGGTGTAGCGGTAGCGGAGAATCTGGCGCGTCGCATGGGACAACTCAGGTGTCGCTTGTTTTATCCACGGGCTCTGCTTCCAAGGCACCTCCTAGTACACTCAACGCGGTGGATCCTTCACCGCAGCGTGAGTGGCGGGTAGTAAGCCGTTCGCGTCGCTCGATGTGGAGACTGGCCGCCTGGCCTTGCTCATTCACTCTATGAGTGGACAGCCGGCCGTCCCTTCAGCAGTGTCCGAGCAGGCACAAGAGAACAGGGGTTCACTAGATACCGGGAGCTCCAACGTAAGGTGCGATATGGACTCCCTCAGGCAGACAGCGTTCGGGGCTGGATAGAAAGCCAACGTGTACTCGGTACGCCATCCGTGGGCCCTCATCCGAGATGTGGAGGTGGCCTTGTCTGTCGCTATCGAGAGTGCAGCGATTAGTCGTCTGCATTTTGTGGCTCACGTTGCCACAACGACGCCTGTCGCATGTGTTCTGAGGCAATTATCAGTTCGTATAAGCGGCTGTCGGAAGTGGCGAAGACTGCTTGCCTCGCGCGCAAGATGCAAGCAGAGCTCGCAATTTGCAGCATCGTTACCAGAGTTGATCGGGGTCATTTTGTTTCGAGGTGAGTGGAGGGTGTCAGCCAAAAACTTTGTCTACTCTGTGACAGTTTTGGCCACATATTTCTGGACCTGCGTTATCGTGTGGAGATTTGGAAGACTCCCGGTGATAGGCCAGGGGTGCATTACACAAAAGAAGCAGTTACTCTGGTATAACAGTACTTCTGGAGTGCACATGACGGTTTTTTAGGCTAGACAGGAGCTTGAGGTGCTCTGAGCAACACTCGCCAGTCGATAAGCAGCAGAGGAAGTCAAACAGCATTCAGAGTAAAGAGAATTCCACTGTCACAATATTATCAGTAAACTGTCGAAGTATTCGTAATAAGGTTCCCGAATTTACTGCCCCCCAGGAAAGTTCTCACGCTCAGATTATTGTTGGGACTGAGGGTGGCTGAATCCCGAAGTGGAAAGCTGTGAGATACTTAGCGAGGCTTGGAACGTATATCGGAAAGACAGATTAGAGGCCATAGAAGGGGAAGTGCTCAATGCAGTTGACAAAAACTGTCTCTATAGAGATCGAAATTGAGTGTGACAGTGAAGTCACCTGACCACTTATAATAGGTGTATGTGAAATCAGATTTGATTTTTGGATTCTACTGTGATAGTTCTAGAGTCATTCAAAGATAGTCTACGGTCAATAGCACGTAAATAACCCGATCATGCAATACCAGTTAGAGGCGACTTTAACCTTCGGAGTATAGACTGAGATGTCTATGAATTCATTGCGGGGTTGTACAGGCAGACAGTCATGCGAAATACATTTGAACACAGTTTTCTGAAAACTGTCTTCAGCAGCTATCCCTGCAGCCCACACGCAGTGGGAATATCTTAAACCGTGTAGCTACAAATAAGCAGGACCCATCGACAGTGTCGGTATAGAAACGGGAATTAGCAATCATGGCGTAATTATAGAAACTATGATTACGAAATTTAATAAATCATTGAAGAAGGCGAGGAGAGTGCTTCTGCCAGACAGAGCAGATAAGCAGTTATTAGCATCTCACTTAGACAGTGACGTGGCGTCACTTAGTTCCAGTAAGATGGTTATAGAATAATTATAGACAAAGTGTAAGCAGATTGTTAATGGTGGTTTGGAGAGTTATGTGCCAAGTAAGTGGATAAAGGATGAAAAAGACCCACCATAGTTTAATAGCGAAATTCGGAAGATGCTGAGAAAGCAAAAGCTGTTGAACTCTCGGTTCAAAAGGGAACGCACAAATGACGACAAGCGATGTTTAATACAGTTTTGTGTGTCTGTGAAAAGATGTATACGTGAACCATACAACAATTACCACTTAGCAAAAGATCTGGCAGAGAACCCGAGAAAATTCTGGTCTTATGTAATATCACTATGCGGGTCTAAAGCTTCCATTCAGCCCCTTGTTGGTCAGTCTGATGTGTCAGTTGAAGATAGCAAAACGAAAGCCGAAGTTTTAAATTTCACGTTCAAGAAATCGTTCAAACCTACCGTGCTTTGACCACCTAACAGACTACCGTAAGGACGACATGGTTATAAGTATCCCTGGCGCAGAGAAACAACTGAAAGATTTGAAAGCCAATAAATCACCGGGTCCGGATGGAACTCGAGTTCGATTTTACTTAATTATCGTCTGAGGACAGAAGTGATGGCACGGCATCCCATACCCTCACCTAGGTCAGACACCGACTCTGCCCCGAAAACCATGAGCATGGCACAGTCTGACTTCTGTGAAAGCTGCCCGTCTCCCTGAGGAGGCTCGCCTCTCTTAATGAGATTCACTGACCACCCACTGCTGTCAACAGGACTCTAAAACCACACCAGGAGTGCAATCCCCCAGTGCGAAAAAAGCAAAGCGTTTCTCGCGGGCCCTCATGTCCCGTACTCTCAACATAATATCCGCGAAATAGTGACAAAAAATGAAACAATATCGCTTAGCATTTGACTACGTAACATGGTGCAAGTTGTTCGACATACAGAGCAAAAATTTGTAAGCTATTGAAAAGGTGAATCAATACGATATTATCAAGAATCAGGAGGCGACAGTAAGAATGAAAGGTCAGGAACGAAATGCTCTGATTAAAAACGGCGTAACACAGGGATTCAGTCTTTTGCTCTAACTATTCAACCCGTACATCGAAGAAGGAGTGACTGTAATAAAAGTTTCAACAGTGGGCATCAAATTCAGGGTGAAAAGATATCAATGACGAAACACGCTGATGACATTCTGTCCTCACTGAAAGTCATAAAGAATTACAAGACTTGCTGAATGGAATGAATAGTTTAAGGGGCAGAGGGTAAACCGAAGAAAGACGAAATCAATTAAGGGCCACAGAAATATTTGTGATCACGAAGTAGACAAAGTAAAATCTTGGAGGCAAATTAACACATGACGCCATAGCAAGGAGGACATCAAAGTTATCACGGGCGAAGAGGCCATTCCTGGCCGAAAGAAGTTTACTGGTACCAAATATAGTCCTTAATTTTAGGAAGAAACTTCTGAGGATGTACGTTTGGAGCACAACATCGTGTAGTAGTGAATCATAAACAATGAGAAAACCGGAACAGAAGAGAATCGAAGCATTTAAGATATGGTGTTACAGAAGAAAGGTTAAAATCAGGTGAATTGATAAGATAATGAATGAAGAGGTTCTGCACAAAATCGACGAATAAATGATCAAATATTTTAAAAAATTCACAAGAAGGAAAAATAGAATGATAGGACATATTAAGATAGCTGGGAACAACTTCAGTGGCATTAAATGAGGCCTTAGACGGTAAAAACTGTAAGACTGAATATGTCCAACAAATAATTGAGGACATAGGGAATAAAGGCTACTCTGTGATGAAGTGGTTGGCACAAAAGAGAAGTTTGTAGGGAGAAGGGGGGGGGGGGGGGGGGGGCGGCCGCAGGCCGCATCAAACTAATGATAGAATAAAAAACCTAAATCATCTACAAAAGTAATTATGTATTTTTACAACTATGCTGCTACCACAAAATAATATAAATTTCGTTATTTGCTGTCGTTTCAAGGGTTTCAGTGTTAATATACAACAGTTTGTTATTCTGTTCTGATGACCACCGGAATGATAAACTCCTTGTTAGTAGAACGTTAGTAGATATAAAAGGTTTAAATCTAGCCACCCCTTCTAATTTATATTTTCAATAAATACACATTTAATTTGCGTGGACAGTTTTGTTGCGACATCTGCAGAGTGCAAAACGTTATGTGCGTTACAGAGCTTCTGAAGAATTTCAGCTTAAAACATGTCTGTCTGTGTGTAGTTGGAACGGCTTAAACTCACGAGGCGTTTCGCACGTTTGTAAAGTTATCAGCAAGGATATGCCCGTTACAAGTCGAAACCGGCTAAGTGGCAAAAATTTCATGCGATCAGGACTGCTCAATAAGATTGAACAAAAGTTACTATCCATCTCAGAAAAATATTCAAATGCGTAAAAAACAAATTCCAGATAGATGTTCAAATTCTGATCTTTTTAGCATCACACCGAATTCATTGTAAAGAGTACCGCATGGACTGTGCAATAAAGGAATGCAATAGAAAATCGTGTATTGATATGAAATAAGACTTCTTAATTTTTGATTACATTTAAAGCAGCTACGTATTTGGAGAGAAAGCGAACAGCGGCTTGTAGCAGTAGAGTACCCGCAAATTTAGAGGGTGATAGCGGAAGCGGCACTGCCAGCGGAGTCATCGCCTTTAAGGAGGCGCCGCGGCTCACTTCAAGCTACGCAATTTTACGGGTCGTTTGTCGCTTCCAGCGTATTCTCGTTCCTCCTTTCTTACGGATAGGGTAACATCAGCTACACGTCGAGGGTGCGCTGAAGAAAATTTCTACATCAAGACATTAAAAAAAAATCTGTCTTTATTTCTCTTTTTTCTCTTTACACCACTGGTGAATACGAAATGCGCCGAAAGAGCAGCATCAGATACTTGATGTCATTCCCTATAGCGTAAAAGTATCTCACGACGTAAACTTCAGACCGCATTTTCAGAGTTCTACCACTGACAACAATCATTCGTCACTGTGGCTCCAGGTCTAGTAGATCATGTAATAAAGACCGTTACTTTTCAGTACTCTGAAAAAAGTGACGATGGACAGGTCCAGTTTGAAATTACGTATTTCCGAAATAGAAAACTCGTCAATTGAGGACATTCATCAGGGAAACTGTGGTGTCACCGCCAGACACCACACTTGCTAGGTAGTAGCCTTTAATCAATACGCAAAGAAGTGGGATACGGAAGTACTAAGGAATGACGAGATACGTTTGAAGTTCTCTAACGCTATAGATACAGCAATAAGGAATAGCGCAGTAGGCAGTACAGTTGACGAGGAATGGACATCTCTAAAAAGGGCCATCACAGAAGTTGGGAAGGAAAACATAGGTACAAAGAAGGTAGCTGCGAAGAAACCATGGGTAACAGAAGAAATACTTCAGTTGATTGATGAAAGGAGGAAGTACAAACATGTTCCGGGAAAATCAGGAATACAGAAATACAAGTCGCTGAGGAATGAAATAAATATGAAGTGCAGGGAAGCTAAGACGAACGGCTGCAGGAAAAATGTGGACATCGAAAAAGATATGATTGTCAGAAGGACAGACTCAGCATACAGGAAAGTCAAAACATCCTTTGGTGACATTAAAAGCAACGGTGGTAACATTAAGAGTGCAACGGGAATTCCACTGTTAAATGCAGAGGAGAGAGCAGATAGGTGGAAAGAATACATTGAAAGCCTCTATGAGGGTGAAGATTTGTCTGATGTGATGGAAGAAGAAACAGGAGTCGATTTAGAAGAGATAGGGGATCCAGTATTAGAATCGGAATTTAAAAGAGCTTTGGAGGACTTACGGTCAAATAAGACAGAAGGGATAGATAACATTCCATCAGAATTTCTAAAATCATTAGGGGAAGTGGCAACAAAACGACTATTCACGTTGGTGTGTAGAATATATGAGTCTGGCGACATACCATCTGACTTTCGGAAAAGCATCATCCACACAATTCCGAAGACGGCAAGAGCTGACAACTGCGAGAATTATCGCACAATCAGCTTAACGGCTCATGCATCGAAGCTGCTTACAAGAATAATATACAGAAGAATGGAAAAGAAAATTGAGAATGCGCTAGGTGACGATCAGTTTGGCTTTAGGAAAAGTAAAGGGACGAGAGAGGCAATTCTGACGTTACGGCTAATAATGGAAGCAAGACTAAAGAAAAATCAGGACACTTTCATAGGATTTGTCGACCTGGAAAAAGCGTTCGACAATATAAAATGGTGCAAGCTGTTCGAGATTCTGAAAAAAGTAGGGGTAAGCTATAGGGAGAGACGGGTCATATACAATATGTACAACAACCAAGAGGGAATAATAAGAGTGGACGATCACTAACGAAGTGCTCGTATTAAGACGGGTGTAAGACAAGGCTGTAGCCTTTCGCCCCTACTCTTCAATCTGTACATCGAGGAAGCAATGATGGAAATAAAAGAAAGGTTCAGGAGTGGAATTAAAATACAGGGTGAAAGGATATCAATGATACGATTCGCTGATGACATTGCTATCCTGAGTGAAAGTGAAGAAGAATTAAATGATCTGTTGAACGGAATGAACAGTCTAATGAGTACACAGTATGGTTTGAGAGTAAATCGGAGAAAGACGAAGGTAATGAGAAGTAGTAGAAATGAGAACAGCGAGAAACTTAACATCAGGGTTGATGGCCACGAAGTCAATGAAGGAATTCTGCTACCTAGGCAGTAAAATAACCAATGACGGACGGAGCAAGGAGGACATCAAAAGCAGACTCGCTATGGCAAAAAAGGCATTTCTGGCCAAGAGAAATCTACTAATATACCGGCCTTAATTTGAGGAAGAAATTTCTGAGGATGTACGTCTGGAGTACAGCATTGTATGGTAGTGAAACATGGACTGTGGGAAAACCGGAACAGAAGAGAATCGAAGCATTTGAGATGTGGTGCTATAGACGAATGTTGAAAATTAGGTGGACTGATAAGGTAAGGAATGAGGAGGTTCTACGCAGAATCGGAGAGGAAATGAATATGTGGAAAACACTGATAAGGAGAAGGGACAGGATGATAGGACATCTGCTAAGACATGAGGGAATGACTTCCATGGTACTAGAGGGAGCTGTAGAGGAAGACAGAGATTGGAATACGTCAAGCAAATAATTGAGGACGTAGGTTGCAAGTGCTACTCTGAGATGAAGAGGTTAGCACAGGAAAGGAATTCGTGGCGGGCCGCATCAAATCAGTCAGTAGACTGATGACCAAAAAAAGAGCCTTTAAATCGGCCGCGGTCCGTTAGTATACGTCGGACCCGCGTGTTGCCACTATCAGTGATTGCAGACCGAGCGCCGCCACACGACAGGTCTAGTCTAGAGAGACTCCCTAGCTCTCGCCCCAGTTGTAAAGCCGACTTTGCTAGCGATGGTTCACTGTGTACATATGCTCTCATTCGCAGAGACGACAGTTTAGCGTAGCCTTAGCTACGTCATTTGCTACCACCTAGCAAGGCGCCCTACTCAGTTACTATACGAACTATCTTCAAGAATGTATTATGAACAGATAATATTGTGAATCATTAATGGATTAAAGTTAAGTATCAAACTAATTACGTCCGCTTTCTGAATTCTCATTCCTTGTCATGTTACAGACGTCACGTCAGTATAGTTATTCCCTCCTCACGCCAGCCTGCGTGAGCTAAAACGCGTGCATTTCGGCCTCCACTCGCAACACGGTGTTGGCTGTTCTGCTAACACAAAAAAAAAAACACTCACAAAATTGGAACTAGACCAAGAAGACTCCGTTACTGCTTTCTTTTGAGAAGTAAGGGGAGCTTTTCTATCGTGCTGTAGATATTTAATGAAGTCGTTGAATTAACTCCCACTTCCATATAATGCGAGTGCGTTGTTTCAACGGAATACTTCCTGGCACTTCTGATTTTAGTGAATTTCGTGGTTCTTACATAATACGTTGAACTCTCTTGTAGAACGAGCTGAGTGGCAGAGTTTCTTTTCGCAATTCGTGCCTGTTCACTAATATAATTTCAGCATCTGTGTGTTACTATATTGTACAAATATTTATATCTCTACATAAATACCCATCGCCAGTCCCTGATGAAATTCACACTTTATATGTTGACTTCCTACAATTTTATACCTGTGCTGGCATGTAATTTGCGGCAGCATGACGCTACCGTTCTGAAATCAGATCACGGGACTGTTGTGGAGTACACGTAGCTATCTTTACTGACTCCGTCGTTCTGATCAAAGCAATTTTCGAGTCTCATGTTGGCTGCGAACTTAAGGGCAGAATTATACCGAGGGCATTTCTGGTAGGTCCTCGTAGGCTGGGAGCAGCAACTGAATGAACGCAAAGGGAAAAGTGTCATAGGTTTCAAGACTCACACAGACTGACTTATGCGGGTGATGGGTAATTAATACTTGCCGAGCGTCATAGCGGAACCACAGGCGTGATTCAGAAAAAGTAACAGCGACACTAGCCGTGAAATTATCGGATAGATTATCTACAGCCGGGGCACTGGAAAATATTTAATAAATTTGACAAATATATCCATTAACAGCTGTGATATCAGAAATTGAACCCTCAAAATCGCTTTTGTCTTTACCTAACATCTCAGCTTCTCAAGAATAGGCACTTCTGGTCAAGCAGTCATATGTGAACCACCTATCCTCGATATAGACTCTCCAACTGGGATACTTATTCATCTACGGTTCTGTACTCATGACGAAACTCACAAAAAATACATTCGCTGGAATTGACGACGCGTTACGAGTGCTTTACGCCCATACAGGCTCAATTTTACTTGCGAAATATTGACAAGTCAGCTATGTGTACATGCCGTAACACGTGTAAATGTAAGCATTCTAAGAACAATTATTTCGAATATTCTGCTATATTAACAGTTTATACGTTTGGAAGTAGTCATTCTCCTTGATATTACACCTTGTCACTTTTGAGTTTTGTTTCTTTGCCCTTTACCTACTTTCTGCTACGTGTCTTGTACGCTTTTGATAGAGAATAGTTTTGTATCTTGGTCGCTTGGTTGCTTTTCAACCCTGTGATAGACGTTTAATATAACTTCACATTCACTTTTTAAATCCTGAAGCCTTCTTCTGAAATTATAAAAATTACTGCGGAAAATTAATGTTTTGCCAGATGTGAAAACATGTTCCAAGGGACAAATATTCTATTGAACTTTAAAAAATTTGCAGTCGGCAAAATCTCGTCAATAGCGTATTTAATAGTTTAACTGTACATTATTATTCTACTACACACCAACAATCACTGCTAGTGAAATCAAACTAAGCACGAGTATTATCAAAAACCAGTTACCGAACACATTTTGAAATAGGAGCAGTTGGAAACTAACATAAATTTTCGTTTTAAAGACAGGTGAAATTCTTAAGACAATACAGAAACTCAGTTCATTTTCCAATATCACGTGTTCCAAAGTAAAACACCTTCTTCTGTCTCACGATACAGTATGGTGTACGGCCAACGAAGTATGGCTAAGTCGTCCACATATTTTACAAATGGTTCTAAAAATATGCTTTCAGACCACTTTCGTATTGATTTTGTCCACTGAGGTGTCAAAAGTCACTGAGAGCAGCGGCGTTTGGGTAGATTAACAGTGCTAACAGACGCTGTGTGAAATAACCGTGGAAATAAATGTGGGAAGTTTGACAAACGTATCCGTTAGGACAGTGCGGCGAAATCTGGCGTTAATTGGCTATGGCACCAGATGATCGACGCAAGTACCTTTCCTAACAGCATGGCATCGCCTACAGCCCTCCTCTTACGCACCAGATCATAATGGTTGGAGCCGAGACGACTGGAAAACCGTGGCGTGGTCAGATGAGCCCAATTTCCTTTAGTAAGAGATGGCGGTAAGGTTCAAATGTGGCGCAGACCCCATGAAAGCACGGATCCAAGTTGTCAATAACGCCATGGACCGGGTCCATTGCTCGTCTACTTGGAGACCACTGGCAGCCATTCATGGGTTTCACGTTCCCAAACAACGATAGAATTGTTATGGATGACAATGCGCCATGTTGTGTGCGACGCACTTCCCTTGCTGATTCAAGTTGTGATGGTTGTGATACAACGTTGTACACGACGGTTTCGAGTTGGAATTTAGGGCTTGCCGATATGGTGTTTACTTACCTAAAGGCCAGTCTTGATCACAAATTTCTTTTAATCGGAGTGACCGGTTTCAGCCCTTAAGGATCATCCTCAGGCTCTGAAAGAACACACGTACAGTTAGAGTGATCCTTACGGTAACGTATATACCCTGAAATATGATTACAAACTACATATACCCAGAACGGCAGGTAGACTTCTATGGAGCAGGCTGCGCCGATCCACGACGGTGAACTGACTGCTAAAAGGATAGGTAGGGAGTGGTCTTAAATAGTGCTACTCCCTCCCACCGTCCTGTATATGACATCGGTGTTAAACAATCAGAAGTATAGTGTATACTATTAGCATAAAATGTATTACAATAGTTTATATTACTAAGATCTGAAGAAGAGTTATAGGTAAAATACATCGTAAAATTGCTATGAAATAGCTATTCGTCAAAAAATGTAAATGTAGTAAATAAATGGCTTAAAATAAAGTAATCTAGGCTGCCCTCTGTTATCCGTTCCGTAACATAGGTGCTGTTGGCAAGGACATATGGAATAGCTGTCAAAGGTTGCTATAGCGATAGAGAGAAGCTACTAACAAAGATAATCTATATGGACGTTTAGAGTTGCGTAGAAATGGCGTCTCATATCGATGCGACATTCTGAAAAGCTGCCACGGAGTGCTGTAACGACAGCAAAGACGATCTATGTAAACGTTAAGGGTTGCCGTAAAAACGGCGTCCTCTATCGATCTGACACATCAAAATAAACAGAAAATATAGTAGGAAATATAATGGTCGTTAGAGATTATTCATAGTAATATGAATGGCAGAATAGCGAAACATAGGGCGTTAGTTAACGAGCAACCTTGCCTGTTACGTTGGAAGGAAACAGACGCAAATGGCAGCATAAAGTTTTAGATATACAGAACTCCATTACATCTCGTGTTAGACACTAAATGGTTATAAATTCATGTAATAGATAATATTGTGTAAAGTAATGGTGATGTGGGAATAACCCATGCAACATTAAAGGATAGTTTGAAATACTGTGATTACTCTGAAGGGTCAATCCAAAATAATTTAAAAATTTTCCACATTTCCCCTTAAAGACTTTTATTAAATTCACTAGAAGAAATAGAAATTTACGCACATTCTAAAAACGAGTCTCTAGATTTATTGAACGAGCTACTTAATTTTAGGAAAAATAGTTCTTTGATCTTTTTGAAGACTTGTTATAGTTTTGACTGCTCTTTCTTTTTTTCCAATTTATGTTTTAGTTTACCTTATTTCTCTACAAATAATGCCGACTCGTGATTTTATCATTAGCATTTTTCTATGATTAATGACGTTATAGTTTCTTCATATTTACTATTATGTTACTATTCCTAATGTTCTGTTCCCAAACCTCTCTTTCTCTTTACAAACTGTTTTTATACTAACAGTCTCTTTTTAACGGATTTTGTATCCATTATTGCATGGGTTATTCTGAGATTTGTGTCATCCATCCTATTCACAGGTGACGCCACCTTTACGCGGAATGGTGTCTTCACCTTTCATAACATTCATATGTGGGGCAGTACGCAGAACCCCCCCGGTATGGTGACAGCGAATCATCTGCATCGGTACAATCGGAACGAGTGGGCCGGGACCGTATTTTGGAACCAGTCTTCTTTCCATGTCGTCTAACAGGCCGGAACTATCGGTGTTTCTTGCGGGTGACTCTGCCTCCCCCGCTGGAAGAAGTGCCATTGATGATTCGAAGATTTATGTGGTTCCTAAATGATGGTGTTTCAGTTCACTTCGCCATTAACGTCCGGACGCATCTCAATCATGTCTTCCCTTGTAGATGCATCGGATGAGGCGTTCAAGTTGCATTGCCTGCTCGTTCACCGGATCTCAACCCGTTCCGATTTCTGGTTATGGGGCCATCTCCAAAGTATTGTGTATGCAGAGCCCAGTCCAGATGTGGAGACACTGAAGCAGCGTATTCATGCTACCTTCGACACTGTTCGGATGCAGCCTCGTCGATGTGTACGAGTGAGACAGAACAAGCTACGGCGCGTACACCCATGCGTTGAGGCACATGGAAACAATTTTCAACACATACTGTAACTGTGGCTGCGTGGTACAGCGCGTATTAGACCGTAGCCGCTGTAACAATGTATGATTGAGTAAATGGTCTCTAGAATGGAAACTATGCATTTCCGGACGTAAGTTCATTAGACCTTTTCTGTTCCCTGTCATCTCATCGATCAATCCCTAGAGTCTCTACACGGTGGAAAAAATCATCCTGTAGAGGCAGCATGGCTCAATAATTCTGCAGGGAACTTTCAACGACTTGTCGAGTCCATTCCACTTCGACTTACTGCACTACGCCGGGCAAAAGGTTATCCGACACGATATTAATAGGTATTCCATGACTTTGCCATCTCAGTGTACGGAGGTCTCTAGTGGGTATTTCATCAGATGATTCTGAAATCAGTCATTAGCCTAGCGTACCGTCTAAAACACATATGTTCCTAGGTACACTATCCTCTAGAAATAACACTTTCCCCTATTTTTAAGATTGTTTGCTACTTTCTCTCAAACCGAGGAATTTGTTTCTTCCTACATGTCGTCACGAGCAATACTGAAATGCAAGAAACTTTCGTGTTTGTTCGATGTGATCTGTACAGTTTCAAGGCATCTGGTGTCAACAGCACACAGCTTCATTAATGCATCTCGACTGTCACGCCGCTGCCATTGAGTCACAATACAGAGTTCGTATGTTTCTCTTGCGTAAAGTGTGGCTCTGAACTTCATGTTGTCGCTAAGTGGCATACAGTTTCACATCACCTCATTGGGGTGACACCATTGTAAATGTCGTTCAGATTTGTTAATATCATTCACATTAAATATAATAACCAGACAGTTAAAAGGACAACTATCAGTTCACGTAGAAAGATGACAGTATCACCAATCCGATATATTTTAATAATGGTCAGGTGTTTATGTGAAACGAAGAACCAGTTCACACCGTAACTTGCAAAAGAGCCAGTGGAGGAGCACCCCTGTACAGACCAACAGACAACGATTCGCATTGGTGTAATCGCTTTTCTAATAGAGTGTATGACTGCAGGGTTTTGATGTTACTAATGTTGAGCTTATCTTAATAGACGCCATGACATAGAATCCGTGATCTGTGCTGTATAAACAAAAAGAAAAAATCGCAGCTTGGATCAAAAAGTCTTTTATTCACAACTATCAGTTTCGATGTGCCCTCCAGATCTTCTTCTAGTCTGGCACCCGCAAGCTGCAGTTTGCCAATGGTAGTGAGAGTGAATGGTGACAGTATATGATGGGTACCTGGTCTCCTAACGCCAATGGAAGTTTCAAGGTGGAGATTAAAACAGCATTACTTAGAGTAATAACTGGCATGAGGCAGATGTGAGCATCACACAGACAGATAGGACGAACTGTTAGGCTACAGAATGACTGGTAACGAGGCAAAGTCTGAACAAATGTGTGGGAAGAGGAGGACCCAAGAGTCCTTCCAGTGGGACCACTCCACGAGGTGATCGTAGGATGGCTGGACTGGCTCTGACAAATACATGGTTGACAACACCTGAAATCCGTTCAGATGTTTGAGGTAGAGTATCACCGTGAACCGCCAGGAACAGATTACTGGATGCTGGGTTGAGACGTCGGCATCGTTTACCGATGACACCACACCACAGACAGCAGATAACTGTACCGTGAAGACCTACAGTCAGTTCAGACATTGAGCAGTGATTAGTGATGTACATGAATCTGTTTGTGGCAGTCAGATGAACACCATCGTGTCCACAGACGACTTGGCGAAGGGTCACAGACAGCATCGATTCTCGGAACTCACGCCTCTTCCACTCCTAGACTCAAGCTGCGGGGAGCTGTTTGATATTTAAAGCTTTTTATGTAATTTATCCATGTATGAGATACTGAATATCCTGTTTTCAAAAACTTTCTCTTCGTGTAATCCGTGCTTTTGTTGAGCGAAAGTGACTGTTTTGATTCTTCAGTTTCTCTCGGCGTACTATATGACGCAAGACTTCACGGGTGAGCAGCCGGGTCTTAGTGTCCAATGGGCACAATATCTCGGCAAGCGACCACGTTGCCATCATCATGCCCATTGGACACTAAGACCCGGCTGTTCACCCGTGAATTCTTTCATCAAACTGACTTAGTTGGCCCTGTGTTGGTGAATTTAATTAGACTGACTGAACTGGAAAAAGCATACGGGTAGTACTAAGTTACTCATTTCCTCAATTTCTCTCAGTTTTTCTAGTTTCGGCTACTTTTGCTGTTCGTATAAATGCTAGTTTTGGAATGAAAATAATCAGCGTTCTGAAACATTTGCATTTTTCCATTCAATAACGTGTTATGGAATAACTTTCTGTGTAACTCATAACAGAAAGAAAGTACTGATTACACTAAAACGAGCAGTAAGAATAATGTGCGGTGTTCACCCGCAGAACCTCTGTAAAAAGTTTGACATTTTAACTGCACCATTACAAAGCATGTATTCGTTAATGAAATTGTCATAAATAATCCATTTCAACTTGAGACGAACAGTGATGTCCACACCTACAACAGTAGAGGAAGAAATGGCTTTTATTACCCATTATAAAGCCATCAGTGGCTCTGCAAGTATTTCTACATGTAGTTTTGTTTCTCTGTCCAGTGACATAAAATGAGAAAGTTTTAATCCTGATCTGAAATCATTTCTTCGGGATAGCTTCATCTATTAAATGTGCGGATTTCTTTTTAAAGGCTAGTAACTTCTATAAGTAAATATTAGTCTTCAAGAGTAGTATTAAGAGTAGGACTAAAAAAATGTGTTCCATAATGCCGGCCGGAGAGGCCGAGAGGTTCTAGGAGCTTCAGTCTGTAACCGCGCGACGGCTACGGTCGCAGGTTCGAATCCCGCCTCGGGCATGAATGTGTGTGATGTCCTTAGGTTAGTTAGGTTTGAGTAGTTCTAAGTTCTGGGGGACTGATGACCTCAGAAGTTAAGTCCTATAGTGCTCAGAACCATTTGAACCAGTTTTTTTTCCATATTGTTAACACCGAACATGGAAGCTCATTCGTTCCACGTCATTTCGACAAAACAATCGTTCAAATTATCTGTGCCACATATAACTAACTAATCATTCAATACCCGTTTCGCAAACAAAATCTCCACAATATTAAATATACAGGGTGTTACAAAAAGGTACGGCCAAAGTTCAGGAGACATTCCTCACACACAAAGAAAGAAAATATGTTATGTGTACATGTGTCCGGAAACGCTTAATTTCCATGTTAGAGCTCATTTTAGTTTCGTCAGTTCGTGAAAGTTTGGACGTACCTTTTTGTAACCCCCCTTTATATCGGACTGAAGTTTCATGATGTAACACCTTCCAATTCAGCCAGTCCAGAAAATTTGGAAGCTGCACCATCTCGAAGGGGTGTGCCCGCAAAGTTCCAAATGTGCCTACTGACAGTGTGAAACGTTTAGCTCCACAGGAAACAGAGGTACGAATCTGCCGAGGTTAACGGAAACCGCATACAAGTCGACCGGGCCGTGTTGTGGGCACACTAGGACATCAGCAGCGCTTCGCTGTTCCCTGAAAGTTGCAGCAGCGGTGGCACCTGCAGTAAACTGCGAGAAGATAATTGCCGTAGTAATCAGAAGTGGTAGCAGCGGAGAGCGGGGTGGCGGGGTGACCTTTGCGTGTGGCGGGCAGCGGCACGTCTTGCCGGCAGGCGCTATCGGGGCCGGGCTTCCGAGAATAGGCGGCCGGCTCAGCACAGAGCGTAGCACGGCCCGCGGCTCGTGAATCATGCAGCCGGGCGGTGGGACTGCCGCTGACGCCGACAGCGCTCGATACGTGGCGTGGCGTGGCCCGTGGCGCAGCGTTAGACGCCTCACCTGCGTCCCACCGCGCCCACACCCCTCACGTAGACTGGCCCACGCGCCGTCAATTTGGGGCACCTCACGTTTCAGGTAAACAACGACAGTAAGACCACGCACTTAGAGCAATACTTCGACATGTCAAAGACGCACCATATCTTACTCTGGATTGATACATCTTCCATCGTAGGTATCTCCTTAAGCCATTACAGCCCATCGATTCTTTCCATATTGCCGTCTACCTTCATTCTTGTAATATTTCTATTTCCGTATAGCTAGTAGGTTTTAACCCGCCAGTGTAGCCGAGAGCGTTAACGCGCTGCTTCCTGGACTCGGGTAGGCGCGCCGGCCCCGCATCGAATTCGCCCGGTGGATTAACGACAATGGCCGGTGTGCCGGCCAGCCTAGATGTGGTTTTTAGGCGGTTTTCCACATCCCGCAAGGTGAATACCGGGCTGGTCCCCACCTTCCACTTCAGTTACAAGCGTCGCAGACATTTGACACACGTTCGCTCTATTTCATGATTTACATTAGACACAGCCAGTTGGGGTTCACTGATTCCGAGCTGGGGGGTCCGGGTGGGGGGGGGGGGGGGGGAGCGGTAGGAAGGGCGTCCAACCATCCCTAAAACTGACATTTCCAAACCCGTTGTTGTAACCACGCCGACCATGCGATCGGTGCGGGACTTTGGCGTAAGCGTAAGAAAGAAAAGAAAGAATAGCTAGTAGATTTTACTCTGTAACACTTTTCGGTTTTTCACCACCCCACCCTGTGTCTCGTCAACTAGTCGTCGATGCAAGAGAAAGGAACATTAGCGTCTGTCCCGTGCCTGATGAGGTAATTAGAAAAAGAGAACACTTTCGGACTCCTGAGTATCTCAGAAAAAATAACATTACTCTTCCTTCTGTAAGGATTACAGGCTTCTTTCTTCGTCTGTTCTTTCCCGCACCACCACATTTCGTACTTCGAATGGCCGCTGCTTTTCACTGCATTTTGACATCACGCAAGATGAGCCAGTAAATGTGTGACGTTCACGATATGTAGCCTACATCTTCATCTACATTTACACTGCGCAAGCAACCCATCGGTGTGTGGCGGAGGGCATTTTACTTGCCACTGTCATTATCTCTCTTTCCTGTTCCAGTCGCGTATGTTTCGCGGGAAGAACGACTGCCGGAAAGCTTCCGTGCGCGCTCGAATCTCTCTAATTTTACATTCGTGATCTCCTCTGGAGGTACAAGTAGGGAGAAGCAATATATTCGATACCTCATCCAGAAACGCACCCTCTCGAAACCTGGACAGCAAGCTACACCGCGATGCAGAGCGCCTCTCTTGCAGAGTCTGCCACTTGAGTTTGCTAAACATCTCCGTAACGCTATCACGGTTACCAAATAACCCTGTGACGAAACGCGCCGCTCTTCTTTGGATCTTCTCTATCTCCTCTTTCAACCCGACCTGGTACGGATCCCACACTGATGAGCAATACTCAAGTATAGGTCGAACGAGTGTTTTGTAAGCCACCTCCTTTGTTGATGGACTACATTTTCTAAGGAATCTCCCAATGAATCTCAATCTGGCACCCGCCTTACCAACAATTAATTTTATATGATCATTCCACTTCAAATCGTTCCGTACGCATACTCCCAGATATTTTACAGACGCAACTGCTACCAGTGTTTGTTCCGCTATCATATAATCATTCAATAAAGGATCTTTCTTTCTATTTATTCGAAACACATTACATTTGTCTATGTTAAGCGTCAATTGCCACTCCCTGCACTAAGTTCCTATCCGCTGCAGTGCTTCCTGCATTTCGCTACAATTTTCTAACGCTGCAACTTCTCTGTATACTGCAGCATCATCCACGAGAAGCCGCATGGAACTTCCGACACTATCTACTAGGTCATTTATATATATATATATATATATATATATATATATATATATATATATATATATATATATTGTGAAAAGCAATGTCCCATAGCACTTCCCTATGGCACACCAGAGATTACTTTAACGTCTGTAGACGTCTCTCCATTGAGAACAACATGCTGTGTCCTGTTTGCTAAAAACTCTTCAATCCAGCCACACAGCTGGCCTGATATTCCGTAGGCTCGTACTTTGTTTATCAGGCGACAGTGCGGAACAATATCGAACGCCTTCCGGAAGTCAAGGAAAATGGCATCTACCTGGGAGCCCGTATCTAATAATTTCTGGGTCTCATGAACAAATAAAGCGAGTTGGGTCTCACACGATCGCTGTTTCCGGAATCCATGTTGATTCCTACAGTCAGCATCCAACACAACGGACCTTGCGTTATACGTTATCGAGGTGAAGGTCTTGTAAAGAACGTTCACGCTTTCAGAGGATTAGTCAAATCCCATAAACCATAGTGCAATGTTTACACGTGTAAGGTGTGTGTTACCTTCGTGATTAGGCGATCGGGGGATGAACTGCCGGTCCATAGTCTGCAACTACTTAGAGACGCTGCCGCCCGTAAGTTAGATAACAACTTGACATTTTCCAATCTTCAGTTTGCTGTTTCTCAGTCTACCAAATCCTGTAGTACCTTTCAGAAAACGTTTGGATTAAAAGTACGCAGGAAACTTGCCTTTCGCAGTCACCAGATCAATTTATGGTTGAGTACTGCAATTAGAGCGACCTGTTTAAAATTGAGAGTAATGGCGAACCGCTTTCATTTGGTTTTCTGGCTCATCGTTACCACAGTTCATCAATGTGCATTTCTTAATCGGTATGATGAAAATTTAATTAGCGTTTATATGACTGAAATTTCGTCGCGTTAAGTTGGTAAATGTCACAAAATAACGTAACTCATGCGTCAACTTGATTAGGGGAGTAGTTTTGTTTGTACTGCTTTTACATAAGTTTAAAAAGCCGTGCTTCGTGTTTCAAGGTCGGCAGAACTTTAGCCTCCTAATGTACCGCGGCAGCTTGTTTCAGTCGCAACAACGGATGATCAATACGACACGAACACAGGTCACTCAACACGAAACAGGTGACTGGCTACTACGAGAGACGTTTTAGGCCAAGCTGTTGTTTAATGTCGTTTCCTCTTAGCCTACAACAACTTGGATGTTAGTGTAAAATGAAAAAAGTGGTAAACGTTCGGGACACTGGGAAAGTGGGTCAGTTGGGTCAGTTCTCGACCTCAATGATGCAATAAAAGAAGAGGTAGCCGCATCATTCGCTACAATCGGTGATTCACAATCATTGAAGTGTCCAGCTGATTCCCATAAGCGTCGATACCACTACATTTTTCGGAGATGGATGCATGTACAGAAATTGGACAGAAATATGAAAACATTGCGAGGAACGCATGTTTCAACATAAAAGCAGATGGTAGCCAAGTCTGCAAGTTGTGCTGTTGTATTTCATCACGAAAGGAATCTGTGCAATGTCCTCAACACGTTGAAAGTGTCAGTGGTGGAAAGAACAGCTTTCTGAGTAGTTGTGAGTGCACTATGTTGCAGCTAAGAAAATTCCAACATGGGCTGATTGTTGGCGTTCGTATGGTCGGTACTTCCATAACCACGCGAGCTGACATGTTTCGTATTTCAAGACGCATCATATCTAAAATGTATACCGCATACAGTGAAAGTGGCAAAACATCATCCTCTAAGTAACAACGCGCACGAAAGCGTGTCTTGTGTGATAGTGACAGACGGACATTGGATAGAATTGCGGCTAAAAATAATAGGAAGAAGAATAGGTCGACATTTGCAAAAGTCACTGCAGAACTGAATCCGCACTCGTCAGCACCCAAACACGAAGAGAGCCTCATAACCAGAAAATTACAAGGCTACTTGGAATTCCAAAACCACTGATTAGTGATGCAAATGCCACTGGGCGGAAAATGTGGTGCAGAGGCCATAAAACTTGGGACAATGCCGCAATGGAAGAAAGAACTTTGGTCGGATGAGTTTTGTTGTACCTTATTTACAATTTCTGGGCGAGCTTACATCCAAAGAGAGAAACATGGCGGGTTTCGGTGATGATTTGGCAGCCATATCGTGGCTGGCAATGGCAATGGCAAGGAAAGCGTTTCTGAAGAAGAGAAATTTGTTAACATCGAGTACAGATTTGTCAGGAAGTAGTTTCTGAAAGAATTTGTATGCAGTGTAGCCATGTATGGAAGTGAAACATGGACGATAAATAGTTTGGACAAAAAGAGAATAGAAGCTTTCGAAATGTGATGCTACAGAAGAATGCTGAAGATTAGATGGGTAGATCACATAACTAATGAGGAAGTATTGAATAGAATTGGGGAGAAGAGGTGTTTGTGGCACAACTTGACAAGAAGAAGGCACCGGCTGGTAGGACATGTTCTGAGGCATCAAGGGATCACAAATTTAGCGTTGGAGGGCAGCGCGGAGGGTAAAAATCGTAGAGGGAGACCAAGAGATGAATACACTCAGTAGATTCAGAAAGATGTAGGTTGCAGTAGGTACTGGGAGAGCAAGAAGCTTGCACAGTATAGAGTAGCATGGAGAACTGCATCAAACCAGTCTCAGGACTGAAGACAACAACAACAACATCGTGGTATTCTATGCGCCCCGTGAGTACTCTGGAAAATCGCACTACTGCCGGGGATTACATTGCCATTTCGGCTGATCACGTCCAACTCACGATACAATCTTCGTTCCCCAGTTGCGACACTGTATTCCAAGACGACAGGTCTCCTACTTACACAGTTCATATCGCCCAGCACCTGTTTTGTGAACACTAAAATGGATTGTCACATATCTCCTGGATATCATCGTCACCAGATCTCAATATTATTGAGCCTTCTTGGTGCAGTTTGAAGACAAAAGTGCGTGGTCGCTATCCATCTCCATCATAGTTATGTGAACCTGCCACTACCTTGCCGTAAAAAATAAGATTCCCATGAAGAACGTACAGAACATCAGTTTATGCATTCCGAGACGACTGGGAGCTGTTTCAACGCCAAATTCTTTCCTACGCCGTATTTGGTCTGCTAATATGTTGTGTTTTTTTAGTGTTTCCGCATTTATGTCCACCATAGCCTCTAAGACGAAAAGAACGGCGCACCTCGAATGAAGTATGCGAATGGGACGGAGATCGGTAGAAGTAGTGCACATGTACAGTCAAACAAACAGGTATAACGATAATGATCGAAGCAGAAGAAATGAATCAAAATTTGTACTGCAGCCGGGAATCGAACCCGGTTTCCTTGTTTACTAGGCAGAAATGTTAACCATTACACCACCACTGTACAATGGTCAATATCGCTGCACTAACAACCAAGTTGAATGCCCTCCCCAAAACCAATTCATATCCTCTCTCTTATTTTCCCTTACATTGTCACTGCTGCCAGGGCTCTCCGACATAGGAATAGCACCCCAGCGGGACTTCTATGGTACAGGACTTTCCCATTACGTCCAACGATGGGGTGATATTCCAATGTCTGAGAGCCCTGGCGGTAGTGACAATGTAAGGGTAAATAAGCAGAGGATATGAATTGAAGATTATGTTGGGGACAGCACTCAACTTGGGTAGTTCGTGCAGCAATGTTAATCATTCTACTGCGATGGTCTAATGGTTATCATACCTATCTAGCAAGCAAGAAGACTCGGGTTCGAATCGCGGCAACAACACGAACTTTGATTCTTTTTTTCTGTTTCTATCAAGATAATGAAGAGACTTACGCGTCTCAGGGAAACATTTAATTATGAAAGGAGTATACTTTCAGATAAATTAGGTGATTTACTCAAGAGAAAGAGCTTCAGAAATTGAGCAAGTCAATAAGATGTTGGTCTACCTCTGGCTCTTATGCAAGCGGTTACTCGGCTTGCCACTGATTGATAGAGTTGTTCAATGACCTCCCGAGGATATCATGCCAAATTCTGACCAACTCGTCCGATAGATGGTCATAATCCCGGGCTGATTAGAGGGTCCTGCCCATAATGTTCCAAACGTTCGCAATTTGGGAACGATCCGGTTACCTTGCTGGGCAAAGCAGGCTTTGGTAAACACGAAGATAAGCGTCAGAAACTCTTGCTGTGAGCAAGCGGGCATCATGGTGCTCAAATCTAAGCCTGGAAAGAAAACGAAATGGGGAGAAGAATATCGTCGACGTACTATTGTGCTATAGGGGTGCGGCTCATGATAACCAAACGGGTCCTACTATGAAATAAAATGGCATACCAGACCGTCACTCCTTGTTGTCAGGCTGTGTGGTAGGAGACAGTCAGGATGGTATTCCACCGCTGTGCCTTTTGGCATCAGACACATTTTCGCAGATCATCAGAGTTCAATTCGAAGTGGTATTCATCACTAAAGACAATTATACTTCAGTAAATGAGATTGCAGGCCGGCACCACTGCAAACGGGCTTGTTGATGTATAGAGACCAATGGTAGTTGGTGCAAGGGGTGCTGTGAGCTCAGCCCCCTTTCTGTGAGGCGCCTATTAACGATCCTTGTCACTGAAGGACCAGTTGTCAGCCGTGCGTGGTTCGTGTTCATGCCATCTCTTATTTAACATCCTGTTTTTGCCGTACTGCCACCTCGTTACGTTACTTTCAATTACTTGTGTCACTAAGTTGCTGCTTTGCTTGCCCATGAGCGGCAGCAGCAGCACTTATCGATATAAGCCCTGCTGTATTATCTTTGCTGGACTGCTATTATTACCGAGCGAGGTGGCGCAGTGGTTAGCACACTGGACTCGCATTCGGGAGGACGACGGTTCAATCCCGTCTCCGGCCATCCTGATTTAGGTTTTCCGTGAGTTCCCTAAATCGTTTCAGGGAAATGCCGGGATGGTTCCTTTGAAAGGGCACGGCCGATTTCCTTCCCAATCCTTCCCTAACCCGGGCTTGCGCTCCGTCTCTAATGACCTCGTTGTCGACGGGACGTTAAACACTAACAACCACCACCACCACTGCTATTATTTCCCGGTCGTCGTGTGTCGACCAGTCAGTTGGAACTTGCCAGCAGTGAGTTCGGACCTGGCAGTGTCTGAGTTGGCACGCGGCACAAGTTCATTCGGGGCGCGGCAGCAGTGAGGTCCCGACTGCCATGACTCACCCGACGGTTGCCGACACACGTGACTGGAGTGGCGACGACTCTGGTTGGTGGTCGGTCGGTCGTCTTGCCGGACGAAGTGTATTTGGCCGGCGATCGCTTATGGGTTGGCTGTGTGTGCCGACTCGTGATTCATAGCAGTCACTGCCGTTAGCATTGTCTAGTTCTTCGTGCAAGTGTTCTTGAAACTGTGTTTAGTTTACATGATTTTTACTGACAAGTTATTTTAAATGTTGTCGGCGTACTGGCTCTGAGGAGTCAGTCGGTTGGCGCGGAGCAGTGAGGAACCCTGGACGGGGCGTAGTTCGGCCGGGGCCCGCAGGCGGTCTCTACGCGGTGTCGGAGAGTGTGGCGCTGCTCCCATTGCTACGAGGTCCGTGGCTCACCGACCCTGGACACGAAAGTTGAGTCTTTACTTAATCTACCAGCAAGTCAAGATTCTTCACATTGTGTCGTTTGGAGTTCGTTGTGGGCTGTTGGGATATTCCCGCGAACAACAACGTGGTTTGCAAGTTGGAAAATTCTAGCCACCCTCCGATAGAGTTTCAGCGTATTTGGTTATTTGAATTGAAGTGCACCAGCGGAATCTTCTGCCTCGTGGCCGTTAACGTTCCGGTTAACTGCCCTGGGCGTTGACATAAATTCAGGCAGTGTAGTTTCCTCATCGTGTTGTTGCTGTCCAGCACTGTGTGTAGTTTGACAGCTCCGTGTATGATTGGTTGTGGACGCCAATATCTTCTGCGTTGTTCCTTTGAACTCCCTGTTGTGCTCTGGTAGGCTAAAGTGGAAGTTGTCTTGTCGGTGGGACCGCTGACTGTCGGTCGGTTGAGTTGTCGTCGTATCGTGAATGGTTGCCCCGAATGCCTGTCTCACTTAAGCGAGCGTTAGTGTTTGAATTACAGGTCGACGCCCGAACATCTGGGCTCCGCTACGTGTACTGACTTATTTTTTACAATTTGTTCTTGTTGTTGGTACTTGTATGGTTTCTAGCCGGTTTTGTGTTTTAAATTAGAGTTGTTTTACTCTTAAGGCCTTCAGCCTAGTTTAAAGTACTATTTAACGTAAGCCCTTTGGCATTTTAAAAAAATTTTGAATTTTTAAGTCTTCGGCCTTCAGCCGGTTTGACTTCCAGTTGCTTGTTCTTAAGGCCTTCAGCCTAAATTAAAGAACTGTTTCACGTAAAGAATTGGGTATTTAAAAAGAATTATGTTTTAGCCTTCAGCCGATTTGAATTTAACTTGTTTACTTCAGCCTAACTAAAGAACTGTTTTAAGGTAAGGCCTGCCTTTCAAATTTCTTCCGTTTTAACTTATTGGCCTTCAGCCGTTTTTAAATTAAAGTGGTTTTCAGTCGGTAATTAAGTTCCAAAGGTTAAAGCTGTGTGTTTAAAAAAAAATTTAGGATTCTTGTAATATTTGATCAAGTAATAAAGTTGTATGTTGGAGTGTAACTGACAGCCCCTTATTTTGGCTCCTTTCTACAATTTATTCTATCTGTCCTGCCCTGCGGGTTAAGCAGGGCGTTTCAAGTTGCACGTCTAATGGATGATTACGATGAATCCATGCCTCTGAGTGCCTCTCTGGCGGTTGTTTGATCCTTACGTTCTACCGTCTCTCTTGGTCGACCGCGCCCTATTTGACGCTGTGTTCGGCCGCGGTTCATCCATTCCCGCAGACGTCGTCGAACAGTGGCATAATTCCCAGTGAAATGCCAAGCGATTGGTCGGTTGCTGTAACCGGCTTCTTTAAGCCCAACTACGCGTCATTTCTTATCTGAAATGCTGACGTCTCCGTATATTGTTCACCCGCCTATCTGCGAGGCATAACTACTCCCCAACTCAGTACACTGAATGAAATTCGCAAAGACTTTACTCTCTGGCATCGACACGTTCCCTGTTCATTATCTTATTATCCTTGCCAGATGTACGGTGAAATTGCTCAGCAGCGTCACAAATTCATCTTTCGGTCGCCAGAGTATACAGTTTTGCACTTTACCCTGTGTGAATATCAATCTGTGAGCAATTTGTATAATTCCTTGGTGATGCATCTGTATATATGTATCGTATCTAAGTGTCTTCAACATCTTCTCAAAACTAAAGAATAATTTAAACAAAACTTGGTACACATATCACATGCTATCAGGAAACGAGCATTGTGGGGGTGGAGGTGAACGTTTACCAAGACTTTATTCATTCAGTGTCTGAAAAAGAGAGTGCTTAGCGACTTCCAAGAAACCTTAAACATAATTTAAAATGTTTTCTAAACTTATCCTCGCTTACATGCTTTACGTCAAATATTTGACACTTTAATACATTCGTAATCAGAAAATTTGAAGCCGTTTTATACAGAGTATTTCGATTCCTTAAAGAGTCGGGAGTTTACTGGTTATTTACTATCTGGAAAGAAGCTCTGTGGGACCACCTACACCCCATAGGTGCGGGAATGAAACCGGGGTGACACTGAAGCATAACTCAGGAACACTTGGAGTAATTTCTACTGAATTTGTTTGGTACATGACTTACTATTTGTATAGTAACACTGTGGGAGTACGCTGATGTGAAAAAGGTCACAGCAAAGCGATAAGCACATATATTGATATATAGATAATTATAAAAATGTATATGTGTTTCACAATTCCTGCTAAGCCAATGAATCGATTTCAACCAAACTTGGTACACACATGATTTCGTATCTTGAAAGAAGCATTAAGTGAGTAAGAAACTACCTTCCATAGGTGTTGATACTGGAATCTCACGCCGATAGGAGTAAGAGAAAAGGATCCAAATGAAAGGACTCTACTCTATGGTTTTTCTTTTCAGCAATATTCACCATTTTATCAAAATTACAAACACAACTTTATTACGCCAACAAACTGACTACGGAAATAAATATGACATATTACAGAATTGAAATAATTGAAATATCTGGACCAAACTTAGTAATGAGGAAAATTTTAAAAACATCTAAACATTCCAAGTACACACTCTCCTTTGAGCTACAGACAGAAGCATGAATTTTGTTACACCTTGGAATTAAGCTAAGAATTTGAAATTTTTTTCTGCCCTTAACAACAGAAAATCACAGCTCTGAAATCGTGAGTGAGGCTCACTTACGTTTTCTTTTTCTGTAAAATACAAAATAAAACAACATTAGTCACATGAGATTACCAGACATACATTTTTTGCCACCATTGCAAATCTCCCAATGCTTTCAAAGGCTCGTTTAAAGGAAAAGAAAATACAACTAAGGGGAACACACAGATCAGACAGTTAACCAAGATTTAATGAAACTTAACTTCTCCGTATAGGCCGCAGCTTAGAACCATTAGGCTTTACTTATAACATGGAGACTACTTGCACCGTTAATCACATTAGCTGAAACTTCCAATGCGTGAGTTGTCTGTCCAAATATCAAGGCACCCATGTAACCGACCGATCACCCTGACCGGTAGTCGTGCTTGCTTTATCAGCTGCAAGGCCCGGTCAGGCAGTACAAAATTTACCAACTCATCGAACAACAAGTATGGCAGACGCACTTGAAGTACAGACAGACTTATTGGTTGAAGTACAGACATCACGTACCACATGAGGCACACAATAATCAATGTACAAATTTTGATTACGAATAATTGCTCAAATAACCCGCATGGCAGCAAGAGAGGGGAAGAAAACCAATGTGCACTCCGTCTGCATACCGGGGGGAGTCATTCCAGTTGTGGAAAGGGTCCTTCCGGATGCCATGAAGGGTACAGGGTGCACCCATCTGCAGGTAGTCGCTCATGTCGGCACCAATGATGTGTGTCGCTATGGATCGGAGGAAGTCCTCTCTGGCTTCCGGCGGCTATCTGATTTGGTGAAGACTGCCAGTCTCGCTAGCGGGATGAAAGCAGAGCTCACCATCTGCAGCATCGTCGACAGGACTGACTGCGGACCTATGGTACAGATCCGAGTGGAGGGTCTGAACCAGAGGCTGAGACGGTTCTGCGACCGTGTGGGATGCAGATTCCTCGACTTTCGCTATAGGATGGTGGGGTTTCGGGTTCCGCTGGATAGGTCAGGAGTCCACTACACGCAACAAGCGGCTACACGGGTAGCAGGGGTTGTGTGGCGTGGGCTGGTCGGTTTTTTAGGTTAGATGGCCTTGGGCAAGTACAGAAAGGGCAACAGCCTCAACGGGTGCGGGGCAAAGTCAGGACATGCGGGGACCAAGCAGCAGTCGGTATTGTAATTGTAAACTGTCGAAGCTGCGTTGGTAAAGTACCGGAACTTCAAGCGCTGATAGAAAGCACCGAAGCTGAAATCGTTACAGGTACAGAAAGCTGGCTGAAGCCAGAGATAAATTCTGCCGAAATTTTTACAAAGGTACAGACGGTGTTTAGAAAGGATATATTGCCTGCAACCGGTGGTGGAGTGTTCGTCGCTGTTAGTAGTAGTTTATCCTGTAGTGAACTAGAAGTGGATAGTTCCCGTGAATTATTATGGGTGGAGGTTACACTCAACAACCGAGCTAGGTTAATAATTAGCTCATTTTATCGACCTCCCGACTCAGCAGCATTAGTGGCAGAACAACTGAGAGAAAATTTGGAATACATTTCACATAAATTTTCTCAGCATATTATAGTCTTAGGTGGAGATTTCAATTTACCGGATATAGACTGGGACACTCAGATGTTCAGGACGGGTGGTAGGGACAGAGCATCGAATGACATTATACTGAGTGCACTATCCGAAAATTACCTCGAGCAATTAAACAGAGAACCGACTCGTGGAAATAACATCTGAGACCTACTGATAACAAACAGACCCGAACTTATCGACTCTGTATGTGCAGAACAGGGAATCAGTGATCATAAGGCCGTTGCAGCATCCCTGAATATGGAAGTTAATAGGAATATAAAAAAAGGGAGGAAGGTTTATCTGTTTAGCAAGAGTAATAGAAGGCAGATTTCAGACTACCTAACAGAACAAAACGAAAATTTCTGTTCCGGCACTGACAATGTTGAGTGTTTATGGAAAAAGTTCAAGGCAATCGTAAAGTGCGTTATAGACAGGTACGTGCCGAGTAAAACTGAGGGACGGGAAAAACCCACCGTGGTACAACAACAAAGTTAGGAAACTACTGTGAAAGCAAATAGAGCTTCACTCCAAGTTTAAACGCAGCCAAAACCTCTCAGACAAACAGAAGCTAAACGATGTCAAAGTTAGCGTAAGGAGGTCTATGCGTGAAGCGTTCAGTGAATTCGAAAGTAAAATTCTATGTACCGACTTGACAGAAAATCCTTGGAAGTTCTGGTCTTACGTTAAATCAGTAAGTGGCTCGAAACAGCATATCCAGACACTCCGGGATGATGATGGTATTGAAACAGACGATGACACGCGTAAAGCTGAAATACTAAACACCTTTTTCCAAAGCTGTTTCACAGAGGAAGACCGCACTGCAGTTCCTTCTCTAAATCCTCGCACAAACGAAAAAATGGCTGACATCGAAATAAGTGTCCAAGGAATAGAAAAGCAACTGGAATCACTCAACAGAGGAAAGTCCACTGGACCTGACGGGATACCAATTCGATTCTACACAGAGTACGCGAAAGATCTTGCCCCCCTTCTAACAGCCGTGTACCGCAAGTCTCTAGAGGAACAGAAGGTTCCAAATGATTGGAAAAGAGCACAGGTAGTCCCAGTCTTCAAGAAGGGTCGTCGAGCAGATGCGCAAAACTATAGACCTATATCTCTGACGTCGATCTGTTGTAGAATTTTAGAACATGTTTTTTGCTCGAGTATCATGTCGTTTTTGGAAACCCAGAATCTACTATGTAATCAACATGGATTCCGGAAACAGCGTTCGTGTGAGACCCAACTCGCTCTATTTGTTCATAAGACCCAGAAAATATTAGATACAGGCTCCCAGGTAGATGCTATTTTTTTTTTACTTCCGGAAGGCGTTCGATACAGTTCCGCACTGTCGCCTGATAAACAAAGTAAGAGCCTACGGAATATCAGACCAGCTGCGTGGCTGGATTGAAGAGTTTTTAATAAACAGGACACAGCATGTTGTTACCAATGGAGAGACGTCTACAGACGTTAAAGTAACCTCTGGCGTGCCACAGGGGAGTGATATGAGTCATTGCTTTTCACAATATATATAAATGACCTAGTAGATAGTATCGGAAGTTCCGTGCGGCTTTTCACGGATGATGCTGTAGTATACAGAGAAGTTGCAGCATTAGAAAACTGTAGCGAAATTCAGGAACATCTGCAGCGGATAGGCACTTGGTGAAGGGAGTGGCAACCGACCCTTAACATAGACAAATGTAATGTATTGCGAATACATAGAAAGAAGGATCCTTTATATGATTATATGATAGCGGAACAAACACTGGTAGCAGTTACTTCTGTAAAATATCTGGGAGTATGCGTGCGGAACGATTTGAAGTGGAATGATCACATAAAATTAATTGTTGGTAAGGCGGGTACCAGGTTGAGACTCATTGGGAGAGTCCTTAGAAAATGTAGTCCATCAACAAAGCAGGTGGCTTACAAAACACTCGTTCGACCTATACCTGAGTATTGCTCATCAGTGTGGGATCCGTACCAGATCAGGTTGACAGAGGAGATAGAGAAGATCGAAAGAAGAGCGGCGCGTTTCGTCACAGCTCTGCATCGCGGTGTAGCTTGCTCGCCAGGTTTCGAGAGGGTGCGTTTCTGGATGAGGTATCGAATATATTGCTTCCCCCTACTTATACTTCCCGAGGAGATCACGAATGTAAAATTAGAGAGATTAGAGGGCGCACAGAGGCTTTCAGACAGTCGTTCTTCCCGCGAAACATACGCGACTGGAACAGGAAAGGGAGGTAATGACAGTGGCACGTAAAGTGCCCTCCGCCACACACCGTTGGGTGGCTTGCGGAGTATAAATGTAGATGTAGAATGTAGATGTAGATGTAGATTTCACAGCTACTTCCTATCTATACTGACGCTTAAACAACGTTTCATGCATAATGCTTACGGCCGTGCTAACAAGAATGCCAAACAAATCGGCATAAGTAAAAGTGCATTTTCAATTTAGGGAGTTAAGTGGCAAGTATAGACTAAACAGCACAAAACAACAATATCTCTTAAAATATTTTTCGCCCTAACGGCACAGCAAAGGATGAATGGCAATTTCAAATACGCACCTTTTTTAGTAAGTAGTAATTAAAAGCAACTTCATAAAACCTCAAAAGTACAAACATCTCAGAGCCCTGAGAGCATATATGGCACACACTGATATTCAGTAAAGTTTAAATACTCGAAGGAGTACCAAATGTGCCTCTAGCTTACAATTTTCACCGCCGCCGCCAGCATGCATAGGCAAGCTAAGACGCCCACGACATCAATCCACACAACTGCATGGTGACACAGCACGCACTAGTCTTACCGGAGCTCGATACACAGTACTAAAACACACTAAAATGCAACATCAGGCGGGACAGGGCATGGTATTTACGTTTCGTATGACAAGGAACTGTTCGTTATGTAAAGCTAAAGTCCTTTAAAAAGTCACTCTAGCTAGCTCATATACCAGCCTTAATAAGCAGTAACACATCAAGTACATGTTTATAAATCAAAAGTGCAAGCCCCTCATGACAACACACAGGTCACTTTGTCACACAACCAGCAAGTAGCCATTCAGTCAGAAGCGACCACAAAGCGTGAAATAATCCTTCGGTTTCCAAATAGTGGAAGTCTTAACCTTCAAGTCACCCAAAAACAACCATCGGGAAAGTCGTAAAGAAAGTTAGACACTCGTAGGTTAGAGAAGAAAAATCCACAACAGTAAGATAACAACAGAGAGCATTGAAATCCGTTGCCAATCTCCCGCGAAACATGGCTGCAAGCGCCACACTGCATGGCCAAGCACGCGCCTTCCCGATCCGCTTTGTGCTGGCTTGATTCCACTAGGACGGCTGCCGACCACATTTCCCTCCACGACCCAGCTCACCTCGCTTCGGCCGATCGCCGTCTAGCTTCCCGTTCGCCAACCCACCAAAGATTATCCTTTTTTTGCGTAAATCGACTCGGAGGGAGTTGCCTCGGGTCAGATGTCGGGTTGGGAAAGGAAATTGAGTGATATGGAAGAATAACTCAGAAATGTATACGTATAAACTTTTTGTATACATCACTCATTATCTGTAATACACTCATGCTCAGAAATACAGAACACCTTAAAAGACTAGAGATAGGACGTTCATATTTATAGGACATGTGCATTAGTATGTTCTGCAGAAACAATTAGCATTTCAGTCACCTCGGTTTAGCATATGTCCTACTGCCTAGTAGACACAGCGTCTCATAAGTTATTCCACGCGTGACGCCATAGACGCGTATAAGGCGCGAATGGAGACCTGTGATATAGCCATCCATGCTGCATTCATCTGTTTCCAAAGTCATCTGTGGTTGTTGGCACTGGCCCACAGCGCTGCATCCGTCGTTTCATCATATCCCATACATTTTCGATTGGCGACAAGTGTGATCTGGTAGCAACTGCAAAACGCTGACATCCTGGGACACTAAGAAGGCACGTGTTTGTGTATCAACGGGTGGTCGTGCACTATATTGCTGAAAAATGGCTACGGATCGCAAGATGTCATTCATGTAGGTCACTGATCACAGTGCCCTGTATATGCACTAACTGTGATTTATGGTTGTACCCAATAGCACCCCACACACCCCGCACCATAAGCCCTTGTGATGCCGCTGTATGTCTTGTGTGAATGCAGTCACTGTGATGCCACTGCCCCTACCTGCGGCGAACTAGAATGAGGCCATCATTTTCAAACAAAAAGAACCTGGCTTTGTCCGAAAACACTATCTCGTGCCATTTCTGTCACAAGTGACATCCTTCCATAAGCCATTGCCGTCTAACATGTTTCTGCACAATCGTCAAAGTTAGGCGGGAAAGTGGACGCCGCGCACGTAATCCACGCCGTAATAGACGGCGATGGACTGTCATCCCTGATAATGTACGATGTGTTACATTGTTCCACTGTTGTAGCAAAGCTGAGGAGAAGAGGATTAATTTTATTTTAACTTCCCCAGAGCCTAGGAGGACGGAAATTTGTCCTGCAATGCCATTCAGATGAGGTGTCGATCTGGGTGGTGGTGGTAGTGGAGGTGTTGGTGGGGGGGACACGTCTCGTCATGTTCAGCGGCCTTCCACAAAACATTCTGCACACACCTGTTGCACTGCCCGAGTACTTCGTCCCACGCAAGCAGAAATTTCCTGGATGGATGCGTCACGTGACCAGGATCGGGAAAATGACATGGAATGACTAGGCCCCTTTAACTAATATCATATCTGTTTGACAACAAACATCTATTTTTCAAAGTAACAACAGGTCTCCTTTAAGAAAAACACTTAGGAAAATTCCAGGTTAATTTGCCATGTGAAATTTACAAATTTGAAAGTGGTCAAAATGGTGAACAACACAGTCTCTGAATTACAATAATAACGGCCAAAAAAAGATGCAGGAAGAGAAGACTTTAATAACATTGTTCTTTAAAAAGTTTTCATTTTAAAAAATCAAATAAACCGGGGAATAAAAATAATTAAAACTGAGTTCTAGATAAATTTCTGCAAGCTAGCTCAAAAACATTACACAGATCCCCAAAAGACACATAATAAGTTAACATGACATAACGGTTCACCTTTGCAGCCTACCAAGAGGGCTTACACCAAATACTTTAAAATAAGATTCAGAAGAAAGTTACAATATGTATTAAACAGATCAATAACATTAAATTGAAAGTTCGTTGTGTGAAGCCAGTTAATCAGACAAAGGTGTTTTAACTGACAGCTAGATTTCATTTATAGTGAAAATCAGGTAACATAAGGTCAGGACAGTCAGGACACGTGAACCTGAACACAGTCAGGACACGTGCCTCCAAACAATTAGCAATCACGCTAGTAAATGTTCGAGAGAGGTCCACACGGCCGCAAACAAACCGCCCATGTGGCAAGGAACGCCATGGAACGCTCTCCAAATAACTTAGTAGTTGATGCTATCAACAAACACCAATCATAATTGTCTCACTCAATTGCACAACAACTGAAAGCTATTGCTTAACCAGTATTACACATATAGTACCTTTCTAATGAGGTCATATGGCCTAGGAAATAAACCTCGTTAAAAATGTGAGGTGTAAAAGAGAACTACTCAAAGGAAGCTGTACTATCTTAAATGAAGGTGTATAAGTAACAACTCACGAAAGCCGTACCATTATCTGGATGTCATAATAAAAAGAACTTAAAGGACTGGATAATAGTAACAGCAGGGAGCACACCAGCTTCTGAAACGTAGTGAAAAAGAACATTAAAAATTCAGAAACCGTTTCCTCTCTGGCATGTTGTTGATGTGGTCTTCAGTCCTGAGACTGGTTTGATGCAATTCTCCACGCTACTCGATCCTGTGCAAGCTTCTTCATCTCCCAGTACCTACTGCAACCTACATGCTTCTGACTCTGTTTAGTGTATTCATCTCTTGGTCTCCCTCTACAATTTTTACCCTCCACGCTGCCCTCCAATACTAAATTGGTGATCCCTTGATGCCTCAGCATATGCCCTACCAACCGATCCCTTCTTCTAGTCAAGTTGAGCTACGAATTTCTCTTCTGTCCAATTCTATTCAATACCTCCTCATTAGTTAATTGATCTAACCATCCAATCTCTAGCATTCTTCTGTAGCACCACATTTCGAAAGCTTCTATTCTCTTCTTGTTTAAACTATTTATCGTCCACGTTTCATTTCCATACATGGCTACACTCCATACAAATACTTTCAGAAACGACTTCCTGACACTTAAATGTATACTCGATGTTAACAGATCTCTCTCGCTTAAAGCAATTTAAAAACAGACGCAAATTTTCTAAAAACTAAATAATTCATAATCCCGTTATACAATCATACGTGAAAGCTGGGATCAACATCTTGGCAAATTTTTAGAGTGAAGCCTGGTCAGAAGATTAACACAAGGCACTTCATAAACACACAGACCAGACAGGGCAATAAATTGGCCCTAGAATCACATAGAGTCAAATAACAAAGGTGTGCATGACGTCCCAATGAATATGAACTCGAAACATCTGCTCATACAGCTTTCCGAGTGGGAAATCAATTCACACAGCTGAACAACCAGATACGGCAAAGGCAAAGGCAAAGGAACGACGACCCTGGGGAGAAGTCGTGCCGTTTCGCACCGCGTGTCCGGTGCTCCAAGCGCTGCCGCTGGCCCCAGCTCCACACTGCGCGAATACTACACTTAAATTGCCTGCACTACGCTGCTCCAAGGCTTCCTCGACGCCGCTCCAGCGGCCGCGGCTTTTGAAGCCTAGCCGGGGCAGCGATAACCGCAAAAGGAATACGCGCCGCCTGTTGAGACGCCAGCTAGAAGCTATCGATAGTGGAAAGGTGAAACGAACCGCCACGGCTGACACTGATTTGATGGTACGGTTCGCTTTCACATCTGCATGGCATCCTACGCATCTGGCCAACTCACACTGATCCATTGTCTTCGGTTCATAGTGACAACAAGAGCCGCAAGCACACCTTTTACCGGTGGGTGGTGATGAGCCGCGATATCAATGTTGAATCCGCGGGCCAACATTGTTCACATGCTAATCATTTCTGCGGAACATACCAATGTTAGTGTATACGTCCTGTGAATATGAACGTCCAATCTCTAGTCGTTCATAGTGTTCTATTCTCTCTCTCCTCTTTTTTATTTATTTGAGTGCATTTGTAAAAATTTATCTGTGCATAATATACCCCTACTTACAACACCTATTCGAGGGTGTAGAGATGAGAGGCCATGACATATAAACATATTCGATGACGAAAAACATTAGATTCCATTGCAAAGGTCTTCAGGTCGCAAGACTCGTTGGCGACAGCTCTGGTGATGTTTGACAGGCAGGTGTTTGTTTGTGTGTGTGTGTTTGGGTGGGGGGGGGGGGGGGGGGGGGGAAGTGGAGTAGGAGTGGCAGACACAGTGAAAAGTGACCCCATCTCTGTAAAGTCTGAAAGAATTCATACCGTACTCGGGCCATGCATCACTTGCAACCTGGGCAAAAATTACTGTGGGAGTAAGATTCCTAACACCGCTACGACTGAGGATGATGGCGAAAAGGGATGGCATAAAAGCATAACACAGAGACGCCTGGAACAATTTCAACCAAATTTGATGTATACCGCGTGCTTATAATCAAACTTATGGTGTTCCGAGTGCTGCAATGCAGGTTATACACATGCATGCATGCACCCTGAAGAGACAAGTGTTCGTTGGCTAAAGAAGTCCGCAAAAAAAATTATCCGCACCAGATGCATTGACAGGGTTCAATAAATGTTTCTCAATTACATATCTCACTGACTAGCAAATGAAAGTCACGCATGGAAACTCCGTTACATCGTCACTTTTTACATACATGTTTACCCACCAAGTTCTTGCTAGTAATACAAAATCCAGGATATAGTACAAGTCACTATATGAGTGTGATTCGATTAACTAATTAAGTTCTGTCAGACTACGATTTACGGTAGTGGATGTACAAGTTGTTCATATTTATGAAAACACTTCCATTTTCCATGTGTCTAAGCAGTACGCGTCATTTGAAGATAATTTACACAAAACAGTTCTTTCAAAGTATATTTTAGATTACTTTTATTTAGAATTCGTAAATTACGCTTTCGTGACTATGTCGTTTGAAGCGACGAAAATACGTATACAAACATAAATAGACTGAACGCATAGATTTCTTCTTCATGCTATGGTAATGGGGGATTTCTATATAACAGACAGAGATTGTGAGACTCACGTGATCACAACAGGTTTCAGGAATTCGTATAGTATTATACAACACTCATTCTGCTACTTATGTGCATTCTGCTACTTTGTGCAGTGAAAGAGGTGTGATTCAGGTCTTAGATCCCTGGTGAAAAACATACAAAAAAGTTTCAATTAGCTAATGAAGAGGAGGGGAATTGGCAATCATAAGTCTATTATCATGATCACAAGCGTTCAAAATAATGTTATGAAAGGTCAATACTAACCAAGCAGTATTTCTACTTTCTAAGGGCGATAAGAAACAGCTCGCTGTCTCCAGTGCATACGCAGATTTTCGCTATGTTAACATTGTTCCAGCTGAACCCATCATTAACCACTCATACCATTGAAAATGTAGAGTTCCAATATATAAATTGACAAGTGTGGCCGAGTTGTGAGGAACGCAGAGGAATATTGCGGTCCAGTGTCTGTGTTGACAAGTTGATAAATATGCTAAATAACCCCAAAAAAGTCTCGTTCACTAAAGTTTTAAAAAATCGATTAGAGTAAGAAGAGGATGCCCGGTGATATTCAGTCAACTGTAAAATAGAATTCCACCTAACGATCTCACTAAAACCTAAGTAGTTTTCATTCTAGAAAAAGTCGAACCGCAGTTGATAGTTGGAGTGCTGACATCACAGTTACAGACAGTCTGCGTAAACCATTTATGCTGGTCACTGATGCAGCGTATATTTGGATCGTGATAACCCGATCAGCATCAACTAAGGTCGCACGACGGCGCGTTGAAGCAATCATACTGGTAGCTACACAGTAAACGAGATCATAAGGACGACTGCAGGTGTTTCATTTTATTACAAATCCAAAACAACAGTTTACAGTAGCATGGAGTCGATTAAACTACGTACGTAATAATTAAAATGTCTTAAGGTTTGTAAATACAATACCATCTGAATTTTGAAAGACCACAAATGACTGTTACGTAAATCATAGGTTACAGCTTAATATATGCTCCCCAGTGAAAAGCATCTCTAGCACTACATAGCAACTGGCTTGAGTTCATTTACAATACTGAATTTGCGAAGGAGATTGGAAGGCAGTCTATTTCCGTGTAGTGCTCATTACTCACGTGAAGGCTCAACGTTATAAGGTTAACATTTTAAGCGGCGAAGTGCATTATCGAGCGCAACAATCAAATACATGTCACTATGTAAACTCTGGTAATAGTAATCAGTAAAATTGAGCAATTTATTATTATTTTCATTATGAGCTATTGGATAGTAAATAATGATACCAGTGAATCAGGAGCACAGAATTTGCACTGAAAAAGTTTTAAAAACCTGCAGAAAATTAACAGTGTCAACTATTAGCAAACATATACACTCCTGGAAATTGAAATAAGATCACCGTGAATTCATTGTCCCAGGAAGGGGAAACTTTATTGACACATTCCTGGGGTCAGATACATCACATGATCACACTGACAGAACCACAGGCACATAGACACAGGCAACAGAGCATGCACAATGTCGGCACTAGTACAGTGTATATCCACCTTTCGCAGCAATGCAGGCTGCTATTCTCCCATGGAGACGATCGTAGAGATGCTGGATGTAGTCCTGTGGAACGGCTTGCCATGCCATTTCCACCTGGCGCCTCAGTTGGACCAGCGTTCGTGCTGGACGTGCAGACCGCGTGAGACGACGCTTCATCCAGTCCCAAACATGCTCAATGGGGGACAGATCCGGAGATCTTGCTGGCCAGGGTAGTTGACTTACACCTTCTAGAGCACGTTGGGTGGCACGGGATACATGCGGACGTGCATTGTCCTGTTGGAACAGCAAGTTCCCTTGCCGGTCTAGGAATGGTAGAACGATGGGTTCGATGACGGTTTGGATGTACCGTGCACTATTCAGTGTCCCCTCGACGATCACCAGTGGTGTACGGCCAGTGTAGGAGATCGCTCCCCACACCATGATGCCGGGTGTTGGCCCTGTGTGCCTCGGTCGTACGCAGTCCTGATTGTGGCGCTCACCTGCACGGCGCCAAACACGCATACGACCATCATTGGCACCAAGGCAGAAGCGACTCTCATCGCTGAAGACGACACGTCTCCATTCGTCCCTCCATTCACGCCTGTCGCGACACCACTGGAGGCGGGCTGCACGATGTTGGGGCGTGAGCGGAAGACGGCCTAACGGTGTGCGGGACCGTAGCCCAGCTTCATGGAGACGGTTGCGAATGGTCCTCGCCGATACCCCAGGAGCAACAGTGTCCCTAATTTGCTGGGAAGTGGCGGTGCGGACCCCTACGGCACTGCGTAGGATCCTACGGTCTTGGCGTGCATCCGTGCGTCGCTGCGGTCCGGTCCCAGGTCGACGGGCACGTGCACCTTCCGCCGACCACTGGCGACAACATCGATGTACTGTGGAGACCTCACGCCCCACGTGTTGAGCAATTCGGCGGTACGTCCACCCGGCCTCCCGCATGCCCACTATACGCCCTCGCTCAAAGTCCGTCAACTGCACATACGGTTCACGTCCACGCTGTCGCGGCATGCTACCAGTGTTAAAGACTGCGATGGAGCTCCGTATGCCACGGCAAACTGGCTGACACTGACGGCGGCGGTGCACAAATGCTGCGCAGCTAGCGCCATTCGACGGCCAACACCGCGGGTCCTGGTGTGTCCGCTGCGCCGTGCATGTGATCATTGCTTGTACAGCCCTCTCGCAGTGTCCGGAGCAAGTATGGTGGGTCTGACACACCGGTGTCAATGTGTTCTTTTTTCCATTTCCAGGAGTGTATATGTCCTCCCCCCCAAAGCCGGCCGAAGTGGCCGTGCGGTTAAAAGGCGCTGCAGTCTGGAACCGCAAGACCGCTACGGTCGCAGGTTCGAATCCTGCCTCGGGCATGGATGTTTGTGATGTCCTTAGGTTAGTTAGGTTTAACTAGTTCTAAGTTCTAGGGGACTAATGACCTCAGAAGTTGAGTCCCATAGTGCTCAGAGCCATTTGAACCATTTTCCTCCCCCCAAGAACCATGGACCTTGCCGTTGGTGGAGAGGCTTGCGTGCCTCAGCGATACAGATAACCGTACCGTAGGTGCAACCACAACGGAGGGGTACCTGTTGAGAGGCCAGACAAACGTGTGGTTCCTGAAGAGGGGCAGCAGCCTTTTCAGTAGTTGCAGGGCAACAGTCTGGATGATTGACTGATCTGGCCTTGTAACACTAACCAAAACGGGCTTGCTGTGCTGGTAGTGCGAACGGCTGAAAGCAAGGGGAAACTACAGCCGTAATTTTTCCCGAGGGCATTCAGCTTTACTGTATGGTTTAATGATGATGGCGTCCTCTTGGATAAAATATTCCGGAGGTAAAATAGTCCACAATTCCTATCTCCGGGCGAGAACTGCTCAAGAGGACGTCGTTATCAGGAGAAAGAAAACTGGCGTTCTACGGATCTGAGTGTGAAATGTCAGATCCCTTAATCGAGCAGGTAGGTTAGAAAATTAAAAAGGGAAATGGATAGGTTAAAGTTATATATAGTAGGAATTAGTGAAGTTCGCTTGCAGGAGGAACAAGACTTTTGGTCAGGCGAATACAGGGTTATAAATACAAAATCAAAAAGGGGTAATGCAGGAGTCGGTTTAATAATGAATAAAAAAAATAGGAGTGCGGGTAAGCTACAACAAACAGCATAGTGAACGCATTATTGTGGCCAAGATAGATACGAAGCCCACGCCTACTACAGTAGTACAAGTTTATATGCCAACTAGCTTGGCAGATGACGAAGAAATTGAAGAAATGTATGATGAAATAAAAGAAATTATTCAGATAGTGAAGGGAGATGAAAATTTAATAGTCATGGGTGACTGGAATTCGGTAGTAGAAAAAAGGGAGAGAAGGAAACGTAGTAGGTGAATATGGATTGGGGTTGAGGAATGAAAGAGGAAGCCGCCTGGTAGAATTTTGCACAGAGCACAACTTAATCACAGCTAACACTTGGTTCAAAAATCATAAAAGAAGGTTGTATACGTGGAAGAAGCCGGGAGATACTGACAGGTTTCAGATAGATTATATAATTGTAAGACAGAGATTTAGGAACCAGGTTTTAAATTGTAATAAGACATTTCCAGGGGCAGATGTAGACGCCGATCACAATCTATTGGTTATGAACTGTAAATTGAAGAAACTGCAAAAAGGTGGGAATTTAAGGAGATAGGACCAGGATAAGCCGACTAAACCAGAGGTAGTACAGAGTTTCAGGGAGAGCATAAGGGAACAATTGACACGAATGGGGGAATAAATACAGTAGAAGAAGAATGGGTAGCTTTCAGAGATGAAGTAGAGAATGCAGCTGAGGATCAAACGGGTAAAAAGACGAGGGCTAGTAGAAATCCTTGGGTAACAGAAGAAATATTTAATTGATGAAAGGAGAAAATATAAAAAAGGAGTAAATGAAGCAGGCAAAAAGGAATACAAACGTCTCCAAAATGAGATCGACAGGAAGTGCAAAATGGCTAAGCAGGGATGGCTAGAGGACAAATGTAAGGATGTAGAGGCTTATCTCACTAGGGGTAAGATAGATACTGCCTACAGGAAAATTAAAGGGACCTTTGGAGAAAAGAGAACCACTTGTATGAATATCAAGGGCTCAGATGGAAACCCAGTTCTAAGCAAAGAAGGGAAAGCAGAAAGGTGGATGGAGTAATAGAGGGTCTATGCAAGGGTGATGTACTTGAGGACAATATTATGAAAATGGAAGAGGACGTAGATGAAGATGAAATGGGAGATATGATACTGCGTGAAGAGTTTGACAGAGCACTGAAAGACCTGAGTCGAAACAAGGCCCCGGGAGTAGACAACATTCCATTAGGACTACTGACGGCCTTGGGAGAGCCAGTCCTGACAAAACTCTACCATCTGGTGAGCAATATGTATGAGACAGGCAAAATTCCCTCAGACTTCAAGAAGAATACAATAATTCCAATCCCAAAGAAAGCAGGTGCTGACAGATGTGAAAATTACCGAACTATCAGTTTAATAAGTCACGGATGCAAAATACTCACGCGAATTCTTTACAGACTAATGGAAAAACTGGTAGAAGCCGACCTCGGGGAAGATCAGTTTGGATTCCGTAGAAATATAGGAACACGTGAGCCAATACTGACCCTACAACTCATCTTAGAAGCTAGATTAAGGAAAAGCAAACCTACGTTTCTAGCATTTGTAGACTTAGAGAAAGCTTTTGACAATGTTGACTGGAATGTTCTCTTTCAAATTCTGAAGGTGGCAGGGGTAAAATACAGGGAGCGAAAGGCTATTTACAATTTGTACAGAAACCAGATGGCAGTTATAAGAGTTGAGGGACATCAAAGGGAAGCAGTGGTTGGGAAGGGAGTGAGACAGGGTTGTAGCCTCTCCCCAATGTTATTCAATTTGTATATTGACCAAGCAGTGAAGGAAACAAAAGAAAAACTTGGAGTAGGTATTAAAATCCATGGAGAAGAAATAAAAACTTTGAAGTTGGCCGATGACATTGTAATTCTGTCAGAGACAGCAAAGGATTTATGGTTCAAATGGCTCTGAGCACTATGGGACTTAACATCTTAGGTCATCAGTCCCCTAGAACTTAGAACTACTTAAACCTAACTAACCTAAGGACATCACACACACCCATGCCCGAGGCAGGATTGGAACCTGCGACCGTAGCGGTCGCGCGGTTCCAGACTGAAGCGCCTAGAACCGCTCGGCCACTTCGGCCGGCAGCAAAGGACTTAGAAGAGCAGTTGAACGGAATGGATAGTGTCTTGAAAGGAGGATATAAGATGAACATCAACAAAAGCAAAAGAGGATAATGGAATGTAGTCGAATCAAGTCGGGTGATGCTGAGGGAATCAGATTAGGAAATGACACACTTAAAGTAGTAAAACAGTTTTGCTATTTGGGGAGCAAAATAACATGATGGTCGAAGTAGAGAGGATATAAAATGTAGACTGGCAATGGAAAGGAAAGCGTTTCTGAAGAAGAGAATGGCTCAAATGGCTCTGAGCACTATGGGACTCAACTGCTGAGGTCATTAGTCCCCTAGAACTTAGAACTACTTAAACCTAACTAACCTAAGGACATCACAAACATCCATGCCCGAGGCAGGATTCGAACCTGCGACGTAGCGGTCTTGCGGTTCCAGACTGCAGCGCCTTTAACCGCACGGCCACTTCGGCCGGCGAAGAAGAGAAATTTGTTAACATCAAGTACAGATTTAAGTGTCAGGAAGTCGTTTCTGAAAGTATTTGTATGGAGTGTAGAGATGTATGGAAGTGAAACATGGACGATAACTAGTTTGGACAAGAAGAGAATGGAAGCTTTCGAAGTGTGGTGCTACAGAAGAATGCTGGAGATCATATAACTAATGAGAAGGTATTGAATAGGATTGAGGAGAAGAGAAGTTTGTGGCACAACTTGACTAGAAGAAGGGATCGTTTGGTAGGACATGTTCTGAGGCATCAAGGGATCACCAATTTAGTATTGAAGGGCAGCGTGGAGGGTAAAAATCGTAGAGGGAGACCAAGAGATGAATACACCAAGCAGATTCAGAAGGATGTAGGTTGCGGTAGGTACTGGGAGATGAAGAAGTTTCCACAGGATAGAGTAGCATGGAGAGCTGCATCAAACCAGTCTCAGGACTGAAGACCACAACAACAACATGTATGTCCTGAGGAGCAAGACGTTTCCAAATGATTGGGATGCACACCCAACTTTAGACCGTGCGTATAAATCCATATTTGCAGTCACTTCAGTATCAGAATCAGTTCACGACTTTCGTGAAATAATTCGTCAAGCACAACCAATTTACCCTGTCTTCTCAGACAACTCATCCAATGGTCGACTTGACACTGTGTTACCAAGATCACCACCAGTTATTGTAGTCCTGCTTGTAACTGCAGGAACAGTAGCTGCAGCATCCGCATCAGTCTCCTCCTAATTCTGTATCTTCTGCATTTTCTTCTATCATCTCTTCTGTACTTCATTATCCCATCCGCCAGAACGAAATCTGCTGTGAGACTGTCACCTCCATGAAGGCATTCTTATAGATTAAAAAAAAAAAAAAAAAAAAAAAAAAGAGAGTCACGATATCAGCATGGTCCCTCTAACTATAAAAACCAGTCAAAGATAAGTAAATAATATGCATGTTACAGTGAAGTGTGTGCATTAAGTGTTTCGCCATGTTGCATATTCCCAGTAATCATTCTACATGTACGAAATGTGATCGTAACGTAATTCGAATTTTTGAATTTCACGGTCTTTGTACATTCGACTACAATGACTCTTTATGTTGTTGGTACCCATGTCTCTGATATATATTTGCATTTCAGCTGTTTTGAATATTTAGTTTATTGATGACGTTCGAAAAGGTTATACGTGCTCTCGAGTGCTCAGCGAAATCTTACCTTCGGAAAAGATGGATCAAAGCGCAGTGCGTTGGCGGAGCTGTACTTACGTGATTCATGTGGAAATGTTTCCACTTACGACGTGAATTAACAGGATGCGGAATGGTATTTGGAATTAGACGCATGGGACATTCCATTCAGAAAATCGTTAGGAAGTTCAATATTCCCAGATCCACAGTGTCAAGAGAGCGCTGGCAATACCAACTTTCAGGCATTACCTCTCATCACGGCGAACGCAGTGGCTGACATCTTACTTAACAACCGACAGCAGCCCGTTTGCCAAGAGTTGTCACTGCTAATAGGCAGGCAACACAGCGTGAAATAACCTCAGAAATCAATTTAAGGCATTCAACGAATGTAGGGTGTAGAAAAATTTCCTCTACCAGTCACTATAAAAGGTTATTTATTTGTCAGATGACCGGTTTCGGGCTTGTGCCCATCTTCAGGTGTTTATACATTCATGTACATGTTTATATTGCTGGAGATCACTGTATAAATACAAAAAAAAACATGAAACTTCCTGGCAGATTAAAACTGAGTGCCCGACTGAGACTCGAACTCGGGACCTTTGCCTTTCGCGGGCAAGTGCTCACCATCTGAGCTACCGAAGCACGACTCACGCCCGGTACTCACAGCTTTACTTCTGCCAGTATTCGTCTCCTACCTTCCAAACTTTACAGAAGCTCTCCTGGTGAGCACTTGCCCGCGAAAGGCAAAGGTCCCAAGTTCGAGTCTCGGTTGGGCACACTGTTTTAATCTGCCAGGAAGTTTCATATCAGCGCACACTCCGCTGCAGAGTGAAAATCTCATTCTGGAAAAAAAAATATTTGCTGGTTGCTAAATATCTGGGACAGTTGTAAGCAGCAAGGCAGCATTTGTCGAACTAAATCTCTACTTACATAAAGATGAAGCATCATTATTATAATGACGCTGTGGCGACAGTTTCTCCGCTTAGTTACACACTTATATCTTTTTCGCGTCCATATTTCAGTTTTATAAAGTTTAGCTGCATATTTCACTATTACGACGTGCACTCGTGAAATATACTGTGTTTACTTCCAAACATAAGGGCTATGGGCAAAGAACTTTTAGGTAGCAGGTGTAAAGATTATGCTCTTACAGAAACATGTAGGTTACAGCCAAAGAAATTAGCCATAGGATGTGCAAGGATGTTGCACATATAGAAACTTAAAAAACTATTACAGACTGCGAAGTTTTTTGATGCACATTATGAAATTTTTTGATCCACATTTTTGATGGAGAACTTAGATCTAGGAAGTACAATGATGTTATACACATGACATTTTGAAAGCTATTACGAATTATAAAAATGACAGTTACAGCTTCTGTTTGCAATATGACTTTTACAAATTACGATAATGACACTTGAACTGTTGTATGTCTGCTAAATCAAATTCCCATAGCATATTACTTTGTTATTATATTAGAGGATAATGAGTTTTCGTTTTTTAATATTTCATTAAATGTGTGGAGTTAAGATTAGTTTGCAAGCTCCACTTGTTCGTTGAGAATAAGGTCTGGTGAGTAGAGCTGTGGATAAAAATTTCTGGCTCTGTGAGCAGATTCATTTTCTTTCCTTTGTTGACACTCTGCAGTATTTGTAGGTTGCCTGTAATAGCTGTAGCTGAGTGACCATGGTCTTTTAGATGCATTGCAAAGGTGGAGCTATCAAAGTTATTTAGCTGGAAGGCACCCATATGCTCACGGTATCTAATAGTGAAACTCCTTGCTGTTTGACATACATAGAACCATGGGCAATTGTCGCATAAAAATTTGTAAATTCCTGGTTTGTGGTGGCGTTGGTTATATGTCTTACTATTGTGGACGATGTGCTGTTGTAGCTTGTAGTTAGTGCTGAAAGAAATTTGAATACCAGTTGTCCGAAAGAGGTTAGCAATTTGGTATGAAATGTTACCTATAAGAGGTATGCGGGCAAATGTGGTTTTTTTTTTCCTTCTTGCGAATCTAATTTAGCAGGTGTGCATTGTTTCTTTTTGATTTTATTGTTAAGTTTGTCAGTTACATCTGGGTTCTATACATTTCTACGTGCAATTTCTTTCATAATGTTAATGCTTTTTTGTTCATCATGGGGCCTGTGTGGGATTTTATGTATACGACTACGTGTGGATCTGAAGAACACTGTTTTGTGTTGTACTGGATGACATGAGGAGTTGTATGTGACAACATCACTAGTGGTGGATTTTTTGTAAATCAGATCGAGGAGGGAGAGCGGGAGAGGTGGAGAGGCAGAAAGGAGGCTCGGCTCTGAGAGGGGTGGAGGGGTGGGAGCGGGAAAGGCGGATCGAGGGCTGAGAGAGAGAGGAGATAGATGGGGGAGGGGAAAATGGGGGGATGGGGAGAGAAGAGTTGCTAACCACTGTTTGCCGAAATTCCTTCAGCAGTCGAAGACGAAGTACGTATTCCAGAATTCGAATCAAGAACAACTGGCAACATCAGTAACTTTGAAGCAGACATCCTAGGTGTAGCGAAGCAGCTTAAATCAATACAGGCAGTGCCTCCGGTCCAGACTGTATACCAGTCAGGTTCCTTTCAGAGTATGCTGATGCAATAGCTCCTTACTTAATAATCATGTAGAACCACTCGCTCGTCGGAAGTAGCGTACCTAAAGACTGGAAACTTGTATAAGTCACCCCACCACACAAGAAAGGAATAGGAGTAATCAACGTCGATTGGCAATAGGATTTCGGAACATATCCTGTGTTCGAACATTATGAATTGTCTCGAAGACAACGATTGATTGACACACAGCCAACATTGATACAAAAAGTATTCATTCTTGCGAAAGACGACTACTTCTTTATTCTCAAGGAGTAACGAGTGCTGTCGACATGGGGTGTCAAAGTGATTCCATATTTTTAGATTTCCAGAAGGTTTTCGAGACCTTTTTTCCCAAGCGACTTGTAATCAAATTTCGTGCGACTGGTTTCCTGATTTCCTTTCAGAAAGGTCAGAGTTCTTAGTAATTTACGGAAAGTCATCGAGTAAAATAGAAGTAATATCTGTGGTTCTCCAAGGAACTATTAGAGACCCTCTGCTGTTTTTGATCTACATAAACGATTTAGGAGATAATTTGAGTAGCAGTCTTAAACTGCTAGTAGATATGCTGTCATTTACCGTCTTGTAAAATCATCAATGATCAAAACCAATTGCTAAATGATTTAGTCAAGATATCTGTGTTAAAAGTGGCAGCTGACTAAATAATGACAAGTGTGAAGTCTACCACAAGAGTACTAAACGGAATCCCCTAAATTTGGGTTACACTGTAAATCAAAAGACTATAAACTAAACGAATAACTTAGGGATTAAACTTGCTTATAATTTAAGTTGAAACGATCACATAGGTAATGTTGAGGATAATGCAAACCAAAGACTGCGAATTATCGACCAAAAGAAAGGGCACCGGGTCCACTACAGAAAATGTTTACAGTATGGTTGTCTGCCCTCTTCTGCAGTATTGCTGTGTGCTGTGTGGGAGACGAGCGAGGTGGCGGAGTGGTTAGCACATTGGACTCACATTCGGGAGTACGACGGTTCAATCCCGCGTCCGGCCATCCTGGTTTAGGTTTTCCGTGATTTCCCTAAATCGCTCCAGGCAAATGCCGGGATGGTTCCACTGAAAGGGCACGGCAGACTTCCTTCCCTGTCCTTCCCTAATCCAATGAGACCGATGACCTCGCTGCTTGGTCTCTTCCCCCGAATAACCTAACCCGCTGCAATCGAGGTCTGAACCTAACCCGATGTTGTGTGGGACACGAGTCAGATACGATTAAGGAAGGCATCGAAAACGTCCGAAGAAGGACAGCTCGTTTTGTATTATCGCGAAATAGGGGAGACAGTGTCACGGTTATGACACACGAATTGAGGTGACAATCTTTAAAACAAAGGCGTGTTTCGTTGTTGAAGAATCTTCCCATGAAATTTCAATCGCCATTTTTCTTCTCAGAGTGTGAACATATTTTGTTGGCTCCCACGTACATCTACATCTGCATACATACTCCGCAAGCCACCGAACGTTGCGTGGACGAGGGTACCCTGTACCACAACTAGTCGTTTCCCTTCCTGTTCCACTCTCCGATGAACACTCGCCATTGAGGACAAGATACTGGGTTTTATTATTTAAGAAGGCTTCGAGCCAGTCACATGTCTGGGAGCCTGTTCGACATGCGCATACCTCCGTACCTTCGCTAACAGTCTGCAGTGGTGGTGGTGGTGGTGGTTGTTGGGATGTTTAAGGGGGACTAAACAGCGAAGGTCATCAGTCCCCCAAGTCTGCAGTGGAGTACCGTGTCGAATGCTTTTCGGAAATCTAGAAATATTGAAGCTGTCGCCCTTCGTCCATAGTTCGCAGTATATCAACTGAGAATAGAGCAATCTGGGTTGTGCACGAGCGATGCTTTCGATTTGTGGACATAAATCCCTCTAGATTTACTACATCCGAACTCAGAATATGCTCTGGAATTCTGCAGCAAAATTATGTTAGAGATATTGGTCTGTAATTTTGCGGGTCCCTTCCCTTACTCTTCTTATAGACTGGAGACACCTGTGATTTTTTCCACTCGCTTCGTACTTTACGGTGATAAATGGAAACTAAATAACGTGACAATGATGTAGAATACTCTTTGCAAAACCGAATTGGGATAGCATGCGGACCTGGCGACTAATTTGTTTTCAACTCTTTCAGTTGTTTCTCTACGCCATGGATACTTAATACTATGTCATCCATAAGTGACCCTGTGACTATATTGACTTTCTCGACGTATTAGTGTAACAAATTCTTGTCAGGTTTCCAGCCGGATCAGACTGTCATCTGAGCACAATATTTCAGCGGTCCACCTGGCCGCCATAATCAAGTGAGAAAAGCTACGCTTCTCTCGCCGACAACTATAACAAGAATTTGACATAAGGGACCCTGTGCGGTGGTCAAACGACGGTGCCTTTGTACGATTCTCTTGCGTGAATGATTTGCTAACGTGAAATTGGAAACTTCTGCTTCCGTTTTGCTGTCTTCAACTGCCACACTAGATTGGTCAACAAGGGACTGAAAGTAATCCATAGACCCGCTTAGTGATTTTACATAGGACCAGAAATTTTCAGGGTCCTCCGCTAGCTCTTTAGTCAACGTCCGACGGTAGTAGCTGTTGTATGCTTCGCGCATAGATTTTTTTTCACAGACCCACGAATCTTTAAGAATCTTTTCCTGTCGTCATTTGTGCGTCCTCTTTTGTACCGAGAGCTCAACAACCTTTGATTCCTCAGCATTCTCATTAAATCATGATGGATCTTTTCCGTCCTTAATCCGCCTAATAGACACATACCTGTCCAGCGCATGATTTAAAAACTGTTTAAACTTTGCCCATAATTTCCCTATGGCTATTATTCTGGAACTAAATGATTGCATTTAAATATTAACAACTACTTCTTATCTGCTCTTTCTAGCAGAAGCACTCTCCTAGCCCTCTTGGCTGATTTATTGACTTCCGTAACCATAGTCGCTATGATGACATTCTGATCACAGGATAACAAAAAATAAGAGAAGTCAGAGCTCGCACTGAAAGGTTTGTACGTTCGTTTTTCCAGCACCCCGTTCGAGAGGAGGACGGTGAAGAAGTAGCTTGAAGGTGGTTCAGTGATCCCTCTGCCACGCATTTAGTTGTAAATTGCAGAGTAATTATGTAGATATAGATGTGGGGTGACAGGGGCAGGGGGAGGGGGACGGAGAGGGAGAGGGGTAGAGATAGTGAGAGGGAGCGAGGGAGAGAGGCAGAGTGACTGCTTGTACGTCTGCATTTACGCAGAATATGCAAATGGCTGAATTCTCATAACGTTCCAAGAGCAGTTATCTGAACTGTCACATTACGAACATTTATGTACCAATTACAGTATTCAGAGCTCCATTGTGGGAGGCCTACTAGTTTCGCAATTTGAAAACGAATTATGTGATATTTCACAACGAATACAGTAATTTTTACGCACTGTTTCATCTGCTGGGTCACTTTTTTAATTTAGCAGCGAACAGGAAATTCTGTTTGAAGTGGAATTTCATTATTCAGGTACATAGTACGCGTTTGTCGAACAATTTGTAGCCAAGTTCTTATAAAAGCAGTGTCAATACTAGACAAACTGCGAATGAGTCTCAGAACTTGACGCATATCCAGTAGATACAGTTGCAACAGTTTATCAGTTATGTTGACAAATTATTTACAGATACTGCTGTCATAATAAATTTCCATGACTAAATAGACCATTCGTTTACAAATTACATAAACAAAATTATGTACAGAAAAAGAGGTACTGTTCTACATCTTTTACGAAAATAGAACGGAAGTCAGCTTGCGTGAAATTAACTAAACATCTGCATAGAAGTTCGGATTTTCAGAAAAATCGTAAGTCAATGCCTACAGTGCGATTTATAGTCTATTCTCTTTACTTAAATATATACATAATCATAAGACATCAACACAGCAAGAATAATCCGTGGTTGCTGCTACAATTAATAGCAAAGTTTAAGAAATAATACAGCAAAGAGATGACGAGGCAGGATATTCTAGAATCAAGCAATAGCATGCGAGTCAGCAGATTTGGCGAGCTTGGGAAGGCACTGAAGTTCACCCTCTAATGATCAAAGTTCGTCGACTGAATCGGGTCATTATCATCCTGTCAGTGACTCTTACTGTACGTCAGGATTAAGCGTGCCACCTATGCCGTCCACCTGATTCACGAGCCTACAGTTTGTGCTAAGAAAGCATTACTAAGACCAGTGGAATGTCAGGGAATTGCAATGCACGTGAGATATCGACACGAACCTGAAACAAGAAGCCTACTCTTCATTATACCGAGCTGATATTAACAATAATATGCAGAATGACCGTATAGCTTTACAACCCTCTGGCAATTATCGTTGACCCATTCTGTATCTGCATTGTGCTGGCACTTAAGCGATTTTGCCTTCCGGCAGTCGATGTGCGTTTATTGTACCTCGCAACAACCCATGAGTTCAGATAAGCACGGATTTTCGAGTCTAAACATCTTGCGTCAAAACACGGCTACCATTTGTAATAATGATTGTTTCAATGAAAACTGCGAGCCAGATGGAGACTGCAAGATCCGTGACACTCCTGGGGATTGTTCTTATCGAAGCACTATTCAACACTCTACTTCATACCTTCAACTTTGCCAGCACTTGTTCCCGTGATACTCCTGGGGATTGTTCTTATCGGGTCACTATTCAACACTCTACTTCGTACCTTCAACTTTGCCAACACTTGTTCCCTACGTTCGAAATTCCACAAGCACTCTTTTACTTACATTGCTGACTAGAATTTCCGGGAGAAAGGATATAGCGGAAAAATGGGTTGCAATTTGCTACAGCCCCGGGGTTGTTTTCAGAAAGCCGGTCGTTGTGGCCGAGCTGCTCTAGGCTCTTCAGTCTGGAACCGCTTGACCGCTGCGATCGCAGGTTAGAATCCTACCTCGGGCTTGGATGTGTGTGATGTTCTTAGGTTAGTAAGGTTTAATTAGTTCTAAGTTCTATGGGACTGATGACGTCAGATGTTAAGTCCCATTGTGCTCAGAGCCGTTTGAACGATTTGTTTTCAGAAAGATTCTTTTACAGTGCGTTTGACTCAAAACGGTGTAGCTGATGGTTTCAACAAATTTTGTCAATAGTCATCACTGTCTATTATCCTCCGAGAACCTTGTCCTTTGCTAGAATTGTCTTTCCATAACACCCACTGTCCAGTCACATTAATGCGATCTCCTGTCAAAAGCCTGACAAACCACTTTTGCAGTGCGGACCGCTGCGACACTTGCAGGAAGAGAGTCAATGAGATTCTGGAAGATACGGACAGGCACGTGGAGCCTTGCCGACTCCAGTGACGTGGACAGCTGCGCTAGGTTTCTCGGCTGACGATGCATGGGGCGAACACCCCGATCGAGGTGGCGCTGCAAACTCTCGATTGGGTTTACATATGGTAAGTGTGATGGCCAGGGGAGAAGGGTAAACTTATCCTGTTGGTCTTCCAGCCACGCACATACGCTGCAAGCTACCGTCCCATTGTCCCGCTGGTAGATTTCGTCGTGCTGAGGAAATACAAACCGCATGAAGGTGTGGTCATGGTTCCCAGGGATAGATGCATACTCGTGTCGATCCAGTGTGCCTTTCAGAATGAATACCAACCATCACCACTCAGTAGACATCCAGTTGCGGTACTGGAGTGCAAATTCCAGCATTCGTCGCCGATGAACAGCAGCCAGCATGTTGCTGACAGCCCCAGGACATATCTCCGCAGATGTCGTCTTTGACCTGCGGTGCACCAAAGTTCCTTCGGCAACCGTACGCTATTTTTCCATGCAAGGTATACTTCAACCCCGGCACCACGTGAAATTATACAAACGTAGTCGTTTCCGAAATTCCTCCAGCCCTGGCCCGATGGCCCGAGAGCCAATGATCATGCCCTTTTGCCTGTCAGATAATTCGATCCGTTTCCGCATTACAACAACGACTGCACTGTTTCTCGCGTCCCCCCGACATTCTTTATATATACTGGGTGATCAAAAAGTCAGTATAAATTTGAAAACTTAATAAATCACGAAATAATGTAGATAAAGAGGTAAAAATTGACACACATGCTTGGAATGACATGGGGTTTTATAAGAACAAAAAAAAGTATTGCTAGACGCGTGAAAGGTCTGTTGGGCGCGTCGTTTGGTGATGATCGTGTGCTCAGCAGCCACTTTTGCCATACTTGGCCTCCCAGGTCCCCAGACCTCAGTCCGTGCGATTATTGACTTTGGGGTTACCTGAAGTCGCAAGTGTATTGTGATCGACCGACATCTCTAGGGATGCTGAAAGACAACACCCGACGTCAATGCCTCACCATAACTCTGGACATGCTTTACAGTGCTGTTCACAACATTATTCCTCGACTACAGCTATTGTTGAGGAATGATGGTGGTCCTTTTGAGCATTTCCTGTAAAGAACATCATATTTGCTTTGTCTTACTTCGTTATGCTAATTATTGCTATTCTGATCAGATGACGCGCCATCTGTCGGACATTTTCTGAACTTTTGTATTTTTTTGGTTCTAATAAAACCCCATGTCATTCCAAGCATGTGTGTCAATTTGTACCTCTCTCTCTCTCTCTCTCTCTCTATATATATATATATATATATATATATATATATATATATATATATATATATATATATATATATATATATATATAATGTGTGTGTGTGTGGTGTGTGTGTGGTTTGGGAATCGTATGGGCTCCCAACGGCGTGGTTATCAGCGTCCTAACATTGATTAAAATAAACGAATGTGGATAAGAACGAAAACTGTCGTACATGCACACAAAATGACCACACAATTACTCTATCGCACAGGCATTTCCACATGCACTAAAACGAATGAGGAGGCAAGATAGCTAGTCAAGAAATTAAAACGGAGAGAGAACAAACAAATCACAGAAGAGCTAAAAGAACAGCACGGGGAAATGTGAGTGGCTGACCACTTACAAAAAACTTGGGTGAGCCAGCCAGCCTATTGACACATTAAAAACATCTCCCGAAAATCTTGTTAAATAGGTGGGACAATTCACAAAACTTTAAAACGCGAACCACATTCGTTTGATCATTGCATTAAATAAGTTGCAGATCCGCCGGCAAATCCGCTGCAGTCCACTGATCAGCAAATAAAATGCAGTCCAATAAAATGTGGTGCACCGTGACCTGCACGCCACAAGCACCACACGTCGGAGGGCCCTCTCGCCGGAGTAAAAATGCATGCCTCATAGGGCTGTGGCCGATGCGAAGTCGAGTAGGGAGGACATCGTCCCCTCGACGTGGCTGGAAGGAAGTACGTCACAGCCGAGTTGTGGGCTTCACGACAAGGACCAGGTTGTCGGTCACTTCTAGCCACTCAATATGCCCTCCACTGCTAGTGCTGCCACCTGCCGACTGTGAATAGTTACTGCACTTTAACGTCGAACATAGGTTGTGGTCACTTCAATGTGACTGGGCCCTGTAGGTACTTCTTTGTCATAATGGACACTATCATTAATGCTCCTGCTAGCAGACCGAAAAGTTTCAACACATCTAGTCTGAATAAAAGTACTCCATTAACTTGTGCTCGTTGAAACAGAAGAGGTGTTCCGCGCTGGCCCACGTAAGTTTGATAACCTGTAGGAATGTATACATAATGAGCTGTGAAGGCTACTCTGAACTATCTTCATGCATTATAACGTAGTACGAAGAAAGCTGGATTAATGATAGTCGGTTTATTAGAGTTTTGACTCCTCTTCTATATTCAGAATGAATTTATCATTAAACATTGGAGTGTACGCTGTTTTCAGACTTTCTGAACGATTAAACGTGAGCCTGGAGTGGAACTGAAACCCAGAACGTTGCCATTCGGAGAGCAGAAATGCTGTCAGAAATAAAACTGAGAGGATGGGTTGAGTGTCATCCCTGAGTAGTGGCTGACTAAACCAAATGGGACGAAACGTCTCTTCTGTTTTTCCATAAATATTTCCCATGATTCCTTTGACCCAGTTCCAGAACTCCAGGCATATAGATTGGAATGATGAAACAGAAGTCGGATAGAATGTAGGCAATAAGAGATAAGAGAAAGACGAACGCTAAAAAAAATAAAAATCCCAACGGTGGTTACCACATCGAAGGATGCTGTTGAATGGGTGCACATGCCTGGAATCTACGAAGTCAGCTACCATTTCAAGCTTGAATCTAGTATTAACTTACGGTGTCGGGCCACATGCTTTTTTACAATTCAGGCAGCTTTTAAAGCTGTTCTTGTAAGTGATATTCGTTATAATTACGGCATTGTTAATGGGTGCTTAATGTCCCGCTAATTTAGCAATGACGAGAACGATTTAAGCGTTGCTCCTACAATGTCTGCAGGTAAGATGAAAGATTAATGGCCTCGAAACAAAAGTCTAGAATGTCATCATTCTTGTTGAACATTTTCTGATTTAGATCTATCGACACGACACAGAAGTAATTACGCTACATTCAGGACGTACACTACAGAAAATCGATATTTTGTACAGCAAATCCAACTTACGACTCTTAGAACGTTCCATAGTCAGTCAGCGTACTCGTTCTCCGTTAAGCACAAGCCAATGAACATATCTAATGTACCGTATATACAGGGCTATTACAAATGATTGAAGCGATTTCATAAATTCACTGTAGCTCCATTCATTGACATATGGTCACGACACACAACAGATACGTAGAAAAACTCATAAAGTTTTGTTCGGCTGAAGCCGCACTTCAGGTTTCTGCCGCCAGAGCGCTCGAGAGCGCAGTGAGACAAAATGGCGACAGGAGCCGAGAAAGCGTATGTCGTGCTTGGTGGTGGTGGTTAGTGTTTAACGTCCCGTCGACAACGAGGTCATTAGAGACGGAGCGCAAGCTCGGGTTAGGGAAGGATTGGGAAGGAAATCGGCCGTGCCCTTTCAAAGGAACCATCTCGGCATTCGCCTGAAACGATTTAGGGAAATCACGGAAAACCTAAATCAGGATGGCCGGAGACGGGATTGAACCGTCGTCCTCCCGAATGCGAGTCCAGTGTGCTAACCACTGCGCCACCTCGCTCGGTGTCGTGCTTGAAATGCACTCACATCAGTCAGTCGTAACAGTGCAACGACACTTCAGGACGAAGTTCAACAAAGATCCACCTAATGCTAACTCCATTCGGCGATGGTATGCGCAGTTTAAAGCTTCTGGATGCCTCTGTAAGGGGAAATCAACGGGTCGGCCTGCAGTGAGCGAAGAAACGGTTGAACGCGTGCGGGCAAGTTTCACGCGTAGCCCCCGTCGACGAATAAAGCAAGCAGGGAGCTAAACGTACCACAGCCGACGGTTTGGAAAATCTTACGGAAAGGGCTGAAGCAGAAGCCTTACCGTTTACAATTGCTACAAGCCCTGACACCCGATGGCAAAGTCAAACGCTTTGAATTTTCGGTGCGGCTGCAACAGCTCATGGAAGAGGATGCGTTCAGTGCGAAACTTGTTTTCAGTGATGAAGCAACATTTTTTCTTAATGGTGAAGTGAACAGACACAATGTGCTAATCTGGGCGGTAGGGAATCCTCACGCATTCGTGCAGCAAATTCGCAATTCACCAAAAGTTAACGTGTTTTGTGCAATCTCACGGTTTAAAGTTTACGGCCCCTTTTTCTTCTGCGAAAAAAACGTTACAGGACACGTGTATCTGGACATGCTGGAAAATTGGCTCATGCCACAACTGGAGACCGACAGCGCCGACTTCATTTTTCAACAGGATGATGCTCCACCACACTTCCATCATGATGTTCGGCATTTCTTAAACAGGAGATTGGAAAACCGATGGATCGGTCGTGGTGGAGATCATGATCAGCAATTCATGTCATGGCCTCCATGCTCTCCCGACTTAACCGCATGCGATTTCTTTCTGTGGGGTTATACGAAAGATTCAATGTTAAAACTCCTCTACCAAGGAACGTGCCAGAACTGCGAGCTCGCATCAATGATGCTTTAGAACTCATTGATGGGGACATGCTGTGCCGAGTGTGGGAGGAACTTGATTATCGGCTTGATGTCTGCCGAATCACTAAAGGGGCACATATCGAACATTTGTGAATGCCTAAAAAAACTTTTTGAGTTTTTGTATGTGTGTGCAAAGCAATGTGAAAATATCTCAAATAATAAAGTTATTGTAGAGCTATGAAATCGCTTCAATCATTTGTAATAAGCCTGTAGATATTAAGCAGCATTACAAAACGGAGGAGGGTAACACTCATAGCTCTTTATCCACAATCCGTACGAATCTTCAGCCTGCCAGGATTTTGGGAAGATAGTTCTAGTGATGTGCTTGTATTTCTGGTCTTTCGGAAATAAAGCTCATAGTATGCAGCTTACATAAAAATATCAACAAACAGCTGTAGAGTGTACTCGATGGAAAACTAGACAGCCTACTCATTCACTACAGAAAGTAATAATATACCCTAAATACTTCTATTTATAGGAACTACGTTCTTTGAAAAATACCAGTGTAATAAAGTAAGTATTAAACCCTCAGTAGCAGGTTCCCCAGCTATGTGCTATATTTGTAGGCAATCGTTTTTTTTTTTCTTCAAGTAGTAGCTTTCTTCCCAGTTTACTTGACTGAATTAGCTAGCATAAGCATGAATTATATGCATGCGTGATGCCTGTTCTTTCGAGCACGCCTGAAAGAATGGACGCCACGTGAAACCTGCAGTTGTGGTACATATTACGTAAACTGAAGGTAGAGGGGGTAGAAAGGAAAGCAGAAATAAGGGAAGGAAATAATAATATCATCTACACCGAGACCCTATGCAGAATCGAAGGGAATCAGTCATATGAATGCATGGTATCTGTTCTTTCAGAAATGCCCGGAAGAGTGAAAATTTGTGCTGGACGAGGACTTGAACCCAGGATCTCCTACTTACTATGTAGCTGCGTTAACCATTGCGCCACCGTGACACAGAGCTTATAGCAAAAGCGCGGTGTTTCTCGGCTCACTCCCCGGGCAGCAAACATTCCCACATAGCGCCACTTATCCGCAGTCCCTGTCCATGTGGATTCATTGCCATTCGAGACAGTTATATGAACGCATGGTATCGGTTCTGTCAGACATGTGCGAAAGACCAGACACCAAGCGTAATCCGCAGTTGTGATACGTATGATGTAAACTGCCCGTGAGGGTACCGCGGGGTGGGGGGCGGAGACAAGAAAGTAAAGGTTCAAATGGCTCTCAGTACTATGGGACTTAACATCTGAGGTCATCAGTCGCCTAGAACTTAGAACTACTTAAACCCAACTAACCTAAGAACACAACACACATCCATGCCCAAGGCAGGATTCGAACCTGCGACCGTAGCGGTCGCGCGGTTCCAGACTGAAGTGCGTAGAGCCGCTCGGCCACAACGGCCGGTGAAAGTAAAGAAAAAGAACTAATGATATCATCTGAACCGAGACTTTATGCGCAATATGCAGCGATGACTGAAAATTTCTGCCAGATCGGTACACGAACCGGGGATCTCCTGCTTAGTAAGCAGTCGCGTTAACCACTGCACCACCTGAACACAGTATTTATCGTAAATGTGCAGACGGTTTCGGCACGCTCCGCGGGCAACTCACAGTCCCACCTACCACCACCTGTCCGCAGTCTGTGCACATGTCCTCCGTGGTCGCTATTTTTAGATTCCCGCTGGAGATCGAAAGTACAGTTGCATCCACACTGATGACTGTGGATTCATTGCCCATTGAGGCAAATCAGACATCACGCATTCATATAACTAATTCACCTCAATGGGCAATGAATCCACAATCTTCAGTGTGGATGTACATTTTCGTTCGATCTCCAACGGGAATCTAAAATTAGCGAGCATGGAGGACATGGACGGATAATGCGGATAGGTGGCGCTACGTGGGAACTTGATTCGTCCGACGACTGTACTGAGACAGTCCACACATTTTCGATAAGCACTGTTTCTCGGTGGTGCAGTGATAACGTAACTGCCTATTAAACAGTCAGCTTTCGGCCGTGGTCGCGTGCGGACCGGCTCCGCGCGACGGACAGCGGACCGCAGTTGTTTACTTCCGCATCGCGGTATTTCGTATTGTGTAGCGTCCGTTACTACTGCACCTCATGGCGCACTGTTACCACCGAGCGACACTTAAAGTAACATTCCAGGCCGAACATGCACGACCATTCGCGAAAAGCAACGTTTGGAGCCCGAGGGGGGTAGGTATTCACTGGCAGTATCGTCTATATTAAAATGACGACGGAGAACGCATGTGCTGAGGTACTTCGACAACACGCACACGGACTCAAGTTCTAGCATTCTCACGAGCATATTGGAGAGGTAACGGTAGACCACACTGGTTTCGGTCTTCGAACAATTCGGGTCTTTGATCTTCCTTTCGAACTGCCACAACACGTGGTCGTCGAAGCTTTCCGATCCTATGGCAATGTTGTGGGCCACATCGCGGAACAAGCGGAACAATGGCAGACGTTCACGACATACCACGTGTTGAATGGTGTCCGCCAAATCAAGATCGAACTCTTCATTCATGTACCATCCTATCTGCTGACAAGTGGCGTGCGAGCCATCGTTATGTACGATGGCCAGCCGCGGACGTATGCTGGTTGCGGACGAGAGGGCCATGTTCGATCAGACTGTCTTCGTCGACGTTTGCTCCAGGTGGGGCGCGGGGTAGCCGAGCGGTCTAGTTGCCTTGTCACGGTTCGCGCGGTCCCCACGTCCGAGGTACGAGTCCTCTCCCGGGCATGTGTGTGTTGTTCAAAATGGCTCTAAGCACTATGGGACTTAACTTCTGAGGTCATCAGTCCCCTAGAACTTAGAACTACTTAAACCTAACTAACCTAAGGACATCACAAACATCCATGCCCGAGGCAGGATTCGAACCTGTGACCGTCGTGGTCGCGCGGTTCCAGACTGTAGCGCCTAGAACCGCTCGGCCACCCCGGCCGGCGGGTGTGTTGTCCTTAGCGTAAGTTAGTTTAAGTTAGATTAAGTAGTGTGTAAGCTTAGGGACTGATGACCTCAGCAGTTTGTTCCCATGAGACCTTACCACAAATTAAATTAAACAAATTGCTCCAGGTCCCTAGCAGTGACTCAGCTCTCAAAGCAAAGACCACTTTTTACGAGACAGCTACGCCACAGCCGTACGCAGCCCCTAGGCGTCACTTCAGGAAGCACCTGTTCTCCTCCTGGCACTCTGGCACTCCCCAGTGGAAATGACGGTGCGGCCGCGGCCTCACCTGCAACATCTGCTCCGTCGGGTAAGAGACCATCAACTCTCAGAGCTCGACGACCAGCCCGCCCGCTGCAATGGACATCGATGCGAGTGCGGTACCTACCTCTGCTTTTCTTCAGACGGGTCCGACCTCGGACATTGATCGTCCACATTCTGCCACAGAACAGCACCTCCGAAAGCAGCGGTCGCCCCGAGAGCGGAAGAATAGAGAAGTCAAACCCTACAGGACGACACACTTCATGTGGCATCACATGCAGTGGAGTGGATACAAGGCAGTGATCCCCCTTCGAGCGCCCTGACGACGGAAGTGGCCGCTCCTTATGTTCCACCTGAGGAACGATCCCACCCGACAGCGATGGATCCCATGGAGGGAGATTCCCTGGATCCCTCCATAGCAGTGTCACCACACCTCGCCCTCAATGAGTGCGACGGTCGCTTGCCACCTGTTCCAGTCCCCTGGACTGATGATATCATATATATATATATATATATATATATAGTAAACAGCAACGCTCCTATCACACTTCCCTGTGGTACTCCGGATATTACCTTCACATCTGTCGATTTTGTTACGTTAAGAGCGACATGCTGAATTCTATCTGCAAGAAAGTCTTGAAACCACTGGCAAGTCTGCTCCGATACTCCGTAAGTTGTTATTTTTTTCACTGAACGGCAATGTGGGACAGTGTCAAATGCCTTCACGAAATCAAGGAACACGGCGTCAATCTAAGCGCCGTTGTCCACTGCGCCGTGGATCTCATGGAGGAACAAAGCGAGCACAGTTTCGCAGGATCTCTGTTTGCGGAATCCTTGTTGATCTTTATAGAGAAGATGTTCATTTTCCAATAACGTCATAATGCTTGAGCATAAAACATGTTCGATAATTGTACGATAGATTGGCGTCAATGGAATAGGTCTATAATTGTGTGGATCTACCATACGGCTTTCTTAAAAACGGGAATGACCAGCGCTTTTTTTCCAGTCGTTAGGTACCTTTCTCTGTTCAAGCGATATACGATAAACTACTACTAGAAGGGGAGCAAGTTCTTTCGCGTAATCTTTATAGAATCTTATAGGTATCTCATCTGGTACTGCTAAGTGATTGTAGCTGATTTTCAATTTCGCGATCTCAGTATCTGCCATTTCGACGGTTGAAACGAGGGGAAGTGTTACGATCTTCGGCGGTGAAACAACATCGGAAGACCGAATTCAGTATTTCAGCCTTCGCTCTGTTATCTACTGTTTTGGTACCGGGGTGGTCGCTGAGATAATGAATAGATGATTTTGATCCAATTACTGATTTTACATAACGGCAGAATCTCTTAGGGTCTTTACTCAGGGCGCTTGACAACGTCTTACTTTCAAAACCATCGAACGCTTCTCTCATTGCTCTTCTTACGCTCATTTACGCTTCGTTCAGCGTTTGTTTGTCAGCTAGGTTTTTACTTCTCTGGAATATGAGATGAAGTGCTAGTCGTTTACATAGCGCTTTTCTAATACGGCTATTAAACCATGGTGGATCTTTCCCAACCCTTAAAACTTTACCGTAACATACTTTTCTATGGTATATTGAACGATGCGTTTGAATTTTTTTCATTTGTTCTCCATATCTTCATCCACGTCACCGAATATTTTATGCTGACTGCTAAGATATTCTGAAATTTGTATCCTGCCAGCCTTGGTGAGCAAATATATCTTCCTACCTTTCTTAACATTCCTTGTAGGACCTGTCGTCATAGATGCTGATACCTTCCTCGACGTCAACTGATTCGATAACTACAGGTCTGCTTGTTGCCAGGAGGTCTAAGATGTTACCCTTACGAGTTGGTTCTCCAGCTGTCTGCTCAAGATAATTTTCCGACAAGACATCCAGAACAATGCCACACGAATCCCTGTCTCTGGCACCAGTTTTGACGGCATCACACTCCCAATCTATACCTGTCAAGTTGAAGTCACCTCCTATAACAACGGCGTGATCAGAAAAATTACTGATGATATTCTGCTAGTTCTGTCTGCAAATGCTCTACAGCTACATATCCTGACCCAGGTGGTCTATAAAAGCATCTGCTCACCATTTTTGACCGTTTGATATTGAATTTCACCCAGATTAATTCACATTCGGAATCCATGATAACCTCGCTAGATTTTATCGAATTTCCTACTGCAATAAACACCCCAACACCACTGGCGACTAACTTATCCTTACGATAAACATTACAATCTGAACTTATGATATCCTTGTCGTTGCCGTCTGGTTTCAACTAGCTTTCTATTCCTGATACTATCTGTGCATTATGACCTTCAGTAAGCGATACTAATTCTCCGACCTTTCCTTGGATGCTCCTGCAGTTTACTAAAATCATAATCTTGTCTGATCTGCGAGGACCAAGATTCTCTGAGGTCTCTGCGGCTGATTTAATAGGCAAATCGTCTTTGATCCCAGGGGAGCGGTTCTCTAACCTAAAAAGGCCCCGTGTGAACCCCCACATGTACTCCGCTACCCTAGTAGCTGCTTTCTGCGTGTAGTGCACGCCTGACCTATTTAAACGAACCCTACAATTCTGCACCTGATAGCGAAGGTCGAGAAATTCGCATTCTATACCGTCGCACAGTCGTCTGAGCCTCTGGTTTAGACCGTCCACTGTGCTCCAAACCTGAGGACCGCGAGCAACCCTGGGTACGATGCTACAAATAGACAGCTTAGTCTGCACGCCACGTGCGTTGCTAGATGCCTTCACCAAATCAGACATCCGCCGAAAGGAGTCGAGGATGGCCTCAGAACCCAAGCGGCAGGCTTCATTCGTGCCGAAATGTGCCACTACATGCAGCCGGTTGCACCCAGTGCGCTCTATAGCAGCCGACAGGTCCTCCTCCACATCACGGATGAGACCTCCCGACAAACATGCAGAATGCACACTGGAATTCTTTCCCGCGTTGCCTGCTATCTCCCTGAGGGGCTCCATCTTTCGCCTAACATTGAAGCTTCCAATGACAACATACACACCCTCTGTACTTTTCCGAACTGGGCAGGAAAATCGTCAGCTGGCCATACAGGAGAGGCGTCCCATGCTCAGAGTTGTCATCAACACTGTATAGAACCTCATACCTGTTGTACCTGTTGCTAAAACTTAGGGAGCCAGCCGCACGTCCTGCTTCCTCATTCGCCTTCCGCGAACCCTCCACTGTCTGCCACCGATGCTGGAGTGAGGACGGACCAGTCAGATGTAGCGAATCGGAAGCCGCAGCGACTTCAGGGTCACCAGGGGATTCCATTGGCACAAAACGCGTCGCAGGTCTCGTCATTGGCGCCCCGAAGTCACCGTAACTGTGAGCATTAGCTAGACCTTGTCGACTTTAGCCAACGCAGCTTCCAGCTATTTACGGGCACAGACAACCCGCTCACAACAAGCACAGTCCCTAGCCATATCTTACATTGTGTAAAATAGATATAAGGTCTCAAATGGCGATATTGAGTTTGAAATGTATACAAAATACACCGAATGGTAATAAAGTAACACTAAAAGCTGCTGTCCAGATTTCTCACTGTACTCTGAGAACGCAAGCTACAGAAATAAAGTTCCCTGCTGAAGTTGATGTATTTACAGGTACCTGTTATTAGAACTCCTGTTTACCGAAAGGTTACTGCACGAGATACATATTCAGACTAGAATGCACTGATGTAAACTTTATGCTGTCTACTGGCACAAAATTATAACTTAGTTGGGCGACGGAGTTTCTGGCGACGGGAAAATTTACACTATGAAGCCGCCCTACACAAGGATATTCACAGGACTTACGCAAAAACAAAAACTACGATTAATATTCTAATCACTTCTCTACGCAGTAAAATAGACACGTATAGTTTACTTCTTTGCAGAAGCACGTAAAAAAACTAAATTAATTTATTGTTTATCAGACAAGTGCTGCTGCTGCTACTGCTCCGCGTCCTCTCGGCTCGCCGGCTGTTAGCTTAATTACTCGAAACGTGAAATGATTCGCATGGAAATCAGTATTCTTTATGATGCAACAGAAATTTGTACGCGGTACCCCTAGCCGTCCATTCACAAAGCTGCGTTTTTGTGAAGTTTGTATAGTGTTAAGGGATCGATAGCCGTTAACCAGCTCATCGAGCTCGAGGCGCAGGCGTCGGCTCGTAGTGGCGTTGGGGCAACTGTGGTGAGACCTATGCCTACTTCGGTGGCCTTGGAATCACATGGAACCCCTGATGTCGCTGCGTCTTCCGGCAGTGAGCATCTTACCGGTCAGCCATCACTCCAGGGTGAATGGCGGACAGTGGTGGGCTCGCGCGTGCCTGGCCGAAAGGCGAAGGTGGGATCTGGCCGCGTGGCAGCTGCCTTACCCCTTTCCAACAGGTACGGGGTGCTTCCTAGTGGTGATGACATCGTTTCCGAGCCACCACAGGATGCCTCGCCTGTTGGGCCAGTGGCCGATTCTCCGGCAAGGTCCCGACAGTCACAGAGGGCGGGCCTATTAGTTATAGGGAGCTCCAACGTTAGGCGGGTTATGGAGCCCCTCAGGAAAATAGCGGGTAGGTCGGGGAAGAATGCCAGTGTGCACTCGGTGTGCTTGCCGGGGGGTCTCGTCCGTAATGTGGAGGAGGCCCTTCCGGCAGCTATTGAACGCACTGGGTGTGACCGGCTGCAGATAGTAGCACATGTCGGAACGAATGACGCCTGCCGCTTGGGTTCTGAGGCCATCCTTGGTTCCTTCCGGCGGCTGGCTGATTTGGTGAAGACAACCAGCATCGCACGCGGAGTGCAAGCTGAGCTAAATATCCGCAGCATAGTGCCCAGAGTCGATCGCGGTCCTCTGGTTTGGAGCCGTGTGGAGGGTCTAAACCAGAGGCTCAGACGACTCTGCGACTATAATGGTTGCAAATTCATCGACCTCCGTTATTGGGTGGAGAACTGTAGGGCCCCCCTAGACAGGTCAGGCGTGCACTACACACCGGAAGCAGCTACTAGGGTAGCAGAGTACGTGTGGCGTGCACACGGGGGTTTTTTAGGTTAGAGGGACCCCCCCTTGGGCGAAACGATAAAATACCTGACGGCTTACCAGAGAGGACATTATCATCGTTGATAAAGAACGTCCGTCCTCAGAGACCAAAAACAGGAAAAGTTAACGTAATATTGGTAAACTGCAGGAGTATCCAGGGCAAGGTTCCTGAATTAGTATCTCAAGGAAATAGTGCGCATATAGTATTAGGAACGGAAAGTTGGTTAAAACCGGAAGTGAACAGTAACGAAATCCTAGACACAGAATGGAATATATACCGCAAGGATAGGATAAACGCCAATGGTGGAGGAGTATTTATAGCAGTAAAGAATTCAATAATATCCAGTGAAGTTATTAGCGAATGCGAATGTGAAATAATCTGGGTTAAGTTAAGTATCAAAGGTGGGTCAGATATGATAGTCGGATGCTTCTATAGACCACCTGCATCAGCAACCGTAGTAGTTGAGCGCCTCAGAGAGAACCTGCAGAACGTCGTGAAGAAGTTTCGTGATCATACTATTGTAATAGGGGGAGACTTCAATCTACCAGGTATAGAATGGGATAGTCACACAATCAGAACTGGAGCCAGGGACAGAGACTCTTGTGACATTATCCTGACTGCCTTGTCCGAGAATTACTTCGAGCAGATAGTTAGAGAACCAACTCGTGAAGCTAACGTTTTAGACCTCATAGCAACAAATAGACCGGAACTTTTCGACTCCGTGAATGTAGAAGAGGGTATCAGTGATCATAAGTCAGTGGTTGCATCAATGACTACAAGTGTAATAAGAAATGCCAAGAAAGGAAGGAAAATATATTTGCTTAACAAGAGTGATAGGGCACAAATCGCAGAATATCTGAGTGACCACCATCAAACGTTCATTTCTGAGGAAGAGGATGTGGAACAAAAATGGAAAAAATTCAGAAACATCGTCCAGTACGCCTTAGATAAGTTCGTACCGACTAAGGTCCAAAGCGAGGGGAAAGATCCACCGTGGTATAACAATCATGTACGAAAGGTACTACGGAAACAAAGAAAGCTTCATCATAGGTTTAAGAGTAGTCGAATCATAGCTGATGAGAAAAAGCTGAACGAAGCGAAAAAGAGCGTAAAGAGAGCAATGAGAGAAGCATTCAACGAATTCGAACATAAAACATTGGCAAACAATCTAAACAAGAACCCTAAAAAGTTTTGGTCATATGTAAAATCGGTAAGCGGATCTAAATCCCCTATTCAGTCACTCGTTGACCACGATGGCACCGAAACAGAGGACGACCGAAGAAAGGCAGAAATACTGAATTCAGTGTTCCGAAACTGTTTCACTGCGGAAAATCGTAACACGGTCCCTGACTTCAGCCGTCGCACGGACGCCAAAATGGAAAATATTGAAATAAACGATATCGGAATTGAAAAACAACTGCTATCACTTAGTAGCGGAAAAGCATCCGGACCAGACGAGATACCCTTAAGATTCTACAGTGATTATGCTAAAGAACTTGCCCCCTTTCTATCAGCAATTTATCGTAGATCGCTGGAAGAACGTAAAGTACCTAGCGACTGGAAGAAAGCGCAGGTCGTTCCCATTTTCAAGAAGGGTCATAAATCAGATGCGAATAATTATAGGCCTATTTCGCTTACGTCAATCTGTTGTAGGATAACGGAACATGTTCTGTGTTCTCGTATTATGACGTTCTTAGATAATACAAATCTCCTTCACCATAACCAACATGGATTCCGCAAACAGAGATCATGTGAAACTCAGCTCGCCCTATTTGCCCAAGAAATTCACAGTGCCGTAGACACTGGCGAGCAGATTGATGCCGTATTCCTGGACTTCAGGGAGGCATTTGATACGGTTCCGCACTTACGTTTAGTGAAAAAAATACGAGCTTACGGAATATCGGACCAGGTTTGTGATTGGATTCAGGATTTCCTAGAAGAAAGAACACAACATGTCATTCTTAACGGTTCAAAATCTGCAGATGTAGAGGTAATTTCGGGAGTACCGCAGGGAAGCGTGATAGGACCTTTATTGTTTACAATATACATAAATGACTTAGTTGACAACATCGGTAGCTCCGTGAGGCTATTTGCAGATGACACGGTTGTCTACAAGAAAGTAGCAACATCAGAAGACTCGTACGTACTCCATGAGGACCTGCAGAGGATTAATGCATGGTGCGACAGCTGGCAGCTTTCCCTAAACGTAGATAAATGTAATATAATGCGCATACATAGGGGCAGAAATCCATTCCAGTACGATTATGCCATAGGTGGTAAATCATTGGAAGCGGTAACGACCGTAAAATACTTAGGAGTTACTATCCGGAGCGATCTGAAGTGGAATCATCACATAAAACAAATAGTGGGAAAAGCAGGCGCCAGGTTGAGATTCATAGGAAGAATTCTAAGAAAATGTGACTCCTCGACGAAAGAAGTAGCTTACAAAACGCTTGTTCGTCCGATTCTTGAGTATTGCTCATCAGTATGGGACCCTTACCAGGTTGGATTAATAGAAGAGATAGACATGATCCAGCGAAAAGCAGCGCGATTCGTCATGGGGACATTTAGTCAGCGCGAGAGCGTTACGGAGATGCTGAACAAGCTCCAGTGGCGGACACTTCAAGAAAGGCGTTACGCAATACGGAGAGGTTTATTATCGAAATTACGAGAGAGCACATTCCGGGAAGAGATGGGCTACATATTACTACCGCCCACATATATCTCGCGTAATGATCACAACGAAAAGATCCGAGAAATTAGAGCAAATACGGAGACTTACAAGCAGTCGTTCTTCCCACGCACAATTCGTGAATGGAACAGGGAAGGGGGGATCAGATAGTGGTACAATAAGTACCCTCCGCCACACACCGTAAGGTGGCTCGCGGAGTATAGATGTAGATGTAGATGTAGATAAATGTATGCATCATTTTTTAAAGATGGTATTACTTTTACTTCTTTCATTAGTACCCTTACTGCTGATGCTAATAATAAAGAATTACTCTAATAAAATTCAAACTTTCTATGAGATTTGTAACGCTCTCGCGATGGCTAAACGTACCAGTCACGAATCTTGCCGCTCTTCTTTGGACCTTCCGAATCTCTTGAATCAGACCCAACTGGTAAGGGTCCCATACAGACGAACAATACGCCAAGACTGGACTAACTAACGTATTGTAAGCTATTTCCTTTGTTGAAGAAATACACCGCTTCAGGATTCTACCAATAAACCGCAATCTACAGTTCGCCTTACCCATTACTTGTGTAAACTGATCGTTCCATGTGAGATCATTTCGAGTAGTCACACCCAGATACTTGACGAACGTTACCCCTTACTCGTACATTAATTGGGATTTTCGCCTTGTTCTACGCAGTAAGTTACACTTGCTAATATTGAGAGATAACTGCCAGTCATTACACCACGCATTTATTTTCTTCAAATCCTCATTGATTTGTTCACAACTTTCGTGTGATACGCTACGCTGAGGCACACCTGAAGTTACGCTTGTTTCTGTTAAAGTTATCCCGTTGTGGACGACATACTGCTCCCTGTCTGTTAGAAAACTTTCTATCCAACCGCACGTCATCGGATAGACCGTAAGTGCGTACTTTTTGCAGCAAGCGACAGTGCGGAGCCGAGTCGAACGCCTATCGAAAGTCGAGAAATATGGCATCAACCTGGGAGCCGGTATCTAGAGCCTTTTGTGTATCATGCGCAAAGAGGGCCAGCTGTGTCTCACAGCTGTGTTTCCTAAAACCGTGCTGGTTTCTGCAGATGAGTTTCTCAAAGTCTAGAAAGGTCATTATGTCTGAACACAAAATATGTTCAATGATTCTACAACAAATCGATGTCAGTGAAATTGGCCGGTAATTATATGCATCCGATTTTCTACCCTTTTTATAGATTTCTATGACCTGGGCCTTCTTCCAGTTCTGTGGAACTTTCCGCCGTTCCAATGATCTCTGATAGATGACGGATAAGAGTAGTGCTGTATTTGTAGCATAGTCAACATAGAATCTGTTTTACAATCCCAGATACACTAAACACTATGTCCGCCATCCTTTAGTTTGTTCGATAATTGAAAGGGGGAATGATGCTGCAGTCCTCTATCGCAAACGAGTTTTTGAAAGCTGCGTTTAGAATTTCGGCCTTCTGTTTATCATCATCAGTTACATTACCTGTAATGTCAGCAAGAGAAGGTATTGAATTATTTGTAGGGTTCATAGATTTTACGTACGACCAAAGTTTTTGGGGGTTATTTTTAGAATCTGTAAATAAAATATTGCTTTCAAATTCGTTAAAAGAATCTATCATTGTCCTTCTGACTGCTGTGTAGGTTCCCTGATAGTGGTTCTTATGAAACAGGTAAAGTTTCCAGAATGAAATTGCGTGTCACGTTTCTGTTGATTTTTTGTCGCGTGCTATTTTCTGTCCAGCTCTTTTTCTTTCTCTCTGTCTCACTCTCTCTCTCGGCGCTGTGCTGCAATGTGCTGACGCCTGACCCACTTGCGACGCAACGCTTATTTTCTCGTTCTGTCTCTGAGTCTGGCGTGACCGCACTTTACTTGTAGCAGGGTGAATGAGTTTTAAGGAAATTTTCTAATTTACAGCTACTAATTATTGTGTGCTGTAACCCATCCCTCCTCTTCAACAAAATTCGTTCCGAATTTTCCCTATTTTACTTATAATTATTTAGTCAATACCTACATTACGCTTTAAAATTAGTTAACAACTGTTTCCTGTGCAGCTTCAATACAAATTCTTAAATCTGAGTCAGGCTAATTAATCTACATCTACATCTACATCTACATTGATACTCCGCAAGCCACCCAACGGTGTGTGGCGGAGGGCACTTTACGTGCCACTGTCATTACCTCCCTTTCCTGTTCCAGTCGCGTATGGTTCGCGGGAAGAACGACTATCTGAAAGCCTCCGTGCGCGCTCTAATCTCTCTAATTTTACATTCGTGATCTCCTCGGGAGGTATAAGTAGGGGGAAGCAATATATTCGATACCTCATCCAGAAACGCACCCTCTCGAAACCTGGCGAGCAAGCTACACCGCGATGCAGAGCGCCTCTCTTGCAGAGTCTGCCACTTGAGTTTATTAAACATCTCCGCAACGCTATCACGGTTACCAAATAACCCTGTGACGAAACGCGCCGCTCTTCTTTGGATCTTCTCTATCTCCTCCGTCAGACCGATCTGGTACGGATCCCACACTGATGAGCAATACTCAAGTATAGGTCGAACGAGTGTTTTGTAAGCCACCTCCTTTGTTGATGGACTACATTTTCTAAGCACTCTTTCTAAGCACTTCGTCATACTTTAAATTATTTACATTTTCGTCTTCCATTATTTATTACTGGTACATATCGACTCTACAGGTATCTGGTGACTGGTTGCCTCTTTTGAATGAGATATCTTATGCTTTATACAAAAGTAAGTTGCACAAATAAATACTAGAACCGAGATTATGCTTGTTGTAAAATTGTAAATGATTCTGTTTTGTCTACGTTTCTCGTGATAATGTTTCACGTGTTGCAATATTAGATTGAGTGAAATTTCTCTTTTCTGAAGTTATTAAATCGTCATTGATTGTAGGGAAGCTGATTCTTAGGTATCGTTAATAAATAAGATGTGTAATGGTTCCTCTGGCCAATACAGCATTGGATGGGCCACTTAGCCATTGTTGAGCCCGTGATGGTGGCTGTAAGATGAAATTGTCCTCCTGCTTTCTCACATCTAGTTCCATTAATTAGTAATCCATAGCCTTTTAATTCCAACTTCATTATACCAGTTGTTTACCGTTTCTATAGCAAGTGATAATTACAGTTTCTGGTGCACGTGTGGAGTAAAGCCTGTGATCTCCAATTTTAAGATGTTTTGTCTGACGCACTAAGACTTTTTCTCGCACTCTCCTGCTTCCATTTTCCCCGAAAACATCTGTATTTCACGTGATTTGTCGTTCGTCTGTATCACCATCTTGGACAAATAATAACATTTTCTCTAAAACAATCTTTGAAATCTGCTGCAAACATGACAAGGTGAGCATCGCTCCACCTAGAAATTAATAGTATTTCGTAAATTTTGTAAATTTAAGACATTCATGGTGTTATGCGCATATTGTTCTAATTCTATTGTTAAGTCTCGTAATGTTTTAATAACATTGTGTACTCCTTGCTCCATTTACCCTAAATGTGTTTTGTGAAAACCTATTTTTGCACTTGTATATTCCGCTAACTCTTGTACATATCCAACTTTACTGTTTAAATTCTTGATTTTCTCGTTATTCGCTTTTCCAAACACTGTTTTTAATAGTTCCCCTCCACCATCCAACCACCCACGTTTTTTTATGTATTGACATTTGTGGTACAATTTCTGTTATCTGTTTCAGCTGAGTCCTCAGTTTCTCATACGAGAGTTTTAATTCCTGATACTTGTTCTGTAATTTTTTTATGACTAAAGCTTTATGTCTTGGTATTTATTTTATACGTGACATGCAAGGACTGTTTCTTTCTTGTACTGTTAGTCAGTACCTACACTTTTAAATAAGAAGTTTTCCCATAATTTTGTACTTATGTTATAGGCATATTTGAATGTTTAATTTCTGATTAAGACAATCGTGGAAGTTCCGAAACCAGGGCTAAAGACTTATTTTTTGCGACCGAGGGCTGTAATTACTTTAACTCGTTCTGTATATTTTACAATAATTATTTCTCTACTTCCTTTTGTAAAGCTGCAAACCTAACTTGCCGTCTTCGCACAACATTACTTACTTCCCAAATGTTAAATATAACTGTCCATCTGTGACTCGTTAGTATAACCTAGTAAATAAAATTCCATTGCGTAGGGGTTCATTCCGTACCACAGCTCCTCTGCAACAGGACAGTAGCGCTATGCTCAGGAAAAGTTTTCTGGTCAGTATCTTGGCATGCCATCTGAGAGAAAGGGAAGCACCATCACTCCCCTCTCTCCTTCATACAGCTAAATAAACGCAGAGCATGACAAGTATGGAAAATTAAGACTAACCTAAATAGCAAACAAATACGATGTATGCATTGTATCGCAAAACTTATGCCTTTTACTTCTAGGTCTAAGTGCACAACGTACGTTACCCTGGTGTACCTGCTTCCTTTGTATTTCTGCTTCTTACGTAACAGTTGAAAGAATTTGTGGCAGTGTACTAATCACACCTTTAAACGGTCTGATTCTTCTTACATGTACTAGAGAAGTTCTAGTTGGCAACTGCAATTTGACGTTGACTGGCGAAGTCATTTTGATAACGTGGTAAGGCACATGATATTTCGTTAAATACCCTTTGGGATATACGGACTAGCTGGCAATACTCATTATTCTGTCCTGTATTGTAGCAGTTTGCTCGCCCGTTACCCAATAGTTCTTGCTTCTCTAAAGCTTTTGTCTTGGCATGTTTTAGCTTCTTTCCAAAATTCTTCACGGGTTCATGGCGAGAGGCCAGTTCCGGTATGAACTTTTGAATTATATGCACCGTGACAAAACTTAAATTTACATCCCAATCTGAATGCTGAGTTCACATAATGGCTTAAAGTTTTGAATAACATACAGTGGACTCATTCTGTCCGCCAATTCATTTGAGGATGGAACAGACTGGTATATAACTTCTTAATTTTTAATAAGTGTGATAGCTGTTTCATTATGTCTGGTACAAAATCACTACCTTAATCCATAATAATGGTTTCTGGCATGCCAAATTTTAATAACCATTTCTTTACCATTGCTTGTGCTACCGTACTCGCCTTCTGACCTGGAATGGCTACCATTAGTAAATATCATGAAAAATGACCTTACATTGTATGGACATTTTGTTATCTGCTTGTGCTCTATTGAAAGGTCCCAGGACGTCTAACACCAACAAGCTTCTGGCAGTAGTTGTAACTGAAATTTCTGATGACTCAAATCTGCTCGTTGTGCACATGGGATGCAGTTCCTTGCATGTTGTTATACATCACTGCGACGCGTTTTCATAAAATCTTTCAGCTACATATCTCAGGTGTCCATTTTGATCCGTCACCCGATAATACGTGGTCGTTTAATACTTCTAGTCTCAGTACTTTAGGAACTACAATGCAAGGTCCGAACTTTGTAGCTCTTCATAGCATGCCTTCTTGCGTTTCAAAATGAGGCTGCGTGTGAAACAATTGACACTCACGTCAGCTGCTTGTGCCTTTAGCCAGTATGTCTGGCTTCCACTTAATACTTGCAAAGCTGCTATCTATCTGCTTAGGACATAAGCATTTGTGTTTTTGACTCAGGGGTTATGAATTACCTCATGATCGAACTCAATTTAACTGTCCTTCTTGCTAATCAAGTTAATGGATCTTTTAAACCTAATAACAATTTTAAAGATTCACGGTCTGTAACTACTTTGAATTTACGAACGTGCAATAGCAACGAAAATAAGAGATTACATACATTTCTGCTGATATTTCTTTTTCAGTTGTTGAATCATTAGTTTCAGTTGTCTGGAGGCAAATGCCACCGGATGATCTTTTCCATCAACATTCTGACGTAAGACACAGCATTATTGGACTCACTCCACGTATGAAGTCCTGCTCGAAATCAGGGAATATTAATACAGGATCTCCTTGAGTTTCCCAAATGAATGTTGGCATTCTGATGTCCATTGAAAATAACAACTTTTCGTAGCAACTTAATTAATGGTCGTGCAATTTCAGCTAACTCTGAATGTCTGTAATTGTTTATCAGTTTGTGGTGTCGGAAAATAACTCACGCTAGTCGAGGATCCACCCTCTGTCTTGACTGATAATATGTCCAAGGTAAGTTACTTGTGTGTCACCAAAATGGCACTTCTCCACAGTTGGTGTAGGGTTTGCTGCCCTCAATCTACTAAACACTTCATCCAGACGTTTAACATCATCGTCTATAGTTTTTGAATAGACAACTATATAGTCAAGATATACCATACAGATTTTCCTGTTTTAATCCTCGAAGTATACCACCTAATAGTCGTTGGGAGATAGCTGGAGCATTTTTCAATCCAACGGCATTCTTAGATGCTGATAATGACCTGAATTTGCTGTGGAAGCAGTTTTGGATCTGTCTTCAGCAAACACTTCTACTTGGTGATAACCACTTCTAAGATCAATATTTACATTTTTCTACGTTGTCTAATGTATTCATTATGTTTGGTATTGGATATGCATCCGATACCAAACATAATGGATACATTATATCAAATAACGCTAGTCACAGCTAAACCCATATTTTCTGGTACTATCAGATGAATTTTTGGGCACAAGGACAATATTCGCCGACCAAGGCTTCGCTATTCTCGAGAGTATCTTCACGCAATTGCTGATCTATAAATTCGTCTGCTAGTCACTGTAGGTTTTTCGGTATCCTGTATGGTTTCCTGTAAACTGGTGGATTATCACCTGCGGTTTTGTGTGATATATGTTGCTGGTAGTGGACCATCTGAACTGAATAAGTCTGAATTCAATTGAGCACTGTGAAAGATTAATTTTTGTGTGATGGCTAGCCAGGAAATCAAGTCTAAGAACCGCAGTATACCCTTGTCCCGCAGCTGGGAGCACTTCCATATGCTCACGAAACTATGTACTTCCAATCCTAAAAATGACTAGTGTTGTTCCCAATGATACCAACTCATTGTTTACCACCTCATATAAATTATACGTCGGAGTCCCTAGTCTTCTCCTACCCACCAGATCAGACTAATAATTTTACATGTGCACCAGTATCGTCTAGAAATTTACATTCTTTACCGTTTACAAAGTCAATTAAACAACAATCCGTCTCTTCCTTAGTTTCTACAGTACTCTGACTTACCGGGAATGTTTTCCGACGTAAGAAACACCACCGTTTACATTTAAAATTTTCCGTTGTTTATTTCCTTCAGTTTGCTTCTTATTCCCATCTTGTGAGTAAAAGGCCAACATCTGTAACATTGTGTTTGATTGCATTGCGCCTTGAAATGCCCTTTCTTCCCACAACGGTGTTAATTCTTTTCAGAAACAGAAAGTCGGTTATCAGTGCGTACCCGTGTAGTAATATCTATCTCCTGCAGACGCGTGGCAAAACTCAGTGCTGCAGCCAGATCCTCTGGATTTTCCATTCCTCGCAAAAACACGTGGAGTGATCTGGATTTTCCGCCAACTCATAAGTCTACGCATTTGTCTTAGAGATTCTGTCTGAAAAAGTCTCTACAGTCTGATTTGCATTCTGGGTCAAGTCACTCAACTCGTCCCTAAAAAACCTGGCACTATATTACTTACGGTATCTCTGACGCAAATCCTCCGTTAACTGCACAAATTTATTTGCCTTGCTCATTGTCTCACGATACATCACGTATGAAGTCGTAAACCGGCCACGTGTAGAGTATTTTTATCTGACCATTTACACATTCTGGCTGTAGCCAATGCATCATTGATGAATACCGTGGCGTCCTCTGTTCTTTTGCCAGAAAAAGGTGAGATGAGGTTAGCTATCGAAGAATCTACTGAAAGGTGGGGCATTGCTACTGACAACTTAAATTCACTCGAACCCGGCTGTGAATCTCGCGCAGACCACAAAGATTATTACTGTGCCACCAGTACCTCATGGCGTAACTTCTGTTGAGCATATTCCTCTAACAACTGCGACACTTGATCCGTTAAAGCGGCTATACTGTCACTAACAATAACTGACCTTGTGTCTAGCATATTTGTGCGATTTACCACTATCTTGTATGTATATCAGAATTATCTGCGTCAATATGCACCGGGCAGGGAAAATAAGACTTACACTGTACGAAAGGAGAGTCAGTTACTTCTTTTGCCTGATCATCTTCCAGCAGCACTCAGTACACACCTGTGCTCCATGACCATAGAGTCTACAAGTAGAACAAGTTACCGGTACAAACTTAGTGCGTGGTTCACTAGGACCCGTTAAATTAAAAGTAGCACACCTCACGGACACCAAATACGTTTCTTTACACTTGCGTCTGAAGCGTGAAATCAACAGACTCCGTTCAATTTAGAAAACATACTTTTGACTTACCACGTTCATCAATACGCATAAATTTTGCCCTATCACAAACAAAGAAAAATGTTTTTTGTGCTCACCGCGTTGCGGTTACTGTTGCGAAGCATGATCGGTGCAGAGGTAGACCACTGCATCCGAATTCCAAGAGCTACAGCCGATCACCTCCGATAACAAATCCGCCGATGACGGTGTCGGAGTTCACATCTGACAACAACCTACGGAGGAGCCGAGCGGAGGCACCTCTGCATGAAGCCAGGGTAGCAGTTGGGTACCTGTGAAGCGTCACTGGCGTTAGTAAAACATTATCAGTTGTTTATTAACCATGTTCACAATCGTCTTGTTCCACACCGGCCTCGTAGCCGATGCCTCATTCAGCTACTTCTGACGGTTGCCCAGTCAGATCCTCTTCTGCAGGCCCAGACAAAGAATGGGTGACAGCGCGCTTGGCGCTCTGCCCGCGAGGCTATTGTCCAGCACAAATTATCTCGTACTAGCTGCTGGAGTGTACTCGAATCCACTCCATATTTTATAGACTTGATGACCCGTCCGCGATGTGTTGTTATCAGAGGTCGTGCGGTCGCTCGATCTCCTTCCTACTGGCCAGGTAGGTTTCGACAACAGGAGGCGCCAAAGTGTTGAACAGGAATGTGGACCCCACGAGGCTCTGCTGCAGGTTTCCATGCCGAAGTTCGATGCTATCAGCACTCTGCGATGTGGTGTTGTCGGAAGACAGTTAGCTTCTCCACTTGCAGTGGTAGGCGAGTAACAGTTTATCAGGAGAAGACCGCCTTGTACGGTAGATATTCGGCTGGTCTGTAGAATTTTCTAGAGTATCTAGGACACAGATTCGCAACAGTATCGTGATCATGGAATCATAATAATCAACACTGTGAGAGCTGTTGAGTTCAGGTATTTAAAGGGAGCTAACATGAGGCTATGACGCGATGCTCGGCTCGTAATGAGCGCATGTGTCCTACTTATTCTGCTAAATTCGCTTGACAGGCTCTTAACTCGTTTGTAGGGTCTCTGATAGTAGTTCTTATGAAATAGGCACAGTTTCTTTCGACATATCTTACGAGCTAATTTCTGGTTCTTGTTCTGGTTCTGTCTATGCCTCTGGCGTGACCGCACGTTGCTTCTAGCAAAGGCGAACGAGCTGTAAAATAATTTTCTAATTTTCAACCCCTTACTGTTCTGTGCCTTGACAAATGCATGATTGGGGATAGGCACATATTTCTGCTGACGTAAGATATCTAACGCACCAGTAAGGTCTACTACAGCCTATACTTTGACCAGAAGATTACCTGACATCAGTCCTCAGGATTTTTCCGTCTGGGATCATCAAAAACGTATCACAACTTCTTTTTATACAGATTTTTATGTGTGGTCTAATCCAAAATGTGAAGCATATAGCATTCTAGTTGATATGGATTTTTCTGCACGGGTGGGTCACTTAAAGTCTGACGTGCACAGCACTCCCATTGACATGGATTTCTCTGTATGGGTGGGTCACATAAAGTGTAGCGTGCACAACACTCCCGTTTCCATGGATTTTTCTGTCGGAACTCATCTATACAGCACTCCCATTGATAGTGTTGAAGACCTGGAGTAGCGAATTTTACAGTCTTGTCCGGCTTCCGGGGTTTTTTCAAGTAATTCGTGAGTTATTGCGGAGACGAGTGCAATATTGCCTGCAAATACGAAGACAACATAAGGACATCTCCTTTACCATTCACTAGTGTACAGCAAATTGTAATAAGTAATGTGCTGAAGTATTATTGCATTTTTTGCTAAGACAGGCTCTGGTTAAAATATGAGCACAATTTACATTAGTTTACATTTCAAACACTTGTATGCTAACTGGAGCAATATTTGCTTGTATAGACAGAGATGACGCAATTACGTTCCAAGCGGCTCATTTGCAGATCCGTATTTACTGGAATGCTTTTCTCTCTATTATCGTATACTTTCATTCGACTTCGATTTCACTGTTAATTTTGATACAACCTGTAAAGTAAGGCTGGTCTCATATTGGCGCCCCAGTTCGTTTCTTGTGCTGCTTTGGCCTTAAACCAGACTGTGTTTATGCTGACTGATTCCACATCTCTGAAGGTTCTTGTTGGAATATACAGAGAAAGTAGAATGAATGAATTATTGAGTGAATAAACAGGTTCACATAGTCTCTTTGAAGTTCCTGTTTACTATCGCCAACATTAACTAAGCGTACTTACTAGAAAGTATTATAAAATGCTCAGCCATCACAACACAGAACACCACCAAGTTGTCTTCAGTTCTTGTTACCCAAGTTTTCGGTTCAAGGCACTATTTTTCACGCTTCAGATCGTGGTGACAACGGAAAAAGTAGAATGCGTCTATTTGTTTTACAGCACTCTCACTGAAATCAATGTAGCTCTTCTTAGAACCGATGGGTTTCAACACACACTGTCTTTAAATTCTACATTTGATGCAGAAATTAAATTTCAATTATAATTCGGCAAATGTGAAAACTATGGAATTTTGCAACTCAGCACAGATCTAACTTTTTACTGCAATGATGGAAAAAATTTCAGCACCAAGAAGAAGTTGTGCGACATAAACAAAAATTGGTAGGCGTGTTTCTATATCTAAAAGAGGATGTCTACTAAAATTTCGTGACATTCTCATAAGAGAAGGACTTGTAACGCTCACTGTAACGGCAGTGAGCATTAGCTACCTTCAAGATTGGTCATGGTGAGTATATGTTTGTAAGGGATGCTTTTAAGGCGGCAAGGATGCCATTATGAACACCTCATAGAGTTTGAAGGAAGTCGTGTAATACGGATACGAGAAGCTGGATGTATGCTCTGCGATACTGCAGAAATACTTGGCAGAAATTTAGCCACGGTACACGATTGCGGTCAGTTGTGGTCGCGGGAATGTATGGTCGCAGGAATACCGGTTTCCAGACGTTCACCTGGCACTACCGAGAATGATGACCGTTATGTTAGGCGTACATCTCTGGCGCATCCTACTGCATCTGCAGCAACTATTTGAGCATCAGTTGGCACCACGGTGACACAACGAAATGTTACAAATCAATTACTTCAGGGGCAGCTCCGACCCAGTCGCCCTATACCGTGCATTCCATTGATCCCGAACCATCACAATTTCCGACTTCAGTGGCGGCAAGCGAGAGCATATTGGAGGACAGGGTCGAGTTGTGTTGTGTTTCTCGATGAAAGCCGGTTCTAATTCGGTGCCAGCGACGGTTGTGTGTTGGTTAGAAGGGGGCAGGTTCAGGGCCTGCAACCCCGCTGGAGGTATGGCTTAGAGTGCGATTTCGTATGACAGTAGGGGCACTCTCGTGGGTATTCCACGCACCCTGGCTGCAAAATTGTACGTAAATGTGGTGATTCCACCTGTTGTGGTGACATTCATGAACAGCACTCCAACAGGGGTGTTTGCCAACAGGGTAACACTTGCTCACATATTGCTGTTGTAACCCAACGTGCTCCACAGAATGTCGACATGTTGCCTTGGCCTGCTCAGTCACTAAATCTGTCTCCAAACGAGCACAGGTCCAGCATCATCCACAAATTAGCATTAACCATTCCTGTATTGATCGACCAAGTGCAACAGACATGAATCTCCATCCGACAAACTGACATCCAATTCCTTTACAAAACAAAATGCAAGCTTTATATGCTTGCATTCAATATTGTGGAGGTTAGACCGGTTATTAATACACCAGCATTTCACACTTGAAATGGCTTATCTTGCACTTACGTTAACCTGCGACATTGTAACGTTAGTCACTTAACTATATTAGCTACTCAACTGTAATCCCAAATTTTCATTATTCTACATCAATTACTTTATGACGTTGTGATTTTTTTACCTCCAGTCTAATTCAAGTAACCTACATACTCGACTCGTATTAGCGCTATCTAATGTATTTCAAAATATTAACAAATGTTTCCTTATATCAAATTTGCGAAAGAGACTGATTTCTCGGAACGAAAAAGCACATTAACGGAGAATATGGCAGAATAAAAAGCGTGCCTGATGTAAATTCTTTTTTACCGCTGTCGGAGAGACAGACAGACAGAATGCGTGGGGACAAATGAGAGAAGAGCGCTGTCCCAGCAAGAAGACAAACCGCCGGCAACTGAGCTCTGCGGTGGCGACCGTGCCAGGACACGGCTACGAGGCGGCGGCGCCGTCTGTCGCGCCGCGGGACAGCCGCATTCCTCGGGTTTAATCAAGTCTGTCGGCGCGCGACTCATTACTCAGGGCCACGCCCAGCCCGCCGCGGTCACTGCTCTCCTTAGGCCTGGCCCCACACCCACAACTACCCCCTGCCCTCCTCCCGCTCCCGGTACGTACTCGAGTTTACACCTGCTTTACAAGCGCGCGGCGTGTGAGGCGGAACAAGCGGCGTCCTGGGTGAGAGTGTGCGTGCAACAGCGCCACTTAGTAGCTGCACGCAACACCCGTCCCACAGCAACCACTGAACACCTCTACCATCAACATGAGCAAAGTGAATGAGCCCTTCTTTGTGAAACAGGACGTCCGATTTTTATTGCCTGAAATGCGTTTTAAGGAATTCATCAAGGATGAGTTGAACGGGACCCTCATACTGTCTAGAGTGACTGTAAATTGCTGCAAACGAAATCAACTTCAGAATCACGAAGGTATAATGCCACAAAAATAATGCCATGTAACAAGCCATCGTAACTGGTCTTTTCTTTCGTTTTTCTGGAATTTCCTCGTCTTTCGTTGATGCCAATGATCCTGGCTCAGGCGAGTTCAACATACTTAAAGAAAGCCGCGCGCATTAATTTTTAATATTACTGAGACGAATTTTAAATAAATGCAATACATGTATTTTCATTTTACACTGAGGTGACAAAAGTCATGGGATACCTCCTAATACCATGTCGTATCCCCTTTTGCCCATCCTAATGCGGCAGCTCGAAGTGTCATCTAACTCAACAAGTAGTTGGAAGACACTTGCGGAAATATTGAGCTATGCTGCCTCCGTAGCTATCGATAATTGCGAAAGTGTTACTGGTGCAGGATTTTGTGCACGAAATGACTTGTCAATTATGTCCCATGAATGTTCTATAAGATTCGTGTTGGGCGATCTAGGTAGTCAAATGAATCACCCAAATCGTCCAGAAGGCTCTTCAAACGAAACACAGACAGCTGTGGCCCGGTGACGTGGCTGTAATGACACATTACGACACAGAGAGATACAATACTTTAGATTCTGCGCCTAAGATTAAATTTAGGGGAACGTAGAAAATAATCTCTCTAATGTCCATATTTGATTCACTTTTGTTTCGTACTCCAAGAAGGAGCTAAAAAACTCTCGCTTGTTACCTTGTTCCCGGGTTCGATTCCCGGCGGGGTCAGGGATTTTCTCTGCCTCGTGATGACTGGGTGTTGTGTGATGTCCTTAGGTTAGTTAGGTTTAAGTAGTTCTAAGTTATAGGGGACTGATGACCATAGATGTTAAGTCCCATAGTGCTCAGAGCCATTTGAACCATTTTTTGTTACCTTGTATGTGACGGACGCGTTTTTCTTTTTAAGTGTGCTGCAAGGCAGCCATATTATCAATATTAATGATTTGTGTGACGAGCGTGAGAAAAGCCTTATTGTCTCCTGAATAAATAGTGAAAAATATTCCAGTCTTACGAGGATTATTTCAATCGACGTAGCATTGTAGTACTTTGTTCCACTGTCTTCGCAAAAGAAGAAGACGCCGCCTTAGGAAGATAGGCACGGCCAACAAAGATAAGAGCATTTACGGCGACCAATGAATTAATATTGTGGCAGAAGAACTAATACCAAGTTTAAGGCGAGAACTCTGAATAAATCGACAACAACGTAAAATTCCAAAATATTGTTAATCGGAAATGTACATTATATTTCAGGCAAAATTGAATCAGCACATAATTTGTCCGCATTCAGAGTCAGGCATTACAGTCCTTAAAAGTCTTTCAAAAATTCTAAAGTTAAAGTTCCATATCCACATTTTTTCTTTTCAACAATCAATAACTTTAATTTTTTATTTATTTCACCACATGGCGCATTGTCATCCATAAAAATTCCATCGTTGTTCGGGAATGTGACGTACATGAATGGTTGCAAACGTCTCCAGGTAGTCGAACATAACCTTTTCCGGTCAATGATCGGTTCATTTTGACCAGAGAATATAATCCATTCCACGTAAACACAGCCCGCACTATTACGGAGCCATCACCAGCTTCCACGGTGCCTTGGTGACAACTTGGATCCATTGATTAGTAGAATGTGCACCACACTTGAACCCTATGATCGGCTCTTACCAACTAAGATCGGGATTCGTCTGACCAGGCCACGGTTTTCCAGTCGTCTAGGGTCCAACCGATGCGGTCACGAGCCCACGAGAGACGCTGCAGGCGATGTCGTGCTGTTAGCAAAGGCTCTGGAGTCGGCCGTCTGCTGCAACAGCCCGTTAATGCCAAATTTCGCCTCACTGTCCTAACAGATACGTTCATCGCACGCCCCATGTTGATTTCTGGGGTTATTTCACGCAGTATTGCTTGTCTGTTGGCACTGACAACTGTATGCAAACGCCGCTGCTCTCGCTCGTTAAGTGAAGGCCGTCGGCCACTGTGTTGTCCGTGGTGAGAGATTTTGGGATCCCGGAATATTGATTTCCCTAACGATTTGCGGAATGGAGTGACCCACACGCCTAGCTTCAACTACCACTCCGCGTCCAGAAACCTATAATTCCAGTAGTACGGCTATAATCACGTCGGGAACCTTTTTAATTGAATCACCTGAGTACAAATGACAACTCCGTCATTGCATTGTCCTTTTATACCTTGTGTGCGCGATACTATCGCCATCTGTATTTGTGCATTTCGCTATGCCACGACTTTTGTCATCTCAGTACGTATTACGGTGAAAGTGCATCTGAAGCACGCTTTCAACAGTATACAGATACACATACCAAAAGGTGCCAAGAGCGGAGTAATGTGCTTAAAACAACGGTAAGTATACTGAGCATTCGGTGAAGCCAACGGTATTCATTTCTAACCCTTATTAAACAAGAATGTTATTTAAAACTTAAATGTAATCAATTTTCTACTATTAATAAGATCAATGTATATACTTACCTGAAGTATAAACTGCAACAAAAATTTAATTCTCAAAGCAAAACTAAAAAGTACTGTAAGCATTTCCAGTGCTCTACAAATGAGTTGTTTTGTGTCTGGTTTGTTCTGTGAGCACAAGGAAAATTGTTTTGGTGCTACTATCCAATTGGCACAATACAGTACAAATAATCCAAAAACGAAACGACCAAAGTTTGAAACGTATCGTACTATCGTACTAATTTACTTTCATTTAAAATTCTATAGTTGCTCAAGGCATGGAGAGCTGCATCAAACCAGTCTCAGGACTGAAGACCACAACAACAACAACAACAAGGTGCTCAAGATTCCTCCATTTCTAGTATATTACAGGCAATATCTGGTACGCCATTACATTCAACGTTAACCAATAATATATAAGATTTCGTAGGAGAAATGTGAACTATTTCAGAAGATTGTTGTCTTGACGATTTCGTATTAAGATCATTAACACTTTTACAGCACTCTCGTGAGTGTATTGCTTGCTAAATTTTCCTTTTTTGTGAAAAAATTTCTTGCTCAATAATGTTTTGATCGTAAGAAATCGGTACGTAAATCTACTTGCGTATTGGAGATAAAAGTAAACCTTCGTCTGGCCTAGTACGTTTGATTAATGCAAAAACTAGACAGTCACGCAAAATATCGTGTCTCCGCTGCTGGTCATCTATTCAGAGTTACCAGTCATCTCAAATTCCAACAAAATTATAAATCAATAAATGACAAAATACATCATAATATGTACACATACTTGGATTGGTACTTCATGTATCACCATAGCACCAGTCGTTTATGGATATGCATTAATTTGTTTTTATCTTTAACAATAACCAATATTCGGAGGAAAAAAGATAAAATTTAACTTTGCCAGCTTATCATTTCAAATCATCGATTTTGTTATTTTTGTAATACTACAATAAAGTTAATCAGAATTCTATAATTACGAAAAACTGTAAAATTTACAGAAAATTACAATCATCTTCCACCGAACATCTTTACAGGTTTCAGCTTCTTTTGTGGACACACATTTAATTCCAATATATTCCAGAGCCTTAATTACTTTCTTGTTTTTTGCCAAAATGAGATATTGTGCTTTCATCCATTTTACTGTTTATAGACGACAAATCTTGCTTTCAGTAAATCAGTTTAAAAGCCAGACCAGCTAATTACCACTACCTACAAACAGAAATAAAATTCCAGCAAAAATTTGTGTTATGACAGCGGGGATATTAAGTATTTGTGAACCGAATTTTAGCTGAAACGATCCTATCTGAAATTTCTTCGTTTCTTGGTTCCTAATGATGGATGGTGTGAAAGTATATATTTCACTTTGAAGTGTTAACTAGAACTAGCAGTTATAGTGGATGAAGGTGTACGTTATAGAAGGTATGGTGAGTTTTTGTGGCAAACTCATCAGATGATAACGACAAGGATGACTGACCAAGATGTAATTTTAAGTCAGTAGCTTCCACAAATTACTGCCAATTCATTCTCCTTTTGGTAGATGTTTGCCTCACCACGAAGAATGAGGGAAACTGTATAGACTGAAAAGATCGTCAACGATTGTGGCCCTTTCTGCCGAGCTTTAGGACCTTTGATCGCACTCGCTGCGACGTAATCCATAAACGTCAGGTCAGTAGTCTCAGACGCAAATGATACGCTAATGTGTTACAAACAATATCGTCACATTTGTCGATTTTCTCAAGTTGGAAATTACCATCAACAGAAGGTGAAGGGAAACTTTGGCAAGGCTATAACCGCTAGCCGCCTCCCCGAAACAATGTGTTATAAAAAAATAATCTGCATAATAGCTAATTTATCGAGAGTGAAAGCGAGAAAGTGACGAAAATTATAAAACGTAAATTAATTCTGAATGGTAATTATATGTGAACCAAAGCTGCATTTGCACATTGTAATTCTCGCAAGTAAAATCATACAATTCCACATTTATTAATTAGTCGGCTAATGCTGGAAGTCATCGAATTTAAGCAAAATCGGAACCCAGTGTTATTGTAACAAAGAGTGGTTGCTGATAAAATTAACAAATAATTATCACCCTGTATAACACAGTAACTCATGTTAAATCAGCATGGTCTAATATTAAAATATCGCAAAAATCAATTAAACGAAATAAATCTGAAAACTTAGGCTACTGCGAGTTGCCTCGCTTCTTCATAGGCTGCCCTGCGTATTAAGCATTGACGCTGAACTTTCTTGTTTCAGAAGGTAGTAGCAGAAACACGTCGTGAAATAATGTTATAAGAAACATTAACTCATATAGAGTATTGTTCACAATAGTACATAATGATGTTTCCCTTGACTATTTAAATTTAATTTTTTGTCATATTCGGAGAAGCTGATTGCACATTACTGCAATGGCTTGATGACACACATCGAGACAGAATGGCTCAATAAATTTCGACGAGTCGTGTTGACCTGACACCGGATACTTCCATTGGACGGGTTTGTTCATTTGTCCAGCCGTCATTATTTTCCTCAGTTTTTCGTACTCTCCAGATATTCATGCAAGCTGCTGTCATTAATAAGACAGTTGGTTTCCCCATAGGACCTATTTCGCGGCGCCTCTACAGTGACTTGGCAGTCGGTATACGTCATACTGATCGTCCTCACAGTATCTAATTAATTCTCAAAAGAAAATGTTTTTAAATCTAGCGTAAAAGAATCTATCCGAGTAGTCTCAAACTAAACGCATTATTTCTGCAGTCTTTTTATGTCACTGCGACGTACACATGAAGGTTGGGGGTTGATTTCTCTCGAGGATTCCACCTCTCGTCGAAGAATCACACACTGCCCGTCTCGCCGTATGCCGTATTGGTTCCTTGCTACGCTGACAGTCCTTTTCCAGGCCCCCAGGGCGCTGATCGGCTTATGTTCGGTAGAGACTACATATCGATTCTCGTCAACCCTCCTTGTCCAGTGCTTTCAGCTCTTCCTGATTCTTCGATAACTGAAACTTCTCGAAGTAACTATTTCCGTTGTAGGAATGAGCTTGTCTGTAAGGGGCACTTTGTAGTATCAACCAGACGAATCTCTGAAGAGGTAAGTGATCATCACACTTTGCAAGAAAACCTCGCTTTAACTGCCTAAAAGTCGAGCAGCAGAAAATTACTCTATGATGTCAGGGATGTCTGTCAACTTTCAAATATCTATATATATTCCGTATCGAAAATTATCGTTATTTTCAGGTCTTTCTTTCGTTCGGATACTCATTATGTTGTATAATGTGATAGGTATCCGAACGAAAGATATTGGTTGAAATGTTACTATCGAAGTTTCTCTTCTCTTGCTTTGCGGGCGCTGATGACCGCGCAGTTGAGCGCCCCCAAATCAAACATTATCATCTTCATCATCTCCTGCTTTAAATGGTATTTCTGTACACTTACGAAGAAGTAGTGCAGTTGTATGTTCCCGTCAGGCAGTGTGACCAAAAATGGAATAAAAACACCTCCAAAGTAAGACCCACCTCAGTTGGTACCGTGAGCAATAATATGAGTGTGTCTTGATTCTGACAGAGCAACACATCTCATTTTGCTCCGAGTAACACGTCAGGTATTCGACGGATGCTCAATGAAATTTAGCCAACTTCCGATGATTGAACACGTAGATATTCCGTTGGCGTTGTTACTATCCAATGAGGAACTATTATCGAGGATTACGTGGATATTTTAGGTTACGGTTCACATCCTGTTCCTTCACAAGAAACACATCTCTGCATCCTCATACATAGTCCGCAAGCCACCATATGGTGCAACGTACCCCTGTACCACTGTTGGCCATTCTCTTTCCTGTTCCACTCGCAAATAATGCGACGGAAAAATAACTGTCCACAAACTTCCGTAAGAGCTCTGATTTCTCATATCTTGTCTTCGCAGTCCTTACGTGAAACTGATGTTGGTATCAGTAGTATCGTACTTCTGACTGCTGCAAATGGCGGTTCTCTCAAATTCCTCAATAGTACTTGGCTAAAAGATCGTCTTCTCCCCTTCAGTGATTTCATTTTAAGTTCACGGAGCATTTCCGTAATACACGCGAAGTCTTAGAAGTTACCGTTTAAAAATCTAGCAGTACTCTGAATTGCTTTTCCTTTAATGTGAATCTCGCTGTGGCCGAGCGGTTCTAGGTGTTTCAGTCCGGAACCGCGCGGCTGCTGCGGTCGCAGGTTCGAATCCTGCCTCGGTCATGGATGTGTGTGGTGTCCTTAGGTTAGTTAGGCTTAACTAGTTCTAAGTCTAAGGGACTGATGACCGCAGATGTTAAGTCCCATAGTGCTTAGAGCCATTTGACCCATTTTTAATGTGACCTGTGGGAGATCCCAAACACTCGAGCAGTACTCAAGAATGGATCGTACAAGTATTCTGCATGCGGTTTCCTTTATAGACGAACTACACTTCCCTAGAATTCTCCCCATAAATCGAAGTCGACCATTCGCCTTTCCTGCAATCGATCTTACATGCTAGCTCTATTTCATTCCATTCCACTTTGCACCGTTAACTCCAGATATTTAATAGAGGAGAGTATGTCAAGCAGTGCGCCACTAATACTGCACCTGAATACTATAGGACTGTTTTTAGCCATATTGCTTTTTCGTACATTCGTTAACAGTCTGCAGCGTGGCATCGTCTCAAACGATTTGTGGAAATCTCCCTTTCGCATGGTTCGTAATATATCGTACGAGAAAGGGGCAAGTTAAGTTTTACACAAGTGATGGTTATAAATCAGCGTTCATTTGCTGACATAAGCTTCTCTCCCACAAGGAAATTTATGACATCCGAACTGAGAATTTGCGCAAGAATTCTGCGGCAAACTGACGTTAAGGTTTAAAGTAATAAGACACACAATTGTATTTCGGGACGTTTTATTGTATCACAAACAGTTTTGTTCAGTCAGGCGACAACGAAACTTCGTCAACACTCTTACCAATTAATTTCAATAGAACTGTGCCAAGTCGAAGTCTTTTAGCGAATTTTCAGTGTCGTCTAGTAGTATGGCTATGGCGACTATGGCACTTTTTTTTACATTTGTGATTTCACTTGAAATATATAAAAGTCTTTTCACCAAGTCATTAACGTATTGTTTGGTGTCATAGGCGATGCCCCTTTTTCCATGACTTCATTACGGTGACGTCACGAGCAGAGCGGGAAATTTAAAGAAAGCTTATAAATGATTGTGGATGGTAAAGCTAAAAAATTATACATACACAGCGCAATTTTTAGCACCAGATGACAAGCTGACTGTAAATTTAAAATAATTGCATGGCGTCTCTATAAAGCAAAAAGAAACGTATGGATTGTAGTCAGTTTTTCTGGGTAAAAACAGAAAACTCATAATAATTAATGCTGTTCTTTTGCTGTCATAAAAATATCTCTTTTACAATCTCTACATTTCAGTTTAATAAGAAGTGCACAATCAATCTGACACCTCGCATCCTTATTGTAATGCTCATAATTATTGTTATTGAGTGATAAAGTCATAAGTCCGAAAGACTAAAGGTAGCCCGTGAAAGCTAAGTGAAATATTACGTAAATGTGGTAATAACTGACTTGCAAACAGATAGTAGTCAACTGCATTCAAGTTACGGCATTTTTCTGCAAATTTCTTATAAACTGTAAAAAGCAATTTACATATATTCTTTGACTTAAACTACTCGAACAAGAAGTATGCAGTGTTATGCTCTGCAGCAACTTCCTCCTTTTCATTAGCGCTGTTAAATCTATAGTCTTCGAGCAGTAGCCTTTTGACGTCCTCAAGGGTAATTTGTTGCAGAATGCTGAACACATCAAGGCAAAGTAACTTTTGTGAAAAGAGCATTCAGTAATTGAACAGTAATTCTTAACAGTAATTGAATGGGTTAGTCCAGTGCTTTAAGGAACTCCAACTTCAGAACTTTTAATATATATCCTTTTCTTTCCCTTAAGTTAACAATAAATGCTCTCACTCGGTGTTTGGCAGAAACAGCAGAAATTATTATGTTTTTATTCATTTTTGTCACAGAGGCAGCAACATCAATAACTTGCTCTCCCAATAATATATGGCTCCCCGCAGGTTATGTTTTTATCTGCAAAAACAATCAAATTTCCGGAACAATCATATTAAAAAACAAAAAATGGAAAAAATTGATAGTAACATCCTTAATACTTAAATTTTAAAGCTGAAGATTGTTATATGGGTCCATACGCAAAAATATCTCGATGACTGAAACACACACACACACACACACACACACACAGAGAGAGAGAGAGAGAGAGAGAGAGAGAGAGAGAGAGAGAGAGAGAGGGGGAGAGAACAGAAGCAACTCCAGTGGCTCACTTTCTACTAGTAGCTGCCTCTTATTTATACATATTTTCCGCCTAAGGCAGCAACTGCCGTCTTATTCCGACAAGCAAAAGCACTTACTCTGCAATACTTTCACAATCTCCAAGCATATCACGTATCGCCGACTCGTCAGAAATGCATGTGAACTTTTCTTAGACACGCTGTGACTTTAAAAATGCATAGTCAGTGAGTTTGGTCTTGTTGCTGCCTTTCCAGTGCAATCGGAATGTCAATGCCATATTACACCAAACCGAAGCAAATTCAATGTCGAAAAACAGCGTGAGCCGGCTAGTACTTTACAAAATGGTTTATAGAGACATTAAGCATTATTTAGTTAAGCGTTAGTTATACTGTATAATTAATGTACATTCGTAGTATGATTATTGATTGTCATAAATAATAGAGCCTCATTAAAACAATTGCGAACTTATTTAAAAGACTCTGTCTACTATTCTTGAGTAGTCTTCTGCGAGTAATATAATAAATCTTTTTCTCGACAATATCTTATTATGTTGCAAATCCGACTAGTATCATTTCGAAATTCAGACATGTTCCGGATTTTCGCTTTACGATGCATATAACAAAAGCTGCGAGACACATCAATTTCATATCTTTCGCAACAAATTTTCCCCATTCTCACTGACGATAGCATCAGATTACAGCCTTAAAGATGGAAAAGTACAACGAACATGAGAACAAACGCCGGCCGGTGTGGCCGCGCGGTTCTAGGCGCGTCAGTCTGGAACCACGAGACCGCTACGGTCGCAGGTTCGAATCCGGCCTCGGGCATGGATGTGTGTGATGTCCTTAGGTTAGTTAGATTTAAGTAGTTCTAAGTTCTAGGGGACTGATGACCTCAGCTGTTAAGTCCCATAGTGCTCAGAGCCATTTGAGCCTTTTTTTTTTTTTTTTTGAGAACAAACAGCGTTACAAATAAGTGCTTAAAACAGTGTAATACACAGGTTCTCGCATTTTCTCTGGAAAAATGTGTAAGGAATTTGTTAAATCAACAGTCAAGGTCCCCCATGCGTCGACTTGCAGCGAAAAAGTGAATTTTTTTTCTGCGTTTGCATCTTTCAAACGATCACCGTACTATGGAAAAGAACAGGCAAAATTCTCGCTGAATGGAGTTTTCAGGCCTGTGTTACTGCATTACTTTTTGATGCGACAGCATTAAATACAGATACTACGGATGTGTTTTGATTGAAAAAATATCTCGTCCAAAGATTAGATACGTGAAAGCTTTTTTTAAGGGAAAGATGAACTATAGAAACATAGGACCAATCCGATAAGTCTTGATAATTCACCAAAGAATTGTAGAGAGTTGCAGCTCCTCATAATGAGTTACATCGAATTTTCAGAATTAACTAAGATCTCTCTGACAATTTTGTGCTGCAGGGGCTATCCATCATGTGAGGTAGACGGAGAAAGCTATTCATCGCTTGAAAACGTGCTACGTCCTGCATGTACGAGTACTATCTGTGATATTTGTATTTTTCCATTTTTGGGACAAGCTGACACATTTTTGGGGAAAAATGATACATTTTCTCATGCTGAAGCACGATGTCACCCACCTAGATCTCCATTTCTTTTTATTTTTTGCCAACTTGATGACTTCATATGTTCAAGGTAATTGATTTCACCTGATATCACGACAGTTCAAGATTATTGATGACATCATAGTAAAATGGCTACATTGGATCATCAAGCCAAAACCTCTAGATCCGTACCGAGGTCTGAGGAGTGTGCCAAACACCAAACGCCTAATCCCTAACACTTGGCGCGCAACACCCAACGCCAAATGTCTAACACTTAACGCTTAACCTCTAAAGCCGAACGTCGATCACCTCGTACCTGATCCCTGACGCCGTGAGTGGTATAAATTGAGACCTAAGCTTGCCATCAGTTCACTTGTGACTGAGCATTGCACTTGTTTACATGTCTCTCAACTGATTGGGAGAAAAGTTAGTCTTAAAAATCGAGTGTTGAAATCCTGAACACATATCCACAGTAAACTGGCGTTGCTATATAAAAAGTAACCTGAAACTGACTGCGTACCTAAAAATGTATTTAAATCCTTTTCCCGGCCGATACAGATAATGGAGCAGCAATGCTGTAAGGAGAAGACAAACCAAGATGAAGCCAAAGAACATGATCTGATTAATAAATCATAAGAAAGAGATATTGGAGGATGAGGAGGAGGAGGAGGAGGAGGAGGACAAGAAGAAAATGAATATGATATCGAAGATATTGGTGCTGGTTGTATTGTTGATAATGATGACGAAGTTGATGATGATAACGATAATTACGGAGCTGAAGAGGAGTCAGGGCAGAAAATTATGCGAGAGACATGGGTGAACAGTCAGTATGATTTGTGTCGAACAAGCAGACAAAACATATGATACTGTATACTGCATCAGATTTGAACCGGTATCAAAAGTGTGAAAGATTGATGATTCGCTGATAGATGTCGATGGAGACAATTTAATAATTCACAATGTAAGATACCTTGGAACAGTATGGCCTTATAATTTATTCTTCTGAATCAATTATTTGAAGTAAGGTTGTAATTTTTTTGAGCAGTCAGACTGCGTTGCGCTAGAATACTGTGGGTCAGCGTTGACATGATAAGAAAAAGTAAAGAGAAAGTAGGGTCAGTGCTTTCAGTTTTACTCAGCTGTTTCAAAATCAAATAACGTGGAAGTTTCATCTTCTCAGTCATTCTGTAATTTAAGTACAGACACACTCATTTAAATAAAGAAGTTTCAACGTCCTGAGAAGAGTTACACAATACGAGATTTCAGAATTACGGTAAAATTCTGAAGGCTGCCAATGCTCATGAGCAAAGATACGTCAACTACAGACAAGTAAATTTCAACATAGGCTATAAATATATGCATATCGTTGAGCCTGCATTAGATAAAATTAGTGGATCATTATTGACAAATGATACACACATATCGGCCTGGGAGAGAAGGCAGTTCCAGATTCTAATCCAACTGTGATTAATGTTGGACGCAAAAAAACTCTCTAAGTTTTCTGAGAGAATAAGATGCAATTCTAGAAGCGCGAACTTTCTCAGACCCATTTCTCAGACACTGGGACAATTATTCTGAAAGAAGAAGACGACAGAACAATACGAAGACGCTAAAGCAGGAGATGGAGAAATTGAGGGATAAGTGGACGTTAAAAATATATACTGCAGCTCTGATTACGATGAGGGAGATGATGTTCACAGTTGGGAGACGTTGTCCGACAAATCACCAACGGATATCAACTGGGACCCAAATGAATTAGCACAGCAGTTAGTTTGCTTGCTAGCTTTTAAAGTGACTGGCAGTAAATTCCAGTGACAGTGAACTGCTATCTGTTGAACTTTGAGAACCATCAATCATTGTTGGAAATTTACAGTGTCTGCTGTTGAACAGTAAAAACTTATTCTGCTGTTAATAATTTTTATAGTTACGCATAATTCTACTGTTTGATTAGCTGAGAATACATTATTTTATGTGAAGACATAAAGGACTATTTTAACATGAGTTAATTTTAAAATTTCTTGCTATCATCCACAACAAATACAGTGAAACAATTTGTAAAAGAGCGTTAAATACTGAAATATCTCCCTACTACCCTTAGATCAGTTAACTGCAATAATACCTCTAATCCAAAGTGAAATATTGTGAACAATTGGAAAAGTAAATCTTCTTGAACTGAAAATTGTAGCGAGTAAGGACAAAGATATTCTCTTTAATAACTGTACGCTTTAGAGACTTCTGTGATTCAGAAAACTGAAGCTGTTACTACGTTGGATTACTGTTCCAGTACTGGTTATTCACATTGCAAGTGTATCTAGGATTATACTTTCTATTAAATCTGTTCTGTCTACCTTTGTTTGGGTAGAAGTTGTTCCTGTTCCCATTTTGTCTGGGGTTACTTGCATGTGCATTATTACAGTTGTGGAGCATTAGACGATTAAAATTTGTTTCGTGTGTCTGTTGATTATCAACACAACCAGTATCAGAGTGAGTGCATAAAACCTGCCAGATCTGGATTTCATGTCTTCTCGAATCAAATCTATTGAGTCGAAGACAGACATAAATTCTTCAAGCTTTTCCTCTGAGAGGCGAATTAATCTTTCCTGGATATCTTTTGGTAATTTCGCCTTCCGTAACCGTAATATATACCTCTGGGTGACAGGTAATTAGGTAATTCTCAATGTATCGAAGCAAGGTTCTGGTTTTCAAGAGAATATTTCGAAATTACATACTTCCTTAGGCCCTCTTGGTCTCCATGAGGCCAAGATCTGGAGAGGAATACCTTTCACAATGTAGGAAGGTTCCATAATGTCCACAGCCCACAACGCATCGTCTTGTATGTATCCACACACGTAACGAATATTTCGGGTTTCGGTCCATGATCCTACTAAAACTCTTCTAAGTGCTCGGATAAAACCTGCAGTATTTACTATTTTCTTACCCGTTGTAGACGCCTAGAATTGCCGGTGTTTTGGAAACTTTTCTTCTACCAACATTATAGTGTAAACATTTGTGAGTTCAGACACACCGTTCGCGGAATTTGCGTTGTTGCCAAACAGACGATACATGCGTACTTGTCACGTTCAGAACCTGGGGGTCAAGATTTGTTGTGACGCCGCCCCGTGCAAGTCAGTTTGACATTCTGTTGCTGCCCCCCCCCCCCCCCCCACCGGACCTGTACTGTCACCTGCGTGACTGTCTCAATTGATTGGTTAATTTTTCCCCACCATTGCGAGAAGTCTGATCCCAGTTGGTTCTTTACTTCTTGCAGATCTTTTACAAGATGCTTTCTGCTGGCCAACTGATTATTGTAGGACAGATTTACCACTGCATCAGGACTGCCTTTTTCGAATTACTGGGCAACTCCTTGTTCCTTAGCCTTAGTCCAAGCATCTAATTTGGTCGAAAAATAAATTTTATGTTCTTCGAACTTCTGTTCGATTAACCGTTAACAACCCATGGACAAACTCTTACGGTTCTGGGTAATTGCCCTACCGTTGTCTCAATTGTATCTCTTCATGTCACATTACCTGTACTTCCTGGGTGACCTTTTCTAACTCGTGTGGGGATTTCTCCTGAGCCCTAAACAACTGCAGCTATCTCATTAACCATGTGTTCCTTTTTTTGAACTATTTCAGTAACCTGTGTCGTGATCTGGGCAAAATCCTCTTTCATGGGTGAAGTCTCAGTTGTTGCAGAATCTTGGCTAAAGGATTAACTACTGCTTCACTCATTTACTACTGGTTCCTTAATTTCCTCCTATTTCTTAACTGGATGAACATTAAATTGCTGTTCATGTCCCATTTTGAACTGTACCCAAGTCCTCACCAAAACACAAAGGTTCACTGCATAAACATCTACTCCTTCATGACAGAGACACACTATTACAAATAGCACACAACTTATTCTTAACACGGTGCAATGAAAAAGTCCTGGGAAGGATACTCATATATTAAACTGTATCATTACCTCTGAAGATTATACAAACAGAGACTTATGATGCGGACATCTAATACACAATGTACAGTATACCTATTCAGAACAAAGCTCCATACTACCCTTAGCAACAACAGCTCTAATCTAAATAGAAACATTGTGAACAGTCTGAATAAGTAATCTCCTTGACTTGAAAATTGTATCAACTAATGGCGACGGGAAGAGGGGGAAGATGGGAAGCTATCTTCTCTAACAATCGCACATTTTAGAGACATCTGTGACACAAATAATTAAACCTGCTCATCGGTTTAATGCCTTCCCTGTAACTTCAAGAGAAATAGGAAAATTTACTGTCCAACTGTTCTGATTAAGTCTCCTAGTTCAACCGTGTCTGCAACATCGCTTGGAAATTATAAGTCAGCTTGTACTGGAAGCTTCACAAAATCGTCACCTTCATAGACCATTTGTGTGGTAATACATCACTACCGATGGAAAGTGGATGGCAGTCGTCATATTGCCATAAAAATAAGAGCTTCATAGAGATAAAAATATTTTCAAAATTGAATATGAATATTTGTGAAGGTTCTAACTATACATCCATTCTTCATCGATCCGCACGATCTACGAACCGTTGAGATATCAGGGATGTGTATATTTCGATCTAAAAATTTAGAACTTCAGTATACTTTTTGGAGTAATTAAAAAAGTATATTCCTGAAGAAGCAGTACACTTTTGACCTACACATTTGAATCGATTTCGTTGATAATTAGCTCACAGTAATTTCATGAAGAAAAGAAAAGTTAAAAATCATACAATAGTGACTGCCAACAATTCCTAGGTTTACAAACGAATCTGTTGTTGTTGTGGTCTTCAGTCCTGAGACTGGTTTGATGCAGCTCTCCATGCTACTCTATCCTGTGCAAGCTTCTTCATCTCCCAGTACTTACTACAACCTACATCCTTCTGAATCTGCTTAGTGTATTCACCTCTTGGTCTCCCACTACGATTTTTACCCTCCACGCTGCCCTCCAATGCTAAATTTGTGATCCCCTGATGCCTCAGAACATGCCCTACCAACCGGTCCCTTCTTCTTGTCAAGTTGTGCCACAAACTCCTCTTCTCCTCAATTCTGTTCAATACCTCCTCATTAGTTACGTGATCTCCCCATCTAATCTTCAGCATTCTTCTGTAGCACCACATTTCGAAAGCTTCTATTCTCTTCTTGTCCAAACTATTTATCGTCCATGTTTCATTTCCATTCGTGGCTACACTCCATACAAATACTTTCAGAAACCACTTCCTGACACTTAAATCTATACTTGATGTTAACAAATTTCTCTTCTTCAGAAGCGCTTTCCTTTCCATTGCCAGTCTACATTTTATATCCTCTCTACTTCGACGATCATCAGTTATTTTGCTCCCCAAATAGCAAAACTCTTTTACTACTTTAAGTGTGTCATTTCCTAATCTGATTCCCTCAGCATCACCCGACTTAATTAGACTACATTCCATTATCCTCGTTTTGTTTTTGTTGATGCTCATCTTATATCCTCCTTTCAAGACACTGTCCATTCCGTTCAACTACTCCTCCAAGTCCTTTATTGTCTCTGAGAGAATTACAGTGTCATCGGCGAACCTCAAAGTTTTTATTTCTTCTCCATGGATTTTAATGCCTACTCCAAATTTTTCTTTTGTTTCCTTCACTGATTGCCCAATATACAGATTGAATAACATCGGGGAGACGCTACAAACCTGTCTCACTCCCTTCCCAACCACTGCTTCCCTTTCATGCCCCTCGAATCTTGTAACTGCCATCTGGTTTTTGTACAAATTGTAAATAGCCTTTCGCTCCCTGTATTTTACCCCTGCCACCGTCAGAATTTGAAATAGAGTATTCCAGGCAACATAGTCAAAAACTTACTCTAAGTCCACAAATGCTAGAAACAGAAAGGAATCTAGACACAATAAAATCGACCATCTAGTCTGTGAGGTAAGGGGCGAGTTGTGGCGCCCTGCAAATATTCTAAGTTTGGAGCTGGCGTGGCCATGCGGGCCGCTCGGCAGGCCGACCGAGTGGTGCCAGACAAGAGGTGTAGCCCCAGCGCGTGGTCCAGCCACCGCGTGACTGAGAATTCCATCGTGTCTATGAAGGAGACATGAAGAGAGTGCCAAAGATGGCGGACTTTATGGATACTCAATAGCAGACATTTCACAGTTCATATAGAAATTAATAGTAGCCAAATGAATCATGATATCTCAAAAAGAAACATGTACATTACCATTATTTGCACTGGGTTTCTGATGGTGTAATCAGACTTTCAATATATTTAGTAACTTAATGTTTAGTATCTGACGATAAATTATACAAGTAACACCCAGCAACGAATTTCCAAAATCTAAACTGTTCATCCGATATTGTCGATCGATGTGTCTTCAGAAAGCTATTAGTGTAAACCTAAATTGTTATAAATTACAGGCATGTAACTTGAATAGTACATGAGTTATTGGAGGTCAAATTGGCCGGTTACCATCGATCGCGTCAGGCCATAAGTACTCCACAGTTACACGAAAAAATGGTAGCAGCATCTTTATAAATATATTTATTCGTGTATGTCTTTCTTTACATCCAATATATACTATTCATGAAGAAATTGGTCAAATATTTGCTGTGTTGAAAAAGCACATAGACATTAGGCTACAGGCCTACTTTGTTTCTAATCCTTTTATATATGTTTATTTAATTTTTTTATGTATTTAATAATGTATGTTAGAGCGTGTTTAATGTTCAACCGTAGGAATATTTACGTAATTTCAAGTTATTTAAATGTAAATCCAGTATTTCGAAGGTGTCTTATTATGTTTGTGAGTGTGCGTTGGGTTGGAGACAGGACGGGAGCGTCCTAGCCAATCACAGCGATCGTTTCCTACAAGGACACGTAGAGAGACGTATCGAGGTTGGGAGAAGATCATCGTTTCTGGAGAGGACACGAGGTAGCTCTCAACAGTGCGGCGCAAGGGGCACGACGGGAGAGGACATGAGAGAGTGTTGGACACTACGGCGCAGCGGGTGCACGTTCGCGGGAAAGACTGGACGTGGAGCAGCGATGTAGAGTCACGGTAAAGACTTGGAGAGTGGAGTAGTTTGTGTGTGGTTGCGAGAGATAGAAATATTTCGTAGTGCCGACTTGTGCACTTATGAGATTTCCGTGGATTCTGCAATGAAGACGTAGTATTTGTTTAGAAGTGAATATCTCATGAGTTATGTTGTTGCTCATAACCAATTACGTGATGTAGGAATCTATTGTTTCCCTGTTATTCAAATTATATTTTATTTAATTGCTGGACCATCGACATCAATAAGTGTTTTACAGTAATAAAGGGCATTCTTAAAAGTACTTCTTATATCGTACCCATCGTTTAAAGTCGTTAAAATAGTACCTGCCGAATTAATAGCAATATTTCATTTATAAATTTCTATATCACATTCAAAATTCGAAATTGCTGAGTGATAGGAACCTTCGACCGCTTGATTCATGTGTATATTCATATTGTATACTGTAGACTCAGCAAAAATTGGCTTGGAATGCGGCAACTACGCATCCCAGGCCTTAGACAACGAAACCAGCGAAAAATTTTATTATTTCAACTCTGAGTCTGACTGTACGTAGTTGAGGGCAACACCATTTCATTTTATTTTGAAGCCCGTAAGTCCAACCTCTCAAAAAGTCTACGTCAGTTCCTTTTTGTAGATTGTCATTTCAAGTGGTAAATGCCATAACGTAAACGGTAGTGAGCACTTTCGCAGGCGAATCGACTCGTGATTTTTTAAGCTTTCCCCCTACCACCAGCTATATATATATTTTTTAAATTTCCCTTCGATTTTCAGATTCCCCGCCTTGATCTTAATGAAGTCGTCGAAAAAAGAGGCAAGACATGTAGCGTCACAGGTAAGTCATCATTGAAAAAGGGGCGTAACCTACGATATAATCAAAACCGTAACGATCTTGGTCAAGATCAGTGACATTGGTAATGTGACGACATAAATGTAAACAAAGTGTCAGTCGTCATAGCTATACTGCTTCATCTAATTATGTTCAGTCAACGGTACTGGCAGTGACGTAATAAACATATCAAAATAGAGCTGTGTTAGTTCTTATTAACATTAAGATAAATCAGCTGTGGAGCACAAAATGATCAAAGTCAACGTTATGACATTACAGGTGTTGGTCTGTAGCTTTGTTGTGCCAGTGTTTCAATCCATATCATATACAGGTATCACCGTACTTTTACAACACTTGCAATATTGGAACTTATAATTGTGATCTGTTTTGTTTCATTCTTTCCCATACTAGGGCCGGTTGAAACAGTGATCAGGGTTATTTAAAACACACGCAAATAATACAAAATATAGTATTGCAACATGTTTCATTTACCATTAATTCTAATTATATGCATAATTATGGCATCATATGATAACATTAATCAATCTTAATGGTTTTAATGCTTATAAAGGCATTTCTAAATAATAAATTAAAACATTTCTTCAATTAAATAAACATAGCCTACAGAGTGAACTAAAATCGAACGTTCCTTCAATCAATTAAACATTTAGCTTATGGATCAATCTGAGTATTCTGAGTCACAGTAGCGGCAAACACAGCTAAGACCACCTTCTGTGCATTATTCGTGAGCCCACTGTTTACAAGTAGTGCAATGAATCCACTTTTCTCCGTAGATGCTCTCTGAATATGCTGATAAGCAAACAGTACATGGCTTTCTTCATTTTCTGATGATCTACATCTACATCTACATCTACATTGATACTCCGCAAGCCACCCAACGGTGTGTGGCGGAGGGCACCTTACGTGCCACTGTCATTACCTCTCTTTCCTGTTCCAGTCGCGTATGGTTCGCGGGAAGAACGACTGCCTGAAAGCCTCCGTGCGCGCTCTAATCTCTCTAATTTTACATTCGTGATCTCCTCGGGAAGTATAAGTAGGGGGAAGCAATATATTCGATACCTCATCCAGAAACGCATCCTCTCGAAACCTGGCGAGCAAGCTACACCGCGATGCAGAGCGCCTCTCTTGCAGAGTCTGCCACTTGAGTTTATTAAACATCTCCGTAAAGCTATCACGGTTACCAAATAACCCAGTGACGAAACGCGCCGCTCTTCTTTGGATCTTCTCTATCTCCTCCGTCAACCCGACCTGGTACGGATCCCACACTGATGAGCAATACTCAAGTATAGGTCGAACGAGTGTTTTGTAAGCCACCTCCTTTGTTGATGGACTACATTTTCTAAGCACTCTCCCAATGAATCTCAACCTGGTACCCGCCTTACCAACAATTAGTTTTATATGATCATTCCACTTCAAATCGTTCCGTACGCATACTCCCAGATATTTTACTGAAGTAACTGCTACCAGTGTTTGTTCCGCTATCATATAATCATACAATAAAGGATCCTTCTTTCTATGTATTCGCAATACATTACATTTGTCTATGTTAAGGGTCAGTTGCCACTCCCTGCACCAAGTGCCTATCCGCTGCAGATCTTCCTGTATTTCGCTACAATTTTCTAATGCAGCAACTTCTCTGTATACTACAGCATCATCCGCGAAAAGCCGCATGGAACTTCCGACACTATCTACTAAGTCCTTCCTGAGTGATATTCTTACGTTTTTAAATTTTTTTTACCTTTTCCTTCATCCAATCTTTTCTTAGCTTGCTTAGCCTTGGTCCGTTTCTGTCTTGTTTCATGTTCTTTTCTTTGCTCTTCTTTCTGTGGTGTAAACAGCATAAATTGTAGACTTTAAAGTTTTTCGCCCTTTAGGCCCGCAATGTTTCCTAGGGGGAGCTTTCGGCAATGGCCGTAATGCTTACGGTGTAAACAAAATAACATCATTAGAAATTGTTTGTGCACTTGTAGACGGTCTAAGTTAAGTTTCCTGAATGATAATGTTGCTGCGAAGTCTAGGTGGTGCAGCCCTATTTAAAGTTTCTTGACGTTCGTCGATGTTTTCTTGCTTGGTTGTTGGAACAGGTGAGTTACTGATAGCCAGTTGTTGAACCGTTGACTCTGACACTCCAGACTCAGCTGTAATTTCGGGATTATGTCTGTCCGTTAAAAATGAAGGTGCAAAATCGAGCTCAGTAAACAGCTCCCGATTATATGGGGAAATTCCCGTTTTGCAAAAGACGGCTTGAATTTTGGAAGATGTCAGAGCGAGGGCATAGCAGACGCTACAATCTCCAGAATGTCATAAATCGACATTGTTTTTTCTGGATGGCTTCGCACCCACGCATCATAGGTCGAGTTGGCAGCCTTCTTCAAAGATCCATGTGCAGATCGATCAAGTGGCCGGAGTTTGTGAGAGCAATAGGGAAGGAAGGACAGTAAGAAAATCCCATTGTTCTTGTAAAACTGCCGTGCGTTAATATTAACATGTGAGGAGTGGTTATCAAATTTGACTAAACTTCATGAGATGGAGATACATTTGCGTGCTTCTTGAAGTGTTCCTGGAAATTAATGTATGATTCGTCCTGCATCCAACCAGAGGAATTTGCTGTTCCAGTAGACCCTACTGGCCAATCCATAACAAAACAGCCTTGGAAAAATGAAGAATGGAGGAATAACATTACCAATGGCGTTTGCTGCAGAAGTTGCTGTCACTGAAGTACCTACTTGACGAGCACCACGTCTAGCTACAACTCTGTCTGGTACTTCAACGGTTGTTATGCCTGTTTCATCGGTGTTGTAAGTGTGTTGGGGTTCAATGTTATGATGGTCCATGACAGTGACCAGACAGTCATATAAAATATTGACGTTGGTTTTATTAAAGCTAATAGCTCTGGACAAGTTTTTTCCTTGCGCGGCGTGTACGGACAGTTCAGGGTTTTGTCTCATAAACATCCAAAACCATTCTACTGTGGCTGCCCACTTCGTACATAGTAGTGCCTGCTGCATCAGCATCCCACTTCACGTCCAGCCAACACGGGATGCCTGCATCACAGGGTGTATATCCATCAGGAAAACCTATATCGACTGTAATGTCAACACAAATACTTACCGGTGGCCACAACTCAAGACAACATCAGGTCTCCACCAACGGCCGCGGGGACAGCTACCCACTCGCGGAGCCCGCAGAACAGCTTCGCCGGATGTCGCAGCTAGCCCAGTACACTGATACGCTAGGCATGTGATCACAAATAGTTCCGGCAGATACGTCCGCCAAACGGGCTTTATAGGGTGGCGCACTGCCAGCAAAGGGCAGTTCGACGCACCACTTGAAAGTATGCAGAGCTGTTGCCACAGCCTGACGCCTCTTAAGCTGGTGGTTCTCTTGCAGATGGACTTGGTATAGTCGACAAACATCTTGACATTGTAGAATTGTTTTATTGTGATCTCTCCCCTTGAAAAGACGGTTTTTTTCTATTATTATCTGTTATTTGATATTTGTGACAATCCGCAGCTGGGATCGAGTCTGTAGTTCTTTTGAAGATTGTATTATTGTTTCGTTTTGGTGAGTCCAATAAATTGTTTTCAGACTTGTGTTTTCCGCATTTCTATTCTGCTAGCGCAGATACTACACATTTCTCACCAGCCATTTCCTTGTCGTCCCAAGTTCGCGGTCACGACAAATTATACGTAATGGTAAGTTCGTACGCCAATTCTCTCAACTCTTTCTTAGATAGTTCAAGATACTCATCTGCACAATTAATCAAATATGTTAATAATTCTTGCTCCTGTTCTTCATTACATACTCTGTTGTGTGCTCTGCATCCCATAGCTTCAGTATCCTCACCAGGTGCATCTCACTTTCGCATACATCTCAGTAGAGAACAGCGATTTATTCCATGCATGTCCACTGCTATTCGTAGTGAGTTTCCAGCTTTTGCCTATTCATATGCATCTTTATACCTCGACAAATCAATATCCCCTCTGGATATCTTTCTCACCCAAACTCTAGGCATCTGCCAAACAAAACAAAAATAATATATTGACTGTTTCAATCATACCCACAAATTGTTTCAACCATCTCCAGCCCCATGTTGGGTAAAAGGTTATAACAACACATTAAAAGAGTCATTATTCCGAACTCTACAAGCTACATAAAAGTCACAAACACATACCCAATATTTTGAATTAAATAAAATACGCGATATTAGCATAAATGTCAAAAAAAATACTTTTGGCAATGTGAACGCAATAGGACCTCCTATTGGGAGTAGCGCAGCACTGAGATTCGCGTTCAGACCAGGCGCCCGATTTGTTGCCCCATTGCACCCCCACTCTCTGTGTAACCGTTCCAGAGATATTTACTTTGTTTCACCCGTCCTTTGTTTCAACCGCATCCAGTCTACCCTACTGCGAAAGCAATGTCTAGGAGTCCTCTCTGGAAAATCTTGATCTTGGGACTTTTTTGTTTTCAACTCGTTCATCGCGCGGACCACAGGGGGAACGCTTGGTACCCCAGACCGTAGATGAAACCCCCAGGAGCGGGTTTGGTGGGCGCGGACCGCAGAGGGAACACCTAGAACCGCAGAGGACGGAAAACGGAGCAGCAACGCTCCAGCAGGTCGCAGGGAATGGGCGCGGACCACAGAGGAAGCGCCTGCAGCCGTTGGTGGAGGGGGAAGGCCATAGGCATAAATACTGGACCAGGTCCACTCAAGGAGCAGTCTCAGGTCGCACATGATGAAGGTTACGAGCTACGTGGCCGAAATATCGTGCAAGTACGACGCTGATGTCCGGCAGAACACCCGACAACCCAAGATGTCATTAGATCGCTGGGAAAGCCTGAAGAGTTACAGGTTTAATTCAAATTACTTTGTGTGTTTGTGTGCTTGCGTGGTAAAAAATTTTTCGGATCTTTGAGTATTTTCGAATTAGAAAGGGGTAGTATCAAATTTTAATAATGGTAGAGTGTAACATCCCGTAGGCGGTTGTCATTTGTACTAAGACATCGGTAGGCTCGCATTGTAATATCTGTATAGTGGCGCAGTCGTGGTCATTTGATTGCTTAGTTCGTAAGTAATTGTTCATATATCGCAGCTCAATCTGGCGCTGATGACGCAACTGTTCAGTCGCATATTGCTGTTTTATTTGTCGCAACTCAATACGTCCAGATATTAGCAGTAGGATGAATAAGGTGTGTGCGTGCTGTGTGCGGGCGCAGGAGGAACTGGCCGCGGTTCGCGAGCAGCTGAGCGTGCTGTTGGCCACGGTCAGTCGCCTTCAGGCTGCTGCCTCGAGGTGCAGCGACGGCGGAGGGTCTGGCACGTCGCTTGAGACACCCCAGGTGCTGCGTCCGCTGACTCAGCCGCCGAGGCACTTTCTAGCGTACTCGGCGCTTTGGGGCCGCCCTCACCTCAGGGTGAGTGGCGGACTGCAACGCGCTGGCCGGAGTGGCTGTGAGGTTCTAGGCGCTGCAGTCTGGAACCGAGCAACCGCTACGGTCGCAGGTTCGAATCCTGCCTCGGGCATGGATGTGTGTGATGTCCTTAGGTTAGTTAGGTTTAATTATTTCTAAGCTCTACGCGACTGATGACCTCAGAAGTTAAGTCGCATAGTGCTCAGAGCCATTTGAACAATTTGACTGCAACGCGTTCGTGTCGCTCGAGGCGCAGGGTCAATGTGGAGGCTGGCCGGCTGGCCTCGCCCGTTCATCCTGTCAGTGGGCAGGTGGCCGCTCCTTCAGCGGGGCCCGAGCAGGCACACGGGAGCAAAGGCTTGCTGGTTATTGGGAGCTCCAACGTTAGGCGGGTGATGGAGTTCCTTAGGGAAATAGCGAACAGGGCTGGAAAGAATTCCAATGTGCACTCGGTTTGTCTGCCGCGGGGCCTCATCCAAGGTGTGGAGGCGGGCTCGCTTGCAGCTATCGAGCGTACGGGGTGCAGTCGTCTGCAAGTAGTTGCTCACGTCGGCACCAATGATGCCTGTTAATGTTCATATTATTTCCTCCTCCCAAGACGCTGTCCGTTCTGTCCAGTTGCTGTTTAACGTTCTTTGCTGACAGAATTACAGTGTCATCGGTTAACCTCAAAGTTTTTATTTTTTCTCCCTGAACTTTAATTCATACCCTAAATCTTTTTTTGTTTCATTTACTGCTTGCTGAACGTACAGATTGTATGCCGTCGGTGAAAGGCAACAACCCTGTCTCAGTCCCTTCTCAATCACTGCTTCCCTTTCATGCCCCTCGACTCTTACAATTTCCGTATTAGCTGTAAACAGCCTTTCGCTTACTGTCTTTTACCCCTGATACATTGATCATTTCAAGGACAGTATCCAGTCAATATTGTCAAAAGCTTTCTGTAAGTCTACAAATCCTATAAACGTAAATTTGGATTTTCTTAACTTGTCTTCTAAGGTAAGTAGTAGAGTCAGTATTGCTTCGCGTGTCCCTACGTTTCTCCGGAATCAATGACTTGTTAAACTGACAGTTCGCTAATATTCATACTTGTCAGCAACTACTTTCTTTGCAGCTGGAACTATTACATCCTTCTTGAAGTCTGAGGGTATTACGCCTGTCTCATACAATGGAAGAGTTTTGCCACCGGTTGGCTCTCCCAAGGCTATCAGTAGTTCTCACGGATTTTCGTCTACTCAAGGAGCCTTTCGGCTTAGGTCTTTCAGTGTGCTGTCAAATTCTCCACGCAGAATCATATCTCCCATCTCATCTTCTTCTACGTCCTCTTCTATTTATATAATACTGAAGACAAGTCCATCTCTCTCTTGTATAGACACTATATATGTTTCTCCCACCTTTCAGCTTTCCCTTCTTTGCTTAGGACTGGTTTTCCATCTGTGCTTCTGAGATTCGTACTGCTACTTCTCCTTACTTCTAAGGTCCCTTTCATTTTCCTGTAGGTGGTATATACCTTTCTCCAAGTGAAATATGATTCGCAATCGTTACATTTGACCTCTAGTCATTCCTGATTAGCCATTTTTTACTTACTGTCACATTTTTCCCGGGACTTATTTCAAATAAAGTGGCTATCTACACATCCATTTATAATGAAAGATAGCCTGAAAAATCTAATAAGCTACAAGAACTGCTTCGAGGAACAACATCCATGGAATATTTACAGAAAACATGCAGGAGGTAATGCTACGTGCTGATTCATTAAGACAGTACACAAAAAGATTCTCTTAACTAGTGCAGTCTTGATTGGAAAGGCATGACCAGTTATGCCGTACATCACCTATGCCACTTTCTACAGAATCGTGGTTAAACTGAGGAACTTTTTTATCAGTTTATTACAGCTAGGGGATTTTGCAATAGTTGTTCATTATATTACAGTAAAAATGTTTATCTTTTGTTACCCACAATACAGCACGATTATGTGATGATGTTACAGGCTTTCAGGGGTGATGGCGAGGATGAGAGGAGTAATTGTAAAAATTTGAGACAAGGGGCTCTGGTCCAGGTACCACCGAGTCGAAAGTTATAATCGAAAATCCTTCAGATACCTCTGACAAAGGAATACATGTACCACTGCTATTGTTGTTAAGTCTGTGGGGTAGGCAAATTTCAGAAGTTTAAGTGTGGACCAAAACTAGAAAAACTGTCCATTAAACGTCCGTATCTTAAAACCTATGAGGACTTGTTCATTTTTCGCTACAGTGAGACACACCTCATCTTCTGAGCAAGTGCTCACTGCTCGTAAGGTTTCAATTTTAGAGTGCATATTTACTGGATTGTCTTTTTTTGTCCCTACTACCTCCTTCCAAAATATGGCAAGCGAAGGGATTGCAGTAGAAATACGTTTCACTGTATCGAATGCGAACAAGTGCTCAAAGTCCTTGGGATACGTGTTTTAGAGCTCGTGTTTATTAGATATTTTTTTCTTGTTTTTGTCCATACTATCATCTCTGAAAGTATCTTACTCTACAGTCTTAGCAGCAATAGTACCGGTACATATATTCCACTATCAGTTGCATCAGAACGATTTTCGATTACAATTTCCGACCCAATCGTTTCCGAACCGTGTTCCTTAACTCAAACTGATGCATTTATCTTTTACGTCATCCGTGATAGTTTGTAACGTCGTCACTGAATCAACCTGTAATTTTATCCGACTGTACGCTTTTAGTTACCTTAATCGTATTTAATAGTGTATCGATCTGATACGTATGCAGCAGTGACACCAAACGAGTCTACGACACGAACATACTTTTTGTGGCAGCTGTATCCCTTTCGTTATCTACATTAGCGCCGTTCACGTGATGACTCTACCGACACTATAGTGTAATTTTTAGCTGTCTTTGATGATGCCTAGCTGATTTTGTTTGTATCTCTTAACGATGCCACTATGTCTTTATTATATTGGGATATCTTTTAAAGAAGTATTCTCCATCACATTTTTCAGGGAATTTCTTCTGCATGTCAGAAAGTAATTCTTCTCACTACGTTATAATTATTGAGGAAAAGCTGAAGACTGTCCATTAGTTGTATTTGGTCTCCCTTTTTCTGCAGATCTGAAAGTGGGCACCACTGACCGAAATCGACAGCCTGAGGAGAAACTTTTGTGATCAAAGGCTGGAACAAAAGGATCACTATTGGGTGGTGGACTCTGGAATAGTGTTTACTTAGCTTCACAGTGTCTAACGATGCTTTGAGTGAATAACTAAGCAGTGGTACTGACATACAGCTTCCTCGGATATCATACACTAACTGTCCGAAGCAAAGGACTGATTAGGTAAATCCTTCCTTGTGATCCAACTGTCAAGTAACATGTATTTCCAACTGTACTAATAGAAATTTTAACACCAACAATAAAACAATGAACGCTGTATTTCCTCTCACTCAGTAGATTGCAACCAGCGCTGCTTGAACGTTCACCACTTTTCTTTAATCAGGAAGGTGTCCTGACTCTGGATGCGCCGGCCCGTTCTTCCAGCGGAGCTATCTCAGCCGGTGAATAGCTTTCCGCCTGGCTGCTGGCTGACGGCCGACGCCTCCAACGTCTCCGCAAAGAGTCGCGACGCCAACGAATCCAGAGAGGCGGCGCAGATTACTCCGCGGAAAAGCTGGGCACCTAGCCACGGAAACACGGAAGAGTACTCCGCCGAAAGCATTCGCGTCTCCATGACGTTTCACAGTCGGAAGACATGGAACAGCACTTGCTAACCTCAACATTACTTCACGCTGGTGCCGTCTTATTCATTTGTCCCCTTCCTGTCTGTACGAGGAAACACCGAGCATATGCTGAATTGGGACACCTTATTTCTAGATACTGTAGCTTAATTCCCTGCGACATTGCTGCGATGTGAAACAGCCAAATTTATTTCTCAATTTTAGGTACCTACTGATGCAGTTACTACGAGGGGGCATTCAGTAAGCAATGCAACATAATTCTTGCCTCTGCCAGTTTCAGTTGAAAAAATGGGGAATTTGCAGTGGGACATCGTGAAGTATTCCCGCTTCATCCCCCATAGCATCATGTAGTAAGTGTAGACCAGATATGTCTCAGATTCAAAGATACAGTATCGCCAGCAATAGATAGATTCATGTCGCATAAGTTAATAAGAGACGGTACTGATCCACCATAGTACACAAAACACGTCAGAACACTGCTGCAGAAGCAAAGAAAAAAACAAGCCAAATTCAGAAGAACGGAAAATCCCCAAGACTGGCTAAGTTTCGCAGAACCTCAAAATTTAGTGCGGACGTTAATGCGAGATGTATTTAATCGTTTCCACAATGAAACATTGTCTCAAAATATGGTAGAAAACTCAAAGCGATCCTGGTCATATGTAAAGTACACCAGCAGAAAAAAAAAAAAAAAAAAAAAACTGTCAATACCATCACTGCGCGATAGCGATGGAAATGTTACCGATGATAGTGCCACTAAAGCGGAGTTACTAAATACAGTTTTCCGTAATTCCTTCACGAAAGAAGACGAAGTAAATATTCCAGAATTTGAAACCAGAACAGCTGTTAGCATGAGTGACATAAAAGTAGATATCTTAGGTGTTACGAAACAACTCAAATCACTTAAGAAAGGCAAGTCTTCCGGTTCAGATGGTATACCAATCAGGATCCTTTCAGAGTATGCAGACACAATAGCGCCTTTCTTAGCAATCATATACAACCGCTCACTTGACGAAAGGTCTGTTCCTAAAGATTGGAAAATAACAAAGGTCACACCAATATTCCAGAAAGGAAATAGGAGTAACCCATTGAATTAGAGACCCATATCACTGACCTCAATTTGCGGTAGGATTCTGGAGAATATACTGTACTCTAACATTATGAATCACCCTGAAGAAAATGAAATTGATACAGAACCAACAGGGATTCAGGAATTATCGTTCTTGTGCAACACAGCTAGCTCTTTATCCCATGAAGTAATGAGTGATGTCGACAAGAGATCTCAGATCAATTCCACATTCCTAGATTCCCAGAAGGCTTTTGATACCATTCCTCACAAGCGACTATTAATCAAATTGCGTGCATATGGAGTATCATCACAATTGTGTGACTCGTTTCCTGATTTCCTCTCAGAGAGGTCACAATTCGTAGTGATAGACGATAAATCATCGAGTAGAACAGAAGTCGTATCTGGCGATCCGCCAGGTAGTGTCATATGCCCTCTGCTGTTCCTGATTTACATAAATGATCTAGGTGATAATCTGAGCAGCCCCCTTAGATTGTTTGCAGATCACGCTGCAATTTACCGTCTAATAAAATCATCAGATGATCAATTCCAATTACAAAATGACCTAGAGAGACTTTCTGTATGGTGCGAAAAGTGGCAATTGGCACTAAACAAAGAAAATTGCGAGGTCATCCACATGGGTACTAAAAGAAATCCGATAAATTCTGGGTGTACTTTAAATCTCACAAATCTAAGGGCTGTCAATTCGACTAAATACTTTGGAATTACAGTTACGAACAACTTTTTTTAACTGGAAAGACCACATAGATAATATTGTGGGGAAGGCGAAACAATGACTGCGCTTTGTTGGCAGAACTCTCAGAAGATGCGACAAACCCACTAGAGAGACAGCCTACATTACACTTGTCCGTCCTCTTCTGGAATACTGCTGCGCGGTGTGGGGTTCTTACCAGGTAGGATTGACGGAGGACATCGGAAAGTGCAAAGAAGGCCAGCTCGTTTCGTGTTATCGCGCAATAGGGGTGAGAGTGTCATTTATATGATACGCGAGTTGGGGTGGCAGTCATTGGAACAAAGGCGGTTTTCTTTGCAGTGAGATCTATTTACGAAATTCTAATCACCAACTTTCTCTTCCGAATGCTAAAATATTTATTTGACACCTACCTACGTAGGGAGAAATGATCATCGTAATAAAATACGAGAAATCAGAGCTCGACCGGAAAGATTTAGATGTTCCTTTTTCCAACGCTCCGCGCCATTCGAGAGTGGAATGGTAGAGAAGCAGTATGAAAATGGTTCGCTGAATCCTCTGCCAGGGACTTAAGTGTGAATTGCAGAGTAACCATGCAGATGTATATGTAGATGTAGATGCAGTTCCTATATATGGCGGCACTGTAAGCCTTGAAAATGGCACCTGTAACGGAAATACGTTCCAAGCAGACAGTTGTCACTGAGTTTCTTTTGGAAGAAAACCAGAGCATCGCAGATAATCATAGGCGCTTGCATAATGTCTATGGAGACCTGGCACTGAACAAAACCACGGTGAGTCTTTGGGCGAGGCGCCTGTCATCAGCGCAACAAAATCGAACAAACCTGTCCAATTTCCCGCTTCTTGGCCGGCCACACAGCTGTGACTCAAACAATGTTGGAACATGCGGGCGCTCTCATTCGAGGTTACCGACGGATCATAATCGAACACCTCGCTGCTCAATTGGAAATCTCTGTTGGTAGTTCTGAAATACTCGTCCACCAGTTGGGGTACTCAAAGGTGTGTCCGCTGGGATCCTCGCCGCCCAACACATGACCGTAAACAGCAATGAAGAGCCATGTGTGCGAAATTGCTTGCGCGTTACGAGGTTGATCGTAATAATTTTTCGTCGAAAATTGTTAGAGGCGACGATAAATTGGTTCATTACCTCTAACCGGAAACAAAGTGGCAATCTCCTCAAAAGAAAAACGTCAAAACCACGCCCTCAGCCGGTTAAGTGATTGCGATGATCTTCTGGTAGTCTGAAGCGGTTATTCTGTCTGATGTCCCCCGTCATGGAGCAACGATCAACTCTGACGTGTATTGTGCTATCCTCAGGAAACTCAAGAAAGGGTTTCAGCGTGTTCGTTGCTATAATATTGAAAACCACTTTATCCTTCTCCATAACAATGCAAGCTCTCACACACATCTGCGGGCCAGCTGGGAACTCACACAACTTCATTGAACTGTTCATCCTCATCCCCCTACAGCCCGGATCTTGCATTTCCCGACTTCCATCTGTTTTGCCCAATGAAGTATGCTCTCTGCGCTAAGCAGTACGTATGTGATGGTGATGTTATTGATGCAGCAAGGCGTTGGCTCCGATCTGATCAGTAGACTGATATCATGCTCGCACAAAGCCACACCGCATTAAGCTGATTTTAAGACCGTTGCACTGAACGTAGTTTGTACCGAAAAAGAGGGTTTGTAGCCAAAAGAGTGGTGAATAATATGGTGTACTGGAATCTTCAATAAAACCAACCTGCTTTCAGAAAGTGTTGTATTACTTATTGAATGCCTCAGTTGAGAGTCTCAGTAGTAGGAAGGCGGAGTTCTGCAAGAAGTGCCCGTTTGAGCTCTATTGGCCAAAGCAATCTTCAGTAGAACGAAAAACCAGTCCAAAGCTGCAAATTTTTACTTTTTATTCATTCAATGTCTATTTTCCTGCCGAGACCCATCTTCAGATCATCATAACATAGTCGATAGTGGCATTTCCGAAGATGTCAGGAATATGCAATGAACATTTACAGTGCATACAGACAACTTTGGACCGTTGTTTCGTTCTACCAATTAACAGAATTTGCTGACCCAAGCTACTCCAGCATGCTGAAAGTTCGTAATCTTCATTAGCACTTGCTGCCTAAGAATGTGGGTCTAAAGATGCTGATGACTGGAGTATTGCCCAAGGATAATCTCTCTGCAATATTCCGGGGAGTAATACCAGGCAACAGTTGATTGAGATCTGCACGTCGAATGACAACGTCATGCTCAGAGATCCAGGTGTCATGCAAGAAGAGTATATTGCTTCACAGTACAGATTTTCACCGGGTCCCCTGCTTTCATCCCATACTCAGCCACAAGAAGTCGTAGACATCATTCTGATGCAAATGTACATATAGCAGTGAGACTGTCGGGTCATACTTTGACCTGACATGCGAAGTGGTGAGTTTTTCTTTTCCTTTTCATTTATTTGCAGAGGCTAACGAATGAGTAAGGACGCATGTAAGGATACGTAATAAGGTTCTGAAGTTTTGTGTGTGTGTTTCTAACAAGTAACGATGGAAGACAGGGTTGTGAGATCTTTTTGTGAACGCTGAAATGAAAAAAAGTGCAGGAAACGGTTAAAATATTTCCCAAAATAGCGCAAATTTTTGAAAGAATGACACCGAGTGACAATGTATTTTAAGTCAGAGGGCAATGAACATTCTTTAATAGACCAAGAATACGACAGTCCGGAAAGAAGTTGACTTTTAAAAGTAATTCTAGAGGAAAATTGTCGAAAAAAAAAGCAGTGGACCCTGTTGAGCTAGTCAAGAACAGTAAGTCAACGTGTTTTTGGGCAGAAACGAAAGAAATTTTCATATTAGTTGCGAACCAGAAAGCAGAATGCAACACGTTTAGTTGCGCAATTAGTAGCGATTTTTTTGAGTCTATATTCTCATATGTGGTGTCCATAATTGAAGTTTCAGTTTCAAAACGGTATAAAAAGAGAACCACTGCTCAGAATGATGGCAAATTTGAACAGCGTATTATTGACGCAGGGGGAAACGTCATGGGAAAATAATTAACCGTAATTTCACCAGTAGTTGGCACTGTAAGCGTGTTAACGCAAATGAGTGTGTGTGTGTGTGTGTGTGTGTGTGTGTATGTGTGTGTGTGTTTGAGGGTTACGGGCGCTAAACAGCGGGGTCAACAGCGCCCAAACGCAAATGAAGTAGGCTCCAAAAGACAGATGAATCACAGTAAGATGGCTATGATTTGAGTTGCGCTGTACACCATCCGTACTGTTCGATGTTCATGACTTCACGAATTAACCAGTCAGCAGTTGTGTCACAGTTAGTTAGGTAAACCGATCCACTACAGCCGGCCGCGCTGGCGGAGCGGTTGGCGCTGCAGGCCGGAACCGCGCGACTGCTACGGTCGCAGGTTCGAATCCTGCCTCGGGTGTGGATGTGTGTGATGTCCTTAGGTTAGTTAGGTTTAAGTACTTCTAAGTTCTAGGGAACTGATGACCTCAGAAGTTAAGTCTCATAGCGCTCAGAGCCATTTGAACCATTTAAACGATCCACCACGGCAATGTCGAACCACATCGGAAGGGAGAGATCAGTTTTTAATAAAAGCACAAAGATATCGGTTTTCATTTCTCCTGATGCAAAAAATCGCATAAAAAAAGAAAAATTACATCGGTTTTTAACTGTCCCGGGGCCAAACACCACATAAAGTGCAAAAAGAGATCGGTTTCTAAATTGTGGTGTGACTGATGCAACACATGTTCAGTATGCTGTCCACAGTTTTTTGCCACAAGCTGAAATCGAGGAAAAGCATATTCCGCAACAGATCGGAGTGTCTCGGGCGTTACATTCAGAATGCGTTGCGCAATGCGTGTCTTCAATTCAGCTACTACTTTCGTAACTGGAGCAATGAACACAGCATCTTTCGTATAACCTCACAGATAGAAGTCACACGGATTAAGAACGGGTGGTATGGACGGCAGGCTGTAGGGAAATGACGGCTGGTAATTCTAGCATCTCCCCGGAATTCCTCCGCAGCAGGCGCTTCACTGGCTGTGCACTGTTGGACGGAGCGCCATAGTGCACAAAAATGATACTACCCACATCTCCACGCTGTTGAAGGATTGGAATGACGTTCGTGAGCAAGAGACTCTCGTAGCGTTTACCAGTGACGGTACAGGTAACCGGACCTGCAGGAGTCGTCTCCTCGAAAAAATACGCCCCTTCGATAAATGACGCTGTCAACCCGCACCACACAGTCACCTTTGCAGAGTGAAGTGGTACCGATTGATGGACTTTTGGATTTTCCGTTTTCCCATATTCTGCAGTGCTATCCTTGGAAATGGATTTCGTCCGTTCACAAAATTTTGCAGGAATATTCATTGTTCACTTTCATGAGAGCTAGAAATTCCAGAGCAAACATTTGTCTTGCTGCCATGTAAGCAGTAAGTACCTCCTGGACATGTGTGATTTTGTGTGAATAGCGATTCAGAATGTTTTGTAGTATTTTATGCACGTTGCTCGCAGCTATGCCAACGGCCTTGCCGCAGCGGTAACACCGGTTCCCGTCAGATCATCTAAGTTAAGCGCTGCCGGGCTGGGCTAGCACTGGGATGGGTGACCATCCGTTCTGCCGAGCGCTGTTGGCAAGCGGGCTGCACTCATCCCTTGGGAGGCAAATTGAGAAGCTACTTGAGAAGTAGCGGCTCCGGTCTCGGAAATTGACATACGACCGGGAAAGCGGTGTGCTGACCACATGCCCCTCCATATCCGCATCCAGTCACATCCGTGAGCTGACGATGACACGGCGGCCGGTCGGTACCTTTGGGCCTTCATGGACTGTTCGGAAGGACTTTATTTTTTAGTTTAGCTCGCAGGAATGTGTAAGGTTCGCGACTATTCCTGCAATGTTGCGGCCACATCTTCGACAGAGGTCGCATCAACTGATTTCCTCCTTCTACCACATTGGACTTCGAAAGAACCCCTCTTTCAAAATTGTGTAATCATTTTCTTCAGATCCTTAGCAGGCATCTAAACAATGCCTTTTTTCATGTCACTGAGTGTCCGGAACTTCTTCAGGGCTACCAGCGCACAGTCACCGTTCTTGTAAAAGCAGCATGCGATACGTCATGGAGACGTCATATTGGGCTTCTCGGACGCAAACTGAGGAACAGCCGTGTGCCGCGCGTCTGTTGGTTGTGCATATTCTGACGCTTACTGCTCCATCTATTGGTCAAACTTTCGTAAACATTTCTCTTGTTCGATGATGTTTCCCCCTGCATCAATAATATTCTGTTCAAATTTGACACCATTCCGAGGATTGGTTCCCTTTCTACAGCCTTTTAAAACTGGAACTTTAACTAGGGACATCCTGCACGTCTATCTGAATCTTAGTTTACATCGAGGTCTTCTTGGTCATCATAGTGCTAAGCAAACTGAAATCTCCTTTTTCATTTCCATTCACAGAATTTCCTACACAGTGGAGGAGACTGATAAATCAATATTTGGATCAGCACCCACATATGACAAGTACATGTGCGCAGCTAATCAGTGTACGAAGTAAGTAATGGTGTGGCCTTAATTCACTTCACAGTCAACACAAAAGCGACAGTGTTGCCAAGAATGATATTTAACTGAGGGAGGCAGTCTAATGAAGAATATCGCGATGTCGTTTGGGCAACGTGTTCCCTATCGACGGTAGTCCTACTAGTTAACGAACGGAAAAATTTATCATTTCTCACGAGACGTGATGATTAGACACGTGAGACAAATATGAATTTACGATAAGTAGGCGGAAAGCAACGGTACACTGCCTCCATCATTGTCCGTATTTGATTTGCCTCTGCCATCAACTTTTGCTTGACCACAAAGCAAAGAATAGCTGGAGTAATCAGGTTTTACCATGTTAATTTTTTCACTAAAATCTTACCTGGTTAGCGCGTCTGCCTAGTCAGCAGGAGACCTAGATTCAAATCCCGTCCACAGTACAAAATTTCATTCGTTATTCAGTCTGCATAGAAGAACAAGAGTTCCTTCGTTCGCTACTATGCAAGCTTCACTGAAGCGCCAGAGAAACGGGTATAGGCATGTGTAATCAAATACAGAGAAATGAAAACAGGCAGAATACGGGGCTGCGGTCGGCAACGCCTATATAAGACACCAAGTGTCTGGCGCAGTTGGTAGATCGGTTGCTACTGCCACAATGGCAGATTATCAAGATTTAAGTGAATCTGAAAGTGGTGATACAGTCGGCGCACGAGCGATGGCATATAGCATCGATGAAGTGGGGATTTTCCCGTACGACCATTTCACGAGTGTACCGTGAATATCAGGAATCCGGTGAAACATCAGATCGCTGACGTCGCAGCGTCTGAAAAAAGATCCTGCAAGAACGGGACCAACGACGACTGAAGAGAATCATTCAATGTGACAGAAGTGCAAACCTTCCGTAAATACCGAGCGAGGTGGCGCAGTGGCTAGCGCACTGGGCTCGCATTTGGAAGGACGACAGTTCAATCCCGCATCTGGCCATCCTGATTTAGGTTTTCTGTGCTTTGCCTAAATCGCTCCAGGCAAATTCCGGGAAGGTTCCTTTGAAAGGGCACGGCCGACTCTTCCTTCCCCATCCTTCAGTAATCCGATGAGACCGATGATCTCGCTGTTTGGTCTACTCCCCAAAAACAACCCACCCCATCCGCAAATTGCTGCAGATTCGAATGCTGGGGTGCCGACATCTGTCAGCGCGCGAATCATTCAGCGAAACACCATCGATATTGGCTTTAGGAGCCGAAGGCCCACTCGTGTTTCTTGATGACTGCACGACACAAAGCTTTACGCCTCGTCTGGGCCTGTCAACACCGACATTGGACTGTTTGACTGGAAACATGCTGCTGCTCCAACGAGTCTCGTTTCAAATTGTATCGAGTGGACGGACTTGTACGGGCTTGGATCCTGCATGTCCTGTTCAAGCTGGTGGAGGCTCTCTAATGTTGTGGGGCGCGTGCAGTTGGAATGATATGGGTCCACTGAAACGTCTAGATACGACTCTGGTAGGTGACACGTCTGATCATCTGCATCCACTCATGTCCATTTTGAATTCCGAAGGACTTGGGCAATTCCAGCAGGACAATACGACACCCCACACGTCCAGAATTGCTACAGAGTGGTGGCTGCAGGAACGCTCTTCTGGGTTTAAACATTTTCGTTGGCCACCAAACTCCACAGACATGATCATTATTGAGCATATCTGGGATGCCTTACAAGGTGCTGTTCAGAAGACATCTCCACCCCCTCGTAGTCTCACGGATTTATGGACAGTCCTGCAGGATTCATGGTGTCAGTTCCCTCCACCACTACTTCAGACATTAGTCGAGTCCACGCTACTTCGTGTTGCAGTATTTCTGCGTGCTCGCGTGGGCTCCACACGATATTAGGCATGTGTACCAGTTTCTTTGGCTCTTCGGTGTATGTCTGTTGTTTTGTTCTCTGCACAAGAAACATTGATCCTTCAAGATATGTACTAAAAGCAAAGCCAGCTTCTAACAACTCGTGAGCCTCTTCCGGGATACACCTTGAAAGCAGACGGAACAGAACACTTAAAAATGGCTCTGAGCACTATGGGACTCAACTGCTGAGGTCATTAGTCCCCTAGAACTTAGAACTAGTTAAACCTAACTAACCTAAGGACATCACAAACATCCATGCCCGAGGCAGGATTCGAACCTGCGACCGTAGCGGTCTTGCGGTTCCAGACTGCAGCGCCTTTAACCGCACGGCCACTTCGGCCGGCTAGAACACTTAGAAAGCAGTAGAACGGACTGACTAACTGGCTGTGAGGCCATGTCTAGTGTCGGGCGTGGACAGCTCAGTCAGGAAGAGCATTAGACGCTTTCGAGTCTCCGTTCGGCACAAAGATTTTATCTCAAAAAATTTCAAAGTACATGAACTTTCCTACGGTTACACTTTTTTTTGCTTATTATTACTAATGTGTTCTTACAGTATTTACTAATAACTTACGTATGTGTATACGGTGTGAATCAGCATTCCATCGCCAATCTTTTAGAGGATGCTCGTTACTAAGCAATAACGTAATTATGATTTATTCGCTTTGCTACCTCATCACCCTTATTTCTTAAAATAACGATGAAGAAGCATGTAATATGCAGTAACCCGTATGTACAACACACAACAAATCTCAGATGCAAAAGTGCAAAAGTACTGTGACGTGGTTGCCGTCAGTGCGGGAACAGCTCAACATGGCGTCGTTGCGCCGCTTTTCCACTGCATTCAGTGACCCCACACGTAAGGTGCACGTCTGCCAATTCTTCATCAGTGAACCTGTTCATGCTACTGCTACAACTGTTAATGTAGACCTAACACTACCGCAAAACAAAATCCTAGGCACAAGCGAGTAGTACTGAACGCAAATCTGAGGACAACGAGTTATAGGGGTCACTACGGTAGTCAACAGCAGATACCGTGAGCGAACGGAAACAAAGACACACCGCACACCGTGGACAACTACGTTGTTGTATACCGTTTTCAGTACACAACAGATACAAAGCTGAGGCAAGAAACCAAACGAAACCCAATGAAAGTATCTCCGGACAACGTTTGAAACTTCGTCGGTTGAGGTCTAGTTCACCCTACATAATATTTTGTTGTATTGACACTGAAATTGTAAAATGTATCATGTCTTTGAAACTTACAATATTACCGATCGGAAATATATGTTAATAAGTGGAGTTGAATTGAACACATAGATAACAGTTTGATCTTGTCTGTACTTAGAGGCTTGTGATTTATGGTTCAAATGGCTCTGAGCACTATGGGACTCAACTGCTGAGGTCATTAGTCCCCTAGAACTTAGAACTAGTTAAACCTAACTAACCTAAGGACATCACAAACATCCATGCCCGAGGCAGGATTCGAACCTGCGACCGTAGCGGTCCTGCGGTTCCAGACTGCAGTGCCTTTAACCGCACGGCCACTTCGGCCGGCCTGTGATTTATGAAGCAGATCTGCGACCTCGCTCATTATGTAGACTCTCGCTTATAACAGCGTCTAAGCGGAATATTAGTTAAATAAAACATAAATCCCCTCTGGTGGATTCCATAAGGTCACATCGGGTCTGTGGAGCTTGCCCTGTCACCGAAATCAGAGTTATTGATTTTTCTAACAACTTTCTATTATTGTTTTAGGGTAACGGTTGCTCCATTTAAATAATACACTATGTGATCAAAAGTATCCTGACACCCCCAAAAACATACGTTTTTCATATTAGGTGCATTGTGCTGCCACCTACTGCCAGGTATTCCTTATCAGCGACTTCAGTAGCCATTAGACTTCGTGAGACAGCAGAATGGGGCGCTCCACGGAACTGAGCCACAAGCGCATCATTGTTTCGACGTAATTTCCCTGGTGTTTCAATCTGCCTGCAGCTCACGGAAAGTGCACGGATTCTTCTGGAAAAAAGTCTTCTGGTCGTTTGCGCAGCCATACTACCGCCTGGTGCACCTGCTCATCGGAATGATATTTCCTTTCTTTCGCCGTATATTTGAATCGTCCAGACACGTGGCAATATTTGGGTGCTAGATCTGGAGGGTATAGCGGATGTGGAAGAATATCAAAATGAAGGTCAGTAATGGTGCAATTGTTGCATGGGCAGTATTATGTCGAGCACTTTCATGTTGCAAGAAGACAGCTGTGGTCGGACGTCAATGTCAGTTTCCTGTAATTGCACGCTGAGGAAGATTTTTCAACCAGTCAGAGTATTATGTACTTGGGATGATACTTCCTTTAGGCATGTAGTGTTCCTAAACAACGTATCGTTCACCCAAAAAGAAAAAAAATTTCCCTGCAGATGGCTGAATCCAGAATTTCTTGAATTTTGGAGATGGGGAATGGCGCCATTCTTGCTTGCTCTGTTGGTTTCTGGTTGGTGCTGTAGCGTAGGATTTGGCCAATGTCTGGGCTGGGAGTTGTGCAGGCTGAAGCGTATCATATAAAAATGTTTTATTTTTTATTACTTTTACAAATAAACCATACACCTGCAAGAAACTACTATATCACAGAATGTGTATGTAATATCAGTAACAGGAAAGCAGATGTTAGTTTTAACTCACAGACAGTATGCATAAGGCGTAATAAGTAACCTGTCTACTGCATTCATTTTTTCGAGAACCAAGCGCTGTATTAGGAAAGTGACACACCAAGCCGCCCATTCGAGTACAGAAGACACGCTCAAAAAGAAATGTAATAATATGCAGAGAGGAACCACATCAGATGCCGTGACAACAAATGCGCAGAGACAATGCTAAACATTGAGTGTGAAGACCCCACAGAAACTGTGAACCTGATGTGGAGCACAGAACGCGAAGGAGTTTGCAGATTGACTACGAAGCACTGTGAGGTGTGGCACAAAAGTAGGAGTGTAGCATACGCCCACCACCCCATAGTAGAAGATAATGTTGTTTGGTCCACGGTCGAAAAATATACAGAAGTGGGGCGGTTTTTGGAGGTCCGCAGGTGTTTCCATGCACCGAAGTGGCGAAATAGATTGATCACGTCTCACTCTGGAACAAGGGACATAGTAGATGGCGTCCTCTGTATAGAGGATCTGTCAAAAGTGGGTGTGGAGACCGCAGAGGCCGATCTGGTTGGAATACTTGGAAAAAGTATGCAAGATAATCTATGGCTTAGCCGAGAGCAAAGACAAGAGGTGGAGAAACAATCATGGAATTCAAAGTTACATTCTCGTTCCTACCGGGTAGTTGATAGTAATGTGTAATCAGGAGCCGACAAGGAAACATATTCAGTAGCCTGGAAGCACCTAAAAGCTGCAAGGGAAGCGATATAGGCGATGAGGGCAGCCGGAGTCATATCGCTGGCGACGTCGGATTATGAATCCGCTTGCGATTGTGCCTCTATGCGGAGGTGTTAAATGACCACATTGAGGCAGACGGAAAAAGGCCGGAACCTGCCCAGGACACATTTCGCCAATCTGGAATAGGCGGTTTCAGTAAAGTTGAGCTCGATCCATCACACTGGCATTTCGTTTACAACCGGATACCATACCAGCTTAAGGGCTCAAGTTCTGCATTTCTGAGAGCCCTCAATGGTACAATCACACCAGATATCAGGGGATTTTGTGTTGTCTGCATCGACATTATTGTCACGTCTGCATTGTCACATAAATCAGCTGCTGGCGGTACACCAGAAATACGGCGTGACGCTCGGACCTGACATAGCGAACCTGTGCGCAAACAGTGAGGTATATGTCGGGTTCGAGATCTCACCAAAAGGTACCCGTCGGAAAAGTGCAAATTGGTGGAAATCATGAACATGAGGCGGCCACCCTGTGTACTAGAATTAAGACTGATCTTTGGGCTGGTTACATTTTACAGGGTGTACATTGTCAACTTCGCGTAGATGTTGATTCCTCGATACGCGCTGCTGAAGAAGAGCAAGAAGTGGAGCTAGGGAAACAAGGAGGAAAATGAGTACAGTAAGGTTAAAATTGCGTCCCATGACAGTATTTGTCTGAGGCATCCTGATTTCTCAGCACCTTTCCAGCTCTTCACAGCGGCATTGGAGGATGTGTACCACAGGATGGCACGGATGGGAACGTGCTCATTGTGGCCAAACGTAGCCGGAAGTTATTGGATGCACAGATAGGGTATTTCGCTACCAAACTAGAAATGGTGCCCACTGTCTATGCTAAAAAACAGTTTAGGACATACTTGCTCGGAGGGAAAACTCGTCTATATATAGAGAGGTCATCGCACTCTGACGTTGCTAAGAACCTTCAGATACACGAGTAACAAAGTAATGTGCTGGGCCCTAGGGATTTAGGAATACGATCTGGAAATCGCTTATTGCCGGTGTAAACACAACAAATTTGCCGACTGGTTTAGACGAAATCCTTGGCGAAGATGTCGAGAGAGAAAGTAGTGAGGCTATAAAGCAATGTTACAACAAAGAGACCAAGCGTGCCCCCGACAGTATAGGAGAGAGTTAGCCACAGACCAAGCCCAACAGGATGATATCCGAAGAGTAAAGGGCTTTCTGCTGTACAGCGTTGGTGTAGAGTATGCACGAATGAAAAATATTGCTCTGTTGTGTACGGCTGAGCGGAGGGTACGTTTTCGGTGGCACGAAGTTGAACGCGCCAGTCGCCGAGGAGTGGGAACATGCGCTATTCGGACGGAAGATTGCGGAGGTAGTTAGGAAATGTGATATGTGGCAGTTTGTTAAACATCCAAACACGAATTTGCGAGGTAAAATACATGCCATCATTCCAGAAGCATCGAATGACGTGTCGTTTGTTGACCATTACGGTCTTCTGCCGAAGGGACAATTCGGACGGCAGTTTATTTTCGCTGTCGTGGGCGCATTTACTAAGCACGTCAGGTTTTACGCCACAGACCGCACCACAACGAAAAGCTGTTTCAAAATTTTTACGAAAGATTATGTGCGCACATGTGACTGACCCAAGAGGGTCCTCTCAGGCCATGCTATAATTTTCACGTCCCCGTGAAGGAAGGCAGGATTCAAAAGGGAAGGGATCAAGGTAGCAGTCTCTTCAATAAGAAAACCTCAATCCAGTCTTGCAGAACGACAAATGTGTCAGCTGGGAGTGTTCTTTAGGATATCGGTTTTCGTCGGACACAGTGCCTGGGTCCAGTTCCTACCGCAGGTAGAGAGATGCTTCAATGAAGCCGTGCGTTGCAATACGGGATAGAGACCAGTAGATCTACAGTTCCAGAAACCGAAGTCCGTGGCTGACAGGATTGTCGGCAGAAGCAGAGACACACCAGCAACGTGTGAATCGGGCCCGAGAGTCCATGATGGAGTAGGCGAGTAAAAGAATCTGAAGGGAGCAGAGAAAAACGATGAAGACTTACGAGACTGGGGACAGAGTCGTCGTGAGAATGCATAGGCTGTCGGATCCGGTAAAAAAGATAGCAAAGTCCTTCCACCTGTACGAGGGCCCATACTCGGTGCGACAGATAGTAGCATCCAAGGCCTACCCAATTTATGATGACAATTGCGACGTTGGGATATTTAAAGCCTGCAGCCTGAGAGCGTATGGTGCTCAATAGAATAGTGTACAGCAGTAGCGATATAGAGAACTGTAGATATGACTTAACAGCACGTTTGATGTTGTGAATAGTTTTTCTATGATATTTGTTTTGTAGGGCGGGCAACCACAGCCAAACTTCGACACCTTTTCAAAGAAAATTCCGCACTGGCTGTATGAATGATTTTTATTAAATCTGCGACCGGTTCCGCACCACTTATCGGTACATCCTCTGGCAATGCTATTTATAACATAGTAACGTTAAACATAGCCCTGTAGCTACTCTCCACCATTCACGTCCAATATACCGTCATCTGCTGAAAGTGGTCTGGCTACAGGGCAATGTTCAACGTTACTATGCTATAAATAGCATTGCCTGAGGATGCACCGATAAGTGGTGCGAAACCAGTCGCAGATTTAATAAAAATCATTCATACAGCCAATGCGGAATTTTCTACGATAGTAATTTTTTCGTATTTTTTGTGCGTGACTGGACTGTGGGACACTTGATGTGAATGTGGAGAGGGGATTTGACGGACGCATGTGTGTGAGCGTGGGTTTCGTGCGTCGTCGCGGTGCTGAGAGCAGCCGCCCGCATAGCGCCATATTGTCGTGCAAGCGCATTGCCATTTCCAAGTACGTTATTTTGTTGGTTTGTTTGTTATGTATACTTAATTGTAATATTATTTGTTCGTTTTTTATCATATTGTTATATGTTATCCTATTTATAACAATGGAATGACAGGGCACTGGCGTGCATGGTGAGAACTACACACGTAACAATATTTTATGAGATTTCTGTTGCAGCAAAAATAGACGCTCCAGAAGAACCTGAAGATCGGCAGAGAAGATGTGTTATCTTTGCAAAGTAGTGCATCACACATTGGTTGAGGTATGTTAGGCTTATTTTGCATGCTGGAAGTTGAGGGTAGGCTAAAATTATTAGACTGCGTAAAATTACGTATACACCTGTTTCTTTTATATAGATATATATATAGGGCTATTACAAATGATTGAAGCGATTTCATAAATTCACTGTAGCTCCATTCATTGACATATGGTCACGACACACTACAGATACGTAGAAAAACTCATAAAGTTTTGTTCGGCTGAAGCCGCACTTCAGGTTTCTGCCGCCAGAGCGCTCGAGAGCGCAGTGAGACAAAATGGTGACAGGAGCCGAGAAACCGTATGTCGTGCTTGAAATGCACTCACATCAACATTCATAACAGTCCAACGACACTTCAGGACGAAGTTCAACAAAGATCCACCAACTGCTAACTCCATTCGGCGATGGTATGCGCAGTTTAAAGCTTCTGGATGCCTCTGTAAGGGGAAATCAATGGGTCGGCCTGCAGTGAGCGAGGAAACGATTGAACGCGTGCGGGCAAGTTTCACGCGTGTATCTGGACATGCTGGAAAATTGGCTCATGCCACAACTGGAGACCGACAGCGCCGACTTCATCTTTCAACAGGCTGGTGCTCCACCGCACTTCCATCATGATGTTCGGCATTTCTTAAGGAAAACCGATGGATCGGTCGTGGTGGAGATCATGATCAGCAATTCATGTCATGGCCTCCACGCTCTCCCGACTTAACCCCATGCGATTTCTGTCTGTGGGGTTATGTGAAAGATTCAGTGTTTAAACCTCCTCTACCAAGCAACGTGCCAGAACTGCGAGCTCGCATCAACGATGCTTTCGAACTTATTGATGGGGACATGCTGCGCCGAGTGTGGGAGGAACTTGATTATCGGCTTGATGTCTGTCGAATCACTAAAGTGGCACATATCGAACATTTGTGAATGCCTAAAAAATCTTTTTGAGTTTTTGTATGTGTGTGCAAAGCATTATGAAAATATCTCAAATAATAAAGTTAGTGTAGAGCTGTGAAATCGCTTCAATCATTTGTAATAACCCTGTATATATATATATATATATATATATATATATATACGGCTCACAAAACTGACGCTGTTGAACTTAATGAATAAGATTATTGCTCATGTTAGAAGTTAAGGCTATATAAAGTTAGTTACACGCACGTTTTTGTTTGTTTCCTTTTTTTCGACTTTCGAGTCCGTTCACGCTGCTCTCGAGCTATGCAACCTAGGAAGTCAGAAAGAGGCCGCCCAGACATTATTGATGTGTACATTATTTATAAAAATTGTAGGTTCTGTGGGAGGAAAGAAGGTATCAATCTTAATTTTGCATGTGTTATAACTTAGGAAAACGAACTCACTGAGAAAGAACATAATACACTGTTGGTAAAAGTGTTAAGGCGTTATCCTATCCAGCCTAGCCCATGGCAGTCCAGTAATATAAGTCATAAAAAAGTTATTGTTTTGTGTGACCAAGTGTTTGAACTGACATACCTTTTGCATCCAGTTTAGAGAGCTCGTTGATGAACATTACTACTTTGCGTAACATTCCTTAATTCTAAGTGTTTTGTGCGTTTCCCTTGTTGCATTTCTGCCGTTTAAGTCTTTCATAAACATTATTGCTGTGTAAAGTAAACTTTTGTGTCACATATCTCAATTATAATTGTCCTATGAGTAACTCACACTGGCAATTGTGACACACAGTTTTTTGCAGTGCAAGGTGCCATATGTTTTCCCTCTGTGTCTTGTACACGTAAAGTATCTTCATTTCTGGCATACATCTCTGTGATTGTGTATGGTTTATTTTTGATTTTCACACACCTCAGTTACATGTTTATGTTTTATGTGTTATATATAATTTTTATGTACGTCAGGTGACATCATCAAGTCCAGTGTGATTTGTGACCCTGATGTACTGCTTACTTACCCTGATCTTTGTTGATTTGTGCGTGATTTGTACCTGTTTATCAGAGGCAAATATTTGTGTAAATAGTCGACTGAGATTGATGTCCTAGGGCAGAACTGCTGATGTAATATCCCGACAAAACCCCTGATTTTGTGAGTGAAGTGTTTGTGCTACTATTTGTAAGTGAAGATTTTTTATGTCTTTTTGAAGCCTGTGTCCGATGGACGAAGTGAACAAAGATTGGCCACTCTGTCATGACTCTCTGCCTTCCGTATCAAAAGCTTAATAGTCATGACAAGGAGGTATGTAATCCCTGCACCGGTGGCCACTTTCGCCGGCTAAATGGGATAGCAGCTGGGACGAGGAGAGAGGCGGACCCGATGCGACGAGCGTGCAAGACGCGGACACCGGAGCCGTTCAGCGAACGCGCAGGGGGTAGTCGGTCGGACGCCCTCGCAACACAGCTACGAGGCGATAAGCTGCCCCGAGCCAGCGCCTGCCGCCTCATCGCCACACGACAAACGTCCATGAAGAGTGGCGAGAGATTCATTCCTCCCTCCTATCCCTTAATAACTGAGGCGTCCGGCCTCGGTAGCTGAGTGGTCAGCGTGACGGAATGTCAATCCTAAGGGCCCAGGTTCGATTCCCGGCTGGGTCGGAGATTTTCGCCGCTCAGGGACTGGGTGTTGTGTTGTCCTAATCATCATCATTTCATCCCCATCGACGCGCAGGTCGCCGAAGTGGCGTCAACTCGAAAGACCTGCACCAGGCGACCGGTCTACCCGACGGGAGGCCCTAGCCACACGACATTTCATTTCAATAACTGAGGCCTGACCACCTCGACTCAAAACGGCCTTCAGATATGTAATTTTTACTTGTGTGTACAAAAGTGCCAACCACTTATCAAGCCCTTATCCTCATAACCTTTAGTGTGTGGTTTCATTTTATTGTTGGTCACTTAATCATTGGCTCCCAACGAGGGGCAACATCATTAGTCATCCGCATGTCATTTCATGCAACAGAGTACAGAAAAATTCTCAGTTCACTGCATTTTGGCGCACAGTGTGGGGCGATCTCATTGGTAATTTGCATGCTATGTAATATCGCAAGTAATTTCGTTATTCACTATACGCATTTTACAAATTTTAATACTTTATATGGTAACTGCAAATTCTTTCTTCTGGAACCGAATTATGTCAACATTTTTAGTTAAAACCAGTCTTGGTTGCAATTTTAGTTTTTTATTTTTCAACTACGCGTTTCGCCTTATTTAGCCATCTTCAGGTTATCTTAATTTGGACCTGAGCTCCCATCTTATTCTGTTACTCGCTCCTGTGAACGGGAACGCGTTATGCAGATCTTGGTGTCACTCGCGCCCATCTAGAAAAGTTTTTACTGAGTTTAACGAAGGCGATGTTTGCCTGATATATTCGACGATGCCCTTTGGCTACACTAACTAAACGATCCTTCTAAGAAATACCAAATTAAGATAACCTGAAGATGCCTAAATAAGGCGAAATGCGTAGTTGAAAAATAAAAAACTAAAATTGCAACCAAGACTGTTTTTAACCAATATTCTTAAGCACTGGTTTGCTGTATGCCACATATGGATTGGAAGAATTTTTATATGTCAACATTCGTGAATGTGCAGATAAGTTTTCTAACACAAGATTTCACTCATATAGTTGTTACCTAATCTGTATGAAATTGATGTCAGCTTTGAAACCCCATTTTCCGAAGTTGAGCTTCGTTTCACGTTCGTTGCGATGAAACTGTTAAGCTGTTATACTTGTAGCACAGAGTCATTAGAAACTGTAATATGAAGTAAAGGTACAGTGACGTTTATTTCTGGAAGAAAACAAAAATTTGAGCTTTAATATTATTCGCTGGTACAAAGCCTAAGCCCCGCGGGATTAACCAAGCTGTCTGAGGCGCTGCAGTCATGGACTGTGCGGCTGACCCCGGAGGAGGTTCGAGTCCTCCCTCGGGCATGGGTGTGTGTGTTTGTCCTTAGGATAATTTAGGTTAAGTAGTGTGTAAGCTTAGGGACTGATGACCTTACCAGTTAAGTCCCATAAGATTTGACACACATTTGAACATCTTTGAACATAACCTAATTTTGGACCAGCACCTTACCACTTTCTCCTCGCTCCTACCACCTCTGGTTTGCTGTCGATTCCGATGAGAACTACTCGCAGTTCGGAATCAGCGTCAATGTAAGATTATGTAGCCTCGACTATGAGACGTAGATACTTGAGTAAGTCGCCTGGTAGTGCACAGGGACGATGCCGGCAGCGCTGCGCGGTGTCGGGGCGGTTATTTACGAGTAGAGGCGCGGCAGGTGACAGCGGCGTGGCTGGAGCAGGTAGGCGGATCGCGGGGCGCGCGCCTTGACGTGACTAATGGATCGCAGCCCGGGGCCGCCCTCCATCAATCTGGGCGCGGCGTGGCGCGGCCCGCTCACAGGCCGGAAGCCCTTCTAAATTAGTCGCCGGAATGCCGCACCACTGGCTGCACGCGACTGCGCCTGCCGCTGCGCCTGCGCGGCTCGCCCCGCCTGCACCCCGTGCCGCCGACCGTCCGGCCGTAACAGTCCGCGAAGTCGCGGATACCGAACTGGAACATGCAAATGAGCTGATGCGCAAATATGGCTGCGCGATTAACATAAGCGTAATGCGGTTGCAGGCGAGCGTCACGTGTGCCGCAGTCGCTTGATGGGCAGAAGCGAGGCGAATCAATCTTGCTTGCATCGTCGTCACTGTCCTACAAATGTGCGTTACGGCTCCCCGTAATGAAATCTGATAGGCTGAGGACAGCTCTCACGGTGACTAGCCTGTAAGCGAATGAAATGAACTATGAAACCATTCTGTGTGACATATTCGGTCTGGTTTCAATAAGCACTGCAACGATTTTTTTTCTCGACCAATTTTAGTTGAAAAAATGCGAAATTGTTACGGGACTTCATAGAATATTCCACTTCAGCCCCCATAATTTCAAGAATTTCAAATAGGCGACGGCGCTGTAGATAGTCTTACAACGGCGCCCTTAGAGGAGATGTGTTCCAAGCCAAGAGGTCTGATTGAGTTCTTTTGGCAGAAAACTAGACCATCAGAGATATTCATAGACGCTTGTAGAATGTCTACAACCTAACATGAACAAAAGCACGGTGAGTCGTAGGTGAGACTCCTATCATCGAAACATAGTAGAGCAAAACTTCCGATCTCCCATGTGATGGCCGATAGCATAAACTGTGATTCCTGTAACGTTCGAACGTGTGGATACTCTCAATCGAGGTTTTATTTATTTATTTATTTATTGTTCCGTGGGACCAAATTAAGGAGAACTCTTCATGGTCATGAACGAGTCAATACATGAAATTATAAAAATGGTTCAAATGGCTCTGAGCACTATGGGACTTAACATCTGATGTCGTCAGTGCCTTAGACTTAGAACCACTTAAACCTAACTAACCTAAGGACATCAAACACATCCATGCCCAAGGCAAGATTCGAACCTGTGACCGTAGCGGTAGCGCGGTTCCAGACTGTAGCGCCTAGAACCGCTCGGCCACCCCGGCGGGCATGAAATTATAACACGACAGTAGAAACAGATAAAATGAAATATAAGAAACATAGTCAGGCGACAACTCGTAAGTTTAAATAAAGAAAATCAACAATGTAACACTGGAATTTGCTTAATTTTTCAGCTCTTCCAGGAGTTCCTCGACAGAATAGAAGGAGTGAGCCATGAGGAAACTCTTCAGTTTAGACTTAAAAGTGTTTGGGCTACTGCTAAGATTTTTGAGACCTTGTGGTAGCTTATTGAAAATGGATGGAGCAGAATACTGATTGACGGATTACAATGAAACACCTCACTGATCAACTGGACGTCACTGTTGGTTCAAAGCTGTGTGAACGCTAGGTTCCTCGCCGCCTATCAGAAGATCATAACGAGCAACGAAGGACCATCTGTGCCGAATTACTTCTGCGTTACAAGGCTGACAGTGACATTTAGTCGAACATAGTCGCAGGCAAAGAACATAGATTCATTACGTCGAACTGCAAACAAAGTGGCAGTTCATGGATTGGCACCACACCAACTCTCCTCTGAGGGAAATGTTCAGAGCCGTACCCTCAGCCAGTAAAGACATGGCGATCGTCTTCTAGGACTCTGAAGGGATTATCCTGTTTGGCGTCCTCTCACATGGTGCAACCATCAACTCTGAAGTATATTGGGCTACCCTCGGGAAATTGAAGAAGCAACTTCAGCGTGTTCTTCATCAAAAAATGCAAACGAATTTCCCTTCTCCGTGACAATAAAAGCCCTCACAGAAGTCTGCGCACGCAAGAGGAGTTTACAAAGCTTCAGTGGACTGTTCTTTCTCATGCACCTAACAGCCCGGATCTCGCGCCTTCCGACGTCCATCCTGTGGCCCAGTGAAGGATGCAGTCTGCGGGAAACAGTGCGTCGATAATGTGGAGGCTGGCTACTGATGCATCGAGACGTTAGTTCCGACGTCGGTCAGTAGAGAGTGCGTCCATGGAGGCCCTCCCACTAACACACTAACATGTAAGGCCGTCACACTGAGCTGAGATTATGTGAAAAATAAGGTTTTGTAGCCAAAAGAGTAGTGAATAACGTGATGTGCTGGAATCCTGAATAAAAACGGCTTTCTAAAATTAACATGCTGCATTACTTGTTAAACGTCCGTCGTATGAGAGTCACACTCTTTCATAAGCTGTAAACAGCGGTACCATCGAAGTTCTGGGAGGAACACCAAATGTTAGACACTTTTATCCCCCACTTTCATTCAGCTACCATTGTCGAATTAATAAGTCAGTCCCTTTATAATGCTGATATCAATATAGAGACTTAGTGCTTAATGCAAGGGACAGTCAAATGAAAACCGGAAACCTTCCATAACGGAACCGTGGAATGTTTCCATTCATAAGTAATCACCACACACGTTAAGACATTTAAGCCACTGGGAGACAAGGCGATCAATTTCTGCTTCATAAAACGCGGGCGGCCGCTGACAGGTCTACAATCAAATTCACACTTGCACTTCATCATCTGACTGAAACTGACATCCACGCATTTCTTTCTGCACGTGGCCAACGACGTGAGAGTCACACGGTGAAGGATATGAGCTGTACGGAGGACTTTTCAGTGTATCCCAACCGCATCACAGAAGCATAGCCTTCGTCTGATTGGCAATGTAGGGGCGAATGTTCTCGTGCAATAGGATGAGTCTGTCCGACAGCATTCCTGGGCTTCGCAGTTTCTGCAAAGTGTCTTCACAGCACTGCGCATTGATTGTGGTTTCACATTCGAGGAACTCGACAAGCAAAGGGCCGCTGCAGTCGAAGAAGGTCACAATGATCTTACCAGAACTTGTATGAACAGCTTTGCATTTCTTTGGCGGGGGAGATGTGGAATGTAATTCTGCAGGCTTTCGTGGCCGTTGTCACTGTAGTTAAAATCTTCTGGGTTATTAGGCCGCGTCAAATCTCTACTAAAATAATCGACTTTCCGACCCCTCCGCTGGGATCTTCCTCATGATCTTCTGGTATCCACTAGTGTTTTAGTAGTACTGGACACCAGAAGATCCTGATAAAGATCCCAGCAGAGGAGTCGAAACGTCGATCATTTTAGTAAAAAGATGATGCGGCCTAGTAACCCAGAAGATTTTAACTACAGAGATGTGGAATGTTTCCACTTAGCTGTTTGCTCTCGGGCTGTCGAAATGCTGTCGGACAGAATTATCCTGTTGCACGATAACTCACGCCCCCCGCAATGGCAATCGGAGGAAGGCTACGCGTCAGCGAAGCACTGCAGCATTTCACTGTGTGATTGTCAAATCTTCGACGACCTGAGGAAAGACGACGGCTTAGGTCGGTCGACGAAGTGCCAGAGTGGATTCGGTTATGGATCCGACAGCGGCCGACCGCATTCTAAGAAACAGGAATTGTTCCTTAAAAACACGGGAGAACTGCCGTAAGTCAGTAACATCTTGCCACGATATTTCGGCACAAAGTCTTTTGGCCATCTTCAGGTGAGTACAGCTGTAGAAGTACTGGCAAATACGCGCTGAGCTCTGCTATTTAAAGCCAAAGGGGGCTGCATTGCGCATGCGCTGCGCGTGTACTGTTTAGCGTGCGCGTTCACAACTCCGTGCGCTGCAACTGGCGCCCTCCGCAGTGAAAACTTGGCATTTCGATATCAGATCGATCTTCATCTTTGTACCGATAACTACTTTGACTACGAAGTTTCTCTACAACGGGATTCCAAGCGGAATTTAACTGGTAACCGCTATCTCGATTGATAAGAGTCTCGCTGTCTGACAATTTTATTTCTATGGATTCATTTATAAATGAACTCCATAAATTTGATGTTTGAGCCACAATTTTTGTATCATTTTAATTCATAGAGTGGCCAGTAAAAATGCAATGTTCAGAGATTGCGGACTTGGTGGGTTAGAGAAGGTGAGTATGCCGCTGGTGTTCCACAATACGTTCCTGCACCGTTCTTGTTGTCTGCCCTATATATGACTTGCCGCAATTACACGGAATCTTGTAGACACGTGATTTACGTAAGCCCAGGTCATCCTTAACGGATCCCACCAGTGATGATATTTTAGGAGGAAGGCGAAAGATGACTCTAACTTGATGCTTCCTCAATATTCTACCTATCTGTGACGAGATGTTCCCAATAAAATGTAGATAAGCCGTTGACCTGAAGACCTGTTCTTCTTCCTTGTTGCGTCGTTTGTAGGACTGCATAGCTCTGTTCACTTGCTTAGTTGAAAAGCCATTCATCAGGAATACTTTTTGCAGGTGTTTCAGTTCCGCTTGAAGACTGTCGACGTCAGAAATAGTATGGGCACGGTGGATTAAAGTTTTAAGGACACCCATTGTTTGTGCCGGATGGTGGCAACTGGTAGCTTGCGGATACAAATCTGTATGGGTTGGTTTCCTATACACCGAATGACCAAGTGTGCCATCATTCTTGCGCCGTACCAGAACATCTAAAACTGGCAAACAACCATCTTTTTCAGTTTCCATAGTGAACTTAATATTTTCATGTATGGAATTCATATGATGTAAAAATTCCTGGAGACGGTCCACGCCATGTGGCCATACTATAAAGGTGTCATCCACGTAACGCCAAAACACTGTCGGTTTAAAAGTGGCAGAGTTGAGAGCTCTCTCTTCAAAATCTTCCATAAAAAGATTTGCCACCAGGGGAGACAAAGGACTCCCCATTGCGACACCGTCAGATTGTTCATAAAATTCATTGTTGAATGTAAAATATGTAGAAGAGAGAGTATGCTCAAACAACGTTGTAATATCTGCATCAAACATATTACCGATCAGGTGTAATGAATCTACAAGAGGCACCTTGGTACAGAGAGAAACCACGTCTAGGCTGACCAGCAAGTCGTTACTTTGCAGCTGTAAAGACTGAATACGGCTGATAAAATCACTAGAGTTTTTTATGTGATGAGGGCATTTGCCTATAACTGGTTCAAGCAGTGATGCCAGAAATTTTGCTAGGTCGTAGGTGGCTGCCCCAATGTTGCTCACGATCGGACGTAACGGTACATTTTCCTTATGGATCTTAGGCAGTCCATATAGCCTGGGAGGAACCGCGCTATTTGGTTTCAATCTCTTGATGACCTCCTTCGATAGAGAACTATTTGACAAGAGTTCTGCTGTTTTTCGCATAACTCGGCTCGTGGGGTCCTTATCAATTTTGTGATAGGTGGAATCACATAATACAACATTGATCTTATTGACGTAATCATCCTTTGTCATAAGAACCGTAGAATTTCCTTTGTCCGATTTTAAGACAACTGTATCCACATCTGCTCTTAAATTACGGAAAACTCTCCTTTCCATAGGTGAGATATTACGCTTCATAGGTGCACCTCTAGTCAGCACACGACAAGACTCACGTCGGACTTCCTCCGCTTTATCTGTATCAAGACGGCGTGCAGCTTCTTCAGTGGCACTGACGAAGTCTACAAATGGCGGTCAAACAGGTGTGGGGGCAAAATTCAGACCATCGCTCGTCTCCCAGTGATGTAAATTTCTTAACGCATGTGGTGATTACTTTTGAATGGAATCATTCCATGGTCCCATTGTGACGGGTGCTCGGTTTTCATTCGATTGTCCCTGATATGTCACTTCGAAAGGAACCAAGAGGCCAATTTTAGTTTTCGACTATTAATGAGGCAAGGATTCTAATTTCGCAACTGCCGTATTTTCCACAAAAGGTCATAAATAAGCGTATGACACAATAAAGCCATTACTGAACAACACATCGAAGACCTCTATCAAGAAAATGAAAATGCACTGTCTGATCAAAAGTACGCGTACATCTCTACATAACGCCGAATTGACTGCTAGATGTCACGAGAGGCATACGCGGCGACAAAAAAGGACGCGAGGAGTTCTGCCATTAGAGGACGCAGCAGTCGCTGAGATGTGCAGCCGCGGGAAGGACGTACCTGCGCCTGCTAGCGACGCGAAGAGTGTGGCAGATCGCCGTCCGGCCGCGCTTGCGCCGTCAGCGGTCCCATCTGGCCCCCCAATTATGACGACCACAGCTATGGCTATGGATTTGACGGACACGGCTCCGGAAACGTTGAAGACTGCGCTGTCTGCTCCGCTGCCCGATTCTGAAGATGAGAGCTCTACCGCCCCTCAGCCAGCGGGAAACAGAAGAGGAGGGCAACAGCTGCGACGGCCGCTGTTCGCAGCTTGCCGATTGAGAAGAGAGCCAAGCAAGATTTCGCCCCTGATGCCGACGGTTTTGTCCCGCCCCAGCGAACTGCAAGACGCATGCTGTCATCGACGACGCCTCCAACTGCCGTCGCCAACTCATTCGACGCGCTCGATGACGCGCCGGACACGCCGCCGCGCGATCCTGCGTCGAAGAAAGACTCCCATCTTCCGCCGGTGGTCCTCCAGTTTCGGCCGCCCTATAGGGAACTGCAGAAGTTGTTGCGCAGCTGGACAACGGCCGTGTACACCGTGCAGCCTGCAGGGCGTGACCTGTACAGGGTCACACTCCGCACTGCTGACGATTATCGCCGGGTCACTCAGGAGGCGTCTGAGCGTGGTATCCCATTCTATACCCACGCTTCCGCACCTGACAAGGTCTTGAAGATTGTATTCCGCGACCTCCCGTTCAACATGGAAGCCGATCACCTGCATCGTGAACTCGCCGACCTGGGCTTCTACATCCGGGCAGTCGTGAAGATGAAGTCGCCAAAATCACGCGATGATATGCCGCTCTTCCTGGTCGTCTGCTCTGACACCGTGGAGAACCGCAAACTATACCAATTGACGCGGGTCGCCGACGTTCCGGTTCAGACCGAAGATCTTCGCTCCCGGAGAGGTCCTGTGCAGTGCTTTCGCTGCCAGGGGATCAATCACGTCGCGCGCCACTGCTCTATGCCGGACAGATGTATTAAATGCGCCGGCGCCCATGCAGGAAGTGCGTGCCCCCGTCCGCCCACCGAGAAGCCTACATGTGCACTCTGTGGCGGTGCGCACGTGGCCAGTTATCGTGGGTGCGAGGTGTGGAAGCGTGCCATCGCTCGCCAACGTGGCCAAACACCAGCGCCACGTCAGAAGAAGCCAGCAACGAGACGGCCAGGCGTCTCTTTCGCGGCGGCAACGTCAGGGACGCCCTCCGCCGTCGCGGCTGCGTCGGCTGCTCCTGCTCCTGCCGCATCTGAGGCCGTGCCGACACCTGAGGCTCCTGCGCCTCCACCACAGCTGCTAGTGGCGGAACCGGGTACTGCCTCTCCCGGGACGTCGGCCGGACCGCGCCCCGCCAACCGCCGGCGCGGGGGTCACCGCCCTGTGGGTACCCAGCGCTTGGCACCGTCAGTCGAGCAGTCCCAGGTGGACTCTCACAGCGAAGCAGCCACGCCTCCCCCTTCCAGCGCCGGGGCCGCGCCGGCTGCCTCCACCGCTGACCTGGCCAACCTAGTCGCGCAGCTCACAGCCCTGGTGACCAGTGCTACGAAGTTGATTGAAGTCCTGTCGCAGCACCTCACCGCTGCAGTGCCGATGGCCTCTCCGGCCCCGACCGCTGTCAACACTCACCAGCTGCACCATGGGCAGCGTTAGAGGGCTCACGGTCGTCGCGTGGAATGCCAACGCCGTCCGCACTCAAGCTGGCGAACTTCGCCAATTTCTCCGAGATGAAGCCGTCGACGTCTGCCTTATCAATGAAACACACCTGAAGCCTGGGGTCGACGTCAGGGCGGCAAACTACTCCAGCTATCGCACCGATCGATTGACGGTGGGTGGTGGGACAGCCATTTACGTCCGAAATGGCATTCGTCGCCATGTGATACAACTTCCACCACTGGCAACGCTGGAGGGCACTGTTGTCGTCGTTCACACCTCGGCGGGCGCCATCACGTTCGTGGCGGCCTATCGGCCGCCGTCTCGTCCCCTGGACCCTGCTGACATCGATGCTCTGCTCTCCTTGAGGGGGCAGGTGTTCGTTGCCGGGGACTTCAATAGTAAACATGTCTTCTGGAACTCCAGGATCACCAATGCCGCTGGCCGCTGCCTGCTCCGGGTAGAGGAACGTCACCATGCGATTGTGGTGGGGCCATACGACCCGACAATCTTCCCTGCCCGTGGCCTCCCAGATATAATCGACATCGCAGTCGTCAAGGGCATCCCTCATCAGATTACCGCCACGACGAGGACGGCACTGTCTTCGGATCATGTCCCTGTGGTTTTTGACATCGACCTCGACGCCCTCCAGCAGCCCAGGCGCGGTATCTCACTTGCTGGCATCGACTGGGACAGGTTTCAAGAAGCCGTGACGCACTCACTCGCCACCGCGCCGCCCCCTGCGGAAGCTGGAGCGGACGAAGCACTTTTGCACTTCGCGGCAACCACGATCGACGCTGCCACTATCGCGACGCCGCCCCGACCTCGCCCTCCGCCTGACTACTCCCGACAGCTGCCGCCGGCCATCCTTGCGGCCATCACTGAGAAGAACCGGGTCTACCGGGAGTGGCAGAGGACGAGAAATGCCAACACCAAGCGCCTCCTCAACAGTATGCGTCGGGACATCCGGGCCGCCATTGACAACCATCGCAATCGCGTCTTGAAGACGGCACAGCCTGGCGGACGATGAAGCGTTTCCTACGCCGCACGCAACGTATCCCTCCGCTGCTGGTTCATGGTCAGGCTGTCTGCGAACCAGCTGTGAAGGCTGATGCCCTTGCAGACGTCTTCGAGGCCGCGTTTACGCCCATCGAAGACCCGACTGACGCTGTCCACGACGACCTGGTTGCTGACCGGCTCCCACGGTACTTGGAGGCACGCGACGACGATGACGTCATTGAAGAGACAACGGCGGAGGAGGTGTCGTCCATCCTGCGTGCCCTGAACCCCAGCAAAGCTGCGGGCCCAGACGAAGTTTCCAACGCCCTACTCCAGAAGTTGCCGCCCGTGGCTGTCACTCATCTTGCCGACGTTTTTAATGTCATCTTCCGGCCCTGCAGTTTTCCTCAGTCCTGGAAGCATGCTGAAATCGTGGCGATTCCGAAGATGGGGAAGGACCTGCGGCAGCCCGTGAACTACAGACCTATTAGTTTACTGCCGGCCGTCTCCAAGGTCTTTGAAAGGGTGTACATCAGGCGGCTGCAGCGCCACGTCGACGAGGAAGGCCTCCTGCCCGAAGAGCAGTTCGGCTTTCGCAGGGGCCACTGGGAAGTTCACCAACTCCTTCGGCTAGTGGAAGATGCGTTCGTCGCCCTCGAGCAGCGCGAGTTCTTCGGCGCGGTGTTCCTGGACGCGTCGCGTGCTTTCGACAGTGTGTGGCACCGCGGCCTCTTGTTCAAACTTTTTGAACTTGGGGTCCCGACGTCGCACGTACGTCTCATCGCTTCTTTGCCGATAGGACCTTCCATGTACGGGTCGCGCAGGGCTTGTCCTCCGTCCGCCGCGTCAACGCCTGTGTGCCAAAGGACTCGGTCTTGGGGCCACTCCTGTACTCGCTGTACACGTCTGTGCGCCGAAGATCGGCCGTGTGCGGCTCGCTCTGTACGCGGATGACACGGCTCTCTATACCAGGAGCCTCAATGCCGCCGTCATGCGCCGCCGTCTGCAGCTCGCCGCTGACACCCTGGCAGCCTGGGCAGTCAAGTGGCGTCTCCAATTCAATGGTGCCAAGACGCAGTTCCTGATCGTCACCAGGCGACTCGTTCCTGCAGGTCCGCATCCGCTCACCGTCGGTGGAAGCCCTGTCCCGTGGCGCCCAACGGCGCATTACTTCGGCGTCACCATCGACCGCCGACTCACGTGGTTCCGCACATCCGCGAAGTGAAGGCCAAAGTGCGGAAAAGGCTCCGCACCCTGTACCCGGTGCTGAACCCCGGCTCCCAACTACCACCGCGGCTGGGCATCACCCTGTACAAGGCGCTGCTCCGTCCTGTACTCCAATACACCGCCGTCACCTGGGGGAACGCCGCCGACACGAACCTGAAGAAGCTGGAGACACTGCAGAATCGTATCCTTCGGCTGGCCTTACACCTGCCTTACGATTTTCCCACCGCTCATCTTCACGACGTCGCGGAAGTACCTCTGCTCCGTGACCTCTTCCAGACGACCTCCCGCACCTTTTACGAACGTGCTGGCCGGTCGCACAACGCCCAAATCCGGACGCTGGGCCGCAAACTGCCGCGCAGCGTCACCACCCGCTGGCCACACCTGCTCGCTACATAGCTAGCTCTGCAGAACTGTGCTGAGGAGACACCCAAGAAGACAATCCACATATGAAGACGCAACATCAGCATGCATGGGAGGCAAAGCAATAACTGCTGCGAACTCCATCACACATCGGAGGAAAAGTTATCTCCGTGCAGATCCACGCGATGCGATGCCATTAGAGGAGAGGTTACAACACTGAGGGTCGGTCAGTGGAGATCAGTGATATCCAACGTGGACTAGTCATTGGGTCTCTCCTGGGAAACAAATCCATCAGTGATATTTCAACGCTTCTGAAGATATCGACTATGTGAATGTGAAGTGAAAATGTAAACGACCACGGCTAAACCAAGACCAAGAAGACCTCAGGGACCGAGCATTGCAGATGGCGGCTGTAAAAAATCTCATACGATCGGCGGAAGGGACCGCTCGTGAGTCCAGCTAGCACAGCACTGTGCGTAGGGACTTAGAAAGAATACTACACAGTGACCGAGGACATATGAAGTCACATATCTGTAGTCAATACTGAGCGATGTTGGGAGTTGTGGAAAAAGCGACCCCGCTGGACTGTGAATGACCTAAAACGACTGATTTGGTGGATCACGCTATACAGTGTGGCGATGCGATAGAAAGGTTTGGTTTGGAAAATGCCTGGCGATCATCACCTGCCATCTTATGTGAAGTGATGTACGCAGGTGGTGCTGTTACGGTATGGTGTTGTTTGTGGTTGGGTGTGGTTCCCTTAATGCGCTTACGAAAAGCTAAATGCGAAAGGATATGACCGCATTTTAAAGCGTTCTGTACTGCGTACAGCAAAGGGACAATTCAGAGACGAAGACTGTACTGGCGTGACTTTGCACCCTTTCATAAAGCGGTACCTGTGGGCAGTGTTTTAAGGACAAAAAAATTCCTGAAATTAACTTGCCTGCCCAGAATCCCGATCTGAATCCATGGGAACAGCTTTGGTATGAGCTATGGCGCCGGCACCGACTTCACTCAAGACTCCAGCGTCTGACATCACTATCTTGTATGTTTCCGGCTCCTGGGGAGGAATGGGCTGCCCTTCCGCCACAGACACTCAGACACCTCACTAAAAGTGTCACCAGCAGAGTGCGGCGTGGCGGAGTTTAATTTTTCGTGTCTATTCGTCGTTGTCGCAATGCAGGCTGCAAATTAAAATTCACCTACCTAAGAACGGCGTCTGCTCAATGTCCATTCACTCCACAACGTAGATACTTACAAAATGATGTAAAAACAGCGTTGATAAAAAATACCACCTAATATCTACAATTACTGAGGCCGCGCAACTCTAGTTATGAAAGAAAGTTCTGTAGAAATACTGTAATCCAATTTTATCTGGCAGTAAGAAAATGGAATGGCTTCTGGAAAATAATGTCCGAAATTTCCACACATTAATGTTTATTTTGTCGTTGACAAACAAAGAAAAGGTACTGTTCAGTCCACATATAAACTATTGGCCATTTCCTTCCAGCTCACGATTCATACACACACCACACGCACAGCAGCCAGAAACCTGTCCAAACTCGACCCAAATTAAACAACGCTTTCACAGAAACTGCTCGCCAAAAATGCTCAGCAGTTCAATACTGAAACGACGCGGATTCTATGAAGGCCAATATTTCACACGCGAATATCTGTCCAACAGATTTAGTCAAAACCTCTGAAATTTCGCGAAGCAGTCCTTAACAACAACTACTATCGACTTAGCTCACCAATAAAGCAAACACTAAACAATTCTTCATCTTACACATTATTTTTACTGGCACTAGTAACATGGCCGTCCGCGTTCAATGCTAGCGAGCGACTTTTTTCTTCCAGCCTCACTCCCAGTATATCTATCAGGTAACGAAAGGGAACCGTCTCATTCCGGTTGGCTGACCATACTGACTGCAAAATCAGAATACTAGCTCGTGATCATACTCGCGCCAAAACGTCTGCACCAACCCTTATGCACAGACGCATTTGCGTCAATCTGACATACATATACTATGGTAATGTTTAATAAACGAAAACGAAAAGACAATAATTCTGTATGTATTCTTTAGATACAGATCTTACTCCAACTGACTTTCTGGCTGCTCTGTTACAACAGCAATCACACCTAGACATACGTCATCAGCAAAAGGGATAAATCCCATAGGATCTTTTTCCCACGACAGGCTTTTGTAACTATTGCACGTTACTTAAGACGGTATATAATGCAATACGGAAATATGACGAATGTCCCACATACATACTCCTATTTACTCACGGGCTCACATAATACATAATAAAATAAATATTGATTTTAATAGCTCTTTCTGTAGTTATTCTAGATTTCATACTACGAAAAATGTAAGGTATTTAAAATTTTAAATTAAATTTCAATTAAATAATTCTATACCCTGATACTTCAGGTGAGTATTTCAATTGACAACAAAAAACAGGTCATAAATATTCAAGGATAAATTTCTTTTTCTAACTTTAAAGTAAATTGCCGCCCGGTGTGGCCGTGCGGTTAAAGGCGCTTCAGTCTGGAACCGCGTGACCGCTACGGTCGCAGGTTCGAATCCTGTCGCGGGCATGGATGTGTGTGATGTCCTTAGGTTAGTTAGGTTTAATTAGTTCTAAGTTCTAGGCGACTGATGACCTCAGAAGTTAAGTCGCATAGTGCTCAGAGCCATTTTTTAAAGTAAATTTTTCTATCTCTGAAAATATGCCCGCTAGAAAGCTGAGATTTTCACACCACCCTTCTATTAATAACAGAGTGCAGTATACGAATTTTGAAAGCGAGTACACAAAAACTACTATCCTTTATTTGGATTCTTATAGGTGGTGAATGTACGCGTTCAGTAACAAACATTGAATAGCTTTCCCCCGGCAGGCAGGGACAGATGCACGTGTGTCTCCCGGGTAGGCCGCTAGATGTCAGCCCTCGAAGTTACATACAGCAAGCTATCCTAAAACAAACGTTCGCTCAGAACCTCTCGCGACGCTACAAGAGGTCAAATCATAATAAAAGCGGAGGGCAAACACACTCCATATTAATGTCCAGTCCTAGGTGCTCGGATACTTTTGACAGGCAGTGTACTTGATATGATGAATAATCGCTCAAGCTGCTGAAATGTTCTTTAACAACCTCCACGACCGGTTTCGGCTTTTACGTTAAAGCCATTTTCTAGTTGAATCTGAAACGGACATTGTAAATGCAACCAAACGTCTTAATAATAATAATGACTATTTAAGTAACTCACGAACATTAATGTAGAATTCTGAAACGAAAAGACTTCGAGTTTACACATGTGCAGTCAAATGCACAAAAAATTAAACCTATCATGGAGTAAAATAAAGTATTTTTTAGCAACCAGAGCAGTTCTTCATCAATTCAGTATACAGACGGGCAAAAATGGCGCTCCCTAAGCATGAAGAAACTGATAATGAACATGCTTTTAAATTTAGTCCTCCCGTATTAGTCCCTCATTCAGATCTCCGAGGGAAAGACTGAATAACCAACGAAAGGGTAACTTTCTATGAGTCGGAACGCGCAGTGAGAGAAGTCACGTGAGTCGACAGTCTTTTGACTGGTTTGATGCGGCCTGCAACGGATTCCTCTTCTGTGCCAATCTGCTCATCTCAGAGTAGCAATTGCAACCTAAGTCTTGAGTTATTTGTCGCATGTATTCCAACCTCTGCCCCCCCCCCCCCCATGCAGGTTATACCCTCTACAGCTCCCTCTAGTACCATGGGGGTTATTCCCTAATGCCTTAACAGATGCGCTACGGTCGCAGGTTCGAATCCTGCCTCGGGCATGGATGTTTGTGATGTCCTTAGGTTAGTTAGGTTTAACTAGTTCTAAGTTCTAGGGGACTAATAACCTCGGCAGTTGCGTCCCATAGTGCTCAGAGCCATTTGAACCATTTGAACCTTAACAGATGTCCTACCATTCTGTCCCTTCCTCTTGGAGTTGTTTTCCATATATTCCTTTCCTCATTCCTTACTTTATCAGTCTACCTATTTTTTGAAAATTCTGCTGTGCATCGATTCTCATCTATTCCTGATTTCCACAGTTCGCGTTTCACTACCATATAGTTCTGTGCTCCAAACAAGCATTCTCAGGAATTTCTTCCTCAAATTAAGGGCTATGTTTGATTCTAGAAGACCTCTTGGCCAGGAATGCCTTTTTTGCCAGTGAAAGAATTCTTTTTATGTCCTCCTTGCTCCATACATCATGGGTTATTTTGATGTCTAGGTAGAGTAATTCCTTAACTTTGTCTTTTTCTTGATCACCAGTTCTGGTATTAAGTTTTTTGCTAATCCCATTTTTACTAATTCTCGTTGCTTTCGTCTTTCCTTCGATTTACTTTCAATCCATCTCGTGTACTCCTTAGACTGTTCATTCCATTCAACACACCCAGTAATTCTGCTTCCCTTTCTCTGAGGATATCAATCTCGTCTGCGAATCTTATCATTGATATTCTTTCACCTTGTATTTTAATCCCACTCTTGAATCTTTCTGTTATTCTCGTCATAGCTTCTTCCACGCATAGACTGTACATTAGGGGCGTCTTACACTCATTTTAAGCTGAGGACTTCGTTCTTGGTCTTCCAGTCTTATTGTTCCCTCTTGGTTCTTGTATGTATTGTATATTACTCGTCTTTCCCTAGAGGTTACCACAATTTTTCTCAAAATTTAGAGCATCTTGCACCAAATAACACAGTCGAATTCTTTTACCATGTCGACAGATCCTATGAAAGAGTCATTTTTCTACAGTCTTCCTTCCAGTATCAACTGCAACGCCAAAACTGCCTCTCTGATGCATTTACCTTTCCTAAAGACAAACTGATTGTCTTTTAACAGAACCTCAGTTTTCTTTTCCATTGTTCTGTATATTATTCTTGTCAGCATTTTGGATGCATAAGCTGTCAGTCTGATTGTGCGAGCCGGCCGGTGTGGCCGAGCGGTTCTAGGCGCTTCAGTCGGGAACCGCGCTACCGCTACGGTCGCAGGTTCGAATCCTGCCTCGGGAATAGATGTGTGTGCTGTCCTTAGGTTAGTTAGGTTTAAGTAGTTCTAAGTTCTAGTGGACTGATGACCACAGATGTTAAGTCCCATAGTACTCAGAGCCATTTTTTCTTTTTTTGATTGTGCGATAATTCTCGCACTTGATGGCTCTTGCAGTCTTTAGAATTTTATTGATGATATTTTTCGCAAATCTCCAGTCTTATAAAATCTACACATCAACGGGAATAGTCGTTTTGTTGCCTATTCTCCCCACGATTTTAGAAATTCCGATAGAATATTATCTATCCCTTCCACGTGATTTGATCTTATGTCGTCCAAAGCTCTTTTAAATTCTGATAGTAATACTGGATCCCCTATCTCGTCCATGTCGACTCCTTTTTCTTCTTCTATCACGTCAGAAGACGTGTCCTCCTTCTCATAGAGATCTTCGATGCACTTTTTTCACCTATCTGCCCTCTCCTCTACATTTAGTAATGGTATTCCCATTGCACTCTTACTGTTACCGCCTTTGCTTTCAGTTTCACCGAATGTTGTTTTGACGTTTCTGTATGCGAAGTCAGTCCCGACAATCATTGCTTTTTCAATTTCTTCACTTTTTTCACGCAACCATTTCGCCTTAATTTCCCTGCACTTCCTGTATATCTCATTCTTAAGTGACTTGTATTGCTTTGTCCCTGAACTTCCTTGCACATTTTTATACTTTTTTTCTTTCTTCGATCAACTGCAGTATTTCTCGTGTTATTCATGGTTTCTTCGTAGCTACTTTCCTTGCACTTACGTTTTTCTTTCCAGTTTCTGTGATTTCCCTTTTAGGAGAAGGCAATTCTTCTTCAACTGTAATGGCTACTGAACTATTTATTATCTCAGTATCTATAACCTCATAAAACTTCAAGGGTATCTCTTTATTGGTTTTGTACTTCCGTATCCTTTGCGGGTTGATTCCTCCTGCCTTGTCTCTTATAGAGAAATGAACATCTCTAAAATGGAGAATCACAGACATTTTGCGGACAAGCACAGGTACAAGAAAAATAAATGAAAGAAATCTTGGACTACAAAATAAATAATTCAACTGATCAATCTAAGGATATACAAAAATGTTCAGGGAGCGGTAGGAATATAGCAATATAACAAGAAATAAGTAGGAAGTGCAGGGTTGTCAAGGCGAAATGGCTGCAGGATAATGTGAAGAAAGTGAAAACGAAATGGTCGTCGCAAGAACGGATCCATCACATCGAAAAGTCAAACCAACCTCGAGTGAAATTGAAAGCAAGGCCGTGAACGCCTGAGGGGCAGTTCTGACGGTATGTTTTAAAATGGAAGGAAGAACTTAAGAAAAATCAAGCCACGTTTATAGCCATAGACAAAGCGTTCGACTAATTAAAATGGTGCAAGATGTTCGACAGTCTGAGAAAAATAGGTGTAAGCTATAAGGAATGCAGGTAACATACAACATGTACAAGAATAAACAGAGGGAGCAATAAGAAGGAAACACCAAGCATAATGTGCTCGAATTAAAAATGGAGGAAGACAGGGATGCAGTATTTTGTCCCTTGTCTGCAACCTATACAACGAAGAAGCAATGACGGAAATAAAAGAATGATTCCAGAATGGTTTTAAAATCTGGAGTGTATGCATTTCAATAAGATTCGCTGATGATGCTGCTAGCTTCAGCGAAAGTGAAGAAGAATTACGGGACCTGTCGAATGGAATGACGAGCCTAATGAGTACAGAATACTGATGAAGAGTAGGACAAAGAGAGACGAAAGTAGTGAAGAGTGGTAAAAATGCTGATGACCATAAACTTAACAAGTAAACTGGTGACAAAAAGTAAACAAAGCCAAGGGCTTTTACTAGCCTAAAAGGGAAATAGCATACGACAAACAAGACAAATAGGACATAAAAACTAAGTTAGCATGGGCAAAGAGGGAGTTTCCGAAGAAAAAGATTTCTACAATATCGCGCAACACAATTAAAGGATCGCTTTTCTGAAACGAATAGGACATAAAAACTAAGTTGGCATGGGCAAAGAGGGAGTTTCCGAAGAAAAAGATTTCTACAATATCGCGCAACACAATTAAAGGTTCGCTTTTCTGAAACAAATAGGAGATAAAAACTAAGTTGGCATGGGCAAAGAGGGAGTTTCCGAAGAAAGAGAATTCTACAATATCGCGAAACACAATTAAAGGATCGCTTTTCTGAAACTCCTCCACTTTTTTCTCACAGCGATGCTGAAGTTAAAAATTTGGCTCATGTCATCTACAATTACCTTCAGTGGCAGTACATAAACGTGGTGGCCTGCGGCGTCCCCTCGGGCTTGGCAACGCTTCAAACATTAAGGTGTCGACACATGCAGGAAGAAAGCCAGATGTCTGAAGTCCACGTGAGGTGTAAGGTGAGTTAATGATGTCACATTGGCACCAAATTTCACCACAATTCTGCCAACGCAACAGTGGACGTTTCACACGATGGAAAGGTATCCCACACCACCCGACCGTACGACCCTACCCACACCGCCCAGTAACCGCTGCGACGCACCGTGGATCCATGCAACGGTTTGCTGATAAAGGGGAGTAGCAATCTGTACTCCTCGTGTTGATTGGTGTCATTGTCTACCCTACCCACTAATTATTTACTGGTTTGTACCCGACACTCAGAGTATTACTCTGTCGGCTCTTTGGTCGTAAATATAGACCGTAGTATGGTATTAAGACACTAGTTGTCGTCTGAAAATTTGTCTCGCTATTATATTGCCTTTCCTTTCCGGTTTGTAACCAATCATTAATGTTTTAACTAATCAGCTCTTGGTCGTAAATACAGCCGGAAAAATTGTATTAAGGCACAAGTTGGCATTAAACAAAAGAGGGACCTTGTGGTTACATTTAGTTATTAACCGGTCCAATTCTTTGATTGTAATTGCATTTTTCAGTCACTAGCTATAATCTGAACAACCTGTTGTACTAAGCTGTGTGTTCCTGTTTTTGAAAGACCGGGTTATTATTGATGTATTTTTAACTGGATCTTGTGGTTTCGAGGAGTGAGTTCTCTTGTGGTCATACGTAATGTTCTAAAACGTTCCTTCAGAGCGGCCTTCATAATTGACAAGCAGTTTAATTTTTGACATATTAACAGCCAACTATCACCAGGGCTGTAGTCAGAATAAGATTGTCAAAAGGGACGTGCTGTGTTCCAGTCGCATCTTGGTTGCTGATTGAAATGAAATGGTTGCTCGCTTTGAAGCAAGCCTTATCATGTTTATAATTGTTTCCTAATTTGTTTAGCCGCCCCGTGTGGCCGAACGGTTCTAGGCGCTACATTCTGGAACCGCGCGACCGCTACGGTCGCAGGTTCGAATCCTGCCTCGGGCATGGGTGTGTGTGATGTCCTTAGGTTAGTTAGGTTTAAGTAGTTCTAAGTTTTAGGGGACTGATGACCTCAGAAGTTAAGTCCCATAGTGCTCAGAGCCATTTGAACCATTTTGAACCTAATTTGTTTAACCTTTAAGCATTGGTGCGCATCTTAACCCCGAATCTTTCGACGGAGTTTCCAAATTAAAAACAATTTACGTCATCTGTTTGAGTAATTAAAACACTCTTGTCATCAACATTACTTATGTTTTCATGTGCTGCAGAAGTGCATTTCATAAGAGAAACTGTGTCCAGAGCGGTAATAAACACCGCTGTTTCACCCAATAACTGGCGAGCTGCAGGTCCAGGCCCTTCTAATTGCTCTCTGGCCGCATGCGTATGTTCAGGCGTGTCGGAAGTGATACCTATCCCAGCAGTGCGTAGGCATTAGTGGATGCATGTCTCTACACAGGGCAGTTTTAAAGTGCTCAGCGTAGAGGGATGGGTGGCACTGAGGGCCGCTTCGGATCAACATCAAATTTCGTTGAATGGTTTCGAGCAGTTCCTAGTGATTCCACTCTGTATACCAGAAAGAAGATTGGGTTCGCGCTACCAGATCTCGTCCAGTTTGGTCATAGCTCCACTCTGTCCTTAGAGAAGACTTAAATCGTCCGGGGGTGTCAGCAATGTCTACAGTAGTCAAGCACGTCGTCCATCGCAGATACATCAGGAGTAGATGTGTGATGCGTGTAACCAAAGAGAGGGGGGGGGGGGGCGGGGGTGAGAATCTTCCCATCTCTGACACGTCCCACGACCATGGCAGCGTTGCACATAGTTGTGGTGAAATTTGGTGCCAATTGAAACCATCCTTTAGAAAAATTTATGGATGATTGTGCTGATAAACCCCTTACGTTATTTGATTTTAAACAGCTGAGCAAACTGAACGTATTCAGACATTTCTCTCTGTACTTATTCTGATCAACACTGAACAGACACACAATATTTTTAGCGCAACGCATTCTGACTTTCAATAATCCCTACAAAAGAATGGCCCATACTAACAATAACCTATACCTTTCATGAATCACTTACCTCATAAAATCTTCGTTACTCGAACTACTGTAATACAGTGAGCGCCAATACTGCCAGCTAAATAAAAGCTTGCAACTACTGAAGTCACTAACTACTGATAGGCGTAGTTAGCAAATGAAAGATTTGATAGAGAACTAACAATGTATTTACCTTAATAGAGTTCAAAAGTCATTATATATATATATATATATATATATATATATATATATATATATATATATATCAGTTCATGACGTCCAGTCCTACAAATTTACTGTCTCTGGTGGACACACGTCCAGATCATCCGCTCTCGAAACTCCGCTATCTCTCTCCGCTATCACTGCTGGCGGCTCACCCTCAACTGCGCAACGCTACGCGCTGTTCACATCCAACTGCCGAACACTACAATAGCGAGTATTACAACAATGCTAACCAGCCACAGACTACACACAGCACAGTGATTTTCATACAGAGCGCTACATGGCGTTACCAACACAAAAACCTAAACAGCCTACTTACACCTAAACAGCCAACTGCGCAACGCCACGCGCTTTTCACATCCAACTGCCCAACACTACAATAGCGAGTATTCCAACAATGCTAACCAGCCACAGACTGCACACAGCACACTCAGTGAGTTTCATACAGAGCGCTACATGGCGTTACCAACATAAAAACCTGAACAGCCTACTTACACCTAAACAGCCTACTTACACAATGTGATATCATTTACCCGCCTTGCACCCACACATGAGTTTCAGAGGTCGCCTTTCTTCCCTTATGTGTCGACACCTCACTATTTGAAGAGTCACCAAGCCTGACGGAAGTCTGTAGGCACCATAGACTCCTTCATTGAAATGGGAGAAAATGACGGGGTTTCAGAAAGGTGACATTGTAATTGTGTTGCACAGTGTAGTATCAAACACAGGCCTTAATTTTAGGAAGAAATTTCCGATAATGTGCGTTTAGAGTACAGCAATGTATGCTAGCGAATCATGGGCTGTGGGAAATTCGGAATAGAAGAGAATCGAAGCGTTTGAGATGTGCTGCTATCGAAATATGTTGGAATGATAGGGAAAGAGGCAGTTCTCTGCATAATTGGCGAGGAAAGGAACATATGGAAAAGACTGACAAGAAGAAGGGACAGCATGACAGGACGTGTGTTAAGACATCAGAAAATAACTTTTATGGCATTAGACGAAGCTGCAGAGGCTACAAACCGTAGGGGAAGGCAGAGATTGGAGTGGCGCTCTGAGATGAAGAAAGTGGGACAAGATACTACTGGCGGGCCATGTCAAACCAACCAGAAGACATAGAAGGAATTAATTATATGTACCCCTTACGTCTTTCCTTACTTGTTTTCAAGATTACGTCCTGTGTGCCTTGTGTGTGAGGAACCTAATGACTGCGATGATGACGATGATGATGATGATGATGATGATGATGATGGTCGTCATGAAGTGGTATGCTGCTACAATCAAAAGAGCGCTCCAATTCTAAATACATCAGTGCGAAATGTGACAAGAAACCACTTACGTGCTGTCTTTCCCACGGAATACTAAACAGGAGATTTATAAATAGGTCTATGAATAAGTGAAATGTTACTAGCGAACAACAGATGATCAGCTCTAAAAAACAATATATAACAAAAATCTCTTCCTTACATGTCTTCAAGTTTCATTCTGTGTGTCTCATCGATGAAATATTGTATACGATTGTGATGATGATGGTGGTGGTGGAAGTGGTGGCGAATGTGATGATGATGGCAGTGAGAATGTTGGTGATGGCTTAAGCCTTAAAAGTTTGATGATGAACATTAAATCAAGACCTCTGTTCCACACTGTTAAATAATCACTGACCACCAAAACTGAGGTTGAAAGAAATATTGAAGGCTGCAGTAATAGTCCCCCCCTTTCCCGCGCCCCGTAAAGTGCAGGAGTCTATTAAAAATGGAAATATGAGTACGTAATGGCAGAAAAGTAAGACTTGGTCTACGGCACAGTGATAATTTCTTAATTAACTGCAGAATACGAAATACAGGCTTTAATAGCTTCTTCGACGAAGGGGTGGCAGGGGAGATCACAGTTACTCCTCAAACAGGATTATAAGAAACATTCCCCTCCATGAACCATGGACCTCACAGTTGGTGGGGAGGCTTGCATGCCTCAGCGATACAGATAGCTGTACCGTAGGTGCAACCACAACGGAGGGGTACCTGTTGAGAGGCCAGACAAACGTGTGGTTCCTGAAGAGGGGCAGCAGCCTTTCCAGTAGTTGCAGGGGCAACAGTCTGGATGATTGACTGTTCTGGCCTTGTAACATTAACCAAAACGGCCTTGCTGCGTACTGCGTACTGCGAACGGCTGAAAGCCAGGGGAAACTACAGCCGTAATTTTTCCCGAGGGCATGCAGCTTTACTGTATGGTTAAATGATGATGGCGTCCTCTTGAGTAAAATATTCCGGAGGTAAAATAGTCAGAAGGACGTCGTTATCAGAAAAAAGATAACTGGCGTTCAACGGATCGGAGAGTGGAATGTCAGATACCTTAATCGAGCAGGTAGGTTAGAAAATCTAAAAAGAGAAATGGATAGGTTAAAGTTAGATATAGTGGGAATTAGTGAAGTTCGGTGGCAGGAGGAACAAGACTTCTTGACAGGTGAATACAGGGTCATAGATAAAAAATCAAATAGGGGTAATGTAGGAGAAAGTTTCATAATGAATAGGAAAATAGGAATGCGGGTAAGCTACTGCAAACAGCATAGTGAACGCATTATTGTGGCCAAGATAGATACGAAGCCCCTGCCTACCACAGTAGTACAAGTTTATATGCCAACTTGCTCCACAGATGACGAAGAGATTGATGAAATGTATGATGAGATAAAAGAAATTATTCAAGTAGTGAAGGGAGATGAAAATTTAATCGTCATCGGTGACTGGAACTCGATAGTAGGAAAAGGAAGAGCAGAAAACGTAGTAGGTGAATAAGGAATGGGAGTAAGGAATGAAAGACGAAGCCACCTGGTAGAATTTTGCACAGATCATAACTTAATCATAGCTAACACTTGGTTCCAGAATCATAAATGAAGGTTCTATACATGGAAAAAGCATGGAGATACTGGAAGGCCTCAAATAGATTATATAATGGTAAAACAGAGATTCAGCAAACAGGTTTTATATTGTAAGCATTTCCAGGGGCAGATGCAGACTCTGACCACAATCTATTGGTTATGAACTGTTGATTAAAACTGAAGGAACTGCAAAAAGGTGGCAATTTGAGATGGGACCTGGATAAACTGAAAGAACCAGAGGTTGTAGACAGCTTCAGGGAGAGTATTAGAGAACAATTGACAGAAATGGGGGAAAGAAATACAGTAGAAGAGGAATGGGTGGCCTTGAGAGATGAAGTAGTGAAGGCAGCAGAGGATCAAGTAGTTAAAAAGACGAGGGCTAGTAGAAACCCTTGGGTGACAGAAGAAATATTGAATTTAATTGATGATGGGAGAAAATATAAAAATGCAGTAAATGACGCTGGCAAAAAGGAATCCAACGTCCCAAAAATGAGATCGTCAGGAAGTTCAAAATGGCTAAGCAGGCATGGCTAAAGGATGTTGAGGCTTATCTCATTAGGGGTAAGATACTGCCTACAGGAAAATTAAAGAGACCTTTAAAGAGAAGAGAACCATTGGCTTGAATGTCAAGAGCTCAGATGGAAACGCAGTTCTAAGCAAAGAAGGGTAAAACAGAAAGGTGGAAGGAGTATATAGAGGGTCTATACAAGGGCGATGTTCTTGAGGACAATATTATAGAAATCAAAGAGAATATAGATGAAGATAAAATAGAGATATGATACTGCGTGAAGAGTTTGACAGAGCACTGAAAGACCTAAGTCGAAACAAGGCACCGGGAGTAGACAACATTCCATTAGAACTACTGATAGCCTTGGGAGAGCCAGGCTTAACAAAACTGTACCATCTAGTGAGAAAGATGTATGAGACAGGCGAAATACCCTCAGACTTAAAGAAGAATATAATAATTCCAATCCCAAAGAAAGCAGTTGTTGACAGACGTGAAGATTACCGAACTATCAGTTTAACAAGCCACGGCTGCAAAATACTACCACGAATTCTTTACAGACGAATAGAAAAACTGGTAGAAGCCGACCTCGGGTAAGATAAGTTTGGATTCCATAGAAATGTTGGAACACGTGAGGCAATACTGCCCCTACGACTTGTCTTATAAAATAGATTAAGGAGAGGCAAACCTACATTTATAGCATTTGTAGACTTAGAGAAAGCTTTTGACAATGTTGACTGGAATACTCTCTTTCAAATTCTGAAGGTGGCAGAGGTAAAATACAGGGAGCGAAAGGCTATTTACAATTTGTACAGAAATCACATGGCAGTTATAAGAGTCTAGGGGTATGAAAGGGAAGCAGTTGTTGGGAAGGGAGTGAGACAGGGTTGTAGCCTATCCCCGATGTTATTCAATCTGTGTATTGAGCAAGCAGTAAAGGAAACAAAAGAACAATTCTGAGTAGGAATTAAAATCCATGGAGGAGATATAAAAACTTTGGGGTTCGCCGATGAAATTGTTATTCTGTCAGAGACAGCAAAGGACTTGGAAGAGCAGTTGAATGGAATGGACAGTGTCTTGAAAGGAGGATATAAGATGAACATCAACAACAGCAAAACGACGATAATGGAATGTAGTCGAATTAAATCGGATGATACTGCGGGAATTAGATTAGGAAATGAGACGCTTAAAGTAGTAAATGAGTTTTGATATTTGGGGAGCAAAATAACTGATGATGGTCGAAGTAGAGAGGACATAAAATGTAGACTAGCGATGGCAAGGAAAGCGTTTCTGAAGGAGAGAAATTTGTTAACATCGAGTATAGATTTAAGTGTCAGGAAGTCGTTTCTTAAAGTATTTGTATGGAGTGTAGCCATGTATGGAAGTGAAACATGGATGATAAATACTTTGGACAAGAAGAGAATAGAAGCTTTTGAAATGTGGTGCTACAGAAGAATGCTGAAGATTAGATGGATAGATCACATAACTGATGAGAAGGTACTGAATAGAATTGGGGAGAAGAGAAATTTGTGGCACAACTTAACTAGAACAAGGGATCGGTTGGTAGGGCATATGACTGTTATTACACACAAGATAACACTCCATATGCATTTTCTCATGGGGAACAAATGTGACTGGGTACTCACCAACCTCCGCTGCAGACAACACCGCCTGCTATGCTGTGCAATAGACGTACCAAGAGTCGCACAAAGACTACAGCATGCGAGATGCAGGGGTGGAGAAGAGTTTGCACCTCTTTAATTTTGCCGAATTTTGCATGAGAACTGGACATGCACTCGACCCCCTCCTTACCTACCACCTAATTGATTATGTGCACAACGGCAACGAAATGAATTGATGGTGGGACCTGCTAGTTGGTAATATAAGGAGCGCACACTCACAATTAAACAAAAATCATTATCTACTCAGTAAAGAAAAAGGGAATTTTATCATAAAAAACGACAGGGAATGGGATTCTACAACTATCTACGAAATGATATGCGGATTAAATATTACAATATGATTTATTATAAAACAGAACACAAAGGTACTTGCTTGTCAATACAACAGTAGGCTAAAATGGTTGGTTCAAATGGCTCTGAGCACTATGGGACTCAACTGCTGTGGTCATCAGTCCCCTAGAACTTAGAACTACTTAAACCTACTTAACCTAAGGACATCACACACATCCATGCCCGAGGCAGGATTCGAACCTGCGACCGTAGCAGCAGCGCGGCTCCGGACTGGAGCGCCTAGAACCGCGCGGCCACCGCGGCCGGCTAACGGTAGGCTAAAATGTAGGTTATACTAAACTATTATAAGAATAAGAGTTGGCTCGAGAACAAGGGGCTCCTACTCTCTGTGATGCAATAGATTGTCGATAATGACTGGAGGTCTTAATGAATCAAATATTACTCCCCCGACTATGATGCATATTGTGATCAGTAGTGAGAGCTCAAATGTGATTACATGGAGAAACAAGCAAGGTGGACATGTAGCAAATCGACCGCGGGTGCTGCTGAGGACTTCAGTATAAAAATGATAGGTCCTACATTGCCAGAGCCGCAAAATACTTGATCGTCCTGAAACCTGCAGTTTGTCGTCTGTAGGCAGCGTTCTGATGATGTAGGCACCGACTTCTGCTGTGCAGCAACTCTGTTACTGGCCCTGTCGGTACAGGCACGAAAACGGAGAGCCAGAATCTGGGTCTTAAGTCGCAGAATGAAACTGGAGTATGACCACTTTCACCCTCCACAACGGTTCCGAAAAAGTGCTACTAAGTCTCAAGACCACCCGATTCTGACGAAAACCAGATCCCGAATGCACTGCGCCTGCGCAACGTAAGAGCGAAGCCAACGTTGCTGAGCTCCCCACTACCCTCGGAAAACCGCTGATCAGCATTCAGCACTGATTCCAAAATTCCCCCATACTATCTCAGAACATCATTCGGGCCACTCCCTCCAATTTCGAGCAGAGCTTTTATGATGTCATTTGACCTCAGTTTGACCAATCATGCCTCTGCTATTTAGCTGGGGGCACTGAACTTGCCGTTTGACCTGCTACGAAAACAACATGCCCAAACAACCAGCCATCCGGGGCCAGACAGTTGCTCCCAGCAGGGCATGGTCCACAAGTATTCTCAGAATCATGAAGACAATACAGTCAGTCAACGCCTGCAGTCTTCGGTCCAGACGCCCGAGAAAGGTAAACACTTAAACTGCGAAGACACTCAGACGGCTCGCAAGTCGTTTCGCCCTGCATACAATAGTCGAAACTCGACAGAGGTCAGTCGCTCCACCAGGCGCTTAAGTCCATTGATGTACGACCCACTCCGTATTCGCAGGAGTGCAGCCCCTTAAGGAAACACAGTCTGCCGCGTCCTCTGGTGCTCGCCTTGCATCAGGCCACCCACGGAAGTAACTGAGGAAACTAAAAGCAAGACCACATACAGTTCCCAAAATGCATATCAATGAAGTGAATAGTACTTTGAGCTCTCAATACAAAACTCTCATTAGAATAACCTTAATCGGCCCGTTCCCACTGTTAAATTATGTAAAACATTAATAAAATTGATGAAAATGAGAGGTGACATGCAAAAAAATTAAATTGATGCTAATGAGAGGCGACTTGCCAAAAAGAAGGCATGGTACCTCGCAAGGTAATTGAAAGTATTGAAATGAGATGCCTGCTAGAATATGATCCCAGCCACTGAGATTTTGAAACTGTCAGACATGCACTCAAACTGCTGTGGTCATGTTTCTGACGAGTTTTTGCACTGTTAACGTCTCATCAGACACTTCCTCTCCTGTCAGGCTAATTTAACCTACGAAGAAGCTTTGAAACAAGGAATGTCGTTATTATAGCAAGGGCGAAAGAAAACGGAATGTGGAAGATAGATATTAGCTTCCTGTCAGTGACAGGATCATAAGCCTGGATTGGGGAATGGACGGGAAGGATATCGCTCTTGCCCTTTAAAAGAAACCACCGCGCTCTACGTGAAAGAATGTTGAGAGTAGTGGACAGGGGCTCTAGAAAACCAACTGCTTCTACTACTGTTAACCTACGGACAATGAATTGTAGATATTAGGTTGTGTCGCTCGGTGGTGTTGGAAAGTGAGTTAAGTAATGTCACTGTATATTAAGATTATCAGAAGTGTGGTGAAATAATAATATAAAACACATTTAGAATCAGAGCGTATTTTTTCCCATATAGGATTTCAGCTGTGAGAAAATTCATTCTACACTTTACTGTAAACAACAAACATAACTACAACATCACATGTATTATATTTCTACAGAAGATCAGAGCAGGGGGGGATTAAAATGTAGGCTGCATTGAGAACAACAAACTAATAAAAAATATCACAGATGTTGAAGGAATCTCAGACAGAACAGGAAGACGACTTTTAAAATTAAATAAACGATGTTCCAAGTACCATATGCAGCGCGTTCGCATACATTAAAGGAGGTAAAAGCCTCTACGGAGCGTTTACAAATACTGGCAACAAATACATCTACATTGTGATAACAGGGGATTGTAATGAAACAGTCGGACAAAAATTGAAGGATGAAACAAAGCACTGCACATTCTCTGAAAGTTGAAGAACCTACACCGGGAAAGGATGGTTAGAAAAGGAAGGGTTAGAAATTCTATAGCTTCGTAGGGTGTGACCAAACACTAAGTGCTTCCAGATGCTGTGAGTGTAGACGATGGCAGGCGGAAGGGGAGAGTTTGTGATCGAAAACAGAATTGGAGTAGAGCGTGCGCTGCGCCATGGTACCAAGAGGAAAGAAAACTAGAAAGCGTAGAGGGGTGAGCCCTGACACTGGGAAGGTCAGGGAGGAAAGAAAGAGCGTAGGACGTACAGTTCACAAATACCAAGACGGCTTTCACTGCCTGGAAGAGTGAGTTCACTGAAATTTCGATGGAAGAGGGTACGTAAAGTGTATACGTGAATTGTTAGAGGAATGTATCGCTATAGGCAAGACAGAATACCAGAATCATCATCAAGTGAATCATTTAGTGGTACACTGGACTGGCGTTCGGTTCAAATTCGCGACCGACCATCCTAATTTAAGGTTCTCCTTGATTTCTCTAAATCTCTCCTGACAAATGCCTTTGAAAGGGCGGCGCCAACTTATCTCCGCCCCACAGTACAGGTATCAAGCTGTTCCCCTGGAAGACGACGGATTCGCACCCTCCCATCCGGATGATGAAGAAGGTATCGGGATTCATCAGACCGTGCAACGCTCTCCAGCACATGCATGGACCGGCGGCTGCAGAGGCCTTTCGTTAGAAGTGTTCGGTGCATTGTGTTCAGACACATTCGTACTCTGCCCAGCATTAAAGTCTGATGTTAGTCCGGCTACAGTTCGCTGCCTATCCTGTTTTACCAGTCTGCCCAACCTACGACCTCCAATATGTGCAATGAAGGGTGGCCACGCAACCCCACGATGTGTGAACGTGGTTTTGTCTTAGTTCAAATGGCCCTGAGCACTATGGGACTTAACTTCTGTGGTCATCAGTCCCCTAGAACTTAGAACTACTTAAACCTAACTAACGTAAGGACATCACACACATCCATAGCCGAGGCAGGATTCGAACCTGCGACCGTAGCGGTCAGTAGATGCGCGGATGGCAGGGCACTAGTGGGGAGAGCAGAAATTGTGGGGGCTGTGGCCAGGCGCTGTGGGAAGAAATGCAGGCGCTGTGGGGAGAAATGCCGCGCGGTTGAGAGGAAGTCTCGCTCTAAACTGATGCCTACACTCAGTTTTTTTAAAATATTTTGTGGTATTTCTCCACGTCCACACTTGCATGGTGACCATTGAAAAAGATTTATCAGCTCTGCTTTGGTTAATATCTAAATAGAATTTTGCCGAACATGTAGCGATGTATTCTCGCCTGGCCTATTAACCATTGAAACATTCAGAAAAGTGTCACGAGTGACGAATTTTGAATAAAACCTACACATTTCTCCTGGTTACATGTTAAAATTTGCTTCTTTTGACAAAACACAGCGGAGTTTACACAGTCTCGTCTCACTGGCATGTTGTTCAGACGCAATTGCGAGAGAATTCTGAAACAGTGGACTAATAAGTTTATTAAGTGAGGAACTGAGGAAAAGTAAGGTCAGTATCATATGAAAAAGCACATTCTCGGTGCAAGATAAACGTGTAATGTCTTCATTTATGTTGCTCCAAAAGCCATAGTATTTCTCGTTTCATAATATCGATGGCCTTCAAAAATTACATTCTTCATCGAAAAAGTCTGTACTTAGTGGGATAACGCGGTAGATAATGAAGTTTCGCATAATAATCACGCGGAAAAACACTGTCCTACTATAACTTGCCAAAATCTCGTTACAGTATCTCAGACCTTTTATGAAATATGAGGAATGTTGTGGATATTACACTCTGGCTTTATCACTGGCTTGGGGTGAGCGCAAACGAGTGTGCTATGTGAGCTCAGTTTTCTCGAGATTGGTGAAAGATCGAGATCTCGGCCCAGGCCTAAAGAAAAATTGAATATCTCAGCTAAATTTAATGTTCGACAACATATTATGTAACATGCACCTAACGAAAAACCGTAGCGACCGTACTTTCCGTACATTCTCGAATTTAGCGCTATACCTTACTTCTACGTACATGTCACAATCAAAATGACCATTAATGAAATGATGGGCACATCATAATGAACCTTACATAGGAAGGTAAAGCAGAAATATTTTTTTACCAAATAGTTTCTGTAAAAGTCATTTAAGAAATAAATTTTTCATAATGCGGGGCCACAGTCATAACTTATTTCTTTAAAGTCAGTGCCGCCATTAGACTTTTGTTTATTTACAGTGTTACATTTACAGTTACACAATCATGATTTCGGCTTCAAAGTGCCATTATCAAGTGTTTTAAGTGCTATAAATATCCTCAGGTGGCATACTGTCGTATTAAAATACAATATGTCTAATAGCGTATTTTAATAAGACAGTATGCCATCTTAGGCAATTTGTAACACTTGAAATACTTGATAATGGCATTCTGAAGCCGAAATCATAATTGCGTAAGTGTAAATGTAACACTGTAAATAAACAACAGTCTAATGGCGGTACTGACTTTAAAGAAATCATTTGAGAAAGATTGCAGGGCGTACGCCCCGATTCTGTCATTGCCGACCTGCCGAAAGGTGGCAGACGGTATCGGCCACTCCTTCTCCAAAAGAACTCACCTCACTACGCATTGGCCACCGTTTCCTGCACGGACTCTACTACGTGCACCGTGCATATGTCTGACTAGCAGTCATTCCTCGCCAGGTGACGTTGCTGTCGCCTGGATGGGTTTATATCGATAGTAGTACAGTGGTCATAATGTTCTGGCTGATCAGTGTACAGTGGACTCTGTCATCTCAAAATAGAATAATAAAATATATTAAGTATCAGTTTCACGATGCGCTAGAAATGAAATTCTCGAAAGTGCTCCAAGGTACAACAGTCTTCCCCACATAAAAAAGCGAAAAAATTTTCAGTCAAAAGTATCAACGACTGTGACACCGTTCCTTGGCGAAGTTGTCCGTTTACATCTTACGAGAAGGAATATCGTAGTTCAAAAATTGATATTCCCGGAAGAGCAGAACGAGCCCTCAGCCTTGTAGCCGTGCAGCGGAGCACCGTTCCGGGATGACTTTTTTTATTTGCCGACCCCAGGGTGACGCCATCGGGTTGTCAGTTCCGGTGCTCGCCTCACAACACGTCGCCTGCAACATTGATCAGGCTGGTGCGCGCCTTGCAACGGCGGTGCTATTCCAGGGCGCCAGGGTGCGCAGAATCCGGCCACGCGGGGGTTTCCCCGCCACCCCTCTACCGCTTGTTAATAATTCGTGAGCCGCGCGCGCTGCGACATTAATTCCGTCCAGGACGCCGATTGTTCGCCAGATGAATTAATCAGATAGAGCGAAGGTGTCTCGTGTCGCGCACCTCATCCCTGCTGGATGCCTGTAGCGTACTGCAACAGAAGGCCCGCCAGTCAGTCTGCAGTACAGAAGACCTGCAGTGTACTGAACTGTACTGCATCGCACTGAACAAAACCAGCCCTCTTTCGTGAGTAACACAGCGTCAGTGAGGCACTTTCAGGCATTTTTCGTGTCTTAAACGCCTATTTGACCCAGTAATGTGATGCATTTTGCCTCACTAATATATCCTTCTTTTTATTCTAATTTTCGAGTAATCAAGAGGTGATCTATCTGATATGAAGAGGCTGGTTTCGTAATACGGCGTTTTCCTTATTATGAACTGAGGAAACTGACATTCAGTCTACGTACTCTTCGCGAAAAAGTTAACATGCATTGCCATTTTCGGACGGTTTTCAATCTTTCCTTTTCACAGTGTTCATTCGGGGAGCTTTTAGAGATGAACTGCTAAAAACTATAAAGTTAGATGACATAAATATAGTAAAAGTAAACAACATAACAAAACTCCATGTATATCAAAGAAAATGTGAAATGCGATTCCTTTACACTTCAGAGTTACACTGAAGCGTCAAAGAAACTGGTATAGGCATACGTATTCAAATACAGAGATATGTAAACAGGCACAATACGGCGCTCAAACTTCATAATAAGGTACTACACATGAAAACAGAAAAATTTAAGAGTTTTGGAAGTGACTGGTTAGAACTGCAGACATTCAATTACACGGAAACGGAATGTATTCACAAAGGGTACCAGCAAGAGAAAATCCTCAAATTTGTAACGCAACTGCAGGAGCGCATGACATCTAGGTGATTACTGTCACGTTATTTAGTACATCTACACGTACATCATTACTCTTAAATTCACAATTAAGAGCCTGGCAGAAAGTTCATAAAGTCATCTTCAAGCTATTTCTCTGCCGTTCTCCTCTCGAACAGCGCGCGGGGAAAACGTACAGACGGCCGCTGTGGCCGAGCCGTTCTAGACGCTTCAGTCCGGAACCACGCTGCTGCTACGGTCGCAGGTTCGAATCCTGCCTCGGGCATGGATGTATATGATGTCCTTGGGTTAGTTAGGTTTAAGTAGTTCTAAGTCTAGGGGACTGATGACCTCAGATGTTAAGTCCCATAGTGCTGAGAGCCATTTGAACCGTTGTTGAAAGCGTACATCCTTTTCACTATTCTGCGATAATACAAAACGGGCTAACATTCTTTGAACTTTTTCGACGTCGTCCTTCAATTCTATGTCATACGGATCAAATACAGTCAGCAATACTGCAGAAGTGGATGCACATGCTTAGTGTAGGGAGCCTCTTTAGTAGATTTGCTGCAGCTTCGAAGTGTTCTGCCAATAAACTGCACTCTTAGGTTTTTTTTCCCGCAGCATTATCTATGTGATCGCTCCAATTTACCTTAGTCGTAACTGTAATCCCTAAGTAATTAGCCGTATTCACAACCTTTAGATTTGTGTGATTTGTCGTGTAAACGAAGTTTAGCTGATTCATGTGGATGATTCCTTACTTTCCATTATTCGGAGTCACTTGCTACTTTTCACATCATACGTTTATATGGCCTAAATAATTTTGCAATTGGTTTTGATCATCTGATGACTTTACGAGACGGTAAGTAACAGACTCGTCTGCAAGAAAACTAAGAAGGTAGCTGAGATTGTCTCCTAAATAGTTTATATAGGTCAGGAACACTAGAGAACTTGTACCACTTCTGTTTTACTTTATGACTGTCAGTCAGTTACTACAAACTGTGACTTTTCTGGCAATAAATCACGAATCCAGTCGCAGAACTGACGTAGACACGATATGTGATTGGACGTCGCTTGTGAGGAACAGTGTCGCAAACCTTCTGGAAATCTAAAAATATGGTATCAATTTGAGATCTCATATCGACAGCACTCATTACTTCACCTACAACCAGAATCTCTTTGGATTTTCTTCCAGATTTCGAGACAGAGTTTCGTTGTGCAAATTATTAAAACATTATCGCATTGAAGTCGTTGCTAATTTCGAACTTAAGTAAAAGACCGCCAATTTTAGAGACTTTGCTTTCCTTTAAATTTGGTATGCTGTTTTTGTTGCTTCCGCGATAGTGTTCAGACCCATTTTGTAAACCATGGAGAATCAGTACCATTTCTTATTAATATATTTGCTATATATCTCTCAATTTCCGTCGACACCATTTCTTTGGATTATACCACATCTGGTCTGGTCTGATCTGGTCTTACGTAGATTGGAAGGAATGTTAACTTGTCTTAGGAAGGCGTCAAATGAATTTTTGTCTGCTTTTTTGAAAGTTGTTTTTTGCATTTATTTTCGGTGGTTATTTAGGTGTTACTGAATTCAGTCTTGCTACAATGACCTTGCGGTCACTAATCCGAGTATCCTTCATTATGCTCCCTATTTGCTCAAGATTATTGTTGCTAAGAGGTTGAGTATGTTTTTCCAATCATATACACTTCGAATGGCACCTGAACAAATTGTTCAAAATAATTTTCGATGAGGCACTGAGTGCGATTTCGAACGAAGGTTTATACCTACCACGGACTATAAATATGTAATCTCGCCAACATATCGAGGGTAGATTAAAGTCACCACGAACTATAATTGTGTGAGTAGGGTATCTATTTGAAATGAGACTCATGTTTTCTTTGAACCGTTCAGCAACTGATTCATCTGAGTCGATGTGTCGTTACTACACAACTAACTGTCGCCTTTATGACACGGAACTATTGGTAAACACATGGATTTTATAACCACGAGTTATGTTTTTAGACTCTTTGTAGAACACCTGAAACATATTCAACACTGGATGACACAAACATAAGTGTAAAATTCCAAAACCAATCCCTTGAAATGTTTTTTCAGTAGCATTCTTCTCACAGAAAGGCGTGGATATATTTACCTGAATCTCAAATCACCAAACCGTTCATTGTTAATACACCACTTTATCTCCAGCTGCTTCATTTGTCGACGTTTCGAGTTTAACAGTTAAATAGATTTTTTATACTGAACTAAAGCCAATAAAATAGAAAGATTAGGTGAAAAGATATGAAATAAGGAGTAATAAACTGAACTTGTGCAATGGTAAAAAATGATGACCTAGTTTATCTTTCTTTCTCCTTTACTGGAATGTCATTTCCTTTTGGGGCGGGCTTCAGCCATATGTATACAATTTTTCGTGAACATATTTTATTATTAAGGAAGTAACAAATGATGATTATTTAATCGATATGTTGAATACGATAACTTTCTGATACATAAATTTATGTCATAGCGGTGGATTTATGATCTGCAGGTACTGGTGGTAAAGTAATATGTTGTTCCGGAAGTAATGACAGACTAATGGCGATGTTGTTCGTGGACAAGGCAGCGCGGTAGGTGATGTTTTATTGCTGTTACAGCTAATACTATACGTCGGACAATGCGGATGCAGTGTGGAGACGCTTGTGTCGATGACTGTTGGATACCAGCAGGGGTACTTGCAGCTCCCAACGGAACGAAACGGCGAGAACTATGTCAGGATAAGAAATGGTGCTCTAAGATAAGGGGAGAGAAAAAGGAGAGATGGAGGCCGAAGAAAACTTTTGTTTGGTTACTTTCAGGTCTCAAAATGATGTGACATTCGTCACCAGTTTACCCCTAACCTCGTATCCGATATTTATCTGGTGAGAGATATATCACACATTACGCCACGTCGAAATACTAAGATGTTTCGCATTTCCTTACAACCTCCCAGTGACGAAACAGGCGCAGGGACTTGAACGCTAACATAAATAAATGTAACGTATTGCGTAATAAAATAGGCGAAGAAATCCACTATAGTTCGAATACACAATTGTCTACAAAACGTACTGAAGGGTAACTACTGTAAAACATATAGGAGTGACTATCCGTAAAGACATAAAGTGGCATGACCATATAAAACAAGTATCAGAAAAACCGGATGACAGACTAACATTCAGTGGTAGAATCTCAGGGACATGTACGAGGGCCGGCCTGTATGGTCAAACAGTTCTAGGCGCTTCAGTCCGGAACCGCGCGACCGCTACGGTCGCAGGTTCGAATCCTGCCTCAGGCATGGATGTGTGTGATGCCCTTAGGTTAGTTAGGTTTAAGTAGTTCTAAGTTCTAGGGGACTGATGTCCTCAGATGTTCAGTCCCATAGTGCTCAGAACCATTTGAACCATTTTTGAACATGTATGAGGAACTTTTAATAATTAATACAACACATTTTTTTCTCGGCAAATTTGGGTTGAAGAAAATGTGGAATTTGCTATGGGACATGGTGGAATATGAAACTTCCTGGCGGATTAAAACTGTGTACCGGACCGAGACTCAAATTCGGGACCTTTGTCTTTCGCGGGTAGGTGCTCTACCAGCTGAGCTATCCAAGCACAGCTTCAGTTCTGCCTTCCAAATATTCCTGCTTCAGCCCCTGTAATTTCACGACGTTCCAATTCACGGCGCCGCCGTAAGTAGTCTTCAAAATGCACTTTGAACGCAGGTGCGTTCCATCAGAGTGTGGTGTCACCGCCAGACACCACACTTGCTAGGTGGTAGCCTTTAAATCGGCCGCGGTCCGTTAGTATACGTCGGACCCGCGTGTCGCCACTATCAGTGATTGCAGACCGAGCGCCGCCACACGGCAGGTCTAGAGAGACTTCCTAGCACTCGTCCCAGATGTACCGCCGACTTTGCTAGCGATGGTTCACTGACAAAATACGCTCTCATTTGCCGAGACTATAGTTAGCATAGCCTTCAGCTACGTCATTTGCTACGACCTAGCAAGGCGCCATTATCAGTTGCTATTGATCTTGTAATTCATGTATCATCAAGAGCGATGTTCACCAATTATGGATTAAAGTTAAGTATTCCAGAAGCTACGTACGTTTTTTACTAGTCTCATTTCCGTGTCCTGTTCCAGACCTCACGCCAGCCTGGGTGAGCGTAAACGCGTGCCTATCGGCTTCCCGTCATAGTGGATTGGCTGTCTTGCCAGTCCACAACACAGAGAGCTGTCATTGAATTTCTTTTGATGGAAAACCGGAGCTTGGCAGATTGTCGTTTGCACTGCAGAATGCCTACGGATCCATATATTGAACTAAAGCACGGTGAGTCGATGGTCAAGGCGTCTGTAATCATCGCAACAAGATCGCGCAAGCCTACACCCTCAGGAAACTGAAGAAACGACTTCAACGTGTTCGTCACCATAAAAGTGCGATCGAACTTCTCCTTCTCAATGACAAAGCAAGGGTTCACGCGCACCCGAGAGGGGCTCACAACACTTGATTGGACTGTTCTTCCTCAGCGACCCCACAGTCTAGATCTCGCACCTTCCGATTTCCATCTGTTTGGCCCAATGAAGGTTGCACTCGACGGGAAGTTGTAAGATGGGGGTTATGCTGCAGCAAGACGTTGGTTGCGACGTCGAGCAATAGAGTGATTCCCTGTGGGCATGCCCATCTCCCAGTAGGATGGTGTATGGCCGTTGCTCTGAGCGGAGGCTAGGTTGAACAATGGTGTAGTGAAACCCTGTTAACAGACCTTCTTGCAGTTATGAAGAAAACTGGAAAACAGTATGCAGTTCATATTTTATTTTAATATATAAGCATATTTCGGCTTTATCGCCGCCATCATCTCCTGACGTTGTAGATGGACATGTCAACTTTGAGTAAACCATTATTGCTGACTGTAGTTGTTGGCTGCAATATTATTCTCAGCAGAGTTTTAAAGTTGTTCTATTATTTATTGCTGCATGCATAATATAAAACATTTTTACTATCTGACAGTTGTAGAAATTCAAGTGTGACAGCCATTTGTTCATTGAAAACAACATCCGTCTCGCAAAACGACCACGACGAAAAGATCAGAAAAACGATAGCTCATACGGAAGGTTGCCGACAATCCTTCTTCCGATGCGCCTTTTGCGAATGCAACAGGAAAGGATCTAAAAGCTAGTGGCAGCAGAGATACCCTTCGCACGCATCAAAAGATAGGTTGTGCAGTATAGATACAGATACTTAAAGTTAGATAACCATGTAATAAGGGAACATTATAAGAGTGTTGACGGCTATACCTAATTAGACGTTTATTTACAAATGTGTGACATCTTATGGGACTTAACTGGTAAGGTCATCAGTCCCTAAGCTGACACACTACTTAACCTAAATTATCCTAAGGAGAAACACACACACCCATGCCCGAGGGAGAACTAGAACCTCCGTTTGTTTACATTCGGCGCATGTCTGATTCTATTGTGCTTTGGTCAAACGTTTGATAGAAAATAAGGCTCCCTAGGTATAACACAGCCGATTTTTTTTTTCTAAATTTTCGTAGCCAGACTGGAAATGAAGAAATGGGGTATCACATTCACCAAGCGTGAGACCTATTTAATTGCCTGAAAGTAATCAGCTTTATTAAGAAAAACTTGATTAGAGATTTGAAAAAAGTTTAAAATAACTAGCAGCTGCTAGCTATGTAAATGAAATGTCAAAAAATATCAAATCACAGCATAAATTGAAATTTCTCTGCTTTCGCTTTACGTACGTACTCCTAATAATAATTGAATTCTGATCGATATTTAGGTATATTGTAGCTTATGCTTTCTGAACAGAAACTGAAAATTTAAAAAATTTGAGGAAACGATCGAATGATTTGCGAAATCATTTTACTAAAAGTGACAAATGAAATAGATCAGAGAATCAACTGACGTGCCTTGTAATGATGCTCCGAATCATCAGCAGCTGATGAGGTGCTGATTCATAATTTAAAGTTAACGCATAAATTAGAATCTTTGAATTTCAAAGAGTACTAGAAGATGTTTTCCTGGTGGAATTTCACTCATCGATCTCCTTAAATCATTAATGTATGAGCACCTCTGTCATTGTGCGTTATTTCGTGCACAATTCAAAAGCGTGTAAAGTGTTTCTCTAATCTATTTCGTCTGTTGCTTCTAGACAAATCATTTCACAAAAAATTTGATCTTTTTTCTTCTAATTATTTTTTGTTCCAATATAACACTGGCTGTCCAGCAGAACGTATGGCTACTATCAGTCAATAAATTTTTAGCCAGTCACGTATCTGAGCAGTTAATCCTTATAACCGGGTCTTGAAACTGAGTTTTCCTTGCCGAAGGTATCAAAATTGTGGGCTTCCTGCAAGAAGTCAAAACTCAAACTACAACCCACAGTGATTTACATAGTCGACGTAAGGATTCCGGATTTTCGCACCTACAAGAATACAGACGTGAAGGTATTTCCGGTATAGGAAAAAATAGTAGCGTTTCCGAGTTGTCTCTGCATGGCTCCTCTGTTCCTACGAGACTGCCGAGAGGGGTTTCGCCGCCGGCAATCTCTGCTCCTTCGTGTCCTGCGTCCTCATTCCGGAATCTGCGTCGCAACTTTCCCCGGCGCCATTACCGCACCCGGACACAGCCCGGCTGCCTGCAGACAACAGCCGCGCGCCGCAGGCCGGCCGCCCCATCCCGTCTCGTTATTCAGAGCAGGCCAGGGGTGGCAGCAGAATTTGCCTCAGCGCGGAGGAAACAGAGGGCGCGGAAATGTACTCAACTGCCGACTACCGAATGACTTCAAACAAAACCTATTCCCCCTTTCCCTTTCTGCGTGTGGAATCCAGCTTCAAAACTTTGTGCCCCTCGCGGCCACCTGTTACCGGCAGTGTTCGTGAATACACCATCTAGAAATTCGTAACTTGGTTAATTTATGGATTCCACTTCGGTCGAACGAAACGAATGTTGTGATAACATATGGCGTAGCAAACCACAAAGTCCTCGATCTGGCACTTAAACGGCGTTGGTATCAGTGAAATTTGGCGTACGCTGCCTCAAAAGTAAAGTCAGGTATCAAGTTTATCTGCCAGTTATTTTGATTATATGAGACTTTAAATCGACCACGCTCCGTGTTTTCGTTCAAAGGAATGAACTGCAGAACTGCGTAGTTAGAAATAACTTTTCAGTAACTAAATAAACACTGTTTTTTTGGCCTTGTTTCACACTTTTATTATTAATGTTATTGTACAACCTTGGGTTCGGGTTATAAACACATTTTCAAGTACATTACTGATTCCCAAAGATGATAATGCACAGATAAACATGATGACAAGGCAAAGATAATCGTCTCAACTTCTTAAGGTATGGATCCATAGCATTATGTACAATTACGTCAATGACCATTTTTTAAGAAACTACATACATTATTGTTACACATTCGACAATTACACTACAATGACCGGACTAAAGTTATGTATCAGCCGAGAACGTTTTTACTGTGATAGACCGGGTTCCAACGTTTTGCTTCTATCCTGGGGTTGTGATCTTATCTAAAAGAGGGGAACAATTGAATTGGATTTGCTCGTTTAATAATAGGTTTGGAGGTATACACAGCGGTCTTTTAATTTCTAAAATTGGATGAGTTTTACCACCATTTCCTCTGTGTGTAGTACTTGAACATCTATTGTATGTTTGTGGTTATTGTTCAGGCTTCTTCAGTCTCCAGATTCTGTGGTGTTCGTTAAGCCTGGTACAGAATGACCTTCCCGTCCGTCCAGTGTAGCAAGACTGACAATCACAACTTGTGATTTTATAAACCCCACTTTTTGTGATAGCTGGTTCTTTGTCTTTTACATTGAACAAGAAACTGTCTATTGTCTGAGGGACATAGAAAAACACAGAGAAATCTTATGCTATTTGACGGTTTCCCTATAAAAGGTAATCTGCACCATTTCTTTTCCACTTTGTCTGTGTTTTTCATTGGGGACAGTAGTGGCTTGCTTCTTCATATTTTTACCTAAAATTTTATCAATGGTGTTGGGTCAAATTCATTATTTGTGGTTATTGTTTTTATTCTGTTAATGAATGAATGAATTACCGCTTTGTCGCAATATCCAAAGAAGTGGGATGATGTGCTGGTAAGTCCAAAGGAGTCTCTGGAACCATGACTTCCCGCGGTTGTTGAAGTTTTCATGCTAGGAATCTCACATGTAAAACAGATGTTCAAAATAAATAACTTTCGAGTAATTTAGGACTAGGAAAGAGCTGCATAACCTTGATCATGTTCTTTCAGCAATCTTTGGATACTTCTTGCAGCATGACAATAAGCAGCTGCAGTTTTCCACCGATGTCAGTTACGATATTGTTGCATCGAACGCCTTTTCTTCTTGAAACAGTTCCAAACGAAATGTTTTACGAAACTTATCTCCAATCAGATTACGTGCACATTTCTTTTAAAACAGGAAACGTGAATCCTAGAGAAGACTAACAATGACCAATTAGTAGAAGTCCATCTTAAGTGAGTCTTTTCCGCGGGTGTGTTGGCGTTTGCTTTAAGTTCTACGATTGTCTGCTGCATTACAGCCTAGGGCTTGATGAACCAGAAATTAGTTAGACAGATTAGTTGTTTTAAGTGTCTTATGAATGTTGCAGTTCTTCTTATTTCCGTGCTTGTTAAGAAAATTAGAGAGGAATTCCGATTTACGCAAGACAACTTTACAGTTTTCTTTTCACTCAGACATATTTCAGAACTTTTTGGGCTATCTTCAGGGGGTCTATTTGTTTATTTTTCTTCTGCAAAATTATTCTGACATGTTAACCTTTAAAGAAACATTTGATACAAAATATTCACATTTGTAAAATGAGTAGCTGTCGTCAAATACACTCCTGGAAATTGAAATAAGAACACCGTGAATTCATTGTCCCAGGAAGGGGAAACTTTATTGACACATTCCTGGGGTCAGATACATCACATGATCACACTGACAGAACCACAGGCACATAGACACAGGCAACAGAGCATGCACAATGTCGGCACTAGTACAGTGTATATCCACCTTTCGCAGCAATGCAGGCTGCTATTCTCCCATGGAGACGATCGTAGAGATGCTGGATGTAGTCCTGTGGAACGGCTTGCCATGCCATTTCCACCTGGCGCCTCAGTTGGACCAGCGTTCGTGCAGGACGTGCAGACCGCGTGAGACGACGCTTCATCCAGTCCCAAACATGCTCAATGGGGGACAGATCCGGAGATCTCGCTGGCCAGGGTAGTTGACGTACACCTTCTAGAGCACGTTGGGTGGCACGGGATACATGCGGATGTGCATTGTCCTGTTGGAACAGCAAGTTCCCTTGCCGGTCTAGGAATGGTAGAACGATGGGTTCGATGACGGTTTGGATGTACCGTGCACTATTCAGAGTCCCCTCGACGATCACCAGTGGTGTACGGCCAGTGTAGGAGATCGCTCCCCACACCATGATGCCTGGTGTTGGCCCTGTGTGCCTCGGTCGTATGCAGTCCTGATTGTGGCGCTCACCTGCACGGCGCCAAACACGCATACGACCATCATTGGCACCAAGGCAGAAGCGACTCTCATCGCTGAAGACGACACGTCTCCATTCGTCCCTCCATTCACGCCTGTCGCGACACCACTGGAGGCGGGCTGCACGATGTTGGGGCGTGAGCGGAAGACGGCCTAACGGTGTGCGGGACCGTAGCCCAGCTTCATGGAGACGGTTGCGAATGGTCCTCGCCGATACCCCAGGAGCAACAGTGTCCCTAATTTGCTGGGAAGTGGCGGTGCGGTCCCCTACGGCACTGCGTAGGATCCTACGGTCTTGGCGTGCATCCGTGCGTCGCTGCGGTCCGGTCCCAGGTCGACGGGCACGTGCACCTTCCGCCGACCACTGGCGACAACATCGATGTACTGTGGAGACCTCACGCCCCACGTGTTGAGCAATTCGGCGGTACGTCCACCCGGCCTCCCGCATGCCCACTATACGCCCTCGCTCAAAGTCCGTCAACTGCACATACGGTTCACGTCCACACTGTCGCGGCATGCTACCGGCAAACTGGCTGACACTGACGGCGGCGGTGCACAAATGCTGCGCAGCTAGCGCCATTCGACGGCCAACACCGCGGTTCCTGGTGTGTCCGCTGTGCCGTGCGTGTGATCATTGCTTGTACAGCCCTCTCGCAGTGTCCGGAGCAAGTGAGGTGGGTCTGACACACCGGTGTCAATGTGTTCTTTTTTCCATTTCCAGGAGTGTATTTTACGTTGGGTTGCATACAGCGCGGAGATGAGACATGTATGACTGAGTTGAGACACTGTGTTTTTTATTAACGACGTGTCTAAAAGTCCTAGTTTTATTGCACATATAGATATAAAGTCGATGTATGCATTTGTTTATATAATTCACATGAAGCCTTTTTATGTTCATGCTAGTACAAATTGCATTTTTCACCTGAAAACAACAAAACGGTATTTTATTTTCCTGTTTATTGATCATTTCCGACGACGATTACTATGTATGGTGTTACTTACACTTTTTGATGTTGGTTTTTTTTCTCTTTGTTTCAGCGGAGGTAACACGCATGTTTTTTTTCGATTTTGTTGTTAAATATACATTTCTATTATTTATTCACTAGGCGGAGAAAAAATTTTGGTGATTTGTGGTAAGGTCTTATGGGCCCAAACTGCTGTGGTCACCGGTCCCGAAGCTTACGCACTACTTAATCTAACTTTAACTAACTTACGCTAAGGACAACACACAGACCCATGCCCAAGGGAGGATTCGAACCTCCGACGGGAGCCGCGCGGACCGTAGCACGACGCCTGAGACCACGCGGCTACCCCGTGCGGCCAAGTGCAGAGTTTTCGCCTCCATTACGTATTGGTGTGGCTGTGTACTGTTCATCTGTTTTCGTGGCATGTATGTTTAGGGTGTGGCTAGCGGATTTGAAATGTTGTTGACGTTTCTTTTGTTTAGTTCATGTGTATGACTTCAAACGGTAAATGACAAGAAAGAACAATCTGAAGCATAAAAAATAAATAATTTCGAATAAACGAAGAGAAAATTATACCCTCATAAAAATTATAAAATTTTTGAAACTGTTGAACGTTTGCCGTCTACACTACACTGTGAAGGAAAAGATAAGGATTGTATTGTGCATTTTCAACTTCTCGCGGCGTAATGAATAATCCAATACATTTCGGGAATACAGCTGCGCAAATAAGATTTCCTCCACTGATATTTCGGCTGCGTATCGTCCGGCCGTCCTCAGAGTGTATTGTCCGTATCCCTTTCCCTGATCGTAGAGTCACTTCATACCATAGCTGTACCCATTCAAAATAGGTACTGCTTGGTGCATTAAATTCTGGAAATTTTACAGTAGTAGTTAACTTTAACAACTGTTTATATCTTGTTTGTACAAAATGGCTGACGTCATGTCACAGGCAAGCATAAGGGCGCAGTCATGTTTTTTTTTTTTTTTTTTTTTTTTTTTTTTTTTAACAGTAATATCGTATTCCAGAACATTCTTGATCATAAATATTCATCATTTGTGCGTGGAAATTAATTTCAGTTACATGATATACTTGATTTCAGTCAATTTGCATGTTATGGTAAAGGTTGGGAACATTGTCTAAAATTGAGCCCCAAATCCTTCATGAAATAGAATTTAATGCCAATGGGAGAGAATTTGCCAACACGACAACAGATAATGTAAATGATTCAGCTTGTGAAACTGAATCGTGTGCTTAAAGTGAAGTCATTAATACTACGGATAGTCCTACTACCAACCAAGTACAAGATCCAGATACCGTAACATTTAAAAGTTTATTGGAGGTAATAAGATCTGAACTGTCATCATTTTATAATAGAATATCGACCATTCATAATGAAATGTCAGCTTTACATAGCAAAGTCTCAATTCAACAACATGAATTCCTCAATTAAATTATTTCTCAAGCAACAAGCCTAACCACCACTGTATCAAATTTAACATTACGACAGAATGAGATGTTAACTCAACAAAATGCCATAACTACCGAAATCATTGCATTGGAAGACGAGTAAGAAGCACTATTTAAACCATTTTCTATGTCATCTAAACCAAAGACATTGTTCAATAACGAACAATTAAATTCAAAACTGATACACATAGTGCAGCCTTCAACTAGTGAACGTCCATCCCAGAATGGCGCTTTGTAAAAAATTATAGAGCCTGAAGCGAATCTGTCTGAGAATACATTAAGTGAAAATTTATGGAATTACAAGACAATAATAAAGCTATGCCACAAATAAGTGATATGCAACATGAGCAGTTTGATGCAAAACATACAATAACCCAGACACTGCCATCATATTGGATGGGGACAATACATTACACAAATTTTATTACGTGAATGCTTATTCAAAAATGAACAATCGCAGGTGTTCAGAGCAGTGAAAAACAATAATAATAATAATAATAGCAATAACAATAGTCTGACCAGGAAGGGAGCTTGTGGAGACGTAGAAAAAACCTAGTATTGTATGAGCTGATGAGGCAACCGAACATGGTTCACAAACTGAAAGTGCGGCGAATAAGCTTGGCAGGCCATATTGCTAGGAGACCAGACACCTCTCGGGCGAAAACCGTACTTATGGGAATACCTGATGGTACCCGTCCAATCGGAAGACCCAGAAAGCGATGGGAGGATGAATTACAGAAAGACCTTTGCCAGCTAGGAGTCCGTGACAACTAGATACAAAGTGCACAAGATCGCCCTCTATGGAGAAGCATTTTGATGTCGGCGCATTATCTACAGGCTTCTCGATCGCCGCTTTGATGATGATGAATAGTCATACGGACCACTACTCTCATCCACGTTAAAGGTTTTGTTATCACAGCACATCAAAAGAGGATAACATTAATCCTGTTCTGTAACCAATGACGTCAAACTGTGATGATACCATGATTATGACATTCAATGCACATAGAAACAATACGCAGTTGGTGTGTCAGGAGCAACGAAAATAATCTAGTAATCTCATTGCATTACTTTGATGACGTGAACATCAGAGAGGAACTAACATCTAACAGATTTAAATGCCCTGTTCGTATGAAGAGATTGTTCAGGCTGCAATACATGCAGTTGTGATAAAGATACTGAGTACATTTTCAATAGAGACAGGTGCATTATATTTTCCAGTTTGTTCACTAAAATTAGTGAGGTTACAAAAGTACACATATATTAAATATAAAACTGTAAAATTGTCGGTGCTGTTGGTGTTAAATCATACAATGCCAAGATACACACTCAGTTGGGGTTAAATAAGAAATGGAATGACAAAAATGACGATTTTAATTACAAATGGGCTGGTAATGGATGCATTTTTGGCACTGATTTCTTGCAAGAGAAGGACACAACAATTTACTTTCCTTCAGGTAAATGTTTTTTAAGCATCAATAGCCAGAAGATTGTGGTAAATTTAATAAAAACAAAATTAGCACATGTTAAACACTCCCAGGGCTTTATCATATATTTACTTAAGACAAGGACAATGTATGCCAGCAGCACATCCTCGCATCATAGTCAGGTTGAAAGGGTTGCAAATATAGTTAAAGGGAAGACTGAAGGGTCTACTACCACTGTCTTGCTACAAAAAGAAGAACGAAAAGAATTACTCTTAAAGTATATACATCTGTTCGGAAGCTAGCCTGGGTATTATCAACACATAACAACACAAAATCCAATCCCACCCGTACGAAATCTACTGTTATAACACCTGCACCACCCCATGAGTCCAGGAAGCAGCAGTCACTAATCAGGTAAGGCAAACAAAGTATGTTACATAGTATGCTGCAAAGTCTACTGCAGCAAGTGCGATTATTAAAACTGGCAGACTTCAAACTTCACTTGTGAGACATGGAAAACATTTTTACGTGAATGTGGATTTAAAGAGATACTGCTATCAGGCTTTCATCCTGTAGGAAATCCAACAGCACAGATCTTTCGAGAATTTAACACTTTCATTAGGACCTAAGCACACATCGATCAAGCCGGATCGGTATAATATTTGGAGCTTTTTGAACAAATAGTGAGAAACTTGCAGCTGTACAACAAGCGATTCACTCCAGCTGAACACGTAAGTAGGAGAACGAGAAGATGGGATGGATAATTCCTCTTCCACGTCCACGCAGATAAGGTTCACAATTTGTGAACAGTGACCAGGAAAGGCACGGAAATGGAGGCACCCTAGCGCACCACTACGAGACTTCCACGCTAGAAGAAAAAAGATGACAACAGCATATACGAAAAGACTATGTAATATCAGTATGGCCTTATTTTAAAGTTGTTTTTGTAATGCCATTTAGCCTGAAGATGAGGTTTACCTCGAAACAAGTCACTGAATAAATAAGTAATACAATAGCTGACAAAGTATGTGACTGGTAGCGGTAATTTATAAAAAAAAATCTTTACATATATGTTGTAACTGTCTTGATATTTGGTTACATACAATAGGATAGGCAGTTTACCGATATTTTGCTGATCCGTCAATTGACGGGATTGGCACTCAAAATGTTAAAAACTTTAACTGAAATATATCAGAAGGAAGGCGTGATATACGTCACAACATTCGGCGTAGAAATCCATACACCAAATTTTTTTGGTATAGGGGCTCAGAATATTCTACATTTCCCTATGTAGCCACGACATACGAATTGTGGTGATAAAATTAGACTTACAGTAGTTCGTACTCTGGCACAGACGCAAGCATTTTTTTCACACACTATTCGTAAATGGATCAAGAAGAAACCATATCCTCGATGATTGCGTGATTATGTTACGAATATTTAGGGACGATGAAAAAGTGCGGATGTGTCAATTTCAGGCAAGGCACCCAGGTCCGACTATGACCGAGTCAAAAGTTATAGGCAAAAATCATTCTGAAGCCCCTCTGACAGTGAAATACATGTACCGATACTGCTGATGCTAAGATATAGGGTAGGCAAATTTCAGAGGCGGTCGTATGTACTAAAAGAAGAAAATAAGTCCAGTAAATGTTGCCTCTAAAATGCATATTTTAAGATCTATGGGCACTTGTTGAGCGGAAGAGATGTGTTTTGCAGAATCGAAGATGAAATAGTGCTCTTAGCTCATAAGATATGAATTATAGAGTCTATGTTTACCAGATATTCTTTCTCGTAGTGGTGCATACTATCACTTCTGAAAATTCCCTACCTTACAGTCTTAGCAAAAACACTACCAGTCCATACCTCTGTCAGAGATATCAGAAACATTTTCGCGTACAAGTTTCGACTCAGCCGTCCCTTCCTCAAATTGATGCATTTTCTCTTTTCCCTTGTAATATTACCACGAAATCACACTGCATATCATGCAATAGGAAGTACTCTCTGCCCTTTGCCCCAGGATCGTATAGCAGCCGCGAGAGCGTTGAGAAGACGCTCAAGCAAGTCCAGTAGCAGTCGCTGTAGGAGAGGCGTAGTGTAACAAGGAGATGGTTACTGTTGAAATCAGGAGAGTTTACGTTCGAAAAAGTGTCGGGACACGTAGACCGGCTCACAAAGAGGTCAAGCACCGACGTACACACCATCGGCGAGTACGTTAATGACTTGAGTTGGAGTTGTCTGAACAGGTTGAACGGCCACTAGAGTGCATCGGTGTAGTTGGTGTTTAGTGTTGCCACTAGGCTTGTTACGGTATGTAAGAGGCGTCATATGTTGAGTGGTCACTGTGAAGCACACAGAGATGCCACATACTCGTGCGAGACAGCGTTATCATTACCTGACAGAGTTTGAAAGGGGCTCATTATGGGTCACTATTTGCCCGGCTGGTTGAATCGTGCAGTATATAGATTTGTGTGGCATTCGGGTGTAATAGAGGTCGGATGCTGGACTCCATGAGAACGTGAGAGCAGTTATATGCGTCATCATCGCACCAAGCACATCTTAACCGTTTCACATATGCGCCTGCCATTCAAGAACAAGTAACGGACTTCCTGTGACATTCTGTGTATTCCTGCACCACTGCTCAAGGGGTAGCAACAGCCAGACTGTCAGACTATGGAATTATCGTCTCATACGTAGGCTAACGTGAGAGCACAAAACAACGGACGAGTTTGGAGTCCTGACCAGCATGGACTGCCGATGAATGGCGTCACACGTGTTCAGTGATTAATCACAATTCTACACTACTCCAAATGTCTGTCGTCGGTTAGTTCAGATGGTTAAACTACACTCCTGGAAATTGAAATAAGAACACCGTGAATTCATTGTCCCAGGAAGGGGAAACTTTATTGACACATTCCTGGGGTCAGATACATCACATGATCACACTGACAGAACCACAGGCACATAGACACAGGCAACAGAGCATGCACAATGTCGGCACTAGTACAGTGTATATCCACCTTTCGCAGCAATGCAGGCTGCTATTCTCCCATGGAGACGATCGTAGAGATGCTGGATGTAGTCCTGTGGAACGGCTTGCCATGCCATTTCCACCTGGCGCCTCAGTTGGACCAGCGTTCGTGCTGGACGTGCAGACCGCGTGAGACGACGCTTCATCCAGTCCCAAACATGCTCAATGGGGGACAGATCCGGAGATCTTGCTGGCCAGGGTAGTTGATGTACACCTTCTAGAGCACGTTGGGTGGCACGGGATACATGCGGACGTGCATTGTCCTGTTGGAACAGCAAGTTCCCTTGCCGGTCTAGGAATGGTAGAACGATGGGTTCGATGACGGTTTGGATGTACCGTGCACTATTCAGTGTCCCCTCGACGATCACCAGTGGTGTACGGCCAGTGTAGGAGATCGCTCCCCACACCATGATGTCGGGTGTTGGTCCTGTGTGCCTCGGTCGTATGCAGTCCTGATTGTGGCGCTCACCTGCACGGCGCCAAACACGCATACGACCATCATTGGCACCAAGGCAGAAGCGACTCTCATCGCTGAAGACGACACGTCTCCATTCGTCCCTCCATTCACGCCTGTCGCGACACCACTGGAGGCGGGCTGCACGATGTTGGGGCGTGAGCGGAAGACGGCCTAACGGTGTGCGGGACCGTAGCCCAGCTTCATGGAGACGGTTGCGAATGGTCCTCGCCGATACCCCAGGAGCAACAGTGTCCCTAATTTGCTGGGAAGTGGCAGTGCGGTCCCCTACGGCACTGCGTAGGATCCTACGGTCTTGGCGTGCATCCGTGCGTCGCTGCGGTCCGGTCCCAGGTCGACGGGCACGTGCACCTTCCGCCGACCACTGGCGACAACATCGATGTACTGTGGAGTCCTCACGCCCCACGTGTTGAGCAATTCGACGGTACGTCCACCCGGCCTCCCGCATGCCCACTATACACCCTCGCTCAAAGTCCGTCAACTGCACATACGGTTCACGTCCACGCTGTCGCGGCATGCTACCAGTGTTAAAGACTGCGATGGAGCTCCGTATGCCACGGCAAACTGGCTGACACTGACGGCGGCGGTGCACAAATGCTGCGCAGCTAGCGCCATTCGACGGCCAACACCGCGGTTCCTGGTGTGTCCGCTGTGCCGTGCGTGTGATCATTGCTTGTACAGCCCTCTCGCAGTGTCCGGAGCAAGTATGGTGGGTCTGACACACCGGTTTCAATGTGTTCTTTTTTCCATTTCCAGGAGTGTAGCTCTGAGCACTATGGGACTTAACTTCTGAGGTCATCAGTATCCTAGAACATAGAAAAACCTAACTAACCTAACGACATCACACACATCCATACCCGAGGCAGGATTCGATCCTGCGACCGTAGCGGCCGCGAGGTTCCAGACTGTAGCGCCTAGAACCGCTCGGCCACTCCGGCCAGCCGTCGGTTAGTATTGTGGTGACATGGGAAGAGATTGGGAAGAGGTCCCACCCTTTCAATTTTCTGAACTGCCACAGCAGTATTACGCCTAGTGTCACGATGTGGGGAGCTATCATGAGTTCAGATCACGGCTAGTAGTAACTGAGGGAACTCTAACGGTCCAACGGTGCGTCACGGACGTCTTGCGTCCTCATATATTTACCCCTCAACTGACACATCGTGAAACCACTTCTCAGTAAGACTACACAAGGCACGCGTCTCTATGAACCGCGTGCGTGATGGTGAGGTATTCCCGTGGCCATCGAGGTCACCTGATCTGTCCCCGACGTAACGTGTGTGGGACCATCTCGGATATTAATTCTACCCCAGTACCAGTACCCAGTTACAACAGTTCTGGTCCAGCTTGCCTTAGGAGAGGATGAAACGTCTTTATGACATGGACTCATAGTGCCAAGTTCTTTGTAATCACTGCAATTGCGTTACATACTCACTCAAGATACGCAGTTTCATTTAGGTTCTTCCTCCCCTTATGGGTGCTTCACTTCTTTTTCGTGTAGAGAATTACTTCCACGTGTGTCTTTCAAAAGGACTACGATGAGAAAGAGGAATTAGAGTTTGTACGGAAGCTGATTGACAGTCTTCATCCCAGGCACCACTAGTGAATATTAACAGCGAAAGGGCTAAATGATAGTTACCTCAAGGTACCCTCTGCCACACACCATAAGATGTTGGACGGAGTATAAATGTTGGTGTGATTCGCAAGGGCACACAGCTAGACACAGTAAAGTGGCCAATAGTCGTGGCAAAAATTCAGACGACAGTACGAATTAAACCGAAAGTAGTCTTTAGTGTTCTACATGGAAATATCCCTCGAAAAGTCCTGCAGAAATCGACAATATGCGTTTAGTTAACTCTTACCTAATCAATATACTCGCTGCTTTGAAATTTTTCTTGTTCTGTTAACTCCGGTAAATTATAACAATTTCTTTTCCCAGTAAAGATAAAAGGATACAGCCAAATCTTCTCTCCAGCACACATCTGGCAAAATTATTATTTTATTGTGGCGAGTGCTAGCTTACTTTATAGCAGCTTCATTTCTACGTTGGTCCACATCAGAGAGAATGCCGTTTCGCTTTTGCATTGTTTCACTATTTACCCTTCAGCCACTGGACCATTGTTCGCAACTAAAACGCTGTCGTTGAGAAGAATCCCTGTGTTCATGCTGTATCCCATAGTCTCTGTTATCTGCATGGTGGCGTGCAATCAGATTATTTGTCCGAGCAGAGCGGCAGATAATGTAAACAAGTATTAACACAGACCAACATTCTCTCTCGAATCGGGAATAAAGTAAACAGAGCGCAGTGTGGTTTCAGTACACCTGCCGCTTTTACGTCCCCTGGCAGTAAGCGGCTTCGGAGCGAAATTAACAGTAATGATAAAGCGCCCGATAATTCTATATACCTGCGTGCAGAAAATTAAACCACTAGTGCCAGCTCAGTACTTTGTGTCCTTCTATTACACTTCTAGTACGTCTGACTGATCTGCAAGTGAATGATAATCATAATGAATGATAAGATAGTCATTTAAAATGATAAGTTGCTCAGTCTGTAATTTTCTGAAAAGGAGTTCATGATTAACGCATAATGTAACACTCGAGAATAGTTTCGTCTTCAACGAGGACACATTAGGTGAGGACTGATTGTGGAATAAAATGTTTATTCCGCCTTATACTTCACGTCGATCTTCAGAGTGTACCTGTAAGCCAACTGTTTTATGTTCTAACAATATTACCTGTAGAATCATTAAGAGTCCTAAGAAAATTCCGATACCCCATAGGAACAAGGCTCTGTGCTACGCTACCAAGACGGGGGCAAAATTTTCGGTCTTAAACGAAGATCCCTCTCAGTATTATCACTTTATTTCTTCATTTTTTTGTCTTTTGTAGTATCTAACCTTTTCTCTCCCTTTTTGTGACTATTTCTATAACTGACAACTGACTAGGACCCTAGCAATAATTTTTTTTCCGCACAGCTTCCATGCGTTGGATTATTACCCAGTTATTGCCAGTGCATGAAAATGGGTCTCTTGTACAAGGTGAAATGTAGGTTTAATTTTCAGGAAATGTATTACGTTACAATTATTATTACTACTATTATTATTAGTGCTATTACAATTATGATTATGGTTGTCCTCGAATCACATAAATTGCATTTCAGTTTTACTTTCTGTGTGGCGATATTTCTAAACACCTCTTCTTGAAATGCGTTCTCGTGCTATACATAAGCCAATTAAACTATCATCCAGCCGCAGATATTAGTATAATATCAGAAACGCTCATTGAAACAAAGAAAAAGTATGCTCCATCAGATCCCAAAAACTAATGACCTTTCTATCAGATAATGCATGGTACTTTCACTCTGAACTAGCGTACCTTTTGTAGCACTGTTTAGTGTAAATTCTGTGTCGTTATTCGTTGATTCTACGAGGACGAAGTTTTTATCTCAACCGTTGTCACGTATTTCCTAAAGAAGGTGGAGCCTTGAAAGCACAAAAAATGGCCGTGGCTGAAATATGAATTACCGGACATGTTATGCAGAAGCCAGTCACATTACGAGGTGTACAGACCTCCTCATAAAAGAAAATAATACTTGTAATTGGGAATGTGGTGGAAGATTAACATCTTTAATACACTTAGCAGAGGCGTGTATCCCCCAAAAGCACGTAATAAAACTGCGTCGTTTCATTCGTACCACTGCAGACCTAGTAAAGCTACCTCATTTTCGTGATGTGGAGTCGAGAACTGTAAGAAGTACCTAAATATTCGAAGCCGTAGCAAAATAGGTTTGTAGATCAGTAGCGAGAGTTCTTGAGCTTGTTTTAATGAATGTAAGAAGAAATTCTTTTTCTTTAACGGCATACGAGGTCATTTATTTGATTAAAGTTATATCCAATTCTAATCCAGGACAAGTGAGTTTTTAATGCTACACATACACGTATTAATCTTAAGGAGAATTAAGCTTATTTTAAAGGTTTGTGTTCCATCAGTGAAGAGAAAAAAACCCTTGAAACTACTACTCAATATCCCGTCCAAAGCCCTCTACAGGAATGACTATTTACAATCTGCGAGGAGGAGAATCTATGAAGTGGGTAATAAATCCTTTGTTTTGTGCCACCTCTTCCCAGACACCTAGGTTGAAGTTCCAGGTCATCACGGGTTTTTGGAGTGGGGTCAGGCCAGTTTTCTCGCACGTGTCCTTTCGTCTCTGCCAATACGATTACAATGGTGTCTAGTTCTGGAGCAGGAGGCCAACCGAGAACAGAAAGCTCATTGTGTTCTGCAAACATCTCCTGCACCATTGCTGACATGTGCGTAGGAGACTTCTCTTGTTGGAAACAGATTTCCCTCTCAAGGTATTAGTTGACGCACTGACGCGGCCGTAATATCACACATAATGTAAGAATGGTGGGCAACATCAAGTCGACCAACTATCGTGTGAAAGCATTTCAAGGCCATGGGAACGCATCCAGCCCCAAACTTCCACAGACACACAGACACTGCAAGATGACTCCTGGATCTCGGGATCGACATGGGCACCTGTTGTTGTTGTGGTCTTCAGTCCTGAGACTGGTTTGATGCAGCTCTCCATGCTACTCTATCCTGTGCAAGCTTCTTCATTACTCAGTACCTACTGCAGCCTGGATCTTGGGATCGACATGGGCACCTGTTGTTATTGTGGTCTTCAGTCCTGAGACTGGTTTGATGCAGCTCTCCATGCTACTCTGTCCTGTGCAAGCTTCTTCATCTCCCAGTACCTACTGCAGCCTACATCCTTCTGTATCTGCTTAGTGTATTCATCTCTTGGTCTCCCTCTACGATTTTTACCAACCACGCTGCCCTCCAGTACTAAATTGGTGAGCCCTTGATGCCTCAGAACATGTCCTACCAACCGATCCCTTCTTCTAGTCAAGTTGTGCCACAAACTCCTCTTCTCCCCAATCCTATTCAGTACCTCCTCATTAGTTATATGATCTACCCATCTATTCTTCAGCATCCTTCTGTAGCACCACATTTCGAAAGCTTCTATTCTCTTCTTGTCTAAACTACTTATCGTCCATGTTTCACTTCCATACATGGCTTACACTCCATACAAATATTTTCAGAAACAAGTTCCTGACACGTAAATCTATACTCGATGTTAACAAACTTCTCTTCTTCAGAAACGCTTTCCTTGCCATTGCCGGTCTACATTTTATATCCTCTCTACTTCGACCATCATCAGTTATTTTGCTCCCCAAATAGCAAAACTCCTTTACTACTTTAAGTGTCTCATTTCCTAATCTAATTCCCTCAGCATCACGCGACTTAATTCGACTACATTCCATTATCTTCGTTTTGCTTTTTTGATGTTCATCTTATACCCTCCTTTCAAGACACTGTCCATTCCGTTCAACTGCTCTTCCAAGTCCTTTGCTGTGTCTGACAGAATTACAATGTCATCGGCGAACCTGAAAGTTTTTATTTCTTCTACATGGATTTTAATACCTACTCCGGATTTTTCTTTTGCTTCCTTTACTGCTTTAACATCGGGGATAGGCTACAACCCTGTCTCAGTCCCTTCCCAATCACTGCTTCCCTTTCATGTCCCTCGACTCTTATAACTGCCATCTGGTTTCTGTACAGATTATAAATAGTCGTAGGCTCCCTGTATTTTACCCCGGCAACCTTCAGAATTTGAAAGAGAGTATTCCAGTCAACATAGTCAAAAACTTTCTCAAAGTTTACAAATGCTAGAAATGTAGGTTTGCTTTTCCTTAATCTTTCTTCTAAGATAAGTCATAGGGTCAGTATTGCCTCACGTGTCCCAACATTTCTACGGAATCCGAAATAATCTTCCCCAAGGTCGGCTTCTACCACTTTTTCCATTCGTCTGTAAAGAATTCGCGTTAGTATTTTGCAGCTGTGACTTATTAAACCGATAGTTCGGTAATTTTCACATCTGTCAACACCTGCTTTCTTTGGGATTGGAATTATTATATTCTTCTTGAAGTCTGAGGGAATTTTGCCTGTCTCATACATCTTGCTCACCAGATGGTACAGTTTTGTCAGGACTGGCTCTCCCAAGGCTGTCAGTAGTTCTAATGGAATGTTGTCTACTCCCGCGGCCTTGTTTCGACTTAGGTCTTTCAGTGCTCTGTCAAACTCTTCACGCAGTATCATATCTCCCACATCATCTTCATCTACCTCCTCTTCCATTTCCATAATATTGTCCTCAAGAACATCGCCCCTGTATAGATCCTCTATATACTCTTTCCACCTTTCTGCTTTCCCTTCTTTGCTTAGAACTGGGTTTCCATCTGAGCTCTTGATATTCATGCAAGTGGGCACCTTGCGGTCTGTATATTCGTACTGTATCATAATTCATTGAGGAAAATGCCGTTTCGTTGGGACATATCACATACCACCAATCAGGTCACAGGTTCACGGCTGCAGAGAGACGCTGTGGCAATCCGCAACGTTTTCCTTTGCCTCAAGCGATACAGGTGTCCGTCGTCCTGCTCATGTCTAATTAGGCTGACTCAGCGGTTTCGTCGATCTGATTTGCTGAGGACGCAACACGGTTGCCCTTGGCCCAGTTGCGACAGCCCGCAGAGCACGCTACCCCTGGTGATTGCCGCGAGCCGGCCTCCAAGTGGCTCTTGGGTCACGTCCACACGCTCCCCGCGACGGTGGAATGCAGATGCAGCTGAGTGGATGTCTTCTGCAGCTGTCGGTATGCAACCCCTCTGCCTCCGGGCAGGAGTCGACTGTGTTGCTGAAAGGCCTGGTCTGGCCCGCTGCTGGCTGGCTCCGAGGCCCTCGCGAACTCAGAGTTTGGAGCCGCGGGCCCGTCACATGCTGGAACTATGGTCCTCCATCGGAAGCTTCTTGTGGCCGCCCGTGTAGCACAACACTGTCGTCCAAGAGAGCTGTGACTGCCACCTATTTATACTCGGAGTGCGCATATGTTTGGTGAATGTGCCTCTTCAGTCACGTACTGACCACTAATGCGCCAGTGCACTGGTTTTGATGGCGGCTTGCGGCAAGAGTTACTTGTAATCCCGCTGAGCACGCCGAGTCGGCAACTGACATACTTTGCAACTTCATGTTGCACAAAATTATTATGGACAAGCCCGCACCTGACTTACAGATACGACTGGAATACTCTGCGGCAAATCACGCCAACACCACGTTATGCCGTGACGCCGCTACAGTTGTCATTCACACTTCTCTGATCGCAGGCTGGAAGCATCTGCCCTAATTAACCACTGCAACAACCTCAGCATACGTGTAGATCCAGCTGGATAGTGATCTGATAAATAAAAACAGTGATTTTGCAACTAAGTAAGGGTTGGGAACGAGCCTTGAAAAAGCTCAACGCACAACTACAGTTCAAGCCACGCCAACTGAAGAGTGTAGATCACACCTCATACTCGATCCCATCGCATCAGCAGCAGCCCAATCCTCACTACGGCAGCATATACACTGAGAGCCTCCACATACGTCCAAGTAGCGCACATCCCATTCCGAGGCGCCAGCGGAGCAGCGTCAGCGTTCCATGGTCCCAAATCGACAGTGGGACTTAGGCCATATACATGACTGCAAAATTAAATGTAGTACATTGTAGATAATAAAATTCACCAAACAGCATTTTACAAGAACTACACTGCTCGACAGAATTAAAAGACCATGTCTTTCGAAACCTATTCTGATGCATAAGTTTGAAATTTGGATCAAAGGTGCCCACGGCTTTTCTCTGTAGTGGCGCAATAGCTTGTTGCCCTACACCTAATCCTCGGTCTCGACGACACTTCATATAGCATACACATGCGAAGAAGAGGACCAGTGTCTATGCTGTCACATAGGCACTAAATTTTATCATAATCCTGCCCAACGCCACTGTGGACATGTCACACGATGGGAAGGTTTCCACAGCCCCTCTTCCCCTCGTTCCATCCCTCCCTTTCACGCCTCTGCGATGGATGTCAAAACCGCGATGCCCAGCCGTGAATACACGTGAATTTTTTATGGGTGGCTGAGGTAAACATTTGCGACACACAGTCGCTCATAATCGAACCGAAACGACCTCGGGGGGGGGGGGGGGGGGGGGGGGGGGGGGGGAAGGTCGTCAATGAAACCACCCCTTTCGCTGGGATGTTGATTCCTAGATATGTCACGTGAGTCCTGCAGTGGGACGAGCAAAAGGAGCACATTCCCTGATATAGGTTGACACAGCTGACGCCCCTCTGAATGTATCAATCCTTCTCTAAGGACATTGTGGGACTGGATCCCCAGTGAATGCAACCGCACCCCTTTGGAGTACAGCGCAAATGCGGTTATAGCTCTCTTGTACAGGCTGGAACTACTAGGGACGCTTCAAACCATTCGACGAAATTTGAAAGTGGAATCGAAGAAGGAAAATATCCTTATGCTTTTTCAGTGCACCCGTCTCACGCCCTATTGTGGCGTGATCGTGGAGGGGAACGACGTTGCATGCGAGAGGTAAAAAACGGAAGGGGTCCCTCTTAGACCCCCCCCCCCCCCCCATTTCGGCGAAACACAGTGGCACACACTCACATTTATTGACAGTTTCAAAAATGTGTCTTTAAAGCAAAAATCTATGAAGTAGCCGAAGGTGCCTGCAGGTACACAGCCATGTGAAACCCGTGTGAGGTGTGGCCAGTTGCCTACCTATAGGCGCCTAAGAATATTTCGTGTTTTCTCTTTGTACATGTGAGGGGGTGCTACTGAGTATTTTGCCGAACTGGGGGAGATCTAACAGGGATCTTTTGTCATTTCATCCTCGCATGTGTCAACGCCATACCCCTCCGTGATCAGTCCACATGACAGCGTGAATCAGGAATACTGCAAAAGCATAATAACCCTTTGCTGCTTCCGATAACGTTCAAATATCGTAGAATGGTTTTGAACGATCCCTAGTGCTTCCATCTTGTACAACAGAGTAAAAATTGCGGTCGCACTGCACAACAAATGCGTGGGATCATGTTGAGTGGGGTTTCAGGCCTTGATATCCGTCGAGAAGGGTTGATCCCCTAGGAGGTGTCAACAGCATGCATATAGGAGGGGACAATAAGTTTCCAGATAATCGTTGAAATTCATGATGAAAATCGTTAGCTGTCTTTTATTTTGCACGGTGCTACAAGTTTTTATTGACTTTCAATATGAATAAGCCTCTTGGTGACTTCTGCTCTGCACAAATTTTGTACTGATGACTATTTTATTGACTATGGTTGGCCTGCAACAGCAACTTGTAATTGTTTATATCATACTGTAACATTACTGTCATTTATGTCTGCTAAGCTGAAAATGGTCTATGACCAAAACTAATAGCACTGTGCAAAAAAAATTTCAACGGCGTCAGCAGTGCCAAAGGTTGTCAAGAACGTCGTCCTTTTGCTCATTGCACTACGAACTGATGTTTCCGCTGGTGGTACGTCGCGTCCTGTGCTCGTCCACCGGAGCGCTCGGGGTCAGGGCACGAAGTGTAAGTGTCCTGGTGTTCACTGCATATTTATATACCCAGGCACTCGCCCGTAATATTGTCTGGTGTCACTTTTCCATTGACTTAGGTTTTACCGCACTTAGCCGGATCGTAGTTTTCTAAAATGATTTATGGAAATTCTTTTTTGCTTTGTTATGTGTACTGCTCCATGTAAAAACTATTACTACCTCCGGTCTCTTGCTGATTTTCAGTGTAACTCCTGATGATTACTATGTAGGAGTCCGAAATCGATCGTGTTTCAACTACTGAAAAACCAACCGCTGCTATAATGCTCAGCTGCGGATGTTTCTCCGGCATCATTACCTGCGTTTTAGCTGATTTTCAAGTGTTCTTCTCTTCGTGGTTAAAGTCTACCTACACATGAGTGAAACAGTACAAATGTTGTCAGCAAAATGGTGCTTCAGATAAGTACTGTTAGCACGTATTTCTTTTTTGTTTTCCCAGTTAGCAAGCTGAAAACAACCTCTGGACTTGCCAAACGACTGTATGTGCTTTGGGCGAAGAGCCGCCATTCTCTCCTCAGTATTTAAATTCAGGTAAAAACGAGTACCTGCCCGATACAACCCGTCCTCCACGTGGCTAAATATCAGATTTCACTTCCTAAATCACGCACAGACTTACTGGCTAAAATCAGCTGAGATCCCTGACGCTGCTGTTGTTGTTGTGGTCTTCAGTCCAGAGACTGGTTTGATGCAGTTCCCCATTCTGCTGTTTCCTGTGCAAGCTTCTTCAAGTAACTACTGCAACTTACATCCTTCTGAACCTGCAAGTTTATGCATCTCTTGGTCTCCCTCAACGATTTTTACCCTCCACGCTGCCCTCCAGTTCTAAATTGGTGATCCCTTGATTTCTCAGAACGTGTCCTACCAACCGATCCAGTTTTCTAGTCAAGTTGTGCCACAAATTCCTCTTCTCCCCAATTATATTCAGTGCCTCCTCATTAGTTATGTGATTTACCCATCTAATCTTCAGCATTCTTCTGTAGCACCACATTTTGAAGGCTTCTATTCTCTTCTTATCTAAACTATTTATTGTCCATGTTTCACTTCCATACACGGCTACACTCCACACAAATATATTTAGAAAAGACTTCCTGACACTCAAATCTATACTCGATGTTAACAAATTTCTCTTTTCGGAAACGCTTTTCTTGCCATTGCCAGTCTACATTTTATATCCTCTCTACTTCGACAACATCAGTTATTTTGCTCCCAAAATAGCAAAACATATTGACTACTTTAAGGGTCTCATTTCCTAATCTAATTCCCTCAGCATCACCAGATTTAATTTGACTACATTCCATTATCCTTGTTTTGCTTTTGTTGATGTTCCTCTTATATCCTCCTATCAAGACACCGTCCATTCTATTCAACGGCTCATCCACGTCCTTTGCTGTCTCGGACAGAATCCAGTGTCATGAGCAAACCTAAAAGTTTTTATTTCTTCTCCGTGGATTTTAATTCCTACTCCAAATTTTTCTTTTGTTGCCTTTACTGCTTGCTCAATGAACAGATTGAATAACATCGGTGATAGGCTACAACCCTGCCTCACTCCCATCCCAACTACTGCTTTCCGTTCATGCCCCACGACTCTTATAACTGCTATCTGGTTTCTGTACAAATTTTAAATAGCCTTTCGTTCTCTGTATTTCACACCTGCCACCTTAAGAATTTCAAAGAGAGGGTTCCAGTTAACATTGGCAAAAGATTTCTATAAGTCTACAAATGCTAGAAACGTAGGTTTGCCTTTCCTTAATCTGTCTTCTAAGATAACTCGTAGGGTCAGTATTGCCTAGCGTGTTTCAACATTACTGCGGAATCCGAACTCATCTTCCATGAGATCGCTTCTACCAGTTTTTTTTCCAATTGTCTGTAAAGAATTCGCTTTAGCACTTTGCAGCCATGACCTATTAAACTGATAGTTCGGTAATTTTCACACCTGTCAACACCTGCTTTCTTTGGGATTGGAATTATTATATTCTTCTTGAAGTCTGAGGGTATTTCGCCTGTCTGATACGTCTTGCTCACCAGATGGTAGAGTTTTGTCAGGGCTGGCTCCCCCAAGGCCATCAGTAGTTCTAATGGAATGTTGTCTACTCCCGTGGCCTTGTTTCGACTTAGGTCTTTCAGTGCTCTGTCAAACTACTAACGCAGTATCATACCTCCCATTTGATCTTCATCTACAACCTCATCCATTTCCCTAATATTGTCCTTAACTACATCGCCCTTGCATAGACCCTATGTATACTCCTTCCACCCTTCTCCTTCCCTTCTTTGCTTAGCAATTCCATCTGAGCTCTTGATATTCATACACGTGGTACTCTTTTCTCCAGACGTCTCTTTAATTTTCCTGTAGGTAGTATCTATTTTTCCCATAGTGAGATATGCCTCTACATCCTTAATTTGTCCTCTAACCATCCCTGCTTAGACATTTTGAACTTCCTGACGATCTCAATTTTGAAACATTTGTATTCCTTTTTTTTCTGTTTCATTTACTACATTTTTATATTTTCTCCTTTCACCAATTTAATTCAATATATCTTCTGTTACCCAAGGATTTCTACAAGCCCTCGTCTTTTTACCTACTTGATCCTCTGCTGCCTTCACTATTTCATCCCTCAAAGCTACCCATTCTTCTTCTACTGTATTTCTTACCCCCACTCCTGTCAATCGTTCCCTAATGCTCTCCCTGAAGCTCTCTACAACCTCTGGTTCTTTAAGTTTAACAAGGTCCCATCTCCTTAAATTTCCACCTTTTTGCAGCTTCTTCAGTTTTAATCTACAGTGCATAACCAATAGGTTGTGGTCAGAGTCCACATATGCCCCTGGAAATGTCTTACAGTTTAAAACCTGGTTCCTAAATCTAGATCTTACCATTATATAATCTATCTGAAAGCTTCCAGTATCTCCAGGCCTCTTCCATGTATACAATCTTCTTTCATGATTCTTGAACCAAGTGTTAGCTATGATTAAGTTATGCTCTGTGCAAAATTCTACCAGGCGACTTCCTTTTCCTACTATCGAATTCCAGTCTCCCATGACTATTAAATTTTCGTATCCCTTCACTATCAGAATCATTTCTTTTATCACATCATACCTTTCATCAATCTCTTCGTCATCTGCCGAACTAGTTGGCGTACGAACTTGTACTGCTGTAGTAGGCGTGGGTATCGTGTCTATCTTGGCCACAATAATGCCTTCACTACGCTGCTTGTAGTAGCTTACCGGCACTCCTATTTTTTTATTCTTTATTAAACCTACTTCTGCATTACCCTATTTGATTTTGTATTTATAAGCCTGTATTCACTTACCAGAAGCCTTGTTCCTCCTGCCACCGAACTTCACTAATTCCCACTCTATCTAACTTTAAACTATCCATTTCCCTTTTTAAATTTTCTAACCTACCTGCCCGATTAAGGGATCTGACATTCCACGCTCCGATTCGCAGAACGCCAGTTTTCCTTCTCCTGATAACGACGTTCTCCTGAGTAGTCCCCGCCCGGAGACCCGAATGGGGGACTTTTTTACCGCCGGAATATTTTACCCAAGAGGATCATCATTTGACCATACAGAAAAGCTGCATGGCCTCGGTAAAAATTACAGCTGTAGTTTGCCCTTGCTTTCAGCCGTTCGCAGTACCAGCACAGCAAGGCCGTTTTGGTTAGTGTTACAAGCCCTGATCAGTCAATCATCCACTGTTGATCCTGAAACTACTGAAAAGGCTGCCGCCCCTCTTCAGGAACCACACGTTCGTCTGGCTTCTCAACAGATACCCCTCCATTGTGGTTGCACCTACGGTACGGCTACCTATATCGTTGAGGCACGTAAGCCCGCCCACCAAGGGCAAGTTCCATGGTTCGTGGACCTTGCCTGGTTCCAGTCCATATAAGTTTTTAATATTCCTCGTCGTAAATTGCACACGAATTCTTTTAGGCATTATTGTCTTATGGGACAGCAACCTCTTTCAAGGCTCATTTGTAAGGTTTCTAGAGGTAGTGAAATGCTTCCTGATTGCGCTACGGGTGCTGTGCGTGGTAGGTTCAGTAGTGAGGCTAACACTTCACTGCCCCTGGGCCTGTAATATTTGCAACCAGGGTTTTCTCCCTTAGGAGAGAAGACTACACTTTCCTCTCGTCCCCCCCCCCCCCCCCCCACCACACGTATTATAGTTAAGGACAGATAAAAAGGGAGGATACCATGTTGGACCTGCTAGCAGCTATGTTACCACTGGTGTACGTCTCAGTTTCTTTGAAACACACAAACTCTTGTGCCGGGACGGACATAGTTATGACAAGGCGGTGCCCCAAGGGAGGAGGAAAAAAATGGTTCAAATGGCTCTGAGCACTATCGGACTTAACATCTGTGGTCATCAGTCCCCTAGAACTTAGAACTACTTAAACCTAACTAACCTGAGGACATCACACACATCCATGTCCGAGGCAGGATTCGAACCTGTGACCGTAGCGGTCACGCGGTTCCGGACTGAAGCGTCTAGAACCGCACGGCCACACCTGTCGGTGGGAGGGGGAAAAATCGCAAGTAATCATGTATCTGAGAAGATACACCACATGATGTCGGCGGAAACATCCATTTGTTCATCAGCCTACTGTTTTCAAGCTATTTCTGTGAAAAAACGAGCTGCTTTTTATCAGTTGTGTTTCCAAAACTTTATCTGCTTTTCTAAGTGAATTCATCTTTTTTGGAGGATCATCATTACATTCGAGATTCTGACCTGCTCTAGAATTCTACAGTGGAAGAAAATTATAGTGGGTATCCCAACAAGAACCCCGACAAGCTTTACGGAAAGGTTGCTTGTACCAAATCAAGAAAAAAAAAGTCTAGTAAGGATGGGCTCTTGAATGTATACCTTAAGAGCTATGAGCTATGAGCACATTTCTTCTACTGTACAAGTGTTCATAGCTCTTAAGGTCTGCATTTTAGAGCCCATCCTTACTAAACTTTTTTTTTCTTGATTTGGTGTAAGGAACGAACCCTACAGTTTGTCGGTGTTTCTTGATACACACTGTATAACAATGGAAATAATCTTTTGCATTCAACAAACTGTGGGGCGGCGTCTTGAAACAGTAAGTTAAAATTCTGTCTTATTCCCGCGAGCCTGGCAACTAATTCAGTAGTCAGCCAGAAAGCGAAGGGAAACATACTGACCTTAGTTTCCAGTCTGCACGGCCACATTCTACTCCAACCTACTGAAAGAAAAGTTTCTGTTCTATCTCTTTGCGAGATCAGGACTATGATTTAAATAAAACTGTATAGTTTCAGTTAAAAATTATATTACGTAAAGTTTCTCACGTACTACACTAGGAAATACACTATGTTCAATTGAAAACAAGTCTTTCTATTCTAACAGAACAGCCGGTCGGTGTGGCCGTGCGGTTCTAGGCGCTTCAGTCTGGAACCGCGTGACCACTACGGTCACAGGTTCGAATTCTGCCTCGGGCGTGAATGTCTGTGATGTCCTTAGGTTAGTTAGGTTTAAGTAGTTCTAAGTTCTAGGCGACTGATGACCACAGATGTTAAGTCCCATAGTGCTCAGTGCCATTTGAACCATTTTATTCTAACAGCACATTTATCAGTTCAGAGGCGACCTCTACGGTACGTTCCTACCAGATTGTCTTTCGCCCTGACTAAAAACACTCAACTGAAAGTTTGCAATAAATGTTCAAAGCTAATGCTCGCCATAAAAGTGGAAATAAAGTCACCACTTGCCACGCGGAATTGTAATTAACACGGACGGCACACTAGCAGTTACTCTGGCAAATTCTAAGCGATCCAGGACCGTGTACAGTTCTCGCGAGTTCACTATCCGTTTTTACCGCAAAATACGCGCTTTGTTACAGTTAGGCTCTAACGCCATCCAGGGCAGAGCGCGATCCGACGTTTGACAGACGTGGATCCTACCGTGGCAGATTGCGAAATGAAACTTCCAACTGCCTCTCGGGCTGTATTTATACAGGATGATCCATTTATCGTGACCGGGCCAAATATCTCACGAAATAAGCGTCAAACGAAAAAACTACAAAGAACAAAACTTGACCAGTTTGAAGGGGGTAACCAGATGGCTCTATGGTTGGCCCGCTAGATGGCGCTGCCATAGGTCAAACGGATATCAACTGCGTTTTTTAAATAGGAACCCCCATTTCTTATTACATATTCGTGTAGTACGTAAAGAAATATGATTGTTTTAGTTGGACCACTTTTGTCGCTTTGTGATAGATGGCGCTGTAATAGTCACAAACATATGGCTCACAATTTTAGACGAACAGTTGGTAACAGGTAGGTTTTTTAAATGAAAATACAGAACGTACATACCTTTGAACATTTTATTTCGGTTGTTCCAATGTGATACATCTACCTTTGTGAACTTATCATTTCTGAGAACGCATGCTGTTACAGCGTGATTACCTGTAAATATCACGTTAATGAAATATATGCTCAACATTATGTCCGTCAATCTCAATGCATTTGTCAATACGTGTAACGACATTCCTCTCAGCAACGAGTAGTACGCCTTGCGTAATGTTCGCACATGCATTGACAGGCGTTGTCGGTGGATCACGATAGCAAATATCCTTCAACTTTCCCCACAGAAAGAAATCCGGAAACTTCAGATCCGGTGAACGTGCGGGTCATGGTATAGTGCTTCGACCAATCCACCTGTCATGAAATATGCTATTCAATACCGCTTCAACCGCACACGAGTTATGTGCCGGACATCCATCATGTTGGAAGTACATCGCCATTCTGTCATGCAGTGAAACATCTTGTAGTAACATAGGTAGACAATTACGTAGGACATCAGCATACATTGCACCATTTAGATTGTCATCGAAAACGTGGGGGCCAATTATCCGTCCTCCCATAATGCCGCACCATACATTAACCCGCCAAGGTCGCTGATGTTCCACTTGTTGCAGCCATCGTGGATTTTCCGTTGCCCAATAGTGCATATTATGCCAATTTACGTTACCGCTGTTGGTGAATGACGCTTCGTGGCTAAATAGAACACGTGTAAAAAATCTGTCATCGTCCCGTAATTTCTCTTGTGTCCAGAGGCAGAACTGTACACGACGTGCAATTCCTGGTGCACAGAAATATAGTACGGGTGCAATCGATATTGATGTAGCATTCTCAACACCGACGTTTTTGAGATTCCCGATTCTCGAGCAATTTGTCTGCTGCTGATGTGCGGATTAGCTGCGACAGCAGCTAAAACACCTACTTGGGCATCATCATTTGTTGCAGGTCGTGGTTGACGTTCAAATGTGCCTGAACACTTCCTGTTTCCTTAAATAACGTAACTATCCGGCGAACGGCCCGGACACTTGGTTGATGTCGTCCAGGATACCGAGCAGCATACACAGCACACGCCCGTTGGGCATTGTGATCACAACAGCAATACATCAACACGATATCGACCTTTTCCGCAATTGGTAGACGGTCCATTTTAACGCGGGTAATGTATCACGAAGCAAATACCGTCCGCACTGGCGAAATGTTACGTGATACCACGTACTTATGCGTTTGTGACCATTACAGCACCCCATCACAAAGCCAAAAAAGTGGTCCAACTAAAACATTTATATTTCTTTACGTACTACACGAATATGCAATTAAAAATGATGGTTCCTATTTTTAAAAAAACGCAGTTGATATCCGTTTGACCTATGGCAGCGCCATCTAGCGGGCCAACCATAGCGCCGTCTGGTTTCCCCCTTCAAGCTAGACGAGTTTCATCCTTTGTAGTTTATTCGTTTGATGCATATTTCGTGAGATATTTGGCCCGGTCACTATCAATGGACCACCCTATATAGGTGCCGGAGCGGACGGCTGAGGGAGCATCTGTTGTCTACGACTATCTGCATACTGCAGCGCCCTCCAAACGACGGCTTTCTCGGGCACATAATCTTTAATAAGATGGTTACAAATTAATTCAGAAGCTTCTTAATTTTTACTTGTATACAGTTAAGCTGTTTGAAAGCAGAGAAAATGTTTCAGATCGCTAGAATGAAAACTTTGCCTTCTAGAATTTTTGTAGTGGAACTAACGTTAGATCATTACCTCTGAACCATACCTTTACTAACTCTTATATCGGCTGTTATTAATACTAAAACTCTCAAATTTGTTACAGCTCTATGATTTGGTATGTTGTATCATCCACTTTAACGAAAATTCTCTATCATTAAAATTACAGGTACTTCATCTACAGCAGTTGGGTACATTTTAGCTACAAAATTGGTTTTCACCTAATTACTTAAAAACTAGAAGAGGTAACTTAACGTGGCCTCTCAGTTATTATTTTTGGGATGAACTGAAGCATAAAACAAATTTTCTTGTCCATGGTTTAGCGCCTCTGACTTTTCTTAAAAACGTGGAGTCTGGCGTTAATTTTTGATGTATGGTTTTGGAAACCTGCACCACTTCTTAATGAGCTCTGACTGCACATTCTGACCATATTCTGGCTTTCTAGCTTTATTATTTAGCGCCACCTATTTTTCTCTTAAAACGGCATTTTTACGTAAACTGTTAAGTCTAGAACAAAGTTTTAAACATAAATTTTGATTCTTAATTTCATACATAATTGTGGTGCAACACTTGTGCGCTACGCGCACACGCGTTAAGGTGACGTGGCGCTACTATCAGTGAACTGGGGTAAGTCCCAGCACACCCCCTCGCCTCTGTATCTCACACACAATACAGCGCTTGGTTTGCTTCAAAACGCAGTTTTCAACTGTAGCACACATACACGTTTCAGTGAAGTTTAATCATCGTCAGTCTATCATTTGCAATTTTTGTTGTTTCCATGACGTCATTTCTCTACGTAAACTGTTCTTGCTAATACACCCTGCGCCATTTTTACGAAATACTCCCCTGTAGTAATACTGACTGAGAACATACTACGATTTGCATTGAGGTATGGCAACATGGCAACAACAGAAACTGCAGTAGATAAACTGACGTTAGTAGAACTTCATCAAAACATATATGAGTAGTAAATAAGAAAACTGTGTTTCCTGAAGGCAGACCTCGCTTCTTAGTGATACATTTGAAAGTAAACAGAGACAAAAGAGTAAGCTTCAATGAGAAGTTGAATTGATGATCATCATAACAATTCGATTGCAAAGCTCTTTTCATAGCTGCTTTAAGTCCCTGCCACACGAAAGGCCAACAGCGGCAAGACGCGATCCATACCTTCACTGAGCGGTAACAACAGCGATTTTACTGACGACAATGGCACTAAAAGCAGAGTTACTTAACACAGTTTTCTGAAATTCCTTCACCAAATCAGACGAAGTAAATATTCCAGCATTCGAATCAAAAACAACTGCCAACATGAGTAACTTAGTAGTGATCCATTCAGTAGATTGTAATTTTTCTGCACCTACACTCATTATAGCAATGTTACCAGAGAATCATATCATTGATATCCTTTCACCTTGAATTTTAACCCTAGTCCTGAACATTTGTTTTATTTCCGTCATTGCTTCTTCTATGTACAGATTGAACAGTAGGGCCGAAAGCGTACACCCTGTCTTACACCCTTTTCAGTCCGAGCTCTTCGTTCATGATGGCTCTCGTACATATCGTATATCACCCTTTTCTCCCTATAGCTTCCACCTATTTTTCTCAGAATTTCGAACATCATGCACCATTTTACATTATCGAACGCTTTTTTCAGATCGACAAATCCTACCGATCGTGTCTTGATTTTTCTTTAGTCTTGCTTCCATTATCAACCGCAACGCCAGATTGCCACTCTAGTGCCAAACTGATTGTCTAACACAACCTCAGTTTTCTTTTCCATTCTTCGGTATATTATTCTTGTCAGAAACTTGGATGCATGAACTGTTAAGCTGATTGTGCAATAATTCTCGCACTTGTCAGCTCTTGCAGTCTTCGTGACTGTGTGAATGATATTTTTCCGAAAGTCAGATGGTACGTCACCAGACACTCACATTCTACACACAAATGTGAATAGTAGTTTTGATGCTACTTGCCCAATGGTTTTAGAAATTCTGATGGAATGTTATCTGTCACTTGACACTTATTTGCTCTTAAGCCTTCCAAAGCTCTTTTAAATTCTAATTCTAACACTATATCCCCTTTCTCTTCTAAACCGACTCTTGTTTCTTCTTCTATCAGATTAGAGGTCTTTCCACCTATCCGCTCTCTCCTCTGCATCGAATAGTGGAATTCCCGTTGTACTTTTAATGTTACCACCCTTGCTTTTGATGTCACCAAATGTTGTTTTGACTTTTCTGTGTGCTGAGTCAGTCCTTCCGACAATCATTTCTTTTTCGATTTCTTCACATTTATAATGCAGCCATTTCGGCTTCCCATTTATTTCATTCCCGAAAGACTTGTATTTCTGGGTTCCTCAATTTCCCTGAATATTTTGTACTTCCTTCTTTCATCGGTCAAGTGAAGTATTTCTTCTGTTACCCTTGGTTTCTTCTCCTTTGTACCGATGTTTTCATTTTCAACTTCTGTGGTTGCCCTTCTTAGAGATGTCCATTCCTCTTCAACTATACTGCCTACTGGGCTATTCCTTAATGCTGTATTATAGCTTCAGAGAACCTCAAGCGTATTTCATCATTCTGCAGTGTTTCTCTGTCCCGCTACTTCACGTGTTGATTTTTCCTGACTAATGTCTTAAACTTCAGCCTATTCTTCATCACTACTATATTGTGATCTGAGTCCATATCTCCTTCTGGGTACGCCTTGCAATCCAGTATCTGATTTCTGAACCTCTGTCTGGCCATGTTGTGATCTAACTGAAATCTTCCTGCATCACCCGGCCTTTTCCAAGTATACCTCCTCCTCTTGTGATTCTTGAGTGGAGTATTCGCTGTTACTAGTTGAAATTTATTACACAACTGAATTAGTCTTTCTCCTCTCTCATATTCTCCCGTAACCTTTTCTTCTGCTCCTTCCCCTACAACTGCATTCCAATCCGCCATGACTATTAGATTTGCATCTGCCTTTGCGTACTGTACTACCTAATCTACGTCCTCATATAGTTTCTCTATATCCTCATCTTCAGCTTGCGACGGCGGCATATATACCTGAACTATCGTTTTCGGTGTTGGTTTTCTGTCGATTCTGATAAGAACAACCCTGTCACTGAAATATTTTCAGTGACACAGTCTCTGGCCTACCTTCCTATTCATTGCGAATCCTACTCCCGTTGTAACATTTTCTGCTGCTGTTGATACTATTCTACACTCATCTGACCAAAAATCCTTGTCTTCTTTCTATTTTACCTCTCTGACCGCTACTATATCTAGATTGAGCCTTTGCATTTCCCTTTTCAGATTTTCTAGCTTCCCTACCACGTTCAAGCTTCCGACATTCCATGTCCCGATTCGTAGAATCAGTCTTCTGCTGATTATTCAATCTCGTCCTCATAATCACCTCCCCATTGGCAGTCCCCTCCCGGAGATTCGAATGCGGGACTATTCCGGAATCTTTTGCAGTGGAGAGATCATCATGACACTTTTTGAATATGTCTGTAATGGAGTGGTTTCCATAGTCTTCTGCATCCTCATTTCGTTGATCGTTGTTGATTCTTCCGCCTTTAGGGGCAGTTTCCCACCCCAAGGTTAAGAGATTGCCCTGAACATCTGTCCACGCCTCCTCTATAAATGTAAAAATGAACATGGATCCCGCCAACGAAGTTCCTTCGGTACTGAGCTCGCTCTATTCCTCAACGAGATCCATAGCGTTGTTGGCAACAGCGCTCAAAATGATGAAGCACTCCTTGACTTTACGGAAGGCATTTGACGCCGTCCCGCACTGCCGTATACTGAAAGTGTTTCTAGACTTTGGGAGAGCATTTGACACCATACACTGCCGTTTACTGGAACAAAAATTCGACCTTACAGAATATCGAACCAAACTTATGATTGGGTTCGAGACTTCTCTGCCGATAGAACTCAACACGTCGGTCTTAACTGAACAAATTCGTAAGATTTTCGCATTAGCCCAAGTAAATGTGGTGGGACCGTCACTTTTTATGATGTATACAAGGCGAACATTAATATAACCGACAAACTGCGAGGACAGATTGCCGACTGTAAAGGAAGAAGAAAGATCCTACGAACATGTGTACGCAAATGCATCGTCGCCACGACAGGTGGGGTTGACGAATGGCAATTACTCTGTCCACGTGCCGAGTGTTCCTTGTTTTCTGCAGGCTGTGTGACTGACGCAGCGTGAAGTGAGCAGCAGAATGGTCCGGTATTCATATCGGGAACAAGCCGAGATGGTGCTTGTGTACGGCCAAGCATATGGAAACAATCGAGAGGCAGCACGACTATACCACAAGTACCCTCATCGACGCCAACTACATCACACAACATTTTAATCCACTTTCTGGGCGTTCATATGATCATGAGTCCTTTCAGACAGACGATTGTGCAGGGAGGCGATGAACTGTGCCTATACCAGATTTGGAGCTTGCAGTAGGATTCATCTTCTGGTACAGACTGTATACCAGTTAGGTTCCTTTCAGAGTATGCTGATGCATTAGCTCCATACTTAACAATCATATACAATCGTTCGCTGGACGAAAGATCCGTACCCCAAGACTGGAAAATTGCACAGCTCACACGAATATTCAAGAAAGGTACTAGCAGTAATCCACTAAATTACAGGCCCGTATCGTTAACGTCGATATGCAGCAGGATTTTGGACCATATATTGTGTTCGAACATTATGAATTACCTCGAAGGAAACGGTCTATTGACACACAGTCAACATGGGTTTAGAAAACATCGTTCCTGTGAAACACAACTAGCTCTTTATTCACATGATGTGTTGAGTGGTATTGACAAGGGATTTCAGCTCGATTCCGTATTTCTGGATTTCCGGAAGGCTTTTGACACAGTACCACACAAGCGGCTTGTAGTGAAATTGCGTGCTTATGGAATGTTATCTCACTTATGTGACTTGATTTGTGATTTCCTGTCAGAGAGGTCACAGTTCTTAGTAATTGACGGAAAGTCAGCAAGTAAAATAGAAGTGATTTCTGGCGTTCCGCAAAGTAGTGTTATAGGCCCTTTGCTGTTCCTTATCTATATAAACGATTTGGGAGACAATCTGAGCAGCCGTCTTCGGTTGTTTGCAGATGAAGCTGTCGTTTGTCGACTAATAAAGTCATCAGAAGATCAAAACAGACCGCAAAACGATTTATAAAAATATCTGAATGGTGCGATAAGTGGCAGTTGACCCTAAATAACGAAAAGTGTGAGGTCATCCACAAGAGTGCTAAAAGAAATTCACTAACCTTCGGTTACTCGATAAATCAGTCTATTCTAAACGCCGTAAATTGAACTAAATACCTAGGTATTACAATTACGAACAACTTAAATTGGCAGGAACACATGGAAAAATGTTGTGGGGAAGGCTAATCAAAGGCTGCGTTTTATTGGCAGGACACTTAGAAAATGTAACAAATCTACTAAGAAGACTGCCTATACTACGCTTGTCCGTCTTCTTTTAAAATACTGCTGCGTGGTGTGGGATCCTTACCAGTTCAAAGAAGGGCAGCACATTTTGTGTTATCGCGAAATATGGGAGAGTGTCACAGAAATGATACAGGATTTGGGCTGGACATCATTAGAAGAAAGGCGTTATTCGTTTCGACGGAATAAAATAAGGGAAATCAGAGCTCGTACGGAAAGATACAGGTGTTCGTTCTTTCCGCGCGCTTGTAATAACAGAGAATTGTGAAGGCGGTTCGATGAAACCTCTGCCAGGCACTTAAATGTGATTTGCAGAGTATCCATGTAGATGTAGATGTAGATCTCAATATCCTGTAGAACCCGGTCGTCCAGATCTGATGTACGCAGAGTTCGCCACCTCCTTGCTCGTTCGTCTGTCTGAGAGGACCTACGATCACAAAAACGCCCAAAAATGGCTTGAAATGTTTGTTGATATGGTTGGTGGTTGTAAGGGTACTTGTTTTGATATAGCTGTGCTGCCTCTCGACCATTTCTACCTACATGCTCGTGCACAAGCACCATCTCGGCTTGTTCCCGACATGAATACCTGACCATTCTGCTGTTTACTGTACGCTGCGCCAATGACACTGATTGCAACGCACAGCGAACACGCGGCACTGGGTCAAAGGAACCGTCATTCGTCAGCGCCATCTACCGTGGCAACGATGCATTTCCGGACACACGTCCATAGGGCCTTTTCTTTCTGCCGTTTACGGTTAGGAATCTGTCCCTGCATTGGTCCCTGCATTTTGTCCGTTTTATCAATGTTCACCTTGTATAAATGATCTAGCAGAAAGTCGATGGAGTTCTTTAAGAGCGTTCGCAGATGATTCGGTTTTCTGTAACAAAGTAGCAAAGCCAGAAGTCTGTATCCAGCTGTAAAGTGACCTGCAGACACTTGATAAATGATAATTTATCTGGAAAATGAACCTAAATGTCAATAAATTTAACATATGGCGCATACATTGGAAAAGGCATCTATTACTGTACATTTAGACTATTGATGACAAATTGTTGTAAACAGTATACCGTAAAATATCTACGAGTATCTATACGGGACGACATTAAGTGGAATGGTCACATAAAAAAAATAGCGGAACAAGTATAATCGACACTGAGATTCATAGGAGGAGTGGTAAGGAAATGTAACTCATCGATGAAAGAAGTGGCTTACAAGGCGCTTGTTCGACCGATTTTAGAGTACTGTTTATCAGTCTGGGACAAGTAGAACTAATAGAAGAAATAGAAAAGATCCAACGAGGAGCGGCGTGTTTCATCACGGGATCGTTTGGACGGCGCGAGAGCGTTGTAGAGATATCCAAACAAACTTCAGTGGCTGGCGCTGAAAGAGAGGTGTCGTGCATCAAGGAGAGATTCACTAATGAAATTTCGAAAGAATACTTTTCTCGAAGAGTGAAACAACGTATTACTTCCTCCGACATACTTTTCGTAACACGACCACGATGGGGAAAACTGAAGAATTAATGCTAGAGCCTTTCTGACAATCATTCTTCTCACGCGCCGTTCTCCAGTGGAACTGGGAAGGGGAATCTGTTAGTGGTATTAGAAGTACCCTCCGCCACACACCGTTAGGTGGCGTTCGGAGTAAAATGTAGACGTACGAGGATGAGTCAAATGAAAACATTAAACATTTTTTAAAACACTATTTATTGTGCAGAAGTGGTACAAAGCTGTATCACTTTTCAACATAATCTCCCCCAAGCTCAATGCAAGTCCTCCAGCGCTTACAAAGTGCATAAATTCCTTTAGAAAAAAAATCTTTTGGTAGTCCGCGCAACCGCTCATGCACCGCGTGGCGTACCTCTTCATCAGAACGGAACTTCCTTCCTCCCATTGCGTCTTTGAGTGGTCCAAACATATGGAATTCACCTGGGGCAAGGTCTGGTGAGTATGGTGGATAAGGAAGACTCTTCGTTTCCTGTTGGTGGAAGTGATCCCCGGTTTCGTCCCCAGTAACGATTGTTGCAAGGAAACCATCACCTTGTTCAAAGCACCGAAGAAATTCTTCACCAGCATCAACGCGTCGTTCTCTCATTTCAGGAGTCCGCTGCTGTGGCACCCATCTTACAGACACTTTGTGAAACTGGAGCACATGATGCACAGTGTGGTGTGCTGAACTATGACTAATCTGTAAGCATGCTACAATGTCATTCAGTGCCACTCGGCAGTATTCCATCACTATGGCTTCAACTGCTGCAATGTTCTGTGGAGTCACAACTCGGTGTGCTTGACCTGGACGAGGAGCATCTTCCACTGAAGTCACACCATTTGCGAACTTCTTACTCAATTCGTAGACTTGCTACTGTGACAAACATCCATCACCGTACTGAACCTTCATTCTTCGATGAATTTCAACAGGCTTCACGTCTTCAATACGAAAAAACCTAACAACAGACCGCTGTTCTTCCCTGGTGCAAGCTGCAAGCGGGGCGGCCATCTTTATACTGATACTGCGACGATATGTGTGCATCTGCGCTATGCTGCCACCTACAGGCCATTCCGCACGCTGTTTGTAGCACGCTTACCAACTTACAGGATAACGGCGCGAGACTTCGATCTGTTATTACAAATTTAAGGTTTTCATTTGGCTCAGCCTCGTATGTGGAGATGACAGTCTATCGAACAGTTTTTGCGTCTAATTTTAAACAACGCGAACAACAAAAATTGCAGATGGGAAAACTGACGATAGTGGTACTTCACCTAAACATGTATGGGTAGCAAGGAAGAAAATCGTGAAACTTCCTGGCAGATTAAAACTGTGTGCCGGACCGAGACTCGAACTCGGGACCTTTGCCTTTCGCGGGAAAGTGCTCTACCACCTGAGCTACCCAAACACGACTCATGCCCCGGCCTCACAGCTTTACTTCTGCCGGTACCTCGTCTCCTACCTTCCAAACTTTACAGAAGCTCTCCTGCGAGGAGTAAAGTTTGGAAGGTACACAGACGAGGTACTGGCAGAAGTAAAGCTGTGAGGACGGGGTGTGAGTCGTGCTTGGGTAGCTCAGGTGGTAGAGCACTTGCCCGCGAAAGGCAAAGGTCCTGAGTTCGAGTCTCGGTCCGGCACACAGTCTTAATCTGTCAGGAAGTTTCATATCAGCGCACACTCCGCTGCAGAGTGAAAAATCTCATTCTGGAAACATCCCCCAGGCTGTGGCTAAGCCATGTCTCCGCAATATCCTTTCTTTCTACATCTACATCTACATCCATACTCCGCAAGCCACCTGACGGTGTGTGGCGGAGGGTACCTTGAGTACCTCTATCGGTTCTCCCTTCTATTCCAGTCTCGTATTGTTCGTGGAAAGAAAGATTTTCGGTATGCCTCTGTGTGGGCTCTAATCTCTCTGATTTTATCCTCATGGTCTCTTCGCGAGATATACGTAGGAGGGAGCACTATACTGCTTGACTTCTCGGTGAAGGTATGTTCTCGAAACTACCGAGCTACTGAGCGTCTCTCCTGCAGAGTCTTCCACTGGAGTTTATCTATCATCTCCGTAACGCTTTCGACATTACTAAATGAACCTGTAACTAAGCGCATTGCTCTCCGTTGCATCTTCTCTATCTCTTCTATCAACCCTATCTGGTACGGATCCCACGCTGCTGAGCAGTATTCCAGCAATGGGCGAACAAGCGTACTGTAACCTACTTCCTTTGTTTTCGGATTGCATTTCCTTAGGATTCTTCCAATGAATCTCAGTCTGGCATCTGCTTTACCGACAATCAACTTTATATGATCATTCCATTTTAAATCACTCCTAATGCGTACTCCCAGATAATTTATGGAATTAACTGCTTCCAGTTGCTGACCTGCTATATTGTAGCTAAATGATAAAGAATCTTTCTTTCTATGTATTCGCAGCACATTACACTTGTGTACATTGAGATTCAATTGCCATTACCTGCACCATGCGTCAATTCGTTGCAGATCCTCCAGCATTTCAGTACAATTTTCCACCCTACGACACTCCCCTGCGGCACACCTGAAATCACTCTTACTTCGGAAGACTTCTCTTCATTGAGAATGACATGCTGCGTTCTGTTACCTAGGAACTCTTCAATCCAATCACACAATTGGCCTGATAGTCCATATGCTCTTACTTTGTTCATTAAACGACTGTGGGGAACTGTATCTAAAGCCTTGCGGAAGTCAAGAAACACGGCATCTACCTGGGAACCCGTGTCTATGGCCCTCTGAGTCTCGTGGACGAATAGTGCGAGTTGGGTTTCACACGATCGTCTTTTTCGAAACCCATGCTGATTCCTACAGAGTAGATTTTTAGTCTCCAGAAAAGTCATTATACTCGAACATAATACGTGTTTCAAAATTCTACAACTAGCTGCTAGTCAACAGAAAGTACGACCTATCGACTCTAATTACCCAGTGCAGCTAAATGCTGAGGCACGCAGCATGCAATCACTATCAAGCCATCTCATTAAACGTTCTAAAAATAATAAAAATGAAAGGGAGGCTCACTCTCAGGACTTACTGAGGCGTGCACGGCTCGTGTTCATGCCATTTATTGTTTGTCATCTTCTCTTACTGTACTGCCACCTCGTTTCCTTATTCCATTTACTGGCGTCACTTTCTTCCTGCCTTGCCTGGCCGTGAGTGGCAGCGGTAGCGCTTATCGATAAGTGCACTGTCGTACCATCTCTGGAGCGATCGATAGTATCTCTGGGTCTTCGTGTGTCTCAAGGTCAGTCGGGACGCAGCAGCAGTGAAGTCAGGGACGGAGCGCCGGTGAAGTGCGGACAACCAGTGCTCGCTGACCGCTGGCGACACACTTGAACTGTCCGACAGAAGGAGACCGGATCGTGAACGACCGTTGGTTGGTCGTTCGGTCGGTCGTCTCATCGGGTGGCGTGTATTTGGTCCTTTGACCGTTTCCAGGCCTAGGAAGTCGGTCGGTTGGGGCAGAGCAACGAGGACGTTGTTAAAAAAAAAGCTCAAATGTGTGTAAAATCTTACGGGACTAAGGTCATCAGTTCCCAAGCTTACACACTCTTTAACCTGAACTATCCCAAGGACAAACAGACACACCCATGCCCGAGGGAGGACTCGAACCTCCTCTGGGACCAGCCGCACAGCCCTCACAGTCCATGACTGCAGCGCCTTGGACCGCTTGGCTAACCCAACGCGCGGCCAACGTGGAAGTCTCCATGGTGGTAGTCAGGCCGGAGCCGCGTGGTTGGAGTTCTGAGGCGCTTCTTTCAGGAGTGCTAGTCCTGCAAGGTTCGCAGGAGAGCTTCTGTAAAGTTTGGAAGATACGAGACGAGGTACTGGCAGAGGTAAAGCTGTGAGGACGGAGCGTGAGTCGTGCTTGGGTAGCTCAGTTGGTAGAACACTTGCCCGCGAAAGGCAAAGGTCCCGAATTTGAGTCTCGGTCCGGCACACAGTTTTAATCTGCCAGGAAGTTTCATATCAGCTCACACTCCGCTGCAGAGTGAAAATCTCATTAAAGAAAATCGTGTTTGCTGAAGGCAGAACTCTTTACCAAAATCAAATTTTTAAAAGTAAACACAGACAAAAGAGTGAGCTTTTGTCTACGAACATCACAGTAATATGGTTGTTATTTTAAGTCCTGGACACACAAGGGAAAACGCCACGGGGAAATTGATCTATCTGCGAAGATTCCGCACGCATTACTGATCACGGTAGGGGATCATACTTTTTGCCAGCCGGCTGTTACTTGTGCGACGCGTGCCGCGATAAGTGGCATTCTCCTCCGAGACGTCTCGAGGCATGTCGATCAGGATCCTTGTACGCCCGGAATCCGCGTTCCGATCCGCTCTTCATAACCGCGGCCTGCCGGCAAGGGGGAGCTTAGGATGGCGTTTCCCTGGCGAGACTTAATCTTCTTAGCGGAGACAAGGAGAGACCCGCTGCTTGCGAGAGCGTTCCAGCATCTCGAGGAAGATTAATTCGCGCACCCTCCTGCCCCTCCTGCCCCTCTACCGTTCCCACAAATCCCGCGGGAACAGCGCTCCTCTCCTCTCACCCCCCCCCCCCCCCCCCGCCACACCCCTCCCTCAACACGGTGCCGACTTCCTCGGCCAGCAGGCGTCGGCGTTTTCCGCTCACGTCGCCCGTGGACGGCGCACTCGCCGAGCGGCTGGCCGCCGGTGGGTGGCTCGCGAATCTCACAGATCCGTCTCCCGCGGCGCTAGAAAGGGCGGCTACCCCGGACCCAGCTCAACTTTACTTTCCGGGCAGGCAGCGAAGCCGTTCCCGTAGCGCTTCTTCTGGCAAGGTTTCAGGCGAGTATGAGTGGTGGGCTGGATCCTCTGATATAGTAGACCGTGGAAGGGCCGTCCATCGTGGGTGCTAGGAGAGTAGTCAGAGAGGCATATGTGTTAAGGTTACGGTACTGTATGAGGTTCGATGTCATGATGGCAGAGGGAATACCTCCGTCTCCAATTTTTTACTATAGTTCACAAAGAACATTCACATAGTGCTCGCATTTGAATCACAGACACGTCAGGCACATCCTAAACTTCCTTTTCAAGCGGCTGAGACACGCGCACCTCCCTCCAATATTTCAACAAAGGCCTCATCAGTCTTATATCAAACAATTAAATACTATATGCGGAGAAAGCAAACCACTGGAACAACTGAAATAGCGCATCACTTCACTGCAATTTGCATTTATTGCAACATTTGATAACAGACCAAGAAAATGTCGCGTGTTACACTTGACAGATAATAGCACTAGAACAATAATAAACACCTGATTCAGGTTTCTGCACTTTAGTTATAGTTCAACAGGTGAACACAATTTAAGCCCTCCCATAAATGTAAATACGCGCGTAGGCTCGTTAAAGAACTTATTATGAAACAGTCACTTATAACATCAAGGCCGACACACTCCATTTAAAAGGAAAATAATTAGCAAGTTTACACATTGACTAGAACATTAAGGTGAATAACAGGAAAGTGCACCGTCCACGACACCTTACGGCGACAGATAACCTCCAATAAGTTCCTTTCTTTACTATACGACATTAAGTGCAGCTCAATAGTAATAAAGAACATTTTAGATTCCAATATATACTGGGTCCATTGATCGTGACAGGGCAAATATCTCACGAAATAAGCGTCAAACGAAAAAACTACAAAGAACGAAACTTGTCTAGCTTGAAGGGGGAAACCAGATGGCGCTATGGTTGGCCCGCTACATGGCGCTGCCATAGGTCAAACGCATATCAACTGCGTTTTTTTTTAAATGGGGACCCCCATGTTTTATCACATATTCGTTTAGTAGGTAAACAAAATTGAATGTTTTAGTTGGACCACTTTTTTCGGTTTGTGATACATGACGCTGTAATAGTCATAAACATATGGCTCACAATTTTAGACGAACAGTTGGTGACAGGTAGGTTTTTTTAAATTAAAATACTGACCGTAGGTACGTTTGAACATTTTACTTCGGTTGTTCCAATGTGATACATGTAGCTTTGTGAACTTATCGTTTGTGAGAACGAATGCTGTTGCAGCGTGATTACCTGTAAATTCCACATTAATGCAATAAATGCTCAAAATGACGTCCGGCAGCCTCAATGCATTTGGCAATACGTGTAACGACATTCCTCTCAACAGCGAGTAGTTCGCCTTCCGTAATGTTCGCACATGCATTGACAATCCGCTGACGCATGTTATCAGGCGTTGTCGGTGGATCACGATAGCAAATATCCTTCAAATTTCCCCACAGAAAGACATCCTGGGACGTCAGATCCGCTGAACGTGCGGGCCATGGTATGGTGCTTCGACGACCAACCCACATGTCATGAAATATGCTATTCAATACCGCTTCAACCGCACGCTAATTATGTGCCGGACTTCCATCATGTTGGACGTACATCGCCATTCTGTCATGCAGTGAAACATCTTGTACTAACATCGGTAGAACATTACGTAGGAAATCAGCATACATTGCACCCTTTACCCACCGATAAAATGGGGGCCAATTATCCTTCCTCCCATAATGCCGCACTATACATTAACCCGCCAAGGTCGCTGATGTTCCACTTGTCGCAACCATCGTGGATTTTCCGTTGACCAATAGTGCCTATTATGGCGGTTTACGTAACGGCTGTTGCTGAATGACGCTTCGGCGCTGAATAGAACGCGTACAAAAAATCTGACATCGTCCCGTAATTTCTCTTGTGCCCAGTGGCAGAACTGTACATGACGTTCAAAGTCGTCGCCATGCAATTCCTGGTGCATAGAATTATGGTACAGGTAAATCGATGTTGACGTAGCATTCTCAACACCGACGTTTCTGAGATTCCCGATTCTCGAGCAATATGTCTGCTACTGATGTGCGGATTAGCCGCGACAGCAGCTAAAACACCTACTTGGGCATCATCATTTGTTGCAAGTCGTGGCTGACGTTTCACATGTGCCTGAACACTTCCTGTTTCCTTAAAGAACGTAACTATCCGGCGAACGGTCCGGACAATTGGATGATATCGTCCAGGATACCGAGCAGCATACATAGCAAACGCCCGTTGGGCATTTTGATCACAATAGCCATACATTAACACGATATCGACCTTTTCCGCAATTGGTAAATGGTCCATTTCAACACGGGTAATGTATCTCGAAGCAAATACCGTCCGCACTGGCGGAATGTTACGTGATACCATGTAGTTATACATCTGTGACTATTACAGCGCCATCTATCACAAAACGAAAAAAGTTGTCTAACTAAAACATTCATATTTCTTTACATACTACACTAATATGTAATAAAAATGGGGGTTTCTATTTTTTTAAAACGCAGTTTATATCCGTTTGACCTATGGCAGCGCCATCTAGCGGGCCAACCATAGCGCCATCTGGTTTCCCCCTTCAAGCTAGACGAGTTTCGTTCTTTGTAGTTTTGTTCGTTTGATGCTTATTTCGTGAGATATTTGGCCCGGTCACTATCAATGGACCACAATGTAATGCGCATAAACACGAGTTAAACTGGTGGAAAAACACTAAATTGGAAAATGACAAATCTATACCCAAAGGAGATGCACTCTGTCGAAACACCCCAAAAATGGCAACTTAATGGCTACCCAGAGCAACAAAATTAGGCATCTCCGGCGGTACTTCGATATGTATACGGCTCATCGATTGCGGCTTTTGTCATTAATCGAAGCATTAGGGTTTTGCAGGTGCCAGCCAGCCATCCAGCCAGCCAGCCAGCCAGTAGCAGCAGCAGTCCAGCCAGCCAGCAGCGGTCCAGCCAGCAGCGGCAGCATCAGCAGCTGCGGTGTTCCTGCTGCCAGCCAGCGTTCCTGCCAGCCAGCATGCATTCCTGCCAGCGGTCGCCTCCCGACAGCGCCAGCGGAGTGGGGCTTTGGCCCCAGTTGGCGTCCCACTTGTTTTCGTCCGTCTTCGTCTGTCCCCTGTTTCCCTACCGAGCGAGGTGGCGCAGTGGTTAGACACTGGACTCGCATTCGGGAGGACGACGGTTCAATCCCGCGTCCGGCCATCCTGATTTAGGTTTTCCGTGATTTCCCTAAATCGCTTCAGGCAAATGCCGGGATGGTTCTTTTCAAAGGGCACGGCCGACTTCCTTCCCCGTCCTTCCCTAATCCGATGAGACCGATGACCTCGCTGTTTGGTCTCCTTCCCCAAAACCAACGTTTCCCTCTATACTTTTCGTCCTGTGCTGTCTTTGTTCCTCCATGTCATCATGTCAACCCCCACCACCACTACCACTACCACCACCACCACAATAGTCTATACTTCCGCCTCTGCTGCCACCACCACCATTACATGGTGTGCCCAGTCACCCACCCCCCTTATTCCATCCCTCCTCTTCTTACTCTCCCTTCACCCTCGCACTTCGTCGCCCCTCTCCAACTTCTTCCTCCCACACCTCCACTTCTGATCCTTTCCCTCCATTCCCTCAGCCTGTTACTGCAGCTCCCACTAGGGTGGTGGCCCGACGGGCCACTGCCCGCGCCCAACTCTCACCCTCACCTTCACCATCGCCATCATCTATGTCATCACCGTCGCCTTCACCAACGCCATCCTCATCTCCGGCGCCAGCTCCAGCGTCCATGCCGGGACCTGCCACTTCCCACCACCTCCCTGATACTCCTGTCCCACATGTCTCCTCTCACCCTTCCATCATCCTCAAACGCCCTAGTGGCACCACTGCCTCCTCTGCTTCCAAAAAGGCCCCACCCCATCCTCCTTCCCCCCAGGATGCCACGGACGTCTCCCCGCCTGGCCCTGCTCCCTCCGCTTCCTCCTCCTCCTCCGCCCCACTCTTCCTACAAATACCTCCTCTCTCGAGCCGATCCTTCCCACCTTGAGGCCCAGAACCTCTAACTCCTCCTCTGCCAACACTTTTCCTGGAGCCCCCATCTCCCTTCTCACTCCCCAAAAAGACTCCTCATCTCCTCCCCCAGCCCCACCCTTAATACTGACATACATTCCCGAATCCCCATCACCCGGTTTGGCCCCAATGCCTCCCTCATCCCTGCTCCATTCCCGTCCCCTACCCGCCAACCCCAATAACCGCGTCGCCCACCGACCCTCACCGCCGTGATCACTCGGCTTAGTCTGACAAACACAGAGGAGGAGGTGTTGGCAGAGCTCAAGGCGCATCCCTCGTTGGAGGTCCGGGCAGTCCGCCGCATTTTCAACTCCACCAGCCCCACCCACCTTATGCGGATTTTTTCGGAACATGCCCCCTCCAATGACCGCCTCCTGAAGGAGGGTGCCCTCCTCTTCAACCAAAGCTACAAAGTCGACCCCTCCTGTTCCCCTACTCAGTCCCTCTGCAGCCAGAGGTGTCTGCGTTATAACACATATACAGCATCTGAATGCCGCGAGGCCCCCACCTGCCCACACTGTAAGCAAGTGCATTTCCTCCAGCAGTGCCCCAACCTTCAGTCCCCTCCCTCCTGTAATACCTGTAATCTCCAACATCCCATGTACTCCCAAAAATGTAAAGCCCGACCCCCTCCCACCACTCCTGAACTCACCATCTGTGTCCGCCCTCTGGACGCCCCCACCCCTCCTGGCAATTCCCTTCCTCCCCCACCCCCACAGCTGAGGACATCATCAGGTTCCTCACCATTGTTCTCCAAAATGTCCACCCTTTCCAGCGACCTCACACCCTCCAGCAGATATCCCTCGCCACCCATTCCGTCTTCCACCTCAAAATGTATGCCACCTACTCCCACAACCAGGCCCATTTTACCTTCTCCCGTCTCGACACCCTTGTCTAAATCCCTGTCATGGCATGACAGCACCGTATCCTGTTCAACAACATCCATTCACTTCCCACCAACAAGAACCTCTTCATGCACACCCTTGCCACCCACTGTGTGGATGCCTTCCTCCTCAATGAAACCTTTCTTCAGCCCCACCACACCATACACACCTCGCCCTACCTCTTTCACCACTCCAATAATCCGTTCCCGACCCCACCGAATACCTGATCCTTAGTCTCTTCTTCCCTGCCTTACCATCATCTGGGCCATCATCTATGTCCGCCCTAACGCCCCTATTCCTTTTGATTTCCTCTCCCACATTGACCATACCTTCTCCTCCTATGTGATCGCCACCGACCTCAACATCCATAGTCGTTCCGCCACCCAGTTACGACTGTGGCATCGGTTCCTCTCCTCCCTCCAAGGCGATCTCGTCCCCATTCCCCAGCACACCCGCTCCGAATCCAACTCCACTCCCGATGTCATCCCCTCCTCCCCTAACTTCCTTCACCACATAACGGTGGATGTCCTGGACCCCATTGGTAGTGACCATCTCCCTGTCCTTCTCACCATTTCAGACGGTCGTCGCCCCTTCCCCAACCCCCATAATGAACCTCCCCCGAAGTATGTCCATGATTATTCCCATGCCGACTGGAATTCCTACCGGGATACCCTATCTACCCAGGTCGATGGCCACCCCTTCACCTACCGCCACCCTGATGATATTACCCATGCTGCCTCCTTTCTCCAGCAGACCTTGTCTGAGGCTGTGGAGGCCCATGTCCCTTCTGTCGCCATCCACCCCCACCGTCCTACCTTACCCCCACAGGCCATCCTCCTCCGTGAATCCCACCGTCTCTACCATGCCTTCCTCCACACGCATGACCTGGACACACTACGACGCCACCGGCAACTTCAGCGACACATCCTAAATTTGCTCACTGCTAAGAAACGCCGGGACTGGCGACAGACATGCACCCATTTAAATGCCACACTTCCTATAAACTCGTCCAAGTTCTGGTAAGACTTCTGCCGCCTTACCGGATCTGAACCCCCCCTCCTACTATCCTCTCCTTCATGATAATCAACTCTTCCCTGACAGCCTTAGTCAGGCCAATCACTTTGCCTCCTTCCTCTCCGATGTCTTTACCATCCCTGACGATCCCCAGTTCGATTACTCCCTCTTCCCGGATGTCCGCGATCGAACTGACACCTCTGTCCCTCCCCTATCACCTGATTTCCAGTACTTGGACAACATTGAACACACCAAACTCAATGCCCCTATCACTATACAAGATCTCATCGCTACACTCCGCACGAAACGCAACACCACTCCTGGTCACAATCGTGTCACCTATTGCCTCCTTCGTGAAGCTCCTGCTTCTTTCCTTTCCACCCTGGCAAGGCTCTATAATGTAGTCCTGTCCACCGGCTACTACCCTGACCTGTGAAAAATCTCCCGTATCTTGATGTGCCTTAAACTCAGTAAACCACCGTCCGCTGTCTCCTCCTACTATTCCATCAGCCTTACCTCAGTCTTCACCAAGGTCCTGGAATCCATCCTAACCCGCCGCATCCACCAGCATCTCTGTTAGCACCGCCTTCCTCCCATTACCCAGTGTGGCTTTCGGCCGTCCTTCTCTTCCGATGACCTTCTCCTTCACCTCACTCATCTCCTCTCCGAACAGGTTAATTCCTGTCACTCCGCTATCTTCCTTTCCCTTGCCCTTGAACGAGCCTATGACCACGTGTGGCATTTTGGTCTCCTCTTCAAACTCCAAACCTTCGCCCTTCCTATTAACTATGTCTGTCTGATCAGCTCCTTTCATTCCCAACGTCCTTGCTACGTCACCATCCATAACATGGATTCCTACACCTTTTTCCCCTCCGCCGGTGCCCCCCAAGGTTCCGTCCTCTCCCCTCTTCTGTACCTTTTGTATACAGCGGACATGCCGCCGTCTTCACCCCCTATCCACCTTCTCCAGTACGCCGATGACACCACCTTCCTTGCCCTCGCCCCCATCCTGCAGCACTCCCAACACCTTCTCCAATCCCATCTTGACCAGTTCACCACTTGGTGCAACCAGTGGTTGCTTAATGTCAATCCTTCCAAAACCCAGGTGACCATTGTAGGAAAACCACCTTTTCCTTCCGCTTCCTCGATTTCTACATCACCATCTATGGCTGTTCTATCGCCCTCACCCCCACCCTTAAGTTCCTTGGCGTCACCCTCGACCGTCGCCTCTCCTTGACCCCCCCCCCCACCTGGCCGGCCGGAGTGGCCGTGCGGTTCTAGACGCTACAGTCTGGAACCGAGCGACCTCTACGGTCGCAGGTTCGAATCCTGCCTCAGGCATGGATGTGTGTGATGTCCTTAGGTTAGTTAGGTTTAATTAGTTCTAAGTTATAGACGACTGATGACCTCAGACGTTAAGTCGCATAGTGCACAGAGCCATTTGAACCATTTGAACCCCCCACCTCCAGACAATCCAAGCCAAGGCACACTCCTGACTCCGTCTCCTCAAGGTCCTTTCTGGCTGTACGTGGGGTCTGGACCCCTCCACCATCCCCCATACCTATAAGTCCCTCATTCGCCCTTTCCTTTGCCACGCCCACCCTGCCTGGATCTCCACTACCCCTACCTTTTACAAATTCCTTCAGATCCTAGAATGCCATGCTCTTTGCCTCGCCTATTGCATCCGTCTCCCCTCCCCACGTGGATCCTTTACGACCTTATTCCGTTCCCCCACCTCCTCCTTTTCCTTGAACGGATACGGATCCTCTACACCTCCCATAAACTCGATCCTCCTCACCCGCTGGTGTCTCCCATCCTCTCCTGCCCCCGTCCGCTGCTGCGCCTGTATTTCCACATCCCACCCGCTCTCCATCTCTCCACACCCTCTCCCAAGGTGGCTTCCGCCAGCTCCCCCTCCCTGATTATGCCCTCCTCCCCTCCATCTACCCCTCCTACCAACTTTGATCCTCCCTCCCTCTTCCTCTGTTTGTTCTTATGGGCACCCTCTCTCCCTTCTCTCCCCCTTCCCTCCCTCCTCCCCACTCTTCCCCCGGGCTCCCCCTACCCCCATTTCTCCATTCCTCCTACCATCTCCTCTGCCATTGGCATCTTTGCTCTCCCCTCTCCCTCCCCCACCCCTTCTTCCTCTCTTGGCAGATCCCCAGACTCGCACATGTTACATGGATATTCGCGCGCCGGAGATCATCACTATCAGTTTCTCGTGTGTGTGCCATCGTGTTTGTGTTTAGTGTTCTTCGCCGTCACGCTCCTCCGTTCACCTGCGCCGTCGAAGTCGTCAGTGTTTGTGCACCGTGCCGACAGTTTTGTAGTGTGTCTTTCGTCAAGTGTGAACGGCTTCGTGTTATTTGTTTTCTGTGTCTACTGTTTTTTGCCCACCACTGTGTACAATATCTTATGTGTCTTCTTTGTATTTTCATTTGTCCAACTTGTGGCTGAAGAGTGGCGTAGTATGCTGCTGCCAGCCCACCTTATGTAAAGCTGTTAAATCTCAATAAAGGAAAAAAACAAAATTAGGAATAACAAGCTTATAGATTGACTAGAATAAGGGAATAAATAACACATACACGGCTTCTGATGGACAACAAACTGTGTTGGGCTATGAAGCAGTGATTAATTTAAGCTAGCCACAACACACGCTAACCAGGTTAGCGGCGTATTTAAAGACAAGCGTCGAGCAAGAATCCTGGTCAGAAGGCAATGGATTTACAACTAACTACAGCACTGAAACCAACTGACGACAGGTTGACCATTACCGATGTTGCGTGCGATGGACAGTCAATATGTAACGCCCCATTAGAAAAATTATACATGATTGTGCTTAAACTGATACACAATATTTTTTAGCGCAACGCAATCTGACTTTCAATGATCCCTACAAAAAAATGGCCCTGACTAACATTAACCTATACCTTTCACGAATCACTTACCTCACAAAATTCTTCGTTACTCAAACTACTGCAATACAGCGAGCGCCACTACTGCCAGCTAAATAAAAGATTCTAACTACTGAAGGCACTAACTACTGATAGGCATGGTTAGCAAATGAAAGATTTCGATAGAGAACAAACAATGTATTTACCTTAATAGTGTTCAAAAGTCATAATATATATAGCAGTTCATGACATCTATTCTTACAAATGTACTGTTTCTGATGGACACACGTCCAAATCATCTGCTCTCAAAAATCCGCCATCTCACTTCCCCACATCCACCACTGCTGGCGGCTCACCTCCAACTGCACAACGCTACGTGCTGTTAACATCCAGCTGCCCAACACTACAATGGCAGACAAGAATGCAAACTAGCCACAGACTGCACACAGCACAGCCTGTGATTTTCATACAGAGCGCTACGTGGCGTTACCAATAAGAGAACCTAAACAGCCTACTTACATTGCCCCCAGGTTCCCCACAAAAAATTTTACAAATTGTTTTTGGCAGTGGCCAATACAGATTTGAAAACATTTTTCATAATTACAATAACAAAAAAATCAAATGCACACACTTATCGATACAATCTTGGTCAAAAGCTAAAATTTTCTCACAGTCCATAAAGACAGTCCTGATCATTCATCACAGTAAAATTGCAGTGATTTTCTCAAAGTCTGAGTAGTAAAAGAAAATACACACAGAAGTAGTGGATTTCCATGCAGTCTTGAAGAAGTAGTGTTGTCCTTCCAACGGAAAGACAGTGCTGACTCTTGACATGCACACAGCTAATGGGCCACAACAGAGCAAACCCACAGCAGAGTCAGTCGAAGTTGAAGATTATTGGTAGGTAGGTCATCACAGAGCAGACCAACTGTAGTCCTGGTAGAGTGTATGGTATTGGTGGGGCACCAGAGGTGCAGACCCACTGCAGTCCTTGTAGAAATAATGGTATTGGTGGGCCATAAAAGATGCAGACCCACTGTAGTCCTTGTAGAGACGGCCAGCAGCCATCTGTTGCGACTGTGCAGGCCCACAATCTCCATCGAAGAGTCTTGCGGAGAATATAGCAAGTCCATAAACCACTCACAAAGTTTTTGGAATTGTCCTTAGAACCAGCAGTGCTGTTAATCAGTCCCTTGCTGAATTATTAACACATGTCCAAACACTAACAGTCCTCTTTTTTACACATATTGTGCATATATTATGACCAACAGAAATATGTGCAGTGAAACGAATGCTTACAAGTTACTTAATTTGATGAACTGGTGTCAATTACAATTTTATAACATAAGAATACAATAACAAAGATACAAAATACATCATTAAAGAACATAACAATACAGATAACATTTGTGGTAGTAGGGGCTTACAAATGAATTGAAATAAACATATACATCAGTGTTACAGGAATTATGACATAAGTAAATACATAAAAGATCAGAATAACTTTTGAAACATCAACTTCACACATGAGCATTAAAACAAAACAGAATAAATAATGTCTAAACATCTTTACAAAGTAAATAACATATTATCAGAAAAATTCTACAATGTAACTCTCATCAGATAAGCACATAAAGACAGGAAGAACACAAGTACCCAAGGGTACACAAACACATGGTGGGATAACACAAGAGGAAAGGGCAGGGTTTGTTTTCAGTGTAACCTTTGGTACTGCAGTCCAACTCAAAACTTCATTCCATAGATATTTCGTCTTATTTCAACATTTGTTTCCACCAAAACATCTTATCCAAGCATGCTTTCTGTATTTATGTGTTCACATATTTCTTACCATTACAGTAAAGATGGCCATGTCTAATACCTATACCACATCTTAAAACTAGAGTGATGCATCACCTTAACTTACACTACTAAAAGTTACCAGTCATTGACAAAAATTATGTATGCAATTCCTGTGAGGGGAAATGTCTTTTTGTGCTCCCTCATTTTTTTAAGTAGACCATAAAGTTATTATTTACTGGATCTGTAGGCATAAAATATCTATATTAGTACATCTATTAAATTTTATTGTAACCAATGCTGCAGTGCAGTTAGAAACTAGATATTAAACAAAATAGGCAAACGTATATATAAAGCAACATATGAAACGTCATTCACTAGGCAAATGGCGTCTCGCAAGGCAAAAAGATTTCTCAACTAGAAAGGCAATAGATGTAAAATGTTTCTCATCATTTCATTAGGCATTTTAGTAAATATCATAAATTAAGAGATCCACAGTGTAATTATATGTTTTCAAGTTTGAGCATATCGTATTTGCGATGTTTTCGACAAGGAAATGTCAATAGCAAGGATAATGGCCTCTTTTTTTCTCCACCTAATGGCTTTCTTTTGTCAGACGACTATCTCTCAGCTGGGCGCCCAAAACTTACTACGACAAGGTCACTTACCTTTCTTACCGAAATATTTACGACAGCAGTTTCCGCTACAGTGACAGTCTCATATAAAAAAAACTTCACAGGTCAAGAATTTGCGTTACAACTCTGTGGAAACAAAACCCTATAAATATAACAGTGTCCAAAACATTTTCGTCGGCATTGTGAAACATTCACGCATGTACACACATTTCATAACTCTTAAAGTATGATTCTCGGTTTCCAACATCTGTTTTCACAAATCTGAGTCCCTAACCACTTCTCATTATTCCTTACCTTATTACACATATACATATTCGTCGACACGTCAATCTTGCGTCGACACTTCAATATTTCATCATAATAACTATGTAGCATAATCAGATTCCTCATATAGCATCAGCTTATTGATCATAAACATACTTCAGCAGCATAATACACATTGTCACCGTAATAATAACATCATAACACCTCAGTAAAATCTCAAAAATGTCGTAGCTTCCTGCAGTAATTTCAAAACCTAAAAAAATTTCTCTGCTCATTTAAATAGTGTCTTCTACCTGAAACGCACTTTAAATATCATGATCCCATACCACACACATCATTCAAAGCTCTCATAGTATCACAATGGTTCCAAAAAAATGTATGAACAGTTCACAAAGTAGAGACAAAATACAATTTCATAAATGTGAAGTTATCCAACTGTGTAATTGTGTAAACATATGTCACTGACGTAGTAAAAAAAATGTTTGTTTCTCTGTTAAATAATCAGATAGCTGTGTAATTTATGTGTTAGAGAAATATGGTACCGATGTGTAAAGTTGTATAAGCAAATACCATACTAGCTAGGGCTCCTTGTGCTTGCCAGACACATAGTACACAATGTAGGCGTGTACCCCCTGAGGATGTGCAGTGAAATGCTATGCGTATAGATATCGTAGTTATTACGTACATTACCATGATCAAGAAAGTACTACACTGTAACGTATTGTTGTGCTACAAAAAAGGCTGTCTCATTGTAGCTATACCACAAATGTTACTACTAAAACATGTTTTACTTTCCAGAAGAATTCAGAAAAACTGAGCAGATATAAAGCAGATACAGCACAAAAGCAACAATGTAAATTGCGTCACACATTAGTAGCGTTGTGATATAATCGTGTAGCTGCCAAAGAAACCAAATACTAAGTCATTTTTAATCTCACAAAAACTACTTCAAATAAGGAATGTCTTTTCAAGTAAACCAAAATGTTGCATTAAAATCTCATTAGCAGTATATGTTCTAAGTATATAAGCCTTATAGTCGTTATGTAATCGTACAACTAACAAGCAAGAACGTACACACACAGTAACACTGTGTCCTCTGTTCACTATCACAATGCAGTGGTAATTACTGTCTAAATATGTTCCCTAGGTTCTAGACTGGATAGTTAACTTCAAAACATTGTTGCATGATAACAGTTTCAGAGTGTGACAACGCATACTAGTAACGTGAAGTGAAAAGTTTTATGACAAAGACAAAGTTAAAAAGCAGATTATCTTTCAATAAACGGTTTTACATGTGAAATGTGGTGTAAACCTTTACTCTTCCTAGTACGCAGAGTTTCAACTTCAACGCAATTATCATGTGGTATACGTCGGATTCTGTAAGGTCCAAATTTAAATCAGAAAGAATTTGTGACTCAAGTGTTTCTTCTTATGTAACAATGAATGAGCTTTAATGAGAACTTTCTGACCAATATATAATTTCTTTGCATTTGCTTTACCATGAAGTTTTCTCCTTTTGTCAGCTGCAGAATTTATATTTTTAATAGCCAAATCAGTTATGTCTTTGTGTCGAAGTTTACGTGTATTCGGAAAAGGTACAAGTTCTCTGATTCTGTTCGGTGGTTCTTCATTCTTCAGTACAAGAATAGGTAGTAAAGCAGTGGAGTCATGAGGCATTTCATTCAGCACGTTTTGAAATAAGTGTAAATATCTGTCCAAATGCTGATGCTTTCTGTGACAATAAAGTCTGCAAAGCTTGTTGATTTCTTTCATAATCCGTTCAGAAGGGTTACAATGTGGTGAGTACAATGAAATAAAAACAGGTTTGATTTTATGGTTCCGAAGCATGCGTGACCAAACACCAGATCTGGATTGCGGTCCGTTATCTGAAATGACCTTACCAATGTGTCCAACTTCGCGTAAGAAATTTTTAACAAAGGCGTTGGATACAGACCGTCCAGTGGCTTTACGTAACGGAGTGAAAGAAACAAATTTTGAATTAAGTTCAACAGCGACTATAACGTACGAAAATCCATTCGATGTTCTGACAAGGGATCCCAAGAGATCAACAGCAGCAAATTCTTTTAATTTAGAAGGAATGATAGGAAACAACGGAGCACGATGTGAGATAGTAGATGGTTTCGCCTTTTGACAAAGTTTAGAAATAGACAAGACTCTTCGAATTCTCTCCTCAATATTGTTAAAATAACAAGTCGTTCGAAGAATATGATAACATTTTCGTGGACCAAAATGTGCATAGCTGAAATGCATGTACCAAATGAGCTTATTAACAAAATCGTCTGTAATGCAAAGTACCCATAGCTTGTCATCAACAGTGCAGCGTTTGAAGAGTATGTTGTTTCTAACCAGATAATAAAGCCGAATCTGGGTGTGCGGCTTTTCATGCCATTTTCTTTTGATGTCTTTCCAAATCGGATCTTTATCTTGTTCATGAGCAATGTCCTTTAAAGATGTGGTGATGAAGTTTTCAAAGGCGACTTTCTGAATGTAAAGAATACTGAAATTTTTCTCGAGGTTGCCTTCTGTGTTACTTTCCTCAAGCTCAGCCGGTGCGCGTGACAGTGCGTCCGCAACAATGTTCTCCTTGCCGGGAATGTAGACTATTGTGAAGTGGAATTCTTGCAGAAACAATGCCCAACGTTTTAACCTGTCATGATTTAATTTTGAAGACATAAGAAATTGTAATGCACGATGATCACTGTATACTTTTACGTGCTTACCAGAAAGAAAGAAACGGAATTTGTTAAATGCCCAAACGATAGCTAAAGCTTCTAATTCAGTAACGGAATAATTTTTTACAGATTTTGTTAGCACTCGGCTAGCAAAAGTAATGGTTTTCTGAACAGTAGTGTCATTTTCTATGGCTTCTTGAAATAAATGGGCACCAAGACCGACTTTAGAAGAAACCGTGCTAAGGCAAAAATCTTGTGAGAGAATTTGTATGAGATAGTATTGGCGCGTTAAGTAGCGATTCTTTCAAAGAATTGAATTCCAACTGTGCTTGTTCGTCCAACTTCCAAATAGTATTTTTTCCAGTGAGAGAACAAAGTTTTGGTGTAACTAGAATTTGCATATTCAGAAAACGACGGTAAAAATTTACGAGACCTAGAAAAGTGCGGACTTGTCTATTTGTGGAAGGAACTGGAATGGCTCTGATTGCTTCTAACTTTTCAGGATCCGGCTGAATGCCTTCAGATGAAATTATATGTCCCAAAAACCTCACCTTTGACCTATCGAATTCAGACTTTTCCAAGTTAACTGTAATTCCAGATTCTGCAAAAATACGTAACAAACTGTTGAGGATGCGATTATGTTGTTCCCATGAGGCTTCTGCTATTAGAATATCATCCACATATAAGGTAATGTGACGTTTTAAGAAATCAGGTAATATGGAATTTAGCCCGCGAATGAACGCTGCCGAAAAAATGTTCAAACCAAAAGGAAGTTTCCGAAATTGATAACAAGCTGTGTATTTCCTACATTCTGGATGAAGTTCGATCTGATAAAAGCTGGATCTGAGATCAATTGAAGACAACACTTTGAAAGGGTACAGTACTGCCTGACATTGAAAATAGGTACAACATACTTCAATATTTTTGTCAGAACAACACATTTTTTTTGTAAAATAACTCTATTTCAATTAATACAGTGAAGCCGGATACCAGTGTGGGGAAGAATGACAATTTATTTATTTAATTTATCACATGTGCACTCCCACAAAGTAAATCCCTATATCCAGTTTGGTGAGATCTGTGAAATGAATGAATGTATGGTCGTCTGCTAACCGCAGATAGTGAATGTGAATATATGATCATCTTTGAGTCGATCCTTTGGCCACCTTTGGTGGGACCAAAGAGATGAAATTTACCAGAGCTTTGAGCGCCTGAAATGTGACTGACCAATACGATAGCAAGGTGCTTCCCCGACCCCGACAGAGATGGGAGAGGACCTAGAGAACGGCCATGTTTCGGCACTCTGCCGCTGGATCTTGTGCTGTTAAGACCTGTTTTAGTTGTGCTCCGTAATGGCGAAAGAGTGGAGACATGGTATACATGTGGAATATTTAAGAGTAGTTTGAAATAATAATTTCTCTATTTCAGGAACTTTTGTGGGGAGAATTAAATGTCAGGCAGGTAATATTAAAGGGATTGTAGTAATCTTCGGAAGTGACCAACAGTCACAATGAAACCACGTGTAGCAATAAGTTGAAATACTTCCGTGTGCTTAAGTTAAGCTGAATTACTAGCGTATGTACAATAAGTTGAAATATTTAAGAAATAGCGTGTGTACCATAAGTTGAAATATTTAAGAAATGGCGTGAGCAGGACTTGAAATTAGAGACGAGTACTTCCACGTGGTGAGTACTGTGTGAGTCTCAATCTGTGTATGAGACAAAGGATAAAGAGAAGTACTCGTCCATGGTATCAGTTGAGGACTCGCGTGTGTGATGTTCTTAATATTACTTTGCGTGATATGATTCCGTGTGACGCTTGATTCAAACTCTAAGAGAGAAGCAAGGTGAGTCGGCCGTCTATCCAGCAACGCCACTTGACTTGCATTGCACAGGAAGACGTGCAAATATCTCCAGAGTTCATAGTAGGAAAGTAGAATTATGAAGTGGGGCAGTGTCGTGTGAAACTGGGATAAGTATCAATTGAAGTGGGAAAGCTGAACGTGATAATGTTGTGACCATTCTCTGTGTAGTATTTCCTATTGTAGTGTGGTGTATGTCATGTAATTTTGGTATGTGTGGTTTGCATGGGAGAGTAGCGAGGTAGTTTCAAAAGATTAGTGGGTTATGCTTGTTCCTTCGGTACCGCTCGGTCTGGAGGAAAGTTTAGTGATGATGATTGTGAGAGTCGAAGTGTGAGGTATAATAAAAGATCCACCATCCTATCCAGAAAGTGCACTGTAGCGTTAAAAATAATTACGAGACCATAATATAGAGATTCACTATTGTAAAGTCATGCCCACTGGGCGGAATTTCTCATGTGTTATTGTTGTAGGTTGTAGAATTTGTGTGTTTAGGTTAGAGAATTTATCGGAATAAATAAGATAGTGAAAAGAAAAAGATTGGTGGACTTTTCCTTCGAATTGTATGTTGTCATAATGTCCCGAATTTATAATGTGTGCGCCATTCATATTCAGTGCGGTGGCCATGTGGTGACGAAAGCCGTTAAATAAAAGACAAAAAGAAAATGTGGTATTGCCAGTGCGTAGTGTACAGTCAGAGTTCTGTAAATTACTGATAGTCAGATGCGTGTTTCCGTTGCGTATTAATCATATAGGAGGATAACTGGTAACTTAAGTGTGAGTACTAGAGTTCATATTACTCGATAAATAAGAATGAATCCACTCGCTTGGCAGACCACTCATCTTGCAGGCCTGACTGCTTGATGCCACAGTATGAGCAAAGCATGAGGGTGCCTCTCAACTTCTACACCATTAAAATATTGAAGAAGTTCTTCCATCGTTTGCGGCCTGTCTGTTTCAGGAATGATGATAGTATTGATTTGTCTCGAATCTAAGACAAGCCTGATCGATCCATTTTTCTTCTCAACAACATGTAATGGATTGTTGTATGAGCTTACTGCAGGCTCAATAATGCCCTCGTCAAGCATAGATTGTATTTCTGTTCTAACACGGTGCCTATAATGTGCTGGAATTACGTATGGTCTAACACAAAATTTAGTATGCTCACAAACACGAAATAGGTATTGAAATCCCTTGATTGTTCCTGCTTTGTGAGTAAAAACTGTGGAATATGCTTGTAAAATCTCAAAAAGGTCCTGCCTATCAGTGTCATTACAATTCTCAATTGTTTGAATTTTATTCTGAATTAACTCATTAGTATCAAATATGCCATCGATATCATCACTGTCAGTACTTGCAGAGTGATCGTTAGTGTCTAGTTCCGTAGAAAATTCCGCACTGTTGTCTAACAGAAGGTAAAGCCGATTAATTTCCTCGTCGTGGTTTGAGAGCCAATCTCCAAATTTCAAAGCTATTGACTTACCTTCTTTCTCTAAACTTATTTCAGCATCGTGAAAGTTTAAGATTGCTTTGTATTCATTCAAAAAGTCTACTCCCAATATTATTTCTGTCGACAATAATGGAACAATAAGGAAGTTCATAGAGAAGCTGTGGCTTTAACAAAAGAATTCTAAGTTGGTTTTTTGCCGTACATCTACACTTTTTCCAAAGATTGCACCTTGTAATTTAATCTTACGTAACGGAAGTGTGGGACAATGGTTCGATTTGTTGCATTGGCTAAAGGCTGTTTCACTAATTACTGAAATGGGACTGTCAGAGTCAAGTACTGCCGTAAATTTTACGTCATTTACTGTAATGTGAATCAAAAGATATGCAATGTTGTTATGTTTTACGTCGTGTTGCTGGAGTAAGATGTCCCTAATGTCTTCCATTTTTACGTAATTACTAGCTACGGCAGCTGCGTCGTCAGTTTCATATGTACGTTTTGTGGCTGCCAGCGGTATGAGTCATTGCATATTGTCTCTTTGTTAGCGCGCGTCGTTATTGGGATTTGGAGACCTAACTTCTACAAATTCATCTTGTTGAGAGGGCCCTGCCCTGTTTTAATCCCACCAGTTCTGATGCAATTCAGGTCTGTCGTTACGATCATACCGTCTGTCGTCATGTCGGTAGATTCCATTCATTCTTGTCGGTCATGTGGTGGAGAATTTCTCCCTGAATCGTAACTGCGCTCTGGACCGTTGCGACTAAAGTTATTCTGTCTCCCTTGATAATATTTATTTTGGTTCCCATATTGTCTGTTTCTCTGATTGTCTCTGTGATAGTCATTACCGTGGAGAGGTGATCTTTCCCTGTAATTATTACTACTCCGCCAACGGTTGTCATACGGGTGGTGTCTGTTTTGGTCACGATTTCTGTTGTGAGAATAGCCTTGTCGTGCCCAGTTATTATTTCTTTCATCACGCAATTGCGACGGGTGTGACCTGTAATTGTTGTGTTCCTGCTTTCGCGTTCCGCGATTGTCAGTGTCAATTTCTAATTCTTGTAAGAGTCCCTAAAAGCTTCAATGTCGTCTTTACAACGTCCTGTCAAAATAATATGTCGTAAATGTTCAGGTCATTTGATTAAGCACATGCGGATGAGTTCTTAGGCGCTGTATGGGTTTGACAGGTACTGATTCTTGTGCAACATGTCTTCAAAATACTTCACAAGACTGGAAAATTCAGATTGTTCGAAATGTTTCATCATTATGATGCTATGTTTTACTCGGTCTTGTGTGGTTTGAGACCAATATGCTGAGAGGAAGGCATGATAAAATTCTCCTTCACTGTGACAATCGTGAATGATCGATCGTATTCTTACAGCTGGTTCATTCTGTAAGTAGATTAGATTAGATTAGATTTACTTTCATTCCAATTGATCCATAGTGAGGAGGTCCTCCAGGATGTGGAACATGTCAGTAGCCACACACAAATTCAAACCTGTGCTCTAATGACCAGTTGGGAGGAAAACAATGAGAGAATTGATGGAGCCACGCTTGTGGATGAATGTCGTTGCCATAATTCTTAAGTGTTTTGAATTTACGTGTAGTAATGAACAGCTTATAGTCAAAATCATCATGTCGGCGAGTCGCATGTCAGTCATTGTTACGTCGTTTCGGCGGTTCCATCTCAAAATTCGGTGTACCTTGCCAATTGCTTTCATAATTTCCGAAGTGCCCTGTGTTATTATTTTGTGGCTGTTCCGTATTTCTATGTCCCTCTTCCCGTGTTTGAGCGCGAGTGTCCTCTGAAATACGTAATTCTTGTATTTCCTGTGTCAGCTGATCTTGTACTTCCCGTATTTCTCTTCGGTGTTGCGTATTAATTTGATTCTGATTTTGTTTGAATTTCCTAATTTGTTCGCACCCTGTGTCATTAAAGACTACCGGTTTTGTGTCATTCAGATTATCATCTACCTTCGTAGATAAATTATTTAGCTGATCCGAAAGTTGAACTCTTTTCTCTGATAATGAACTAATTTCCTCCATGTGTCTTTCTGAACCAATTTTCAGAGTATCTACTGTGTCCTTTAAGTTTTCCTGAGTTTTTGTAAGTTGCGTAACCGAATCGGTAGATGCAACTGAGTCAATTTTAGCTTCCAGGGTCTCATGATTTTCATGAACAATAGTTTGCAGTTCTTTTATGGCTGCTTCGTGATTCTGTAATGCACTTTCATGCCGCGCAAAAATGGGTTGAAAATGCTCAAAAATTGTGTTTTTACGTCATTACAGACTTGCGATTGCGACTGCGATTCAATGTTATGTAACTCAGTAGTTAAATCTTCACGTGTTTGTTCAAGTGTGGTGTCTAACTTTTGAAGATTTTGTTCCATTATGTCTAACTTTTGAAGCTTTTGCTGTGTTTGTCTCTGATTTTGTTCCATTTGTTGCATTAATTGCAATAATAATGTATTAGTGTCTATGCTTTTTGGCAGTGCATTTTCACCGGCAACATTCACATTTTGACACGCAGAAAATGTGTCTTGACTCATTTGAGAAAACGGTGAGGACCCAAAACCTGAGTCTATAGTATTTGCAATATTGTGTTCTGTCATTTCGGATTCCTGAGGTGAGCTGTTGCCGACCGATCGATCGATAATGCTTCCCTGTTCACTACTTGTTTCACTGTCTACACCATTATTAGCCGCCCACTCCATTTCCCCATGCACTATTACCAGATTACTACTTTGAATGTCTGATAATTCATTACACAGTGGTGCTAATAAGCTACGCTCGTCGTCACTGTTATTTCTCAGTTTACTTTGGAGCCTAGTGTTACGTTTTTCACACGCCATTATTGTCACAATATTTCACACTATAACACAGAAAAGCACAATTTGAAGAGCAAAGATAAGAGAACACATTATCATAGCACTGAAAATAATATCTAGTTACCGGAATGTGATTTTCACTCTGCAGCGGAGTGTGTGCTGATATGAAACTTGCTGGCAGATTAAAACTGTGTGCCCGACCGAGACACGAACTCGGGACCTGAAAGTTTGGAAGGTAGGAGACGAGATACTGGCAGAAGTAAAGTTGTGAGTACCGGGCGTGAGTCGTGCTTCGGTAGCTCAGATGGTAGAGCACTTGCCCGCGAAAGGCAAAGGTCCCGAGTTCGAGTCTCAGTCGGGCACACAGTTTTAATCTGCCAGGAAGTTTAATATCTAGTTACTTGCAAGCGCAGCTGCGAAATACTTGGTGCAAATCTAGATGCATGCCACAACTGTTTTACCGTACAACAATGAAAGACTGCAACTACAAAGGAGATTTTCTCTACAATTACGCGCTAGCAATAAACAAAAGCTACACTAATTACACAGACTACAAGAAAAAAATTAGAAGATTCCAGTGAGGTATCCTCGGCTAAGGGTCGACATATGTAACGTCCCCTTAGAAATATTATACATGACTGTGCTTAAACTGATACACAATATTTTTTAGCGCAACGCAATCTGACTGTCAATAATCCCTACAAAAGAATGGCCCTGACTAACATTAACCTATACCTTTCACGAATCACTTACCTCACAAAAATCTTCGTTACTCGAACTACTGCAATACAGCGAGCGCCACTACTGCCAGCTAAATAAAAGATTCTAACTACTGATAGGCATAGTCAGCAAATGAAAGATTTTGACAGAGAACAAACAATGTATTTACCCTAATTAGTGTTCAAAAGTCATAATATATATAGCAGTTCATGACATCTATTCTTACAAATGTACCGTTTCTGATGGACACACGTCCAGATCAACCGCTCTCAAAAATCCGCCATCTCACTTCCCCACATCCAGCACTGCTGGCGGCTCACTTCCAACTGCGCAACGCTACGCGCTGTTAACATCCAGCTGCCCAACACTACAATGACAGACAACAATGCGAACTAGCCACAGACTGCACACAGCACAGCCAGTGATTTTCATACAGAGCGTTACGTGGCGTTACCAATAAGAAAACCTAAACATCCTACTTACAAATAGACTAAACACTCAGCTGAAACCCAGGTGTAATGCTGAGGGGCGAAGCGCCAAGCCCAAAGCATGTTTAGGGCAAACACCTAGTCTGAGAACCAAACAATCATGAAACAACAGGATGAAGTGCAGCTTGCACTGCAAATTCCAGAGCTCCAATATAGCCTTAGCCCAAGACAGGACTAAAGCACAATAGTTTCTCGCTCAATTAAAGTTTCCAAAACGATCTAAACTAGCACGATTCCCTTACACGGCAGACTTGCCTACACTTCCATTGATACACCAGAATCAACTAGCGCAACATACATCATTGACATATTTCAGAAAATATTTTAAAACAACATATTTAAGTATCTTTGTTTACCATAAGCCTTAATTAGTTAAAAGGTTAGGCTCTGTTATTGATACCATTCAAATGAGGTAGCAAGTTAAGGTCTACAATTCTACTTTGCCATTTCCCACGCGTCGTGACGGGGAACGAAAGAATGCAGCAAATTAATTGAAAGTCACTACTTGGATTCAGCATTTGACGATTTGCTTAAAATCAACAGACAAAGGTGAGAGTCAGGTTTACACTCGCAAGCAGCACACGCAGAACACGAGCATAAGGTGAACATTAAATAAACTGCACCTTGTTCAGTAATTTACACACCGACGAAACAAATAATCCTCGACTAATTACTGCTGACGCCGAAATTCCCAGTTGCTTGCAAATGACGCAAATAATGGTCAAAACGTCTTACTTTAAGTCCGATGGCATCCGTGGGATAGGTGTTTCGGTGGACAACCGGGCCTCATCCCCTTGGATCCATCTGCAACCAAGACAGTAATATTGGCTGCTATCACGGCTTTAACGATGCATCACACCTGACACGAGTCACACCAAACCATCAACAAAACGGCGTGGGCTCCTGTACGCTCCCAGGCGTCAGCAATCAGACGCTCTCCCGCAAACACGACAGGCAGCCGGCCGCAGCAACGCCACAGCGCCCTCTGGCTAGGGTAAGGAAACAGCAGAGTGCGAAGCGGGAATTTCAAAAGGAACGCGCTACAGACAAGGAGGAAACACAGAGAACAGTCACTGTTCAGCGGTTTTTGCACTAATTTCTTATGATTATGATTGTGATTATGATTATTACAACTACGTAGGGTTATTCAAATGAAAATCTTAAATATTTCTTTAAATATTATTTATTGTGCACAAGTGGTACAAAGCTGTATGACTTTTCAACATAATCTCCCCCACGCTCAATGAAAGTCCTCCAGCGCTTACAAAGTGCATAGATTCCTTTAGAAAAAAATTCTTTTGGTAGTCCGTGCAACCACTCATGCACCGCGTCGCGTACCTCTTCATCAGAACGGAACTTCTCTCCTCCCATTGCGTCTTTGAGTGGTCCAAACATATGAAAATTACTTTCGGCAAGGTCTGGTGAGTATGGTGGATGGGGAAGACACTCAAAATGAAGGTCTGTGATTGTTGCAACTGTTGTATGGGCAGTGTGGGGATTTGCAGTGTCATGTTGCAAAAGGACACCTGCTGACAGCAATTCACGGCGCTTTGATTTGATTGCAGGCCGCAGGTGATTTTTTGGGAGATCTGTGTATGATGCAATGGTGACAGTGGTTCCTCTAGGCATGTAATGCTCCAAAATAAAGCCTTTTTCGTCCCAAAAGAGAGTCAGCATAACCTTCCCTGCTGATGGTTCTGTTCGAAACTTCTTTGGTTTTGGTGATGAGGAATGGCGCCATTCCTTGCTCGCTCTCTTCGTTTCCGGTTGGTGGAAGTGAACCCAGGTTACGTCACAGTAACGATTCTTGCAAGGAAGCCATCACCTTCTTGTTCAATGCACCTGTATTGATGGCGGTAGTATCTCATAAAGAAGGTGGATAGTGCATTGACGGAGCTGCCTTTTGTACTCAGGTAATTCATGTGAAAAGGTTCCAAACGTGATTATGGCCGCACGACAGGAGTTGGAGTTAGACGCATGGAGATTCCGTTTCAGAAATAGTAAGGAACTTCAGTATTCCGAGACTTACAGTGTGAAGGACGTGGCTAGAACACCAAATTTCGGACATTACCTCTCACCATGGTCAACACAGTGGCCGAGGATGGCCTTAACGGCCGAGAGCAGCGGCGTTTGCGTACAGTGTCAGTGCTAACAGGCAATCAACTCTGCGTGAAATAGTTGCAGATATCAACGTGGGACGTACGAGGAACATATTTATTAGAACAGTGTGGAGAAATCTGGTGTTGATTGGTTACATCAGGAGACAACCGATTCGTGTGCCTTTGTTAACAGCACGACATCGCCTGTAGCGCTTCTCCTGGGCTCGTGACCATATCGGTTGCACCCTAGATGACTGGAAAACCGTGGCCCGGCCATATGAGTCCCCATTTCAGTTGGTTTTGAATTGTCAACAAGGCACCGTGCAAATTGGTGGTCACCCCTTAATGGTGTGGGCTGTGTTTACACGGAACGGACTGTGTCCTCTGGATATTTGGCTACTGAGAGACCATTTGCAGCCATTCGTGGACTTAATGCTCCCAAACAAAGATGGAATTTTTATGGACGACAATACTCCATCTCAGCACACCAGAGTTGTTCGCGATTGATTTGAAGAACATTTTTGAGAATACGAGCTACTCAGGTCACCCGCATGAATTCCGTTGAAGATTTATGGGACACAATCGAGAGGTCAGTTCTGCACAAAATCATGCACTGGTAGCACTTTCGCAATTGTGAGCGTCTATAGGGGCATCATGGCTCAATGTTTCTGCAGGGAACTTTCAACGACTTGTTAAGTTTATACTATGTCGAGTTGCACTACGTCGGTAAAAAGGGGGTCCAATAAAATATTGGGAGGTATCCCACAACTTTTGTCATCTTATTGTGTATTGTAAATATTATAGATGTTAAATTGATTATCATCTGGCATTGTTAGCTGCAATATCCCATGAAGTGGGTTCAGCTGACTAGTCAGAAAGGATGGTCTTTCTAAGCACACATTTTCCTTTCAGATAAGAGAGAGTTGTGTCATATCTAGGAGGCATATCTAGAGTCGTGTTATGTTTGCGCTATAAGATGACGATGATGAGGCAAAGGAGAGGGTAAAACCCGGTACCCGCATGTAGCTCACTCTTCTCGAATAGTACCAAGGTGATGACGGATGACGAGTATAACATCAGTAGCAGGGGAAAGTGGGAACAGCACGATTTGCTAGTGTGGGTTGTATACATCAAGAGCATGTACACATTTAGGGGCAAACCTAGTGTTTTCTTTTGACTGACAGGTCATTAACCAACTCTTCTGCTATGTACACTCCTGGAAATGGAAAATAGAACACATTGACACCGGTGTGTCAGACCCACCATGCTTGCTCCGGACACTGCGAGAGGGCTGTACAAGCAATGATCACACGCACGGCACAGCGGACACACCAGGAACCGCGGGGTTGGCCGTCGAATGGCGCTAGCTGCGCAGCATTTGTGCACCGCCGCCGTCAGTGTGAGCCAGTTTGCCGTGGCATACGGAGCTCCATCGCAGTCTTTAACACTGGTAGCATGCCGCAACAGCGTGGACGTGAACCGTATGTGCAGTTGACGGACTTTGAGCGAGGGCGTATAGTGGGCATGCGGGAGGCCGGGTGGACGTACCGCCGAATTGCTCAACACGTGGGGCGTGAGGTCTCCACAGTACATCGATGTTGTCGCCAGTGGTCGGCGGAAGGTGCACGTGCCCGTCGACCTGGGACCGGACCGCAGCGACGCACGGATGCACGCCAAGACCGTAGGATCCTACGCAGTGCCGTAGGGGACCGCACCGCCACTTCCCAGCAAATTAGGGACACTGTTGCTCCTGGGGTATCGGCGAGGACCATTCGCAACCGTCTCCATGAAGCTGGGCTACGGTCCCGCACACCGTTAGGCCGTCTTCCGCTCACGCCCCAACATCGTGCAGCCCGCCTCCAGTGGTGTCGCGACAGGCGTGAATGGAGGGACGAATGGAGACGTGTCGTCTTCAGCGATGAGAGTCGCTTCTGCCTTGGTGCCAATGATGGTCGTATGCGTGTTTGGCGCCGTGCAGGTGAGCGCCACAATCTGGACTGCATACGACCGAGGCACACAGGGCCAACACCCGGCATCATGGTGTGGGGAGCGATCTCCTACACTGGCCGTACACCACTGGTGATCGTCGAGGGGACACTGAATAGTGCACGGTACATCCAAACCGTCATCGAACCCATCGTTCTACCATTCCTAGACCGGCAAGGGAACTTGCTGTTCCAACAGGACAATGCACGTCCGCATGTATCCCGTGCCACCCAACGTGCTCTAGAAGGTGTAAGTCAACTACCGTGGCCAGCAAGATCTCCGGATCTGTCCCCCATTGAGCATGTTTGGGACTGGATGAAGCGTCGTCTCACGCGGTCTGCACGTCCAGCACGAACGCTGGTCCAACTGAGGCGCCAGGTGGAAATGGCATGGCAAGCCGTTCCACAGGACTACATACAGCATCTCTACGATCGTCTCCATGGGAGAATAGCAGCCTGCATTGCTGCGAAAGGTGGATATGCACTGTACTAGTGCCGACATTGTGCATGCTCTGTTGCCTGTGTCTATGTGCCTGTGGTTCTGTCAGTGTGATCATGTGATGTATCTGACTCCAGGAATGTGTCAATAAAGTTTCCCCTTCCTGGGACAATGAATTCACGGTGTTCTTATTTCAATTTCCAGGAGTGTAGATTATGACCCACTCAGGATAATCTATACTTCTAGGAAACCTGTCCCTAAAAAATAACTTCAGTTGGCAGCAACCGTTTGGTAGAATGAGATTTTCACTCTGCAGCGGAGTGTGCGCTGATATGAAACTTCCTGGCAGATTAAAACTGTGTGCCCGACCGAGACTCAAACTCGGGACCTTTGCCTTTCGCGGGCAAGTGCTCTAACAACTGAGCTACCGAAGCACGACTGACGCTTCTGTAAAGTTTGGAAGGTAGGAGACGAGGTACTGGCAGAAGTAAAGCTGTGAGTACCGGGCGCGAGTCGTGCTTCGGTAGCTCAGTTGGTAGAGCACTTGCCCGCGAAAGGCAAAGGTCCCGAATTCGAGTCTCGGTCGGGCACACAGTTTTAATCTGCCAGGAAGTTTCAACCGTTTGGTATTTTATACTCGAGAAATTCCTGCCGAAACACATGCTCTCCCTCTCTCTCTCTCTCTCTGTCTCTCTCTCTCTCTCTCTCTCTCTCACAAACACACACACACACACAAACACACATACACACACACACACACACACACACACACACACACACACACACACACACACTCTCAAGTGGTGATGGCCTGTAGCGTGCCACAGCTGGGCCTACACTTGAAGTCTGTCAAGGGCAGATCGAACCAGATGAGAAAAATGGCTGGAATTTTCGATGTCCTACAAATGCTGGTCTGAGGATGCTCTAAAGCCACTAAGGCCCTTAAAAATGCAGCATCCACCTGTCCAAACGAGAGGAGGCTGGCCTTCTTGGACTTGTTTCTGAACATTCGAACAAAGACGACTTCAGGTGAATCTCTGATGTCATGGAACTTTCTGTAGACACATTGCTCTGCCCATATCTTGTTTGAACCAATCTGTGGAGAGTTCTATCCCCCCTCTCCCGCCCCCACAAAGGATGTTTTATGACTCTCTGACGTAAGGAGGGCTATGCGTGAAGCGTTCAGTGGATTCGAAAGTAAAATCCAATGCACCGACTTGAGCGAAAATCCTAGGAAGTTCTGGTTTTACGTTAAATCAGAAAGTGGATCGAAACAGCATATCCAGACACTCTGGGATGATACTGGCATTGAAACAGAGGATGACACGCGTAAAGCTGAAATACTAAACTCCTTTTTCCAAAGCTGTTTCACAGAGGAAGACCGCACTGCAGTTCCTTCTCTAAATCACCGCACAAACGAAATAATTGCTGACATCGAAATAAGTGTCCAAGGAATAGAGAAGCAACTGAAATCACTCAAAAGAGGAAAGTCCACTGGACCTGACGGGATACCAATTCGATTCCACACAGAGTACGCCCCCCTTCTAACAGCCGTGTACCGCAAGTCTCTAGAGGAACGGAAGGATCCAAATGATTGGAAAAGAGCACAGGTAGTCCCTGTTTTCAAGAAAAGTCATCGAGCAGATGCGCAAAACTGTAGGCCTAGTGGAACGGAAGGTTCCAAATTATTGGAAAAGAGCACAGGTAGTCCCAGTCTTCAAGAAGGGTCGTCGAGCAGATGCGCAAAACTATAGGCCTATATCTCTGACATCGATCTGTTGTAGAATTTTATAACATGTTTCTTGCTCGCGTATCATGTCATTTCTAAAAACCCAGAATCTACTCTGTACGAATCAACAAGGATTCCGGAAACAGCGATCGTGTGAGACCCAACTCGCTTTATTTGTTCATGAGAACCAGAAAATGTTAGACACAGGCTCCCAGGTGGATCCCATTTTCCTTGACTCCCGGAAGGCGTTCGATACGGTTCCGCACTGTCGTCTGATAAACAAAGTAAGAACCTATGGAATATCACACCATCTGTGTGGCTGGATTTAAGAGTTTTTAGCAAACAGAACACAGCATGTTGTTCTCAATGGAGAGACGTCTACAGACGTTAAAGTAACCTCTGACGTGCACAGGGGAGTGTTATGGGACCATTGCTTTTCACAATATATATATAAATGACCTAGTAGATAGTGTCGGAAGTTCCATGCGACTTTTTGTGGATGATGCTATAGTATACAGAGAAGTTGCAGCATTAGAAAATTGCAGCGAAATGCAGGAAGATCTGCAGCGGATAGGCACTTGGTGCAGGGAGTGGCAACTGACCCTTAACATAGACAAATGTAATGTATTGCGAATACATAGGAAGAAGGATCCTTTATTGTATGATTATATGATAGCGGAACAAACACTGGTAGCAGTTACTTCTGTAAAATATCTGGGAGTATGCGTACGGAACGATTTGAAGTGGAATGATCATATAAAATTAATTGTTGGTAAGGCGGGTGCCAGGTTGAGATTCATTGGGAGAGTCCTTAGAAAATGTAGTCCATCAACAAAGGAGGTGGCTTACAAAGCACTAGTTCGACCTATACTTGAGTATTGCTCATCAGTGTGGGATCCGTATCAGGTCGGATTGACAGAAGAGATAGAGAAGATCCAAAGAAGAGCAGCGCGTTTCGTCACAGGGTTATTTGGTAAGCGTGATAGCGTTACGGAGATGTTTAGCAAACTCAAGTGGCAGACTCTGCAAGAGAGGCGCTCTGCATCGCGGTGTACCTTGCTGTCCATGTTTCGAGAGGGTGCGTTTCTGGATGAGTTATCGAATATATTGCTTCCCCCTACTTATACCTCCCAAGGAGATCGCGAATGTAAAATTAGAGAGAGCCGAGCGCGCACGGAGGCTTTCCGTTGGGTGGCTTGCGGAGTATAAATGTAGATGTAGATGTAGATGGAACTTCCTGTGAATAGATCATTCTGACTGTCTCTGGTCCCACTCTAGCAGCAGCAATTTACAAACCAAATTGCTGCTACTGGAGATGAACCACTGTCCACCACTATCTGCAGAAGCATAAATTATAGGAATTTCATTGGCAAACTATTTCGTACAGATCGAGAAACATATAACAATCATATTGCACTGACAATTAAACCCTGCAAAAGTGGTCTACTGACATATAGTAGCCACGGTTTTGGGTCTCCCTCCTACGCGTCTATCGTCAGTGCGCAGCCACCAAGATCAAAACCGTCCAGTGTCTTAGTTACAGATCACATTTCTAAATACCAGCGACCATGGACCGGATACCGGCCTCCTTTGATCTCGCAGCCCCCAAAAAGAACATCAAATGTTTTCTGTTTATTGGAATATTCCAGACTCGCTTCCTGTGTCTCAGTCTCTCTCAAGAGACCACTCCTTCTTTGTCTGTATGAATCGATGTCTCAAAATAGAAGACAGAGGTTTTCGTCTCTACTGAGAATATTGTGTTTCTATCCTCATAACGTGTATCCACAGGACTTGTGGCCTGTAATTGAATAAGTGTGAAGATGATATCTCCATTGGCAAAGGATTCCGGAATAGTCCCCCATTCAGGTCTCCGAGAGGGGACTGCGAAGGGGGACATGACCATGAGAAAAAGACTGAATAACCAACGGATGGATAACTTTCTAAGAGACGGAGCGTGGAATGTCACAAACTTGAGCGTGTAGGGAAACTAGAAAATCTGAAAATGGAAATGCAAAGGGTCAATCCTGATATGGTGGGGGTCAGTGACGTGAAATGGAAAGAAGACAAGGATTTCTGTTCAGATGAGTATAGGGTAATATCAATAGTAGCAGAAAATGGTATAACGGGAATAGCACACGTTATGAATAGGAAGATAGGGCAGAGTGTGTTACTGGACAATTCAGTAATAGGGCTGTTTTTATGAGAATCTACAGCAAACCAACATAGATAACAATAGTTCTGGTACACATGCCGACGTCGCAAGCTGAAGATGAAGAGATAGAGAAAGTATATGAGGTTATTGAAAGGGTAATACAGTACGTAAAAGGGATACGAAAATCTAATACACTCCTGGAAATTGAAATAAGAACACCGTGAATTCATTGTCCCAGGAAGGGGAAACTTTATTGACACATTCCTGGGGTCAGATCCATCACATGATCACACTGACAGAACCACAGGCACATAGACACAGGCAACAGAGCATGCACAATGTCGGCACTAGTACAGTGCATATCCACCTTTCGCAGCAATGCAGGCTGCTATTCTCCCATGGAGACGATCGTAGAGATGCTGGATGTAGTCCTGTGGAACGGCTTGCCATGCCATTTCCACCTGGCGCCTCAGTTGGACCAGCGTTCGTGCTGGACGTGCAGACCGCGTGAGACGACGCTTCATCCAGTCCCAAACATGCTCAATGGGGGACAGATCCGGAGATCTTGCTGGCCAGGGTAGTTGACTTACACCTTCTAGAGCACGTTGGGTGGCACGGGATACATGCGGACGTGCATTGTCCTGTTGGAACAGCAAGTTCCCTTGCCGGTCTAGGAATGGTAGAACGATGGGTTCGATGACGGTTTGGATGTACCGTGCACTATTCAGTGTCCCCTCGACGATCACCAGTGGTGTACGGCCAGTGTAGGAGATCGCTCCCCACACCATGATGCCGGGTGTTGGCCCTGTGTGCCTCGGTCGTATGCAGTCCTGATTGTGGCGCTCACCTGCACGGCGCCAAACACGCATACGACCATCATTGGCACCAAGGCAGAAGCGACTCTCATCGCTGAAGACGACACGTCTCCATTCGTCCCTCCATTCACGCCTGTCGCGACACCACTGGAGGCGGGCTGCACGATGTTGGGGCGTGAGCGGAAGACGGCCTAACGGTGTGCGGGACCGTAGCCCAGCTTCATGGAGACGGTTGCGAATGGTCCTCGCCGATACCCCAGGAGCAACAGTGTCCCTAATTTGCTGGGAAGTGGCGGTGCGGTCCCCTACGGCACTGCGTAGGATCCTACGGTCTTGGCGTGCATCCGTGCGTCGCTGCGGTCCGGTCCCAGGTCGACGGGCACGTGCACCTTCCGCCGACCACTGGCGACAACATCGATGTACTGTGGAGACCTCACGCCCCACGTGTTGAGCAATTCGGCGGTACGTCCACCCGGCCTCCCGCATGCCCACTATACGCCCTCGCTCAAAGTCCGTCAACTGCACATTCGGTTCACGTCCACGCTATCGCGGCATGCTACCAGTGTTAAAGACTGCGATGGAGCCCCGTATGCCACGGCAAACTGGCTGACACTGACGGCGGCGGTGCACAAATGCTGCGCAGCTAGCGCCATTCGACGGCCAACACCGCGGTTCCTGGTGTGTCCGCTGTGCCGTGCGTGTGATCATTGCTTGTACAGCCCTCTCGCAGTGTCCGGAGCAAGTATGGTGGGTCTGACACACCGGTGTCAATGTGTTCTTTTTTCCATTTCCAGGAGTGTAGTTATGGGGGACTGGAATGTAGTTGCAGGGGAAGGAGTAGAAGAAAAGGTTCCAGCAGTATGTGGGCTTGGCACAAGGAATGAGTGACGAGAAAGGCTGACTGAATTCTGTAATAAATTTCAGCTAGTAAAACCGAATACACTGTTCGAGAATCACAAGAGGAGGAGGTATATTTGGAAAAGGCCGGGTGATACGGGAAGATTTCAGTTAGATTACGTCATTGTCAGACAGAGAGTCAAAAATCAGATTCTGTATTGTAAGGTGTACCCAGGAGCAGATGTAAGATCACCGAGTAGTAGTGATGAAGAGTAGACTGAAGTGTAAGAGGTAAGTCAGGAAGAATCAATAGGCAAAGAAGTGGGACACGGAAGCACTAAGGAATGACGACATACGCTTGAAGTTCTCTGAGGCTATATATGCAGCAATAAGGAATGGCCCAGCAGGCAGTACAGTTGAAGAGGAATTGACATCTCTAAAAACAGCAATCACAGAGGTTGAAAAGAGAAACAGTGGTATAAAGAAGGTAACTGCCAAGAAACCATAGGTAACAGAAGAAATACTTCAGTTGATCGATGAAAGAAAGAAGTACAAAAATGGTCAGGGAAATTCAAGAACACATAAATACAAGTCGCTGAGGAATTAAATAAACAAGAGGTGCAGGGAAGCTGAGACAAAATGGCTCCATGAAAAATGTAAAGAAATAGAAAAAGAAATGATTGTCGGAAGGACTGACTCAGCATATAGGAAAGTCAAAACAACCTTCGGTGAAATTAAAAACAAGAGTGTAACACTAAGAGTGCATCGGTAATTCCATTGTTAAATGCAGGGGAGAGAGCGGATAGGTAGAAAGAGTGCATTGAAAGCTTCTATGAGGGGGTAGATTTGTCTGATGTGATAGAATAGGAAACAGAAGTCGATTTAGAGGAGACAGGGGATCCATTATTAGAATCAGAATTTGAGAGATCTTTGCAGGACTTAAGAACAAATAAGGCAGAAGGGATAGATAACATTCCATCAGAATTTCTAAAATCATTGGGGAGAGTGGCAACAAAACGACCATTCACGTTGGTAAGTAGAATGTATGAGTCTGGCGACATATCATCTGACTTTCGGAAAAATGTCATGCACACAGTCCCGAAGACTGAAAGAGTTGGCAAGTGCGAGAATTGCCGCACAATCAGCTTAACAGCTCATGCATCCAAAGTTTCTTACAAGAATAATTTACCTAAGAATGAAAAAGAAAATTGATGATGTGTTAGATGACGATCAGTTTGGCTTAGAAAAGACAAGGACACCATAGAGGCAAATCTGAAGTTGCAGTTGACAATGGAAGCAACAATAAAGAAAAATCAAGACACATTCATAGGATTTGTCGATCTGGAAAACGCGTTCGCCAATGTAAAATGGTGCAGGATGTTCGAAAGTCTGAGAAAAATTTGGGTAAGCTATAGGGAGAGGCTGGTAATATGCAATATGTACAATAGCCAAGAGGGAATAATAAGAGTGAACGACAAAGAACAAAGTGCTCGCATTAAAAAGGGTGTAACACAGGGTTGTAGTCTTTCGCCCCTGCTGTACAATCTGTACATTGAAGAAGCAATGATGGAAATAAAAGAAAGGTTCAAGAGCGGAACTAAAATTCAAGGTTAATGGATATCAGTGATACGATTCGCTGATGACATTGCTATCCTGAGTGAAAGCGAAGAAGAATTACATGATATCCTAAATGGAATGAACAGTCTAATGAATACAGAATATGGATTGAGAGTAAATCGGTGAAAGACGAAAGTAATGAGAAGTAGCAAACATGAGAACAGCGAGAAACTTAACACCGGGATTGATGGTCACAAAGCAGATGAAGTTAAGGAACTCTGCTAACTAGATAGTAAAATAACCAGTGACGGACGCAGTGAAGGAAGTCATAAAAAAAAAAGACTAGCACTCGCGGAAAGGACATTCCTGGTCAAGAGAAGCCTACTAGTATCAAATATAGGAGTTTTTGAGAAACTCCGTCTGGAGCACAGCATTGTATGGTAGTGAAACATAGACTGTGAGAAAACCGGAACACAAGAGAATCGAAGCATTTGAGATGTGGTGCTACAGACGAATGTTGAAAATCGGGTGGACTGATAGCATAAGGAATGAGGAGGTTCTGTGCAGGATCGGAGAGGAAAGGAATATGTGCAGTACACTGACAAAGAGAAGGGACAGGATGATAGGGCACCTGTTAAGGCAATAGGGAATGATTTCCTTGGTACGAGTGGGAGCGGTAGCAAATAATGGATGACGCATTCTCCAAATGCTACTCTGAGATGAAGAGGCTGACACGGGAGAGGAATTCGTTTCGAACGAGGGGAAAAATGGCAAATTCTATATACAAATGGAGAGGTGACACAATTTCGATATCAAAATTAGAGTTAAATAATTCATTATTAACAAATTAGTTGTTTAGCGATTTACAGGAGTCAAATAGATTGCTTAACACGCACACCCCCACCTTACGATGATCCTTCTTCGTAATAAATCATATTTCAGCGTTTGAGTATCACACGCAAACATTATGCAAATCAAATAATGAAATTCCCGTCACAAACAGATCCAAGGCGCTAAATACATCCGAGGTCTTGTATGCACCGACATTTGAGAGCAAAAACACCTTTCTACACCACAACGTTTCCACCAATCATGTCAAGTGAAAAAAATCCAACCGAACACATAAACTCGCGATCGCCAACACTGCCAGGAGCCGCGGTCGCTCCATCCGCCACCAGCAGGGACATCACACCTTCTCACGAGCGCCGGTGAGGAGAGACCCGCGCACATATCGGCTTTGCCAGCAGCCACACGCCTATCCCTCGGCATCCACACACCTGCCGTACCGAACGCTCAGAGGTATTTCTCATCAACGTTTGGTGGTTAAAATAAATTTCTTTTCTTTCACGTCTATGGTCACAAATTTCTAGATACTGACACTACCAGTTTCGGTCACCAATCACCATCTACAGGTCTGCATATGGTAAAACCCATAAATACAACTAGTGGATTGTCTACAGCTTAAACCAATAATATAGGCCATGATAAAAAGTATTACTGACATACATGTGAAAATTAAGCGCTTTAAATATGACGAGATATACCTGTTTTATTAAAAACAAAATACTAGAGCCGTAGTGTATCTTCGAACGCTAGACACAAAATCAGCGTAACAATCGTCACACATATATACTGAAGCGCCATATAAACTGGTACAGGCATGCGTATTCAAATACAGAGATATGTCAACAGGCACAATACGGCGCTGAGGTCGGCAACGCCTATATGGGAGAACAAGTGTCCGGAGCAATTGTTAGATCGGTTACTGCTGATGCATTGGCAATGGCAGCTTATCAAGATTTAAGTGAGTTTGAGCGTTGTGTTATAGTCGGCCCATGAGCGACGGAACACAACATGTCCGAGGTAGATATGAAGTGGGGATTATCCCGTACGGCCATTTCACGAGCGTACCGTGAATATCACGAATCCGGTAAAACATCGAATGTCCGACATCACTGCGGCGGAAAAAGATCCTGCAAGAATGGGACCAACGACGACTGAAGAGAATCGTTCAACGTGACAGAAGTGCAACACTTCCACAAATTGCTGCAGATTTCAATGCTGGGCGAACCATTCAACGAAACATCTTCGATGTGGGTTTTCGAAGCTGAAGATCCACTCGTGTATCCTTGACGACACAAAGCTTCACGCCTTGCCTGGGCCCGTTGACATCGACATTGGACTGTTGATGACTGGAAACATGTTGCCTGGTCGGTCGAATATCGTTTGAAATTGTATCGAGTGGATCGACGTGTACGAGTATGAAGGCAACACAGCATGTCAGCAGGGGACTGTTAAGCTGGTGGAAGCTCTATAATGGTAAGAGGCGTGTACAGCTGGAGTGCTATGGGGCCCGTGATACGTCTAGATACGACTCTGACAGGTGACACGAATGTAAGCATCCTGTCTGACCATTGTGCATTCCGATGGACTAGAGCAATTCAAGCAGGACATTACGACATCCTGCATGTCCAGAATTGCTAAGAGTTGTTCCAGGAACACTCTTCTGCGGCCGGCCGGGGTGGCCGAGCGGTTCTAGGCGCTAAAGTCTGGAACCGCAAGACCGCTACGTTAGCAGGTTCGAATCCTGCCTCGGGCATGGATGTGTGTGATGTCCTTAGGTTCGTTAGGTTTAAGTAGTTCTAAGTTCTAGGAGACTGATGACCTCAGAAGTTAAGTCCCATAGTGCTCAGAGCCATTTGAACCACTTGTAACGCCGGAAATGCATATCCTCCTATTTTCATCTATTGTACTATTATTTTTTTTCCTTGTTTTGTTACCTCAAGATATGACGTTTCTGTCTCTTTATGTATTGTAATTGTTTTACTGTTTGTATATATATATTTATGCACTTATGTCGATGTATAATTGGTTTGTTTCGTAAATATTATTTATATTTTTACGCTGGGTCTTGCCTAGGGAAAACTGCTATCGAACGATTACATCGATGGGTCGTGTGAAGAATCAAAGTGTGTAGGATCTTTGGTAGTGTTAACTCTGCCGCGTGGAGCGCGGGCAGAGCAGAGTGAGAGTCTGGCGGGAGTAGCGAGTGGAGCAGGTGTTGTGTGACGCTCCCGCGAGTTGCCGCGCTTTCGGGGTTTGGCAGCATGTAATTGCGCTCGACTCGCGATGATAGTTTCTGACATGGTGTCGCGGACGGGAAGCATTAGCTGGCGCACATCAAGAGCCCATTTCGCCTGGTGACCGTGTCGAGAAGAAGGCGCGCCAACATCCAGCTTCTGCAACAGCGACGGCCGACAATGAGTGACTGTCGCCACCTCCTCGATCGACGGCTTCAAACCTTCAATCAACCAACAAGGAAGACTAAAAGCACGTAAAGTTTCAGAACTGTATGGCAGACCTCAGCTTTTCAAATTGTTCCATTTGCCTCGCAAAATTACAGCAACTTAGCATGAACCTTTGTTGCTCATTGTCCCAATTGCATTGCCAAGCAGGATCCCTTCCTTTTCCGAAATGAACCCGAGTGTCGTTGAAATTCAAACGCCAGCATCAAAATAATATGATTAGATTTCACTGCTTTAATTTCAAAGTTCAGTAGCTGGCTACAATATTTAGGTTACACGAGCACAAATTTAAAGTGCGAGTTTTGTTAGCATATTTTAGCTTACCTGTGACTGCAGCTCAGCTTGGTACGTACTAAATTTTACTATTGTTAATAGTTCAGAATCATTTAATTCAATTTCAAAGTTAAATCTCTTGTTTCTAAATTGCGTAGAGTCAAGTTGCTTTTGAAATGATTGTTGAGGTAGTCCAAGACTAACCGTATTTTACTGGATTTCGATGTGCTTCAGAAAGAAAGCTCACTATTAACTTCAGTCACTAAATTAACTTTCGATTTTCCGGTTTCATTAATTCTTTTGCTAAATTAAGTCAGAGTGTAGCGAAATTTATTACTTCTGACAAACTTTCAGTTTTCACACTACACGTGTCAACCTTCAGTTGCCACGCTTCTAGTGCTAATTATATATGTAATTACCTTTCTTTTTCAGTTACTATAGTAATTGTCCTTAGGACTGGCGACCGTAATTTCCCCCAAATCTCAAATATCTAATTACCGCTAGTTAATTGTTAACGTAACGGCCGCACATTTACTTTCTTCATTAACTTTACCCCTTTTCAAAATTAATTTCCACCAGTTTCATTTGCATTTTTCCTTTCATTTAGATGTAACCCTTTCCTCCCTCTTTACCGACAGATTAACTTCGGTGACGATTGCTTTTCCAAAATTCCCATTAGGTACAGGCGGTTTCATTTTTCACTGTCATTAAGGTCGATAAGTGAGGGGGGAGGTTACACGTGGCGACCTGGTGACAGGACCATCTTCAAATTTGAGGTTGTTCTGGACACGAATTTTGCATTGTGCAAATCTCGTAACAAAGTACTGGTTACGAAATGGTCGATACGCCAGTGAGAATATTCGTGTGAGGAATCCTAATTAGAGTTGAGATTTTTCATTTATATTGAAAATTATTAAAATGAGTGAAGGCAACAATTACCAAAATTTGGTAGACTTAGATACGGAACAATCGGTCGAACAGTGGGAAACGCGCACAGCGGTACCCATTGTTCCGGGGCAGGCGGCTAGCATGAAAGATGCGACCGCCGAAACGCAACAAAGAGCAGAAATGGAATTCCAGACTTTAGAAAATGTTTCGGAATCGGAAGTGAAAATCAAATCTGAATCCCTTGATGACGAATACGGGGGGACAATGAAAGAGGAAGCCGCTACGGAAGTAAAACCGGTGGTTTCCGGGAATTTAACTGATTTATTGAATGTTTTGATTAACGAAATCAAGAGTCAATCGGCAGAAATTAAAGATCAGGCTGCCAAGCAAGAAGCTCATGCTGCCGAGCAAGCAGCTCAGGCTGCCAAGCAAGTAGCTCAGTCTGAAAAAATTGAACGAATGCTAGACAATCAGAACAAAGCTATTAATGTTGTTAACAACAATGTTGAAGTTGTTAACACAAAAGTTGATAAAATCAAAGACGATATTGTCGTGATTAATACCGAAATCGGTAACCTTAAACAGGAAATGATAGGCGTTCAGGCGGAAATTGCGAGCATAAATACTCGTTTTGATTCCGAAATTAGCAGAATAGAGAAAAGTGTAGGAGACGCAGTTGCTCCGATCATCGAGAATAAGGTGACGGAACAAATTCAATTAGTGAGAAAAGAGGATCAACAGAAGGTGGAAACTTTAAAGGCTTTAGTATCCGAAGTAGATACCAAAGTGACGAAGCAGGCTAACACCTGCGAAGAGAAAAAGAGGGAAGTGGAAACGCTTGCGACAACCACTTGCCAAGTGATTACGAGGGTGTCGGAATTAGAAAGGAAACTTGACGAAAAACAGAGCTATGTGCCAATCTGTGCACATAGTTCGGAGTTGTTGACGAAAGAGGAGCGGTTCGACCCCTTGAAAAAAGGCGGTATACACCCGACGGATTTCATTAAAAATTGTGAAAGAGTTTTACCCAGATCATGGACTAATGAGAGAAAAATTAATGCGGTTATTGATGTGTTGGCTGGTGATGCCAAGCGTTGGGGCCTAAACCTCAACATTACGGACCTGACTTTTGACGAATTTAAAAATTTGTTTCTGGCTGAATACTGGTCAGAGCAAAAACAGCAAAGTGTCTGGCGCGAATTTGTCGTATCGAGGCCTTTCGATGCGAATTCGCGCGGTTCGATGAAGGAGTTTTGTGAGGGCTGGATCCGCAAGTTGGAATATTTGCGTGACCGCCGCTCGGAATCCGAAATAGTCTGGGAACTCTACAAGAAGCTTCCAGATGATACAAAACAATACGTAGGAAGCAATTACAGAACAATAAATGATTTCCTGGAAAGAGTGGAGGACGAGGACAATTGGCGCAATAATCGCGATAGTGGTAGAGGCCGTGGTAACAACAACGGGTACCACAGCAACCACACCAACGATAACCATGGGAATAATGCATACCGCAACCATGGCAGCAATAACAATAATGGTTCGGACCGTAATAACAATCGATACAATGCAAATAATAACCGGAATGACGGAAACCAGTATCACACTAACGTGATACGGGCTTCACAGAATAGTAATAACGCCAGAGGGTGTGATCAGCCGCCTCAGCAGCATCCGGGGAGCGTATCTGCTGGGACGAGACAGGGAAACCATTAGCCGCGCCGGTGAGGGGCCGACCGGGCGTGGAGAAATTTTGGCGGCCCAATAACAGGAGAAAACTCAGGTGTCGTCGTCATGAAAATTCCGTATGGAATAATCAACGGCGGGAGAGTGTGCCAGTGTTAGGAGAAAGGAGTGCGCCCACAAGTAGTAGATCAGCTGTAGACACGGCAGTAGGAAGTACATTCACTGTCAGTGAGAACAATTTAAGTAGTGTTCCGGAAATCGATTATAAAGTGGCAGCTGTAATACCCACAGCGGAACTGGAGATTGAGTTTAAGAATGATTCGCAAGTGTTGAAAGAAGATCAGATGTCGGATAAAACGTCCGTCATCGAGCGAGGAGATGCAGAGAGGGATGAGGTCTGGTTAAGGCAGTTCGGTCGCTTATACGACGAACTAAGAGATTATAGGGGCCTGTACGGGAGAAGTATTTATGGGGAGCGCGGGCAGGATTTGCCGCGTCTCGTCCCGCAGGAAGATAGTGATTGTGAAGTGATAGAAAGTTCTGGCCCTAACCGGCAGACTTTACTAGAAATAGTTGATGTTAATGGGGAGCACGAGCAAGATGCGTCGTGTTTCGTCCCGCAGGAGTTGAATGTTGAAGTAGTAACGGAAAGTTCTGGCCCTAACCGGCAGACTTTACCGAAAGTTGTAATGGTAGAAGTAGCCGACCCATCCGACGCGAACATCCAGTTTAAACATTGCGAGAGTATTAAGGAGAAAGATTACGAAAATTTTAGTGATAGCCGAACACGATTGGTAGAAAAGCACGTAGATTACAGCGTGTATGAGGTTAGAGCTGACATTATACGGTCAGAAGATAACAGTGTGGGTTGCGCAGATCTAGAGGAAGTAATTGCAGATACTACTGGGCACATGTCTCCAGGTAGATTGGCAGATGAGATCAATCTGATTAAAGAGGAATCAACGAAGGTGACAATTAGTGAATTGATAGCAAAGCAACACTCACTAGTTGACGAGTTACAGGAAAAGGTTTCGGTATTGGAGGCGACGCTACAGACTAAGCCTCAGGACAAACGTGTTGAAATTAAAACTGTATGTGAACAGAGGCTGAAAAAGCCGCCAGATAAACCGGATTTAGGATCAAAGCCGGATGGTTTGTTCTGGAATGACCTGGATATAGAGGAGGATTTACTGTGGGAAAATAAAGAAACAGTCGAGGACAAGTGTAGACAGATAGTAGTGTCTGTTAATATGCACGACCTACAACTAAACGTGTTGATTGACACCGGTGCAGAATTGAGTGCTGTATCTGGGAAAATATTTGAGTTACTGAAAGACAGACCTGGCATCGTAGTTATGCCAGTAACAGGAGTGAACATTATCGGTGCTACTGGGAAGGCCAGTAAACCGGTCACAAAACAGATTTTTGTCAACTTCGAGATATGTGGGGCACGATTTGAACAAGAGTTTGTCGTCGTGCCAGACTTAACTACGGAAGTAATTATCGGGTTAGATTGGCTATTAAAGTACCGTGCAGTGATTAACTGCGAAAGCAAAACTTTGACATGTACGTCCCAAGATAAAACAATAGTAGTTAGTTTTGACGAGGCAGGAGACGGTGTGCATAGGCAATACCAGCCTATACACATTGTTAACTGGCCGGATGACATTGACGTAGGAATGAGTTTGAACTGCCGTAACATGAGGAATTTCGGCATTGGAAAAAGTGTAGAAAGTGCATTGGAAGAGATAATCAAATTCCCTCCACGGATTAACATTAGTATTGGTGTGAAAGAAGATCGTTTGCGAGAAGTAATGAAGCTAAAAGCCGATGCTCGCATACGTCGTCATGACGCTAAAGCGCGTTTTGCTAAGTTTGCAATCGGAGACTTAGTACCTGTAAAAGCACATGAGAAATCGAGCGAGATAGACAATGAAATCTCTAAATTTAAGTTTGTTTATAATGGACCATATAAAGTCATTGGTATACCTCACACAAATGCTTATTGCTTAGAGTATCCAAGCTCTGGAAAACGATTAGGTATACGGAATATAGTAGACTTGAAATTGTACCAATCTAGGATCGATTAATACCACACAATGCGTAATTTGTACAATATGTAAATATAGAGTGTAAGATTTAAGGTTTGCTAGATTGCCATGCTTTTGCCTGACCAAGAGGACATTAAAGAAGTTGCAATTAATAAGTAATTAATTTTGACTAAATGATTTAAGAGAAAGTGATTATTTATCAATTGAAAAATCCAAGCTGCTAGTTTAAGTTTTCAGCTGAGTCACAGTAGATTAAGCAATGTAAATATGATTTTGTAACTAGCTGTAAGATTTCATGAATATGTGTTTTACTAGTCATTGCCGATGTACTTAGACGGTGTTTTAAGTTTCAGGCTAGTACATGCGTGTGATGATGGACAGTGTTGAGTTATCCACTGTGATAGAATTAATGGACTCCTTGAGATTACTCGGGAGTGAGTTTTTCCCAAAGAATTCAGTGAAGCGGACGTTCTGGAAATGCCGTTAGACAGGCGAGTGAGATCAAGCGTGCCGCACAGGCGGGCGCAACAATACTGACGAGGCGGAGCCGCTGTCGGCTCTTGTGCCGCCGTAGGCTCTCCGTGCCGCTCTCGGCATTCTTTGTACTTGAGAGTACGAAAGGCGGAATAGTTTTTCTTCCCGGACAGCTGATGTGAAAGAATTCTGCTGTCAATATTTATGTTTTTTTCGATCTACTGAATATTATTTTCTTGTTTAGCATTAAGTGGACTCTCATGGCAAGCGTATTAATTACGAAAAGGTTATATAAAATGTGTATTCTATGTAATTAATAATTAATTTGCGTATTTTGATCTACCTGTTTTTTATGACCATGTACTCTGATCAATTTTGTAAATAGTATTCCATTTCATGATAGTGTTACGGATTTTGACGATTTTGGAATAGCTAAACCATTTTCTATATCTTCTATGAATTTTAATATGTTGTCAACCTGTTTTATTTTGTGCAAGATGACAGAGTGGAATAAGATTGGGAGTGTCTCCACTCAATTATTATGGTCTAAAAATTGATTTATGCTTAATTAGACGAATGCTAAATTTTGTTGATGTTTTGAGCATATGCATTTCCGCTGTTTCTTTTTTGGGACATTTTCTGAGTCTGTTTACATTACACGAACGTCCTCAGACAATGTGGGGCACGTGTAACGACGCTGGGTCTTGCCTAGGGAAAACTGCTATCGAACGATTACATCGATGGGTCGTGTGAAGAATCAAAGTGTGTAGGATCTTTGGTAGTGTTAACTCTGCCGCGTGGAGCGCGGGCAGAGCAGAGTGAGAGTCTGGCGGGAGTAGCGAGTGGAGCAGGTGTTGTGTGACGCTCCCGCGAGTTGCCGCGCTTTCGGGGTTTGGCAGCATGTAATTGCGCTCGACTCGCGATGATAGTTTCTGACATGGTGTCGCGGACGGGAAGCATTAGCTGGCGCACATCAAGAGCCCATTTCGCCTGGTGACCGTGTCGAGAAGAAGGCGCGCCAACATCCAGCTTCTGCAACAGCGACGGCCGACAATGAGTGACTGTCGCCACCTCCTCGATCGACGGCTTCAAACCTTCAATCAACCAACAAGGAAGACTAAAAGCACGTAAAGTTTCAGAACTGTATGGCAGACCTCAGCTTTTCAAATTGTTCCATTTGCCTCGCAAAATTACAGCAACTTAGCATGAACCTTTGTTGCTCATTGTCCCAATTGCATTGCCAAGCAGGGTCCCTTCCTTTTCCGAAATGAACCCGAGTGTCGTTGAAATTCAAACGCCAGCATCAAAATAATATGATTAGATTTCACTGCTTTAATTTCAAAGTTCAGTAGCTGGCTACAATATTTAGGTTACACGAGCACAAATTTAAAGTGCGAGTTTTGTTAGCATATTTTAGCTTACCTGTGACTGCAGCTCAGCTTGGTACGTACTAAATTTTACTATTGTTAATAGTTCAGAATCATTTAGTTCAATTTCAAAGTTAAATCTCTTGTTTCTAAATTGCGTAGAGTCAAGTTGCTTTTGAAATGATTGTTGAGGTAGTCCAAGACTAACCGTATTTTACTGGATTTCGATGTGCTTCAGAAAGAAAGCTCACTATTAACTTCAGTCACTAAATTAACTTTCGATTTTCCGGTTTTATTAATTCTTTTGCTAAATTAAGTCAGAGTGTAGCGAAATTTATTACTTCTGACAAACTTTCAGTTTTCACACTACACGTGTCAACCTTCAGTTGCCACGCTTCTAGTGCTAATTATATGTGTAATTACCTTTCTTTTTCAGTTACTATAGTAATTGTCCTTAGGACTGGCGACCGTAATTTCCCCCAAATCTCAAATATCTAATTACCGCTAGTTAATTGTTAACGTAACGGCCGCACATTTACTTTCTTCATTAACTTTACCCCTTTTCAAAATTAATTTCCACCAGTTTCATTTGCATTTTTCCTTTCATTTAGATGTAACCCTTTCCTCCCTCTTTACCGACAGATTAACTTCGGTGACGATTGCTTTTCCAAAATTCCCATTAGGTACACGCGGTTTTATTTTTCACTGTCATTAAGGTCGATAAGTGAGGGGGGAGGTTACACACTTTTGAACTCTTCTGCGTTTAAACACTTCCGCTGGCCACCAAACTCTCCAGACATGAACATTATTGAGCATATCTGGGATGCCTTGCAACGTGCTGTTCAGAAGAGATCTCCACCCCTTCCTACTCTTACGGATTTATGGACAGCCCTGCAGGACTCATGGTTTCAATTCCCTCTAGCACTACCTCAGACATTAGTCGTGTCCATGCTACGTCGTGTTGCGGCACTTCTGCTGGCTCGCGGGGGCCCTACACGATATTAGGCAGGTGTACAAGTTTCTTTGGCCCTTTAGTGTATAAATTATAGTGCATAAAAGAGTAATCTTGTCAGCAGCGCTACTGTTCAAAACAAGCTGCTGTACAGTAGCCACAAAATGTTTGGATCGCAAGCTCGCCACATGTCTCTACGTAGGCATACACAAATTCTTCAGTGATAACTATACGATGAAAAATAAAAAGAGGGATATAATCACTAAAATCTGTAATGGTGTCCTCCTGCTGTTGGAGCCAACTTAAGACACAGAACACTTCTCCAGATGTAGCGTGTAGTGGATCCATCCTCGAACCCTATCCCGGATATGGCGTGTTGTGGATCCACCTCTGAACATTGCTCTGGATATAATGCGCGGTGGATCCACATTCAGACCCCAGCCTGGAGGTGGCATGTTATGGATCCGCATCCGAACATCACTCTGGTTATGACGCATTATGGATCCACACTCGAACATTAAATCGGGTCTGCTCTGGGTCATGGGAGCCATTAGCGACACACGCACAAACACAGACATACAGAAAACAGAGCAAACTCATTGCAACTGGAGAATACGTTGTTGGAGGTAACTGGATGTATTCGAGTACAGCGCTATAACACCGTGCGACCAGAAAAATTGTGCATTTGCGCTATTTGTTGACAACTGCACTATATTTAACAGCAGTTTTAGAATACATGGCAAGAAGTGATGTCATGATCGCATGGGCAGAAGTGACATGAAATCTATAAAATTACGAAAAAATGACGGAAAATACGTATAAATTGAGGGAAAATACGCCAAAATGCGGGGGAAATTGAGGGGCAATAAGGGAATACTCTCATGTCTTTTGCTTGGTGCAGGTAGGTTCTTGTACATGGGAACGAGTATGCGACAGCAAGAGGAATGCGAAAAAGAATGGCATGGAAGCACTGGGAACCAGAGAAACTGTGATTTTTCGTCGACAGTGATAAGACACTTGAAATAGAATGTTTAAAGTGGATGACAACCAAATGTAAAGTAATAAATTTATATACGTCGGATCACAAGCCCAGGTGTGACTCCAAAGTTATCGGTAACCGCCTAATAAATTTTTATACGTGTTTTTAGTTACAGAGCGTTGCATTACCAGATGGTGTGACTGCAATATATAACTACAGAATGGATATCGTGTTTGTCCCTATTTAAGGCTGTTTAGGTGTTTTCAACGCTAACAATAAGCATTTACAATGTGCTTCTCTGTACTCTCCACCATTCACAACCATGAGGTGTCAACTAACAAATACCTTACAGAATACTTCCTGTACAGTTTTTTAACTACATTATACTGTATATTTATTGGGATAATAGTGGTGTATGCTTTCTTGGAAAAGAGAACCATCTGCCTCTAAATTGACATGGGTCTGCGTTAAAGGGTGATAGAAAGTGGATGGAGTGATTGGTTGACGGGGTTGTAACGAGATACTATTTAATGGTAGACTGATGATGCAGTCTAGAGAGAGGGAGACGTTGCAGCGGGTCATTTATCAAGCATTTAACCATTTCTTTTTATTGTTCTCAAGAAGTGCATGAGTTGTGTATCATAGCTTGCGATTGACTTATATACAACTGATGTTCTGCGTGTGAATTAGAGCGCTATTAGAGAGGGATTCCAACGCATGTGTGATGAATCATGTTCATCAACGGAAAACCTATTTCAACACCCTCCTCTAAACGAGCGATGATGTATGCAAAGTACTCCATTTCTCTGTCACGATTTGGGCATAAATTGAGCCTTCAGTTTCATGTAGGTATAAAGCGACTGTTATTATACTTTTCATGTTCGTCCTATCTGAAATGCATGCCAGTGGGTCATTGGGGAGAGGGGAAGTCTTAATATTTTTAGTGGGTTGGTGTATAAGATGCTCAAGTATTCCGCAGAAAATCAAACAGCATATGGGTATGTCAGCAATATGATCATATGCATATATAAAACTGTGGAAAAAATATGAAAAATTACGTAAAATCGGCAAAATTCGAGGAAAACCTGGTATAATCACAAAATTTGATGTCAAAAACGTAAAAATTGATGATGAAACACATAAAATCGCGAAAACCAAGTAAAATTACTGAAATTGACTGAGAATACATAAAATTAGAGATAAATCCCATGAAATGAGTACTGAGCAAACTCAATACAACATGTTCGTGCTGGAAGAGGAAAGCAGACTGATGCCACCTACGCACACCTTCATAGTGGATAGAGGAGGCATTCAAGAGAAGCGTGTCAAGGCAAAACGGCAATATTATCCCGCACATGAGCAATACAACCTAACATCAGACCATGACTTCTATGTGCAACAGGAAGCTTGCCAAAACGGCGATAAGACTATTGCATCTCCTTTCGCTACTAAACAAAGTGTTTATTTCCTCATAACATGTCAGTGTTTTTTTGTTTTTTTATATTCATTTTCGATTGACGACGATCATTTTATGGAACTTTTGTGAACATATCATAATTTCCTAACAGTAACCAGGCTTGAACTTAGTAAACAGCAGGCGTCCTAAAGCTCTGGGAGCCTATGTAGTGTTTATGTAACACAGAATCGATGTTTTCTTTGGTGTATAAGGTAGTAGTTTTTCCACTCTACAGTTTGTCACCATAGTTCATTGTAGTGAAACTTGTAGGGAGATTGTATGTCATGCGCTGCAAATATATTTCTTACATTGGGTTATAAACAGCGTTGCATTCCACACGGCTAATAGATCGGAAACTGCACTGTTCTAGCATTATAGCGTGTTTAAGTGCGGAACCGTGTAGCCCTTGGAATGTGTTCATGTTCTATGATCATTTCTCTCCTTCCAATATCTTCTTTGTATGGACACTAAACACCAGAACAACATTTATGAATTGATAAAACAGTTGATTTAAGTAAATTATTTCAAACTACGTCCGACTGGAGCTCTATCATGCATAAACCTCATGTTTCATCCCATCCGTTTGTTATATCATCACAAAGTTCTCATATCTACTATGCAACGATAAGGGGTGCTAATCTCTCAACACGCGCACATCTGGAGAGAACTTACGCACTTGGATGGGTGCGATGAGTAAGACTGTGCGTAACAGTCTTCACTGAACAGCAGTTAAGGACTTTCTCGCTCTGTTCCTTCATGAGACATGGAATGTAGCAGTATAGTATCCTCCCATTTCTGTTCAGCTGCAAAATAAATCGGTGACAGTGTTGTAGGGAGGGTCGATCAAAGAAAAGTGGGGAGATCTTTCGATCTCCAACTTTATGCTAAGAATGCGAGAACGCTATGTGGCTTCCATACACGCAGGGAAAGATGGGTAATGGTAAATTACGCACTATGATCGAAGTGCTAGAAATATGTAGACGATCTAACTGCATCGGTATAGGGCGCTGTTTGGTACACTTTGGTGTCAATGTTCGAGAACTAACCATGAATGGACGTACTGCACAGTCATCTATCTATTTTCGCAATCTAGTTTATGGTATACGCAAAGTAGCGAAGTGGCAGTTTAGCGATGATACAGAAACTGAGAAGCATGCTGCCGCGTCATTGGTTGGCGTTGAAATTACGAAAAAGCTGTTACCGTTACTAAAATTGATCGCACAATCAACTGTGTTCTTTATTTCAGTACATTGTCCCATATAGATGGTGTCTTTTCCATCCCATCCACCCACTGGTACGCTTTTGATTACCACATAATGATTGACTGACACCAGTTGTTTGAGGTAGAGAGAGTCTTGGTGGGAGCAACACCTCAGCGGATGGTTCAAATGGCTCTGAGCACTATGGGACTTAACAGCTATGGTCATCAGTCCCCTAGAACTTAGAACTACTTAAACCTAAGTAACCTAAGGACAGCACACAACACCCAGCCATCACGAGGCAGAGAAAATCCCTGACCCCGCCGGGAATCGAACCCGGGAACCCGGGCGTGGGAAGCGAGAACGCTACCGCACGACCACGAGATGCGGGCCACCTCAGCGGATGGCCAGCACCGAAAGAGTGATCCCATATATAACTGCAATATTAGGAATCAATCGAATTGGAACAACAAGACATCTGCTACCACATCACTTTGGAAGAGTTTAAATGTAGAGGTCATCAATCACCTTCGGGCAGAAGTTTGGAAACGCTCCACAGTACTGCAAACTCTTTCATTTTCGACATTTTGCGATGTCTTCCACATTCTTGTCAATAAGAAATATCGCCTCTGTCTTTTATTTCAGTCATCCTGTGTGTTGTGGGAGCAGCAGCATGGTTTACACCATGTGATGTCCAGCTTTCTCTGAGAGTCAATGGACTGAAACGTGTTTATGTTGACTTAGCACTCGACACACACCTCGACGTCATGGTGGAAAACAAAAAGTATGGCTGTGTATACAACTGTAGTCATATACTGCTTGGACATGTTACAGCAGAAAAAAACAATGCATCAAACAACGACACAGGGACACTCTCTTGCGACTGTCTGATAGTATGTGCGATATAGTCCTACTGGTTGTGCAAGCGACTTCAATCACTGGCCACCTGCTCCAGTGGACTAATACATGTATATTTAATGGGATCGCCACATATGGTTAATGTCAGCACTAGATGGTATTTGTTTCCTGATATATGAGAAGACAGGGCCATGGTAAAGTCTCAGCAAGTTTTCTACCGGGTGATGTTAGCAGAGTTTTTATAGTTCATAGTTTTTCTCTGTTGTATCCTACAAAATACTGAGGAGGGAGAAAATGTTTGAGTGACAGACATGAATGCACCCTGAAGCATGCAGGTCTCTTTCTGACTGCAGTATCTGTATGTAGTTTGGAAAGGCACTGCACGGCAGAGGCAAAATCCTCGTCCTTCTCCCAGTTGCTGTAGGATGCGAATTCTTCCTAACTTCCCCGAAAGGAAACCCCACCGTTAACTCCTAATACTGTCTTTTCTACTACCTCGTTTTACGGGATAAAGCTTTGCTCAGCACTGGCCTTACACATTGTACATGGTTGGTGAAGCTACAACAACATCTTCCCATTTCCACCGAGTGGTCGGGACACAGTCCTTTCACTCACCCTGTTTCTCCACAAGATGCAGAAGGTCTTAGCCAAAGCATTCTCTGACTTCTCTTCAGTTCCGACTTAAATTGGAAAAATCAAATGGACGAAGCTGCAGTCAGGGCAGGGCAGAGACTGAGGAACAGTTACAAGATGCAGAGGTACTGCCTAAAAAAAACACACTGGAGCCTTACTGTAATGGGATCCTTAGCAAATAGGTTCGAAAAAGGTGATTCGTTCGAGATATAAGAGGGCCACGAATATGGTTCATCGGTGGCTGTAATCATTAAAAGAAGTCTCCATAGGATGCAACACAAGTATGTGATTCAATGGATAGACTTGATTCCAAATCACAGACAGCATTCCACCGGAAAGCTTAACACTATCAACTACTCTTGTTCGTGCCTGTAGAACCAAGATAGCTTTCTATGCAGGGTGACGGTGATGTAGTTACTGTGTTCTAATTTTTAATAGCGCGGTCCTTACGGAAAATGAATGCTGCCAACGGTAGAAACCTTCCGCAGTCAACTTCAAATGTCAGTTCTCAATGTGTTCCTCGCAGAGAACACCCTCTCCCCTCCAGGTATTCCCATTTGAGATACCTTGTGAGTGTAATCCGACTGTCGAAAAAAAGAATTACTCGCCATGCAAAAGTTTAATTAATTAGCCTACCAATTTGATGTCAACGACGTGCCACCTAGTGGGTGGAAGCGATGGCTAGAGTACCATGGATATAATTATTGAGTTGGAGTCGTAATCATGCGTTTCTTTCATTGCTGAGATATCTTTTAACAAAATTTCAGTCTCCCACCTACACAGGGAGAGAGGACCATCGTAATAAAATCAGATGTGTTACCGAATTTATGAAGTGAAACATGGTATAAATCTGATATTTACAACTTCTCTGTGTTGTTACCTGAAGAGTCTTTGTATGTGGTGAGGCATTTGGTTCTAATCAGTTTAATATCTGTTACGTCATGCACCATAGGACTAGAACATTAAACTCATGTTTGGCTCATGACGGAATGCTAAGATCTACCTCTGTCACAGAATGCGTCCTCACTTCCTAAACTGATTAGAACAAATTTTTTCTACCCAATGAGAATATACTTAGAGGAAATGTAGCCTGTGCCATACTGATACAGGATTTTCACAATAAGTAACGATACTTTAGTGATGTTGAAACGCATGTATGCCTCGAATTCTTCTGTCTTCGAAAATAACTTCTATAAAAGGGAGAAGTCTACATTTCACATGAGAAACTCAATTTGTTAGTCAACAACATCGCTGTCTCAGATTGAGAAAAGTGATGTTTTTTAAACTAGGGGCTTTATGTCGGGGTGGAATTCGTTAGAACTACTTCATACTGCCAAGCTGCAGCTGATTGTTTTGCACTGCATCGTGGCTGGGAGCAGGGGTGTTCATGAGGAGTCTGCAACCGGAAGTAATGGATTAGCTCAGCCTGTGATGGATAGCTAGGTACAATGAAAGTGCCGACCTGGCCTGCTCTTACTTGCAGCAGCGGGGGCTGGTGAAGTGGCTAGTGTGCTGGGTGAGCAGCAATCAATAGAAGCGGAGGTTTGTGTTGCGTGACAAGACTCGAATTGATGGGTGTTTGTGCTGGGCGATTATTCCACCCACGTAAATTGATCGGTTGACTGCTTGATGACAGTCTCTCTATAACATCTCAGTGTTCGGGTGCAGTAAGTGTGTGGATGCCGGGGAACGGGCGTGTGGCTTCTGGCATAGCCATTATGTGTGTGGCTCTCTCTTCACCAGCGATCGCAAAATGGTGCCGTGTCCCTGCCGGCGCGACCGCAGCTCCTGGCAGAAGGCGGATGACGGACATTTTACGACCGCGAGTTTATATCATTGGTTGGATTTCTTTTCAGCTGCTATGTTTAGAGGAAACGTTGTGGTGGAGGATGGTGATTGTGCTTCCAAACATCGGTGTATACAGAGTACTATATAGTGCTATGATCCATTTGAGGCGGACATTTCATTACTTGATTTACATAAAACTTGCATGTGATACTCAAACGTTGAATGGCTCTGAGCACTATACGACTTAACTTCTGAGGTCATCAGTTGCCTAGAACTTAGAACTAATTAAACCTAACTAACCTAAGGACATCACACACAACCATGCCCGTGGCAGGATTCGAACCTGCGACCATAGCGGTCACGCGGTTCCAGACTGAAGCGCCTAGAACCGCACGGCCACACCGGCTGGCTCAAACGTTGAAATGTTTTATTACGAAGAACGATAATCGTAAGTTAGAGGTGAGTGCTTTAAGTGATCTATTTGACTCCTGTAATTTGTTAAACAATTAATTTCATGGTCCAGTGCAGATGGATTATTTCACTCTATTTTTGATGTCGAAATTGCGCCAGCTTTCCCTTTGTCTCCACCATTACCCAATAGGAACACAGTATTGTAAGGAGAGATGGAAACCTCCGTTTATCTGTTTTGAGACATTGATTCACACAAACAGAGAGTGGTCTCTTGACAGAGACAGGAAGCGAGTCTGGAATTTCCCGATCGACAGAATGCCGCCATTTTATGTCTTATTTGGGGGGCGCGCGATCAAAGGAGGCCAATGAGATTTTCACTCTGCAGCGGAGTGTGCGCTGATATGAAACTTCCTGGCAGATTAAAACTGTGTGCCCGACCGAGACTCGAACTCGGGACCTTTGCCTTTCGCGGGCAAGTGCTTTACCATCTGAGCTACCGAAGAACGACACACGCCCGGTCCTCATAGCTTTACTTCTTCCAGTATCTCATCTCCTACCTTCCCAACTTTACAGAAGCTCTCCTGCGAACCTTGCAGAACTAGCACTCCTGAAAGAAAGGATACTGCGGAGACATGGCTTAGCCACAGCCTGGGGGATATTTCCAGAATGAGATTTTCACTCTGCAGCCCCAGGCTGTGGCTAAGCCATGTCTCCGCAGTATCCTTTCTTTCAGGAGTGCTAGTTCTGCAAGGTTCGCAGGAGAGCTTCTGTAAAGTTTGGAAGGTAGGAGACGAGATACTGGCAGAAGTAAAGCTGTGAGGACCGGGCGTGTGTCGTGCTTCGGTAGCTCAGATGGTAGAGCACTTGCCCGCGAAAGGCAAAGGTCCCGAGTTCGAGTCTTGGTCGGGCACACAGTTTTAATCTGTCAGGAAGTTTCAAAGGAGGCCAATATCTGCTCTGTGGTCAGTGGTATTTACTAACATAATCTGTAATTAGGACACTGGACGATTTTGATCTTCGTGGCTGCGTCCTGACGATAGACACATAGGCGGGAGACCTGAAACTGTGGTTAATATGCGTCACTTCATTCCATTCATGATCTATAGAAAACTAATGCAGGGTTCAATGTCAGTGCAATATGACTGCTGTATGTCTCTCGATCTGGACAAAATAGTTTGGCAATGAAATTCCCGTAATTTGTGCTTCTGCAGACAGTGGTGGGTAAATTGCTGCTGCTGGAGTGGGACCAGAGACAGTCAGAATGCTCCATTCACAGTTCCATGGTGTCAGAGAGTCACAAAATATCCTTTGCGTGTGTGTGTGGGGGGGGATAGAAGTCTCCACAGATTGGTTCAAACAAGATAGTGGCAGAGCAATGTGTCTACAAGAAGTTCCATGACATCAGAGAATCACCAGAAGTCTTATTTGTTCGAGTGTTCTGAGATAGTTCCAAGCAGACGAGCCTCCTCTGGTTGGATAGGTAGGATGCTGCCCCCCTCCCATCCCCAAGCGCTATTGTGGCTTTAGAGTATTTCAAAAATGGCTCTGAGCAATATGGGACGTGGTCATCAGTCCCCTAGAACTTAGAACTACTTAAACCTAACTAATCTAAGGACATCACACACAGCCACGCCCGAGGCAGGATTCAAACCTGCGACCGTAACCGTCACGCGGTTCCAGACTGAAGCGCCTAGAACCGCACGGCCTAGAGCATCTCCAGACTAGCATTTGTAGAACATCGAAAAATTACCCGAAAATTCGAGACTTTTTCTCGTCAGGTTCGACCCGCGCTTGACCGAAGGTGCTTATAGGTCAGGCAGTCTCACGCTACAGGAGATGACCACCTGAGACACAGAGAGAGAGTGAGAGAGTGAGAGCATGTGTTTCGACAGGAATTTCTCGATTATAAAATATCAAAGGGTTGCCGCCAACAAGTTTTTGTTTGGGGGATTAGTGCATCTTCAGGTGTGCACATCGCTCGAGGCAAGTGGCTGTGCAGCAGCCGACATGACAGCAGTAGCGGAGTTCTGAGCGGGCACAGTGTGGCCTCTCGGACACCAGCACGTTGTGGAAGCTTTTTAACGCTGTAATTAAGTGTGATGAATGTTTAGTGACAGCATTCCTTGCACAATTGAAATTTTAAAAAAATAGTGGCTGATTTAATTAATTCTTTTTGATGTATTTTACTAGATCTACATCTTTCCAAACAGCAGAGAATGATGAGCGAGAGAGATCCGACCGCTTCAAATTGATTTTTTTTCTTTTTTTGTATATAAACGGTATATCTTCTGCTATGTAGTTGATTTTCCTGTCAAGAGATCCCTCCTCTCCAGCACAGACCCATGGTGGTAGGAGAGGGTTGGGGGATTTACCAGAGGGGAATAGGTTAATTAATTGATCAATTTAATTAATTAGTCAGTGAAATTAATACAGTGGGCAAGAGATATTCGAATAACTCAGACCTGAAAGTGTATTTGTATTGGCGAGGGGAAGGGGTGACTGTTAGAGTTTTCTAAAGGGGATGGGAGGAGGAGAGGGAGGGGGAGGAATGTGCAAGCCGCACTAACAAAACGCGCTGATGCCTGCGTTTCCCTACTACTAACGTATTTATTCGATGGACGCACCACCAATCAACAGTGTCACATGATCTCACTTTATGGGTCAGTGCGGAACGCTTTGGAACGTAATCCAGGACATTGGCGCAAAGACTAGTGATTAGGAATGCTACGCTACTTCTTCTCGTCTCCTTTCCGCCAAATACTCGATGGGTATCGTCTCCCACGAAGCATACCTGATTTTTGACTAGATTCGGAACTTTCGAGCACACAAAACTAGACACATTATCTTAAAAGGAAGACATAGACAGATGTAAAAGTAATTTCAAGAGTACTGTAATAGATTTGTAGCTTCATCAGTATTTGCATTCCACATAAACTATCAAATGGATAACGCTGGAAGTTCCATGAGACTGTGCACAGACGATACTGTTGATTATAGGGAGGCTGTAACGCAAGAAGACATGCAGGAGGTACTGCGAAGGATAGACACTTGGTGCAGGGACTGGCAGTTGACTCCAACGTCAATGACTGTGTATTAATAGCTGAAGAGCTCCATTGCTGTTAAATTACGTTTATTCCGACAAACTTTTGGAAACAGTAACAGCTGAAAGATACCAAGGAGTAAGCGTCCTGATCTACCTAGAGTGATATGATCATAACAAACTAATTCTACGAAAAATGCTTCTTAGACTGATATTTACTGAAGGAATCTTTACACGAAAATAGCGGTTTACTTGTTTCACCCTGATTTAGCGACTGTAGCATTGTAGTATTCTCGGATACAACTGAGGATTTCAAGCGAGGACAGTGATGATACCAATAAACTGGTGGTCGTCTTGGGTGAAGGAAACTTCTGAAAGCATGTTTCAGCTACAGAGATTTTTTCGCTGTATTCAGATTCATTCTACTGCTTTAATGACATGCAGTTTTTCTAAACTATTTCAGCTGCTTCAGTTCACCCAACGCCCTCGTTGACCTGTTATACATGTGCCAATTTCCACGTGATTTTTTAGCGATTCTACGAGGATCATTCCTAAATATGTATTATATACATCTTCATATATTTATAGGCTGTCTCTAATAACATTCACTATATTTGCTATTGCATGTAGGTCCGAAAAAGAAATTTAGGATCAGCCAGAAGTAGAGTGGATGACGACAGTGGCGCAATCACACAGTGACACAGAACTATCACGGAAGAAGAAGGCCACGTGGAGCAAACCCGTCACCAATACTGTGATATAAATTACAGGTAACTGGAGCAGTCATACCTCCAAAGTTTTCACTGCTCCTCTCTAGATATTGGTAACATGCGGTCATTTTGCTCAAGTAACCTCACCAGATCACCATCTTTGTTCATTCCCTTAACAAAGTTTTTCATGAGACCCAACTTGATCTGCAACGGTCTACTAGAGGTTCATTCTTAATGTTCTGTATACTTGGTTGAAGAGATTTTGTGGTGGGCCATTCATGTTTACTGTAATGAGATGACTGAGCTCGGCTATCCCATTCACAGAGAAATCAGTAATATTTAGTATACCCCAACTGCATGCCTAATAGCAATGCAACCACATTCAAGTCACCACAAATCTGCCATTGAGAGTCGTTATACTTGATGACTTCTAGTAAAATTTTCATGTTTTGGTATGACTCTTTCATATGCACACTATGCCCAACTGGAATAGAAGGAAGCTCATTACCAATATGTAAAAGCACGCTTTTAAGCTCAACTTTGACGAATCAATAAAGAGTCTCCACTCATCAAGGTTGTAATTAATTCTGAGAGCCTTCGTTACACCATTTATGTCTACATACGCCACAAGAGTATCTTGCATGTTAAAAAAAGGAGTGAATTGTTGCTCTCTTCTGCTGTAGAGTGAAACATTTACATTTCTTTCCAGAAAACTGTGCTGCTGCAGTCTTGATGCTCAAACCTCAGCCTTAGCTTTAGAGAGCTCCAAATCTCTAATGAGATCACTTAACTCATTTTTAGGCAGTTTTTGTGGATCATCAGTTGATGATATATTTGGAAGAAACTCTGGACCTTGTGATGCACATGGTTCAGGACATTCGGAATCCCCATCAGAAGTAATCTCTTACTCAGTTAGTGGTTCAGGTATTGCCAATCCCTCCCTATGTAGAACTGTATGTATGGCAGATGGAATGATAGGATAGATCACTTTCCGTATCTTCTTCTTAGATATTCCCTTCTTGACAGGAGGAACCACACAAAAGTAGCAGTCACTGACATGGTTAGTTGGCTCACGCCGGATCATAGGCACTCATTGAACGTCCTTTCCCATGCATCCAGTTCTTAAGGTTGCTGGCACAAGTGTTGCAGATCACATGTGGAGCCCAGGGTTTATCCTGATCACCTATTTTGCACCCAAAATAACAACTGTGAGGTTTTTTAATCGATTGAGTTATTTGCTGTTTTTGTGAAGCAAATGTCAGTTCTCCACACACATAATAAAATATGTTAGCATTGTTAACACAAACTCGTGGCATTTTTGTTCACTTCAGTAGCAGTCAACTTGAACAACTGGTAGTTAATCTGAAAACAAATGTGCAAGAATTATTAGGTGTATTAGTAAAGTCACTGAAGTTGAAGAGGAGGGAGACAAAAAGATCACTAAAATTGTTATCAGAATGTTTATATCCAAATTACTGTACACAAGGAAGACCAGGGACAATTATATAGTACATTGTTACTGGTTATGACGACTCTGACAAACCATTATAATATTTTATTTTAAACTTAACATAAAAATCCGTATATAATTATCTCACCGTAATAAAATAGTGTAAAACGAAAACTAGAGCTAATTTAGAATTATCTTTGAGATATTCGCGATCAGCTCATTAGAACTGGTAGCAATTGGCTATTTTCTTTCGATTTACATTTTCATTGTTGCACAGTGATATTGTCATCCGCTTGAGAGAATACATTGGTGCCTTTGGAGAATTGTTGATACTACGAAAGTAGCACCAGACGGTTATGTGACCCGCCATCGCTGTTATATCGTGGCAGCAAAGTGGTTCATATGTGTCGTTTGTTCATATAGAATCAGGGTACTAAGTTGGATCGAGGTGACGACATGATAGAATGTCATCTAAGTGCCATTCTGTATTGTTCTGTATTTTTTTGGACGTGTCCATGATCACACCGCATATAGGTTGCCCGACTTGAAGGTGTATCAGTGGGGACTGTCCAACATGTCTACGAGGAATGCTGTATACTCATGCTGTGTAACACAGCATAAGAGAAATGGTCGACCAGAGAAAAGTGTCACGCATTGTTGATTAAAATTAGTATCAGATGCGACAGAAATTGCCTCTCTCAGTGAATGAAGGCCCATCTCAAACAGTTTCTGAGCGATCATTGTTAGGGGAACTGATGCAATGTGCATCTGATGTCGGACACCATACAAAAGATCATTGAACACAGCAGCGCACAAAGCCGCTCGTTTCCAGCCATCCAAACAACACAGAGACTTGACACTAGCTGACTGGTGGCAATTAGTGTGGTTCCGAAAACGGGGATTTTAAATTTTTCAAGTGAAGCAGGTGTCGAATACACCGGCAACACAACGAAGCGTTTTAACAAGAGGTGTTTAAAGGATGAAGTTCAGGTCGGAGTTAGTTCTGTAAACGTTTTGAGGTTGTTTTCTGAATCATGAGCTGGGTCCAGCGTGAACGAGCACCAGGCAATTTATTTCAGCATTCTCAGTGAGTACATCTTGACCTTTCTTTTGCATCGCCATGATGTGCATGTTTGGACACTCCCGTGTTACGAGATGTCAACGGCCGAGTTCACGGGGCTGCACGCACACATTCCTCGTCTGACGAATACACAGTCACCATATCGGACCTCTGAAGATAATTCTATAGGAAATGTCTATAACTAGTTGGAACAGGGGTGGAACATAGCAATGAACATTTATGCAATTCGGTATCTGTTGGAGATGTAATCATCAATGAGTGACTTCATCTGTATATGGCTCATCTAAATAATATATTCTACTTACTTCCTCAACGAATTTAGGCCATTATTAAGAATAGAGGCAGTTTTACATAGCATGAGCTATACGTCTCCTGGGGGTCACTACCTTTCGGTAAGGCTCGCTTAGTTATCCGTATAATGGCACAGTCTATAAGAGACAGTCTAAGAATCCAATAAAAAATTATAAAAGTTTTGTGAATTCAGTACTAAGCAATGAAGATGGAGACCTAATCTGTTCCTCATAATAAATTAAATAAAGCCTGTGTACGAATCTAATGGTAATAATTATAATCTCAGATAAAGAACATGGTTCAAGGTTTCACAAGACATCAAAAAGCTTATTCTCATATTGAAGTAGGACATCCGAAAAATTACGTTTAGAGTGTTCTTTGTTGCATAAGTGTCATACATTAGTCATTAAGTGCGTATACTTTTTACAAATGCATGAAATGCGTATTTTTTCGATTTTGTCTTCGGTTTTTGAATGAACCATGGACCTAGCCGTCGATGGGGTGGCATGCTTGCCTCAGCGATACAGACAGGCATACCGTAGGTGTCCGCCCCAGTAGCTGAGTGGTCAGCGTGACGGATTGCCGTCCTCTGGGCCCGGGTTCGATTCCCGGCTGGGTCGGAGATTTTCTCCGCTCAGGGCCTGGGTGTTGTGTTGTGTTCATCATCATAGGTACCGTAGGTACAATCAGAACGGAGGGATATCTATTGAATCTATTGAGAGCTTGACAAACGTGTGGTTCCTAAAGAGGGGCAGTGACTTTTTCAGTAGTTGCAGGGACAAAAGTCTGCATGATTCATTAATCTGGCCTTTCAACATCAACCAAAACGGCCTTGCTGTACTTGTACTGCGAACGGCTGAAACAAGCGGAAAATACAGCCGTAATTTTTCTCGAGGGCATGCAGCTCTACTGTATAGTTAACTGATGATGACGTCCTCTTGGGTAAAATTTTCCGAAGGTAAAATAGTCCACCATTTGGATCTCCAGGCGGGAATTACTCAGGAGGCTGTTATCATCAGGAGAACCACAGCTCGCATTCTACGAATCGGAGCGTGGTATGTTAGATCCCTTAATCGGGCAGGTAGGTCAGAAAACTGAAAACGGGAAATGGAGAGATTAAAGATAAATATAGTGGGAATTAGTGAAGTTTTATGCCGGGAGAAATAAAACACCTGGTCAGGTCAATACATGATTATAAAAAGAAAGTCAAATAGGGGTAACGCAGAAATAGGTTTAATAATGGATGCGGAAATAGGACTGCAAGTAAACTACTATGAACAGCATAGTGAACGCATTATAGTAACCAAGCAAGACACAAAGCCCACGCCTACCACAGTAGTAGAAGTCTATATGCCAACGACTTCCGCCAATGAGAAGATTGAGGAAATGCATGATGAAATAAAAGAAATCATTCAAATAGTTAAAGGAGACGAAAATTTAATAGTCATAGGGAACTGGAATTCGATAGCAGGAGAAGGAAGACGAGGAAAAGTAGTAGGTGAATATGGACTGGGGGTGAGGAAGGAAAGAGGAAGCCGCCTGATAAAACTTTGCACAGAGCATGACTTAATCATCGCTAACACTTGGTTTAGCAATCACGAAAGAAGGTTGTATACGTGGAAAAGACCTTGATACACGGGGCGGTTTCTGATTGATTATATAATGGTTAGACTGAGATTTACGAACCAGATTTTATATTGTAAGACATTTCCAGTGGTAGATGAGGACTCCACCTAAAATTAAAACTGAAGAAATTTGAAAAGAATAGCTAATTAAAGAGATGTCGGAAGAACCAGAGGTTGCTGAGAGTTTCAGATGGAGCATTAGACAACTGTTGACTACAACAGGGGAAAGGAATACAGTAGAAGACGAATGGGTTGCTTTAAGAGACGAAATAGTCACGGCAGCAGAGCATCAAATAGGTAAAAAATGACAAGGCCAAGTAGAAACGCTTGAATAACACAAGAGATACAGAATTTAAGTGATGAAAGGAGAAAATTTAAAAATTCAGCAAATGATGCAGGGGGAAGGAATACAATCGTTTGAAAAAGGAGATTCACAGGAAGGGCAAATTTGTTAAACAGGAGTGGCTAGAAGACAAATCTAAGGATTTAGACGCACATTTCTCTACGAGAAAGGTAGATGCCGCTTGCAAGAAAATTAAAGAGGTCTTTGGGGAAAAGAGAGCAGTTGTATGAATATTAAGAACTCAGATGGTAAACCAATCCTAAGCGATGAAGGGAAAGCCGAAAGGTGGAAGGAATAGATAGAGGGTCTATACAGTGGAGATGAACTTGAAAGCAATGTAAAGGGAATTGGACGTAGATGAAGATGAGATGTGAGATATGATTCTGCGAGCAATTTGACACATCTCTGAATGAGAGTAAATGATATTCCGTCACAACTACTGATAGCCTTGGGAGAACCAGCCATGACCAAACTTTTCCATGGTAGTACGAGATGTATGACACTGACTTCAATAAAAATGTAATTCCAATTCCAAAAAAAGCAGTTGCTGATAGTTGCGAAAATTACCGAACGATCACGTTAGTAAGTCATGTCTGCAAAATAATAAAACGAATCCCCTGCAGAAGAATGGAAAAGCTGGTACAAGCCGACTTCGGGGAAGATCAGTTTGGATTCCGGAGAAATGTAGGAACCACTTCTGTTGGTTAAGGAAAGACAAACCTACATTTACAGCATTTGTAGACTCACAGAAACCTTTTGAGAATCTTGACTGGAACAGTCTCTTTGTGATACTGAAGGTAGCAGGGGTAAAATTCATGGAACAAAAGACTATATACAACTTGTACAGAAACAAGATGGCACTTACGGGGTCGACGAGCGTGAATGGGAAGCAGTGGTTGACAAGGAAGTGAGAGAGGCTTGTAGCCTATCGCCTTATGTTACTCAATCTGCACATTTAGTAAGCTGCAAAGTAAACCAAAAACTAATTGTAGTAGGAATTACATTCAAGAAGAAAAGATAAAAACTTTAAGGTTCGTTGATGACATTGTAAATCTGTGAGAGAGAGAAAAGGACTTGGAAAAGCGGTTGAAAGGAATGGATAGTATCTTGGAAAGAGGATATAAGATGAATATCAACAAAAGTAAAAAAATGGAATATAGTCGAATTAAATCAGGTGATGAGAAGGGAATCAGAGTAGGAAACGAGGCACTTACAGCAGTGGAAGAGTTTTGCTATTTGTGCAGCAAAATAACGACGATGACCGAAGTAGAGAGGATATAAAAGGCAGACTGGTAATGGAAAAAAAAATATTTCTGAAGAAGACAAGTTTGTAAACATCGAATATAGATTTAAGTGTTAGGATGTCTTTTCTGGAGGTATATCTCTGGAGTGCAGCCATGTATGAAAGTGAAACATGGATGATAAACGGTTTAGACAGTAAGAGAACAGACGCTTTCGAAATGTGGTGCTACAGAAGGATGCTGGAGATTAGATAGTTCGATCACTTAACTACCGAGGAAGTACTATACAGAACTTGGGAGACAAGAAGTTTGTGGTACAACTTGACCAGAAAAAGGGATTGGTTGATAAGACACATTCTGGGACATCAAGGGATCACCAATTTGGTACTGCGGGGAAGCGTGGCGGTTAAAAATCGTAGAGGGAGGCCAAGAGATGAATACAGTAAGCAGATTCAGAAAGATGTACGTTGAAATAGTTATTTTCAGATAAATAGGATCGCACAGGATAGCTGCATCAAACTAGTATTCGGACTAAAGACCACAACAACAACGACAACAAAAGGAGAAGCGCTTAAAGAAGGAAAGCAGCTACACCAAACGCTCGAAGTGATTACAACTTTAAGTGCTGAAAAGATGTGAAGTTTTGAGCTGTCATGGCTCTTTATTCGTTAATTACAAATTTAAAAAAAGTAACACACATCTCTATAGTCGAAGCAAACAACGAAATCAGCAGATCAGAGAAAACAAACTTTGTTAATGGTTGTTGCATACGGAACTGTCGTCGCTGTGGTTTTGATGGTTTTGTTAAGTAGAGGAATATCGATTGTGATACACTGTAGTGCTAGCAGTTAGATGCTTCAGTTCTCTTCATTATACATTTAGTTACTAAACATATGACGCAACAGTAATGTCAAGCAGATATTTATTTACAACGAACGGCGTAGCGGTACGTTGCCCTATTCTCAGTAAATCTGTAAGTATAAAAATTGAACAAATAATTTAATAGTAATTTTTGCGTTTGGTAGTGAGATTGGCACCTTTTGCAGAATACGTTCATAAATACTTGTGTGCTCATCGAATTATGCAGTATATTCAGACCTCGTTGCTTGTTCCAGTTGCCATTTAACTTTAGAAAATGTGGCTGATACTAAAAGCACTAGAGAAAGGAGTACACGTTGGAAGAGTCTGTGTTGGACTCTTGTGCTGGTAAACATAACAAAATATAAGTTGAGCAGACTTTTTCAAAATGAGATTGCATTAATATTTCCACTGAATCGACAATAATAGAAAGACACCCAGAGATGAAACAGTGTGATGAAAACATGGTTCACATTTCTCGTAAGAACACAGGAAGGAAGCACGAGAAATGTTTCCCGTTTCTTTCTCAAACCGAAGCATGTAACTTGTCTGGTACATCCTTTGGATAGTGAAGTGAGTGCCGCATAGCCTATGGAAAGTGCTCGTTGAAGCTCCAAGAGTAACACTGCTGCCCCCAAAAACCTATTTAACTGTATGGATCACACATCCTGAGGCAGCTTTGTAACACTGCGACCACTTATTTAGTCTTAAAATGTGAGTTTCTCGTAATTTCAACGATGTTTTAAGCAGCCAAGTCAGATTTTACCAGTCCAAAGTTAATCTAACTTCAGTTTCTTATTCTTGTACTTATTGATGTTAAGCAGTGACCCATTAGTGTTAACTACCATTATCGCTTCAAAAAAGTTATACGGTTGAAATCATAATGCTAAAACATATAACTTTTGCACGTTTTTGAGCTTTTCTAAATTTTGCCATTCCTTTGAAGTTCCGTACCTTGATAAGTATGTGGTGCAGAAGTCCTTTTAACAAATGAAAATTACAGAAAATTTTATGCTTTACAAGAAAGGTCGAAATCTTATGTTGTAGGACGCAACGGAAGGAAACTATAGAGAAAAACTTGAAAAAAAAATTTCGCGGCTTTGCATAGTTAGTACAAAGTTCCCGTGGTCGAAAACTTGGATTCTACGTTACAGGCCATATACACACAACTTTCACAAACTTCTGTCCAGTATACCTGCCGGCTGGACTAATAATGGTGACAGCAATCCAGAGTGTGGTGGGGCTGGGCCGTCGCTTCAGTTCGTCTCGGGCAGCCTGCGACGCAGCCAAGCGACTGTGCAGCCGACAATCAGGAGGAAGGACTCCCGTGAGAGAGGACCGTTAAGGACCCCACAGGGAGCCGCCTATTGTGCCCGAGGCCACACCCCCGTTGGTGGTCGAAGCGAAACTTGGCAAGTTAGCGCTTACTCCGCTGCTGACTGGTCCCTGGAACACAGGAGGCTGTCGCCAAGACTACCCACAGCAGCTACTTTGCATTACAGTGGGACTCGTACTGTCGCCTGGATATGGCATCTGGTGTAGCTTACCACGTTTGCTAACATACTTCAGGCTCCCTGAATGACCCACTGTCGTCTTGGATCTTTATTTCTGGCTGGCATGAAATGCAAAGACTCTTTGATATGACGAATTAGAATAGAAATATTCTCCTTATTTTCGTTTCTCGGAAAAGAGCAAAATAAAACAATAAAAATTTGTGTTCTGTGGACATACCACCAGTTGCACTGCTGATTCACGAAGACCAGGAAGTATTTTTTTCTTTATTTTTTAGTCCAACAATTTACGAAAGTGGCTACAGCACTCGCACATTAAGTCTTTCTAAATTTATATATCTTTTTCAAAACAGAAAGAATAGGTCAACAAATCAGTAATTGAAATATTTATCAGAACTTATTCAACATTTGTGTAATAGTACAAAACAAATCTTTTTATTTTGTACTATGTGAAATTGTGTATGTATTTAATGGTTTTTTCTCTTTAATTTATATTTACTCTCTCCCATATTGTAAATCTATAGCAAGTAGACCAAAAATTGAATATTTCCTGTGCCTTAAATCTAATATCAATTGCAATTCCCTTATCTAACACAGAAACCACTATTTGTTATAGCAAATTTCTTATAGGGAGTCACATTCTTACTTCGTACATATAAATATAAATATAAATACACTATCAGTCGGAAAAGTTTTGAGACTTGGTTAATGAAAATAGAGAAAAGTTAAGATAGTGGTTTTAACGCGGCAGGTCTTTTAGTTATTCATCGTTAGTTATGCACAACGCACAGAATGTTCATACAGCCATGTGAAACTGTCAGTCTTCTTTTGGATATTGTTCAGCCCGCGTGTCACATTGACTTGAATTTCGGTTAAGTCGTCAAAACGCTGACCCACCATGTGCGTTTCTACACTCCATCGTTTTTTAGTGCGTTCATAGTGACAACACTAAGTCTCATCACGAGCGATGATTTTTTACAGAAAAGAATTGTACGCATTTTGAATTCCAATCAGGCTGCGGCAGGAGTATACGCTTTGTTATTTTTGTTCATGAGACAAGATGTGTGTGACAAAACTTTGAACAGACTTTCCTCTACTTCAGAATCTTAAGCGCATCGGTATTAATGTGATATAATGTAGTAATTACATTACGTCCCACGCTTACCAGACACTACAGTCTGTGATGCTGTATTTCAAAGAGGAAACGATCATCAAAACTGTCCCATCTAAATCAAATATACGGACGAAATTTCAGATACAGACAAGATCACAGAAAAGTCCAAAGAATCAATTTGCTAAGCACAGTGTCTCACTGCCAACTGCTTCTCGAGCCTTAGAGCTTTTGCGGCCCCTCTGTGTGAAGTATGAACCGTTACGAACACCCATTGCTGCTTATACATGCTGTTATACAAATGTAAAAGACGAGCATAAAGCTTGTAGAAAAGACGTACATGTTAGACACATATTAATGTTTGTCTCAATGTTGCTATATGATCCTGCCAAAGACAAATATAGGAAACAAATTAAAACAAAATAAAATTTCTCTGAATTAAACTAGAGAATGGCGGAGAAATTTCGAAACATCGAAATTTAGCCAGGTTCAAGCTAACACCAAGCAAGGAAACTGGAAGAGCTAATTAAAAGTTGTTTATATCTGAAGATGCGGGTGATTTAGAAGCAAAACTTCATATCTGCTTAGGTACTGGTATCTTAAATAAAAACCTAAAAATAACATTTACATACTTCATGTTAAGTTACGACTGTACATGAATAGGTTGCTGAGTTTTAACGTTGTGCTCCAACAAATAATTTTATTACAATAAATAACAGATCTTTGGACGTATAGCATTTCAATATTTAGTATATTCTTATCCATTCGTAATGTAGCACTTAGTATTACAATTTTGAACTTTTAGAGAATGAAGTTTCTCCGTACTTCTTCGCCGCCCTTCAAAGAATTTGGTAAATATCATAGGTCAAATTTTGATAGTATTTACACGGTAAACTTGGCAGATAACAAAAACGGGAACTGTTATCTGGTCTTGAATGTAATGCCACGACGAGCCACGCTTACGAGGGCCATTAACTTAATCGAGGAGAGCTTTGCATTTAAATGTCTTTCTTTTAAACTTGAAGCCTTAAACCGCTCACTTTAAATTACGCAGCACTTTTATTCCGCCTTAAGAGCCCATAAAAGGCTGGTTAAAATATGCTAATTTCGTTTAGTGTTCTCGCGTTGGCATTAACTGCCATTCAAATCAACTTTCTTCATCCAGAGCACTCATTTCATCTACGATTACAAATAGCCCGGTACATAATCGCGTTTCACTCCCTCCCTCCTTCCTTTTTTGCATGCCGATGGTTCTGTCCCTTTGTGTTCGTTGTATTCCAGTCGCATTATTCTCTCAATGGTGCATTCTACAGTTTTTATCCTCAGCAGTAAAAGAACAATTACTTAATTTGTAATTATTGTTAATGTCTCTATTGAGAAAGAATTACTGAGACGGGCAACATTACGTACCTTCAAGTCGATACACTGACAAATTACATCTACATAGCATCGTATTCCGCAAGGTTTGACGCTGCTAATACTACAACTTTACAATTCCATTAACCAATTACATAACATCACCCATCTGCAATTTCAAGCCAGAATAATATCAAAATCAGACAAACTGCAAAGTAACGTGTATTCGTGTTCTTGTTAGATACTTTTACCTCCTCTGTATTATTATTATTATTTAATTCTAAATTTATGCTGCAGTTGTCAATGTCTGTTACAAATCATAGCTTTTAATTTACATTCTGATAAAAATTCTGTAACAATGATGGATGACTGAAAATCTTTCCCATAGTGAAAATATTATGAACATCTGACTTCCAGCGCTGTTGGTCCTCTAACAGGACATACTTAGATATAACCTTTTATTTATAATACACTTGTTTCAATATATATATGAAAGCATATGTTTCTTAAAAGAACGCGAGGAATTTTCTACATTAAACACAGAATTTCACAACTACGAAACGAGGAATAGGAATGATTTGCAAAGAGAAATTCATAAAACAGCTATGTATCACAAGAGTGTACTATACCAACCCTAAATCCTCTACAGCGCTCTCCCCAAAGAACTAAAAATAATACCAAAATTGCACATATTTAAAAGAGAATTAAAAAACATGTTTTTACAGTATTGAAGAGTATATGAATCATTGACAATAAAAGCGCTGTTAATATTTCCCTGGCATAATAAATAGTGTAATTGCTCTCATTTAAATACTTGCTGTTTCTATGAAAGTGTGAAGCAGTGTTAATGTAAGAATGGAAATAATCTTTGACGTGAGAATCACTAGCGTTTTTTTGTATGTTGTTATCCTACTTGTACATTTTTATGTTAATGTTCTTATAGTTCTATTAAAATTGTAATGTCTAAGTGACAAGTAAAAGCAATTATAAATTTTCGTGTACATGTATTTTAAATTGTAATGTTTATTGACAAGTCCTATGTCATATTGATGATGTACTACAAGGACGCTAATAAATGCAATTGAATTGAATTGTGCAAATTGGAGACTATACGGCTTTCTACTACCTTTCGTACTCAGTTTATTAATCGCTAATGCACCTATAAGTGCTCTCACCACTGACGCTGATTTCGAAGGTGTGGTAGCTTAAGATGGAACATATCGAGAATAAATTTATACTGTGTGCCTGTTGCTATTACACCGGTGGAAAAAGTTTCGCAACACCAAAAAGGAGTTGTGCGACATAAACTAAAGGTTGTAGGCGTGTTTCTACAATTGAAAGATGACGTCCATTCAGATTTCGCGCCAGTAGCATAAGAGTAACGCTAGTCGCACCACTGTGAGGTTGCAAATCAGGTTAGCTTTAAATACAGGCTGTAGCGGTAGTGAGCATTAGTTGCTTTTGAGAGTGGAGGCGGTGAGTTTATGTTAGTCAAGAATCCCTTTAAGGCGATAAGACGCCATTATCAGATCTCTCTGAGTTTTAATGAGATCGTGTAACAGGGCTACAAGTAGCTGGATGTTTCTTCTGCGAAAGACTTGACAATAATGTAGCCATTGTACATGATTGTTGGCAGCTGTGGTCACGGGAATGTACAGTCGCAAGAGTTCAAAAATGGCTCTGAGCACTTTGGGACTTAACTTCTGAGCTCATCAGTCCCCTAGAACTTAGAACTACTTAAACCTAACTAACCTGAGGACATCACACACATCCATGCCCGAGGCAGGATTCGAACCTGCGACCGTAGGGGCCGCGCGGTTCCAGGCTGTAGTCGCAAGAGTACGTGGCTCTGGTGGCAAAGTGGCACTACCAGGAGGGGAGACCATCGTGTTCGTCGTATGACTCCGGTGCGTGGTACTGCTTCTGCAGCAGCAGTCTGAGCAGCATTTGACGCCACAGTTACACAATGAACAGTGACAAATCGATTACTTCAAGGATAACTTCAAGCCAGAAGCGTGTAGTGTGCGTTCCATTGACCCCAAAATCACCGCTGTTTGCGACTTCAGTGGTAACAAGTGAGAGCTCGTTGGATTACTAGAAAGGAAATTGTTACAAACGCGTGGGCTGTAATAATAACGTTATAAATTTGGTCATCCCCAATTAGTGATCCTGGTTGACCTAGTTCAGCACGAATAAGTATTCTTATTGATTTTCCCACTATTCCCGCTCATGCTTCAAACAGAAAATATAAAGTGCCAATATCCTTATGGTTTGTTGAGAATAATCATTTTTGCGGTACGATTGCTGAAGTTTAAGTGGTAGACTGTAGATCTAGAGTATAGTGGAGGTCTGTTGTGTTTTCTAATGAAAGCTCGTTGTGCCTTGGTACCAGTGACGACTGCATGTTGCTTAGAAGGAGACCAGTCGAGGGCCCGCAACCGACCTGTCTGCGAGCTAGACCCTATGGATCTACAGCTAGAGTTGTGGTGGGATGCGATTTCGTACGATAACAGGACTCGCGTGGTTATCCCACGCACCTTATCCCACGCACCCTGACTGCAAATTATTACGTCAATCTGGGGATTCGATCTGTTATGGTGTCATTCATGAACAGCAATCCAAAGTGCGCTTTCCAACAAAATAACACTCGCCCACATACCGCTGTTGGAACCCAACATGCCCTACACAATGTCGACATATTGCCTTGGCCTACTCGATCAATCGAGCCTATATGGGTCACCATCGAACGACAACTCCAGTGTAATCCACAATCAGCGGTAACAAAAAAAAAAAATGGCTCTGAGCACTATGGGACTCAACTGCTGAGGTCATTAGTCCCCTAGAACTTCGAACTAGTTAAACCTAACTGACCTAAGGACATCACATACATCCATGCCCGAGGCAGGATTCGAACCTGCGACCGTAGCGGTCTTGCGGTTCCAGACTGCAGCGCCATTAACCGCACGGCCACTTCGGCCGGCTCAGCGGTAACAGCCCTGTACTGACCAACCAAGTGCATCAGGCATGATACTCCATCCCACGAACCGACAGCCGGCTCATGTACAACAAAATGCATGCCCGTTTGCACTCTGCTTTCTACGTTCTGGCGGTTGCATCGATTATTAATGTACAAGCATTTCTCATTTGCAATGGCTTACCTTGCGCTTACATTAACCAGTGATCCTGCAATGTTAATCACTGAAATATGTAACCTAGACAAATGTATTCCCGAAATTTCACTACTCTAATTATTTTTTTGATGTTGCGATTTTTTTCGGTCATTGTGTTATTTTGCTGCTCTCAAGTTACGCAACTTCTTTAAAAAGAGAAAAAATAATGAATCTCCAAACACGTTTCTGCTCAATTTTCTTCCATGCTCCAATGCTCACGATGAGGTGCAATGTGTGTGAGCTTCCATCATGACTGCAGATTGGTGCAGACGGTTCAACCAAAAGTTCAAGTAAGTAAATGCTTAAAGATATCGTTCTTACCTAATGGAGTTCCTCACATTCCCAGAAGAAAACGCGTAGGCGATAAGCGCCGCGACTGCGACAATGATGCCAAAATGGCTGAAGAGCAGTCGTTGCACAATCCATTGGTGTTCAGAAACCGGTTATTCGTATGTAAGTTTCTCAATATTGGTAGAAATTATACTAGAAAATATAATAGCCACGCAATAACAAAGTTATTTCCAAAAATAACATTTGTTTAGTGTAAACATCGTACCTAACATAAAAAGAATCCTCATACATTACACTTGGGACCATGGTTCTCTTGAACATTGAAACATTTTTAGCACGATATTTTCCAAATCTTCAGAAATATAACAGCTTTGTTTCAGTTCTTCCATTGTAGCCATTGCAACAGATACGACGATCGCAACAAGAATCTGAGATATAGTGCAATACTTAAGAAAGTTGATGATGTGTTGAACTTACTCCTAGAGAGGAGAAATCTCATCAAGGCATTAAAACATTATTTGAGTGGAGTGAATCCCCATCCAGATGTAATAAATAACGTTTTTCCTAGTTTCCCTAAGTCAGTCTGAATGAATTACACATTTCCAGGAACGGGATACGACTATACCATGCTTTGTTCTTTCCAGATTGTGGCCCCTCTCATATAACAACGACGACAAGACGTTAACGACAGACTTGCTTTCAAAAGTCCTGACACATTAACAGTCTATAATGTATCGGATCTCACACACGGGTCATTGCCTTGTGTGTCCAAAGCTGTACCAGCTGAGCCTTGAACAGACCTAAGAGATCGCGGTGTTTAGAAGAAAAGGGCAAAGGCACTAGCAGGTTGACATTGTGATAGAGATGTGAGACGTGTTAATCTTAATAGATCGTCAGACTAGAAAGACATATTTGAATTATTATCCACCAAAGCTATTAAAGGCGACGTAACTGCGTTCACTTCTTCTTATATGCTCTACGTCAACGGAGTCTCAAGACTCCAACCACAGATGAATATTACGGGAGAGTATGCGACACATTGGACGACAGTGTATGGAATAGCTGACACCAAAAAAATGGCTCTGAGCACTATGCGACTTAACTTCTGAGGTCATCAGTCGCCTAGAACTTAGAACTAATTAAACCTAACTAACCTAAGGACATCACACACATCCATGCCCGAGGCAGGATTCGAACCTGCGACCGTAGCGGTCTCTCGGCTCCCGACTGCAGCGCCTAGAACCGCACGGCCACTCTTGCCGGCAGCCGACATCGTAACAACTTGAGAATACTACACAAATCACCAGGAGAAAATGGTTGGCCCCCTGTTACTTTCATCTTTTTCCATACGTACAGTAATTCGTGGGGTTGGGTTGATTTCGGGGGAAGAGACCAAACTGCGGGGTCATCGGTCTCAGTAATTCGTGATCTGAAAACATTTTCAACGAATGTAGAGATTATGGCAACTGCTAAGCGTATATTTCAGACCACTCATGCTAGCGTTTCGGGTATGGAATCACCTTACTGGATAAACGTTAGACGCAGTACATTGATTTATTAAGCAGGGAGTACGTCAAACATTAGGTGCATTTCTCACTAAAACGAGAAAAAAAGCATTGAATCACGTCTGAGAGCGACTTGTCTCGGTAGGTTCGCCAACGTCTCCACTAGAGTACTATATCTTCCGGTCATGGATGAATATGTAAATCAGTCGCGGGCATTTTGAAGACAGGATCCGAGCATTAACCTAAAATTATTTGGACAAGCTGAAGAAATGTCAAAATCAGGATTGTTGGACAGCGATAGAAACCCACTCCTCTCGCAGAGTGTTGCAGTGCCTTACCTAGGTACCAAAATGCTCCTACATGTCGTTTGCAATGACAGACCACATAAACACACCACTTTGGCCAACACAGTGAACTTCCTTAACAATTACAAGATTGAGGGGTTCCCCGCTACAATGCCACATAATCACACAGCCATCACCAGCACGTAGCGATGACATGAATATTCTAATTTGTCTAAAAACTGTTCCCAGTCAATGAGAGTCCAGTGTGAAAACGTGAATGTCATTTCGGACGTGCCCTAATGTTTCGGCAGTCTGAATTGCTAAGTTCCATACGCTGCTCCAATGCAACGGGTGACTATTATACGTATATTAACTGCTACTATTTCGTGTAGATGACCGCAATAATTCTGTATGTAGCATAGGATGCTTAGAAATATTCATCTGATCTTAAAAGACTACTTCTTCAACATGAATGAAGACAGAAGCTTGGGGTGTATTTAAACTAAGTTACAGGGCTACAGAGTTGTTATTTTCAAAAGAACTATTCGATTTCAGCAGGGTAAGTATTCTGCATGTACTAGTACACGTATGAAACCTTGTGGCAATTTTTATAAATTCGTTATGCTCAAAGTTTTCATTTAGATTTCAGAGATTTTCTACGTACTCTCCACCGTAAGAATGACCAGCATCCATACGATAGCCAAATTCGTCGCACACTTTTGTAAGGCTGTCTGAGGTTGAGACTTTCGCTGTTGTTGCTATACGATGTCGCCGTTCACCCAAAGTTCCTTGAAGGGTGGCACATATTCGGACTCTTTAAGCTTCACAAAACAAATCACATAGCGTAAGACCCAGTGTACAGAAACTTCCAGTGCCATCGGCGAATGCTTTAAGCTGCAGCAGCTGCAGTGCCGTGCTCTCGACAAAACTCAAACCGCGCAGTTGTAACTGAGTTGCTCCCTTCGAAACGTCTTCTCTTACCATATTATCACCATCTTGACTGGAGGCACACTGGCTAATGCAGGAGGGAGCGAGCTGACGAGTAATCATGCAGACAACAACCGGCAGTCACATGAACGGTCAACTTACAGCTAGCACCAAGGTAATATTTTAGTTTCGATGTGATAGTTTCTGTCTTAATTCTTGTTGAAGATATAACCTCGTAAAATTGAAGTATCTTTGTCCTCTGTTTATGTTGATAAAGGTTATCATGCAGAGAACGAATTAAATGAACTATGGGCCTCGACGCAGAGCCCAGTCCACTGGAAGACTACTGTGGTGGATCCCAAATACCGAAAGACGGAATGTAAAAGTTCTCACTATAAAACATCTAATGATTGTTTAGTCGAAACATCCTCTGGATAATTTTTCTCAAAGATTTTTACACGGCTATTTGATGTGAATGCGTACCAGTGAGTTGCAAAGGAAATTATTGTGCTTGTGGGTTATATGTATATACACACTCACACGTACACACACACACACACACACACACACACACACACACACACACACACACACACACACACACACCAGATATAGGAAAATAAAACCAACCTACTATCAAGAATGCCGTCAGACTCACTAGGTACCGTTTAGATTACGATCTAATGTTTAATACGCGCATGATTCCAATCTATTTTACCAATGTACTCGAAATACGTCTACTATAGTGTCTCCACTTTCTCCGTCTAATATCGAATTCTCAGGGCTGACATCCCAGATACTGACTACATTCTACAACGTTCAGTAGTAAAAACCACCGCAGACTTCCCTACCACTCTCCCTAAACATAATCAGACTCTAATAGTACTATTACAATAGCGTAATTCAAACTATCTCGTTAGTCGTAGCTCACTCGGCGGCTTTGTTGCTGCTCGGAATTGTTACAACAGGGCAGAGCTGCCGAAAAGTTTTCGTTCCTCTGCGTCGTCTCGGCAGGCCAATGCTGGAGCTCTCTAGTGGCAAATACGCCCTCCCTTTTGAGGCGTTTGCTACCCTTCGCAGTAGTTAAAATCCTTCACAGCATATAGGTCCGAAGTTGTGATCTTGCTTAAGTCGAACAACCTATGCCAGTGTTCCCAAATTTCTTGCTGTTCTGAACGCCAACGAGCACTAGCAATCAGCTACTCTGTCGCCACAACAGTACACACGTGCTTTCAGCCTCACTTTCGGTAAAACAGGAAAATTACTTTTTCTTTCATCGATCGTCCGCTCGTGGATATCAGAGACTCCAACTAACACAGCTCCCTAGTGAACTCTCTAGTGAAATGTATTGGGTCGCTCCTAGCAAAAATGTTCCTTCCCCTCAGTCTCTAAAAAACTCTGCAGAAGCTAGACATTTAACCCAGAATACTGATGTTGAGACTTGTGGTCAAGAACGTCATAATAAAAAATTTTGTGGTAAAATCTTCTAAAAAATTATAGTCTTCTTGTAGCTGTTAATCGTCGTTTATTGATGAATCAAGGTAGAACCTGCTTGACGATAATGAATCGCCTCTCCAGCTTAAATCTACAACAACACACATACGAATTAGAGGCCATTAAGTGAAAAAAATCTAATCGTGCCTGCCACGAAGGAAACAGAAAAGTACTCAGTTGGCTGGATTGCATTAAGCTATTAAACCAATACGACCTCCCAGCGTTGTATAAGGCACGCATCCTGGCATCATCAGATGCAATGGATGTTGAAAGTTCCAGCAATAATCTTAAATGATTACTGGTCATCACTGTGGGATATTTTAATTTGTATCTATAAAGCAGGGCGGATAAGAGGAAGAACACGAAACTGTGGCATCAGAATCCCGCAAGTATAGTACGGTAGCAATTTACCACTGTTGAACTCCTGAGTGTTCTTAGAAAAATAGCTGTCTCGGCTGCGATGAAGAAATTTTAACATTGTGCACAGATGCAGCTGCTAGTGTCATGGCGGAAACTGACGCGGCCATCTTCGGATGTCAATTTCATTTTTAAAAAGACTCCTAATCTTTGAAAAATAAGGTACTGCGGTCTTACACAACTCCCACGCCCTTCACTAACATCTAATACTACTCGTGAAGTTGGTGCGCCCCACTACCCGTGTCAGCTTCCATTATGACCTACTAATGGCTGCGTCTCCACACGATGTTACTATTTCTTCATCTAAGACGAGATAGTTGTTTTTTTCTTTCTAAGGAGCTCAACACTGGTAAGTTGCTACCGTACTATAATTACGGGATGCTAGTGCCACAGTTTCGTGTTCTTCCTTTCATCCACCCTATTTCTCAGGTCCACAACAGAATATCCTTCAATGATGACTCATAATTATCTAAGATTATTGATGGGACTCTCAACTTCCATTGCATTTGACGATGCCAGGATATGTGCCTTACAGTAATCCAGCTAAGTGAATACTTTTCTATCTTCTTCATACTAGGCATTATCAGTTTTTTTTTCACTTGACAACTTCAGGTTCCTACACATGTTGTTGTAGATATAACCTGAAGATGCGATTGACTATCGCAAAAGTGGTTGTACCTTGATTCCGCATTAAACGAGGATTAGCAGCTGTAAGCGGTCTCTTTTTCCCAAAAAATTTTTAAAGAAACTCTTTTGAGCATACATAGACTAAGCTGCAGTTGGCCACCTAGGGAACTTACATGTTCACGAGCGTTATGCCATCGCCTCTCTCCCCCTTGCCAGGATTCAAATCAGATGCCTCCAAGTTCCACCGCAATAGGGTGCATTAGCAGTCCCAGACACGAAGACATGTTATTATTGAAGTTTTCATATTACATCTTCTTTAGTATACAGCTCTGAGAATATTCTCGTAGAATGTGAAACATATTATAGATGTGCTATCCAGCATAAGAATCAGACGACACTGGACCAGCAGCGTCATTAACTGATTATCAAAGTAAACAAAATTTTCCTATTTATGACGCTCATGTGGGTAATATTGTTTTCTGCAAAGTGAATACAAGCGGTTTAGTGACTTCTGACAAACTGATGCTGCGACAGAAATAATGAGACGTTCGTAAGTGGCTGCAACCGTGTATCGCTGTACAATGTAGTATTTTATTCAAATGTTGTAATATGTATTATTTTCCACTCTGTATCACATCTTGAACAAAACTGTGAGTATAACGTTGAAATGTGTCTACTTAATATGTTATTATTCTCCAAACAGTTTGTTTCAGGAGGTGTTCGTGATAAAGCTCACACACACTCGCTCCTTTTTGCTGTGGATCATTAAGTCAGGGTTATTTATACCTACTTCCAATGCTCCAGGAGCCGGATGCGAGAAAGCTACGAGAAATAGAGGAAACTGACACATATCAGCGATTAGAGCATCTCACTAATTTTATAACTGACCTTACAACTGCTCAGTATGGACTATATTTGTGACGCAGCAAGCAGTAATAAGGGTAGAAGAGCGACTGCGTGCAATTCAATGACGCCGCATACACGGCAACCCGCCTTGCATTCCTGCTCCTTCGGTTGCCTACCTGCAGCCGCAAACTACGACGCGACTGAACGGAGCAAATGATTATTCTAACTCTACATGTTCAGACACGTATGCTCCCTAATGCAAATACGGCACGGTGCGTAATGTGCATCGCAACTTGGAGTTTTAAGCGCATGTTCCTGGTGGTTATTCTGTAAGAAGCGTAGGTAAACTTTTCAGGTTACAAGATCAGTAGCTACACTCGATACATTATTCCTCGTAGGTTTACTTTCATTGTGATCGCAAAGTGTTCAGTTGTTGACTACAAGTGCGTTGGACACATCTCTGGAAGCAGTTCATAGTAGGAAACACCTCGTTTGTGCCACGATATGCATAACAGTATCACTGTAGACTCAAAGGTCATTGCCTCAAAATTGTTTTTCTTCCTTAAGCCTCAACCAGTAATTTCTTTTAGTGAAAATAACACAAAGACACCATATATCGTCACCACGCCTATGAATACAGAAAACGGACAAAATGTCACGAATGTTAAACTTTTCCCAATCTGATCAAACAACATTCTTCATAACCTTCAAAGATGCAGTATTCAGCGTGTCACTACAGAAACAGAGCTAGAAATTCAACTAAAAAATTACAGTTCATAAATACACGTGTAGCAACCTGCGTTACAACATTCCAAGCAAAAATACCACGAACTTACGGCCATCTTATTTATTTTAGGTAAAATTTGACGATAATGGTAGATCACATCCTTCAGTATTCGTCGCGTCATGTGTAGCATGAGCAATGGTCATATCACTGTTGATACTGCATGGCGTTCACTGGCGCGTCCTTCGTCTGCTGTATCGAGATGAAATTCTCAAGCAAAAAAACGTTCTATTTAACGCAAACAACCACGAGCTCTTTCGTGGATACGTTTCTTGTAAACTTTTGCTGTTCCTGGCGGATAAGAAAGTGAAGTAAGCTATATTTGCGGCATTTCTCGTAGACAAAATGAAATTTAAGAAAATAACGTTCCTTCGCATCATTTCTGTTGGTACGATGTGTCTGGTGGATTGATGCTTGCACAATATTCCGAAAGTCTCGTGTCTGATCTCATCTGAGTCACAAATTTTAACGCGTATCAGAACACGTCCTTCAACTCTGGGAAAGCCAAGTGAATAATACCGTAATCCACCATTGTTTGAAATCGCATTTTAACATGGTGACTCCCACTACCAATTAGACCATGGCAGAGGTGAATGAGACCGGAAACGAAAACTCTGAATACTGTAGAAAAAATTAATTGTATGTCATCATAGAAAAATAAGAAATGCGTAGTGATTTCTGCCTAGTGTTTGCGGTCCTTCGGTATTATTAAAATTTTTCTTTTTGGTGGCACAAACGTAGTGAGTGATTTATAGAAATGTAAATGGATGTGATAAGCACAGTACACAAACCACCGAACCTGGTTTGTTCTCCAACGTTACCTCAGCTGGTCAAAGTTAATAAGTAAGCTTATCGTTTTAGCAAAACTGGGTGCCGTGAATGGTCATTTCAAATAATATGTGTTAGTATTAGGTCTTCATTATTATCATTCATTACTCTAATAAAATGTCCATCCTGGATCAATCAACTGCAGCAATAAAGGTACGCAATTGACTGTCTACATTTTTATTTGTGGATAATAATGTACAGGAGTTACAAGTTTGCTGTTGTCATCTCAGAAATTGTGAGATTAATTTCTCTATTACCTGCGCTCTGTAGATGCGCTGTTGATAAAATTAATAACCCTGGAACTCGAAGGGCTATTTTTCTCTGGGAACAGCTGGAACTATTGTTTCCACATATATTCGTGACTCCCGGTAGGTTATAGTATTAGTGATGTACGTATAAAGGAAATTGTAAGCTTGGACATCACAGCTAGATAATGCTTGTCCTGCATTTAAATTAATATTTCAGTTATGTCTACCGTAAGTGTAGACGGCAATGAGAATGAAATCTTCACTGTTGAAAAAGTCACCAGCGAGCGGCTACAGTGAAGAACTGTCGCCTTCGCAGCGCCAGACGGAGCCGATGGCTGGAAACAACCATGATTGGGCTGAGTTGTTTCTAGCGGTTCGTAACAGAGGAAGTACATCAGGATCACTCTGATCAGTCCCACCTACGCAGAAATGCTCTTAGTACTAGTCCAGATGGTTAGCAGTTTACCTGAACGTTTGACAGTCAAGAACGACAGGGAGAATTTATCTGGATCTAAGTGCAACTACGAGGACAAATTAACACATAATATGATTCCTATATAGATATGAAATCATGTTAATAGCGATAGATAAATACGCTTATAGGCTTTGTCTCATCCTTACCTGAACTTTAGAGTATCAGCTCCTTAGCAACCCACCAACCATCCATCAGAAATCTTTGATATGTTGGAATTGTGGCATCTTAGTTCTTATATCTGTCTCCATTCACTTACACTACGATGACGTGTCAGTTGTGAAGAGCTAGTATGAAAAATAAATTTTCCAATGTGTTACTAAATCTGTTTACGAACTCCACATCATGTCATACAAAAATGCGCGCATTGCATAGAATGTGTTATTACTGGCAGTAGATGACTGATTCCCTTCCTTGTTTGGTGCTAGAAGAAAATGAACGCTTTTGCTAAATCTCACTTTTTGTTTCCTATAAGATACAGTGAGATGATAGTATGTTGGCAGCAGTTTCACTCCTTGTCTGTGATGCTGTGCAGCAATAAAGATCTGAGGTTCATCAGAACTGAAAGGCGAGGGCTCTCGCGAATCACGTCGCCGACTGTACTTACGAGAGGACTTCAAAATCTTACAAATTGTTGAGGCAGGCCACATACCCTTGGCTGAATGCTGCACTACACTTCAATTTGACAGAGATACATGTCACTGTATTTCAACATAGTTACCAAGCCTCTGTAAACAGCGTTGGAAACGTTCACCTACTCAACGGTGGAAATCAGCTTCTTGGTCACGGAATCATTCGAGAACCGCTATGTGAACGCGCCATTCTCCAACAACTGCTATTCCTGCGAATCAGTTTCTTTGTCGACTGTGGTCGGCGTCTATAGCCTTCCTTCCCTATCAGCGTCACCGATGTGAGCACTTTGTCAAATCAAATGGTTCAAATGGCTCTGAGCACTATGGGACTCAACTGCTGAGGTCATCAGTCCCCTAGAACTTAGAACTAGTTAAACCTAACTAACCTAAGGACATCACAAACATCCATGCCCGAGGCAGGATTCGAACCTGCGACTGTAGCGGTCGCGCGGTTCCAGACTGCAGCGCCTTTAACCGCACGGCCACTTCGGCCGGCTTTGTCAAATCGTCGGCAACATTTCACTACCGTATGGCTGGACACAATATTGCCTTTGGTCCACATACTACCGGAAATTCACGCTGAATGTGTATGTAACTTAGTCGTTTTGTCAATAGAATTCGTACTGTCCCGCATTTTTCTGCTACGGAGTACGTTTCCGGTTGCCGTGCTATTTCAGTCTTACCTCTTATCCGCGCCGCAGCAGAACGGTGTATATGAGAAACTAAAGACATGTACCTACTTACGATAATACGACACTCTTGTTCCACAACGATTTTAGAGTGAGACAACATGTGTAATATACTTTTTGTGTGGTACACGAGTTCACTCACGGGCTCTGCCTTTGGCATTTGCTGACTGCAGTCAATAGTCATCATATACTTAACAACAACCCACAGTTCTGCCTTCCAATTGGATTAAATCTCTCGTAGAACCTTGGTCATTGCAACACTGTGAGAAGATTGTTGCACTGTTCTGCACGATCGCTCGTCATAGTAGCACTGTTCCGACGGCTAGCTCCTCTCTCCGGAGTGGCAAGCAACGTTCATTCAAAAACTCGCTTCCCTGCTACCTTGCCCTGAGTGCTATTTGCCTCCCCCATTTTCAGAGGAAGCAGCATCCCCTCGTTCTCCTGTCATATGCGTCTTTCGCCGTGGAAAAAAAATTTTGTTTTTAGTACGGAGGCACCCTCGCAGTCACAGTCACTGCGACTATACTCGCGAAAAATACTTTTTGCTCTCATACAAGACTTCCTCATTTCAGAGGCTTTTAGAGTGCTTCCTCTCAATCAGATCTCCTCTTTCGTGCTGTCCCAGCTGCGTTGCTTTTCTACAGTTGCGGTGACACCTTTTGCTGCATCAACTAGTCTTCTGCCATCGACCTTGATAGAAACTTATAATATTACTGATGTTTAAAAAAAAAGTATTATAAAACTTTTTTAAATCAACTCTGCTGGAGGCAAATCTCCTGAAATGCTAGAATGAAGCACAGAAAAATTTTAATTGCTTATTAATTGATTTGCATTCCGACATCCGGCATCAGAATCCCATCAGACGGACAAGAACCTTGATCGACGGCATCACTTAGAGGCCAGTGACCGATCTCAAAACTACGCAGTTTGCGTAGTTACAGTACCCGGATACTGATAGAAAAGATCGCTAAAAGAGATCTCAGGGACGCTAAAATAAAACTTTAATAAAGTGAATACCAACTGAACACTAGTAGCGGTGAATTGTGGCCACCAAACAATTCGTCGGCAACTCTCCTTCGCAGTAGCCCGAAGAAGTTCTAAAATACAACTTAACAAACTGAGGTGTGACACTAATGGAAGAAGAGAGTAGGTTTCTTGATTCAAACACGGCTTTTAAAATAAATTTAACGTAAAACCAAAAGCCACAGGTACGTGAGCGACACTTGAATTTTATGAAACAGCCATCGAAACCAAAGGAGAGAGAGAGAGAGAGAGAGAGAGAGAGAGAGAGAGAGAGAGAGCTCACAGCTCCTGCTTTTATATGGTGCAGAACAAATTACGAAGGCTGCCTTCAATTTGTTTTACAGAGCAATATATAAACATTATATATCGGAATAGCAAAAGATACATCCCCTATATTAAATCATGGCTCTTCCTCCTTACTTTACAGATTTATTTACTTAGAGAATATTTATTCATAATGTCTTTTAGCATTAATTAAACATCTGGGGCACATTTAATTAAATATTCAGAAAGCAATATTTCATTGCCCCCTTGAACACTTGTTTGTTAATTTGTCCCTATAAATACAGAATAAGGGTTCAACTGTGGTAAGATTAGTATACAATGTGTTACAGAGGGCCGGCCAGTGTGGCTGAGCGGTTCTAGGCGCTTCAGTCTGGGGCCGCGCGACCGCTACGGTCGCAGGTTCGAATCCTGCCTCGGGCATGGATGTATGTGATGTCCTTAGGTTAGTTAGGTTTAAGTAGTTCTAAGTTCTAGGGGACTGATGACCTCAGATGTTGAGTCCCATAGCGCTCAGAGCCATTTGAACCATTTGTTACAGAGGAGTAAATAAATATCATACTCCAATAGAATCATTAATAAAATACACTGTCCACTTGGCAGTTCTTTTAGAGGAAATGTTTAGTACTGTACATGAAGTTTACAGTTCACTGTCTTCGCGTACCTGTTTCTTAAAGTCTGTTAAATGCATTTGTATTTATACAAAATGTTCATAAACTTTTAGTAAATATACCAAATTACTATATTACAGACATAAGTTCTTTCCGAGTTTGTTATCTTCTTTTGTTCTTTAGCCTATTTTCGCTTTTTTATTTTTCAAAATAATATTGACGGACTTGTCTGTAACTGCGAAACACGCGTGGCGAGTCTGATTGAAACATCACAACACTTTCAATTTGGCGTGCTCTATTGAGGAGCCGGCGGACTCGTCGGTTCGCGCGGTGACTTCTGCCGGTGATTCCAGGAAACCCGATGCCCAACAAGACGCCTGTCGTAGCTGGAACGTGTGCGAACGGCTCTGCTCCTGCTTGCTCCATATACGTGACGAATGGCTGCTGCCGTTGACACATAAAAATCAATACGAGGCAGTATCAGCTCTACAAAAATTAGTTTAATATCGCAGAGCTGCACTAGGAAAAAAATTTCATTAGTGCAACATATTTCGCTGTCATTATTGTCTTTCGTGTGCATTGTTCTTGCGATCCAGGTCTATCTTTAGGGAACTTTATTTCTCACTAGTTTGTAGTTTGCACCACTGTCTACAGATCATAGCGTATTTTCGAACAAAGTAATTCAAGTTCTTGTCCGCTGAGTTCGTCTACACACAATACTCATATATGTTTTTTAGTGTGGACAACAGGTATTTCGCAGCTCGTGGTCTCGCGGTAACGTTCTCGCTTCCCGAGCACGGGGTCCCGGATTAGATTCCCGGCGGGATCAGGAATGTTCACCTGCCTCGAGATTACTGGGTGTTTTTCTGTCGTGTCCATCATTATCATTGATCCCCATTACGACCGGAGGAAGGCAACCTCCACTAGGACCTTGCCTAGTACGGCGCTGCGGATCTCCTGCATCGTACCCTACATTCTGTTCAAAAAATGTTCAAATGTGTGTGAAATCTTATGAGACTTAACTGCTAAGGTCATCAGTCCCTAAGCTTACACACTACTTAACCTAAATTATCCTAAGGACAAACACACACCCATACCCGAGGGAGGACTCGAACTTCCGCCGGGACCAGCCGCACATACCACGACTGCAACGCCCAAGACCGCTCGGCTAATCCCGCGCGGCTACGCTCTGTTACGGAGTATGGGACTGCATCATCAACAGGCATTTCAGGAATGTCCCTGCAGAGTCAATGCTTCGTTACGTAAAGAAAGTTTCAGTCAATGTATAATGGCAGAGTTTGTGTGTGGCGGAAATTTATCACGCTTTCACACGGTGATTGTTTATAGACGAGGCGATTTTTTACTTGTCCATTACCTTGCCAGAGCAATAACAGTTACAAATTCACTAAGTCACTTTTGTGTGCGCATACATGTGTCAACGCGCGTGTACACATCGAAGACAAGTCACGTGCATAGGACTTCTCACTGCGTAGGCTAGCATGCAGTTCACAACGGGAAATTTGACATATACACTGTTCATTTCGCGTAACACTTATTTAGTTCATACACTTTGGATTCGCAACGTCACCAACTCTAGTGTCCTATTGCGACCATTGTACGCCTGTTCTCGTCTCAATCTCCACACTCACAAATAAGTGAGTCCCTTTTTCTTACGCTCATAAGTCTGTTCGTTTCCTGGATCGCATTTACTTTTTGTAAAAATTAACTGGCATAGTTTTTACATTTGTCTTTCTTACAAGTGGCGTATTTTATATGAACAATATGCCATTCGTGCTTTTTTTGTATATTAGCCGTGTCTGTTACAATGAGTTGCTCGTGGTCTGATGTTCACAAAATTATTTACTTCCCTATTTTTACATTTCATATACTGAGTACCAGTACCTAGGTTATTGTCTTGTTACCATGTACCGAAGAAATACCCCTGTTCTAGGTATGGATTGGCAAAGGGCAAAGAATAAACAAAATCCAAACAGCACAGACCGCGATCAGGAAATAAAACATGCCTCCGAAATCGCATGTTACCAAAATCTAAACTCCTGTTCTGCAAACAACGAGACTGGTCTCACATCTTTTAACATATAATGGATTATGCTGATTAAATTTTGTCAGTATAGCTTTGCATAGCAATTCCCTACTTCAAAATAAATTCATATCAATTCATTTCTCATTACATAGAGTCACTTATGTAAGTAGGCTGTTTAGGTTTTTATCGGTAACGCCACGTAGCGCTCTGTATGAAAATCACTGGCTGTGCTATGTGCAGTCTGTGGCTGGTTTGCATTGTTGTTTGCTATTGTAGTGTTGGGCAGCTGGATGTTAACAGCGCGTAGCGTTGTGCAGTTGGAGATGAGCCGCCAGCAGTGGTGGATGTGGGGAGTGAGATGGCGGAGTTTTCAGAGCAAATGATCTGGACAGAGACAGTAAATTTGTAAGACTGGATGTCATGAACTGCTATATATATTATGACTTTTGAACACTATTAAGGTAAATACATTGTTTGTTCTCTATCAAAATCTTTCATTTGCTAACTATGCCTATCAGTAGTTAGTGCCTTCAGTAGTTTGAACCTTTTATTTAGCTGGCAATAATGGCGCTCGCTGTATTGCAGTAGTTCGAGTAACGAAGATTTTTGTGAGGTAAGTGATTCGTGAAAATTATAGGTTAATGTTAATCAGGGCCATTCTTTTGTAGGGAATATTAAAAGTCAGATTGCGTTGCGCTAAAGACATTGTGTGTCAGTTTAAGTACAGTCATTTATACACTCCTGGAAATTGAAATAAGAACACCGTGAATTCATTGTCCCAGGAAGGGGAAACTTTATTGACACATTCCTGGGGTCAGATACATCACATGATCACACTGACAGAACCACAGGCACATAGACACAGGCAACAGAGCATGCACAATGTCGGTACTAGTACAGTGTATATCCACCTTTCGCAGCAATGCAGGCTGCTATTCTCCCATGGAGACGATCGTAGAGATGCTGGATGTAGTCCTGTGGAACGGCTTGCCATGCCATTTCCACCTGGCGCCTCAGTTGGACCAGCGTTCGTGCTGGACGTGCAGACCGCGTGAGACGACGCTTCATCCAGTCCCAAACATGCTCAATGGGGGACAGATCCAGAGATCTTGCTGGCCAGGGTAGTTGACTTACACCTTCTAGAGCACGTTGGGTGGCACGGGATACATGCGGACGTGCATTGTCCTGTTGGAACAGCAAGTTCCCTTGCCGGTCTAGGAATGGTAGAACGATGGGTTCGATGACGGTTTGGATGTACCGTGCACTATTCAGTGTCCCCTCGACGATCACCAGTGGTGTACGGCCAGTGTAGGAGATCGCTCTCCACACCATGATGCCGGGTGTTGGCCCTGTGTGCCTCGGTCGTATGCAGTCCTGATTGTGGCGCTCACCTGCACGGCGCAAACACGCATACGACCATCATTGGCACCAAGGCAGAAGCGACTCTCATCTCTGAAGACGACACGTCTCCATTCGTCCCTCCATTCACGCCTGTCGCGACACCACTGGAAGCGGGCTGCACGATGTTGGGGCGTGAGCGGAAGACGGCCTAACGGCGTGCGGGACCGTAGCCCAGCTTCATGGATACGGTTGCGAATGGTCCTCGCCGATACCCCAGGAGCAACAGTGTCCCTAATTTGCTGGGAAGTGGCGGTGCGGTCCCCTACGGCACTGCGTAGGATCCTACGGTCTTGGCGTGCATCCGTGCGTCGCTGCGGTCCGGTCCCAGGTCGACGGGCACGTGCACCTTCCGCCGACCACTGGCGACAACATCGATGTACTGTGGAGACCTCACGCCCCACGTGTTGAGCAATTCGGCGGTACGTCCACCCGGCCTCCCGCATGCCCACTATACGCCCTCGCTCAAAGTCCGTCAACTGCACATACGGTTCACGTCCACGCTGTCGCGGCATGCTACCAGTGTTAAAGACTGCGATGGAGCTCCGTATGCCACGGCAAACTGGCTGACACTGACGGCGGCGGTGCACAAATGCTGCGCAGCTAGCGCCATTCGACGGCCAACACCGCGGTTCCTGGTGTGTCCGCTGTGCCGTGCGTGTGATCATTGCTTGTACAGCCCTCTCGCAGTGTCCGGAGCAAGTATGGTGGATCTGACACACCGGTGTCAATGTGTTCTTTTTTCCATTTCCAGGAGTGTAATTTTTCTAAGGGGACGTTTCACTTATTACAACATAAACATACTTTCATGAAAACACATAAAAAACATCCTAACTTCTACTTATATTCAGCATATACTTAAAACTAAAATATAATTACTGCTTCTAATGTCAAATATTCTTCACTGTGCAGTACACTTTCATAGTACGACAGGTTCAGCATAAAGCTTGAAAAAGTGTATACATTCACAATACAGAGTAGATAAAATATAAAAGGCAAAATACTTTGACATTTGAGCAAACATCCTTACTCAACATGTTTCTTCAGATCCTTTTTGTGATAATAAAACTTTTGGCCTGGTTCTTACCGGAATAATTATTTTGTTGATCGATCGGGCATCCCTCCGCCTGCCTTCACCACAGCTAATAGTGGACTGCTGTATGGCGAAAGGCAAGGCTCTACAATACGCCACTGTTTCATTTTCTGGAGGCCCTGTTGGCGGCCTCCCTTTTGGACCACGGGACGGAATGGGTTGCTTGGCGGTAAGTTTTAACCAGTACGACTTCCATCCGGTAAACATAATCCTTAAAGACGTTAGGCTGTAATGAAAATAGCTGACATATTTCTCGAGTAACGTACATAACCCCTTTTTCCGTTCGACCGAAAAGGTTTTCGCCTCATCGGATTTGCATCGTATGAGCGAAAAATCTATTTCGTTTTGCCCATTGTTCTTTAGTTCAGGTGCAAACTTCGAGTACTGTCAATGATCTTGCACTCGCAGCACTCTATTCTCAACAATTTTAACTTGTATTCCTTGGCGTAGTGTGCTGTATTTCACTACTTTTGTCTTCATCAGATTCAAAACAAACTCCTCGCCTCATAGCTTTATACGGCATTTCCCATGCGGATGGTCGATCTTTACGTCCCGTTCCCGCATGAATTCAATGCCTACGAGACAGGACGCGGTTAAATTTTTCACGCCGAGAAACGTGCACTCATCCGCTCCGTTCTCGAATTCCATATCTATCCATGCCTGCAATGTAACAGTCTGGCCTCTGGCGCCAATATCATCAGTTACTATGCAGCTTTGAACTGGCAAAGTCGGAATCCTTGCAGACTACGCTACTTTCTTAAATAAATTTTGAACAGCCGCCTATAAGTGCTCCGGGGGACTTTCAATGTTATTGTCTACCTCGTTAAACAGCTCTTGGCGGATATCAGTCTCATCGTTATATCGGAGCATGCTTATCTGTTCATTCAAACTATTGTCCCCATTTTGTTCCGCGACTGGCATCTGGTAGCTCGATACAGTCGCGTTTAGTTTTACGCCCCGGACGTTGTCGCTGGTGGCGCGTCAACCACTGTCCAGACGTCCTGATTATTGTTATTCTTGTTTTGGTTTACAGGCGTACCTGCCCTTGGTTATTTTGCAACCACTGATTATTGTTGGCTCGATTTCTATTGTAGTTTTGTCGGTCCCCGTTTCGATTATTTTGATAACCGGGATGGTATCGATTATTATTTCGATTCTCTCTTTGAAGAAATCCTGTCCGCTTTGTGGATCACCATTGTTGTCGTTCTCATTTGCGTGTCCGATTTGCGACGTGCCGCCGATACTTCGCGACCAACCGTGACGGCTACTACTGTGGCCATGGCCGTTCTTATTCGTGGACTGCGAGTCATTGTTGCCAGTGCTGCTTTTCCCATCTTTTCGCATTAGGTCCATGGTATCGAGCACTGACAAAAAGTGTTCAAGGTCACAATCAGGGACTGTTATTAACTTTATCTTCAAGGTGCGTAATACATCTTTGTGCGCGACCGGCTCGTCTCAGTATCTCATTAAATTAATTTAGTTTTCGAAATACTTCCTAAGTACACCCTGGTTTGGGTTGCAAAATTCTGGGCTGAAGACCTGTTCTCTAGGGCGTTCTTGTTTGCCCACTGATCAGTACTTATCAAGAAAAGCCTTTTCAAATAGTTCATTATATATACAGTTCTCCGCGGCTTCGGTACCCCGTATGGCACCGTCTCCTTGTATATATGAGGCAACTAATCATGTTCTCTGCAGCTCATTCCATGACCTAGACAATAGGTTGCGGGATGATCTATATGAACTACGGGATGGACTTGTCTTTTGTCTGGGATAAAGACCCGAAATTGTCGGTGTTTTAAGAGGCTTTCTTCCTGAAAGATCTCAGGAAGTATGGCCCTGGGCTTTGTAGACCTGCATTGCAAGCATTCTGTATTTGCGTATCGGCAGTCGGTGCTTCGTCTCGCCCCTGTGAAAGGTCGTGGTGTATTATGTGCATTATGTGCTCATTTCCCACCGGAGCATTTGGTTTGTCGTGCCGAGTTCAGCCATCGCTTCGGTCCCAGCGCGTCGTATTGCGCCTTTCTACACCGAATTTGTTTGATGGACGTAGTTCCATGGACAGTCTGTCGGCACGTTGCGTTAATTCATACATCGTGTCTTCCAGCGTCTTCTGTGCTGATTGTATTGTTCCCACTTCTTTTGACATTTTGGAAACGGTTTCTGGTAAATCCTTATATGCCTCCTGTAGGCTAGTAATTTCGAATTCTATTGTTCCTAAACGAGCGTTTAATGGTTTTACTAGTTCCTCATTTACCTGAGTGAAAATTTGAGTAACCAATCGTTTTTCACGTTCAGCCAATATATTACTTATTTGAGATATATCTTACGGTTGATGGTCTGTATTTGTGAAGAATATTTCTTAAATCTACTTTTAATACAGGAAAGAAAGATTAAGTTCTAATATCGGAGCGATGACGAAATCGTTAAGAGGTGAAGCACACGCTCGGACTGGTATTGCAACCACCGGTTTCCCAAATTCTAGTCCCGTGTGGTACTCTCTGCAATACTTAACTCGGTAAATTTGCTTAAGTCGTTACTTTGTTTTGACATCATTATCAGTGTTCTGCCAAAAGGCAGGTTTTTACATGGTAGTTCTCCAGTCCGGTCTTCTGCCATCCTCTTCAGGTCTGCATAATTTCCTCTTCCCTTTATGTCTTCTATCATGTTGTATCTCCTTCTTCCTCTATCTTCTCTCACAAACCAATCCTTCCAAAGCATCTGCTAGCAAGCACTCCCTTCTCAATTAATGTCCCAACCAGTTCTTTGTCCTTTCTTTTACAACCTTCAGCAGAGATCTTCTCTCACCAACCCTTTCCAATACTCTTACATTACTCACTCTATCCATCCAGCTTATTCTCTCCATTCTCCTCCACATCCACATCTGTTTTGACAGATACGTACAAACAATTGACGTTCCTGTAAGCCACTGGAGTGTTCAGGTTTCCTTTGATGTACCCCACCACCATCGTTTTCCTCTTGCGAAACATCATCCCTCATACTTCCAAACAATCTGTGTCGGCCGCGCGGGGTAACCTTGCTGTCTAGGCGCCTTGCTACGGTTCGCGCGGCTCCCCCCCTGTCGGAGGTTCGAGTCCTCCCTCGGGCATGGACGTGTATGTTGTCCTTAGCATAAGTTAGTTTAAGTTAGATTAAGTAGTGTGTAAGCCTAGGGACCGTTGACCTCAGCAGTTTGGTCCCACAGCAATTACCACAAATTTCCAAATTTTCCAATCGGGTTCGGTTACTCCTTGCTTCACAGCGCTCTCCCAAACTCTGACATAAGACCTAAACATTGCTTATCTCAGCCGTCCAATTAAATCTTTATTCAAGAGAATTTCAAGCAATATGCTAATTTTTGATATGACTCCAGACATCGCATTTAGGGTATTTCCCTCTCCACTTTACTGGCTATCCAGATGTGACTAATAAACTATTATATTCCAATACATAGCAATTTCGTAAATATCACTCTTAATAGACTGTGCCTAACCTGCACTTTGTGGTATGAATGTGTGCGCCTCCCTCATATGCACCTACTTGTCTTTTACCCGAAGAGCACTCACCTCCACTTCCTGGCCTGCGTCTTGGCAGTGCAGGAATGATAGCCACCAACTGTTTCTTGTACAAACATGAATCAGCTACAGAAGAATGAAAAGATTGGTAGACCCATAACCGGTAGAAAATCAACTTCGGTTGTGGAGAAAAGTAGGAACAACCGAGGCGACACTGACACCACGAATTATCTTTCAAGACAGACTGAAAAAACGCAAACTTATATTTTAGCGCTTGTAGAGTCACAAAATTCTCTTGACAATGTTGAATGGACTTTACTCCTCGGAATTGTAATATTATCAAAGATAAAATACAGGGAGCGAAATGTTATCTATAATTCTACTGGAACGAGGCTGTAGTTCCAAGAGAAGATGAAAGGGAGGCAGCAGAAAGGGGTGCGATAGTAATGTAGCCTAGCCACGAAGTAGGTTGTATGGTGACTATAAATGTAAGTACAACGGGTAATCAAATGACGCTGAGAGATTATGATTACGAAAAGAGAAAGAGAAACCAGAACACAGCTCAGCACAGCATTTTCTTTGTTGCAGTAGCTTTTAATAGAAAAGCAGTACATCGTTGTTTAAATAAATATGTAGCCTACGCCCGTCCAAATGTTTATTAGGGTATCGTGTAAAAATCTGAAGTGAATTAGTCAAGACCTTTCCGAGACGTGTTCGTCTAAATATTTATTATAGTGCAAAAATTTGATCTAAATTTGTAAAGAACGAGATTTTGGCTCTGAACGTTTCCTCTTTATGTATAATAAAACAATATGTTACTTATTTCCGTCCGAACTTTCACTAGAGTATCGAGTAAAAATTTGAAGTAAATCGATCAAGAACTTTCCGAGACTTTCGCCATTATTATATACATATTTGTATTTCATACGTATTAAAGAGATTTAGCTTATGTTTGTCCAAACAAATTAAACTACCGTTTGAAAATTTCAAGTAAATGAGTCAAGAGGTTTTCGAGATTTTTACTGACAACATTTCCCCTTTTTATAGTATTCAAGAAAGTTTCCGGATTTGTAATAACTTTCCCCACTATATCGTGTACACGTATTTATATACCACATACATTAAAAAATATGTATCCTATGTCCGTCTGAAAGTTAATTGGAGTACTCGGTAAAAATTTGAAGTAAATCGGTCACGAACTTGTCGAGAATTCTGCTAACAACTTGTCCCGTTTATAAAGAAGATATATGTTTACCTACCATACCTATCAAGAATCATGTAGTCAATGTCCGTCCGAACGTTATTAGAGTATCGGGTAAAAATTTGAAGTAAATCAGTGAAGCAGTTTTCTACATTTTTGGCAACAACGTTAAAGGCCGACTTTGTATAGTACCATAGATTTTAAATATACATTTGCATTACACATGATTTAAAAAATTGTATCCTATGTCTGTCCGAAGATTTATTAAATTATCGCGTAAAATTCTGAAGTAAATCGGTCAAGAACTTGCCGAGATTTTGGCTAACAACATCTTCCGTTTACTGTGTATAGTAAATATGTATTAATATAACATATGATGCCTATGTCCGTCTGAATGTTTATGAGAGAATTGCATGAAAATTTGAGGTAAATTGGTCAAGTACTTGTTGAGATTTTTCGTAACAACGACTTATCTGTATATAGTAGCACAGATTAGGCAAGCCCGTAGGCATAGCGTAGTGATTAACACAGCATTTTCAATGTGTAGAAACACGCGGGTTCGAATCTTGTTACATGCTCTCAGTTTTCCTATTTCTGTATCTCATGAAGATGACTGTGATGATTGTTTTTATTTAGTAATTTGTTTTAAATGTAAGGTTTCCTTTCTAATAGGGTTCCGCGTGATTTTCATCAAGTAACTAGGTTTGAAGACATAGCAGCTCACGTAGCCAGTGTGATGTAGCGCTCAAACTGAAAGTTTTCTGTTTTGAGTTTTCTCTTAAAGATTAGCTTTAATCTACTCGCCGTGGACAAAGCGAGCGTGATTAATAGTTCTGCTGCAGATTGTTGATCGCTGTTTTCTCGGGTACATTGCACATCACGAGTTTAGGGCATGAGAGTAAATTCAGGGCTACAAAATGGGTCATCTGCCGCAATAAAGTCATCGGTCACTTAACGTCAGCTATCGACAAACCATCTCGTGTTCCCGTCACACCCAACTGCGGACGGTTCTCACATCACTCCGCTTTACACGTGAAGTGACAGCCCTTATGATGATACCCGCCGTGTTTGTGCGTCATCTATAAACATGCTGTAACCGGCTGCCGACGTGGCAACACTGGAGCGACAGGCGCCAATCAAAAAGTTTTAAAACAATCTCCTTCAGATGGTGTAGGACTTAAAATTGCATCATCTAAAGTCAAAGTGGGAGTCGTGTACTACGTTTAATACAAGTCATGCACTTAATAATCATGTAAATACTTTATATAAAAGTAGTAGCCGTCTGCTATAGGGCCTAGCATTAAAATTTTCATTTTTTTTAATATCACATATTTGACGCAGGATACAATAATATACAGGGTGGTCCATTGATCGTAGCCGGCCGGGGTGGCCGAGCGGTTCTAGGCACTTCAGTCTGGAACCGCGTGACCGCTACGGTCGCAGGTTCGAATCCTGCCTCGGGCATGGATGTGTGTGCTGCCCTTAGGTTACTTAGGTTTAAGTAGATCTAAGTTCTAGGGGACTGATGACCTTAGATGTTAAGTCCCATAGTGCTCAGAACCATTTGAACCACCATTGATCGTGACCGGGCCAAATATCTCAAGAAATAAGCGTCAAACGAAAAAACTACAAAGACGAAACTTGTCTAGCTAGATGGCGCTGCCATAGGTCAAACGGATATCAACTGCGTTTTTTAAAATAGGAACCCCCATTTTTATTACATATTCGTGCAGTACGTAAAGAAATATGAATGTTTTTGTTGGACCACTTTTTTCGCTTTGTGATAGATGGCGCTGTCATAGTCATAAATGTATAAGTACGTGGTATCACGTAACATTCCGCCAGTGCGGACGGTATTTGCTTCGTGACACATTACCCATGTTAAAATGGAACGTTTACGAATTGGGGAAAAGGTCGATATCGTGTTGCTTTATGGCTATTGTGATCAAAATGCCCAACGAGCGTGTGCTATGTATGCTGCTCGATATCCTGGACGATATCATCCAAGTGTCCGGATCGTTCGCCGGATAGTTACGTTATTTAAGGAAACAGGAAGTGTTCAGTCACATGTGAAACGTCAACCACGACCTGCAACAAATGATGATGCCCAAGTAGGTGCTTTAGTTGTTGTCGCGGCTAATCCGCACATCAGTAGCAGACAAATTGCGCGAGCATCGGGAATCTCAAAAACGTCGGTGTTGAGAATGCTATATCAACATCGATTGCACCTGTACCATATTTCTGGGCTCCAGGAATTGCATGTCGACGACTTTGAACGTCGTGTACAATTCTGCCACTGGCCACAAGAGAAATTACGGGACGATGACAGATTTTTTGCACGCGTTCTATTTAGCGACGAAGCGTCATTCACCAACAGCGGTAACGTAAACCGGCATAATATGCACTATTGGGCAACGGAAAATCCACGATGGCTGCGACAAGTGGAACATCAGCGACCTTTGAGGGTTAATGTATGGTGTGGCATTATGGGTGGATGGATAATTGGCCCCCATTTTATCGATAGCAATTTAAATGGTGCAATGTATGCTGATTTCTTAAGTAATGTTCTACCGATGTAACTGCAAGATGTTTCACTGCATGACAGAATGGCGATGTACTTCCAACATGATGCATGTCCGGCACATAGCTCGCGTGTGGTTGAAGCGGTATTGAAGAGCATATTTCATGACGGGTGGATTGGTCGTCGAAGCACCATACTATGGCCCGCACGTTCACCGGATGTGACGTCGCCGAATTTCTTTCCCTGCGGAAAGTTGAAGGATATTTAAATATACCGTGATCCACCGACAACACCTGACAACATTAGTCAGCGCATTGTCAATGCATGTGCAAACATTACGGAAGGCGAACTACTCGCTGTTGAGAGGTATGTCGTTACACGTATTGCCAAATGCACTGAGGTTGACGGACATCATTTTGAGCATTTATTGCATTAATGTGGTGTTTACAGGCAATCACGCTGCAACAGCATGCGTTTTCAGAAACGATAAGGTCACAAAGGTACTTGTATCACATTGGAACAACCGAAATAAAATGTTCAAACGTACCCACGTTCTGCATTTTTAATTTAAAGAACCTACCTTTTACGAACTGTTCGTCTAAAATTGTGAGCCATATGTTTGTGACTATTACAGCGCCATCTATCACAAAGCGAAAAAAATGGTTCAACTAAAACACTCATATTTCTTTACCTACTACACGAATATGAAATAAAAAATGGGGGTTCCTATTTAAGAAAACGCAGTTGATATCCGTTTGACCTATGGCAGTGCCATCTAGTGGGCCAACCATAGCGCCATCTGGTTTCCCACTTCAAGCTAGATATTTGACGCTTATTTCGTGAGATATTTGGCCCGCTCACGATCAAAGGACCACCCTGCATAGAATGCTACTTTTATATAACGTATTTACGTCCTACACCTTCTAAGGAAGACGGTTATAAAAGCGTCGAAACCATGGTCAAGATTTGATGAAACTGTATTTTACAACTGGTTGGCTGTTACTTCTAATGTACTGAAGCTCTTGCATGCGCAATTGCTGAAGCACAGCTATGTTCAATATCTTGAAACATAAGTAACATAGTAAGGTAATCAGCAGGAATTGCAGGATGTGAGGTAACGGGCGAGCTGTGGCGCCCTGAGAGTGTTCTAAGTTCAGAGTTGGTGTGGCCGCGCGGCAGGCCGCGGCCGCATTATGCCGGACGTCGGCCGGAGCAAGAGGGATAGCCCCAGCGAGTGGTCCAGGCCGACCGCGTAGCTGGGAATTCCGTGTTGACTCGTTGTCGAGGACTGTGCTTTGTGTCGACGAAGGAGATGCGTATGCCGGGAGTGCCAAAGATGGCGGACTTTATGACACCATAACAGCAGACATTTCACAGCTCATGTAGAAATTAATAATAGCCAGATGAATCATGATACCTTAAAAAGAAACATGTACATTACCATTATTTGCACGGCGATTCTGATGGTGTAATAAGATTTTCAATGTCTTTATCAGTTTAAAGTTTAGTATCTGACTGTAAAGTATACAAGTAACATCCAGCAACGAATTTCCAAAATCTAAACCGTTCATCCGATTTTGTCAGTCGAAGTGTCTTTAGAAAGCTATTAGTGTAACCCTAAATTGGTATGAATTACAGGCATGTAACTTGAATAGTATATGAGTTATTGGAGGTCAAAGTGGTCGATTACTATTAATCGAGTCAGGCCATAAGTACTCCACAGTGACACGAAAAAAAGGTATCAGCATGCTTATAAGTCCATTTATTCGTCTATGTCTTTGTTTATATCCGATATATACTATTCATGAAGAAATTGGTCAAATATTTACTGTGTTTTAGAAAGCACAGGGACATTAGGCTACTGGCCTGCTTTACTTTCTATTCCTTTGATATATGTTTATTTAATTTGTTCCTGGATTTAATAATGTGTATTTATGGTCCAGCCGTAGGAATATTTATCTAATTTCTAGTTATTTACATGTAAATTCAGTATTTTATATGTGTTTCAATATATTTGTGAGTGTGCGTTGGCTTGGAGAAATGGTAGGAGCGCTCTAGCGAATCACAGCGCTCGTTAATACGGAAACTGGATGGAAGTGGAGGAGTACTACTGGACAGGACTGAGGGAGTGCTAGACGGGAGGCGCGACGGACAGTCATGGGAATATAGTTGGAGAGTGGAGCAGTTTGCGCGTGGTCGCGGGAGATAGAAATATTTCGTAGTGCCGACTTGTGCACTTCTGAGATTTCCATGGCATCTGCAGTGAAGACATAGTATACGTTTGGAAGTGAATATCTCGCGAGATGTGTTGTTGTTCACAACTAATTACGTGCAGTAGGAATCTATTGTTTCCCTGTTATTCAACTTATACTTTATTTAATTGCTGGACCATCGACACCAATAAGTGTTTTGCCGAAATATACCACATTCTCAAAAGTACTTCTACTATCGCACTCATCATTTAAAGTCGTTAAGATAGTACCTGCAGATATTATTTAATTGCAATCTTTCATTTATAAATTTATATGTTACTTTCATAATTCGCAATTGCGGAGTGATAGAAACCACCGACCATTCGATTCATGTGTGTATTCTTACTGTATACTGTAGAGTCAGCAGTATTTGGCCTGTAATGCGGTAACCACGTATCCCAGCCCCTAGACAACGAAACCAGCTAAAACTTTTAATATTGCGACTCTGAGTCAGAGTGTACGTAGTTGAGGGCCATCCCGTCACACCATTTCATTTATCATTAGAAAGCCCGCAGGATGCAGCTTTGAACTTTCTCTTTGGATGAGAGGTGGTGTGGCGCCACTCTATGCATTCACGTTGTTTTTCCTATTTCATGTGATGAACCCACGATTCATCATCTGTGCCGATGTTCGAAAAAAAGTCACGATCAGCATTGTAACGCGCAAGTAATTCCGCGCAGATGGCCCTGTATGGTATTCTGTGGAGTGGCGAGGAATCCAGCAGACACACTGCTTTGAGTACCCCAACTGGTGGACAAGTGTGTCAGTACTTCCGACGGAGATGTCCAGTTGTGCAGTGAGGTGTTTGTGATCCGTCGATCACCTCGAATGAGAGTGTCCGCACATCCCAACACTGCTGGACTCACAGCTGTGTGCAGCAGGCCTGCAAGTGGGAGATCGGACAGGCTTGCGCCAGCCTCGTTGCGATGACAGGCACTTCCCTCACAATGTTTCTGTTCACTGGCACGTCTCCCCAGACACTCTGCAGGCGCCTACGCATATCTGTAATGCTCTGGATTTCCATCAAAAGAAACTCAAGGACAGCTCTTTGATTGGAACGAACTTCCGTTACAGAAGCCATTTTGAAGGCTACCTATAGCACCGCCACCTGTAGGAACTACTTGAAATCCAAACTGGACGAGAAAAATAATGTGCTGCATTACTTATTGAACGTCCCTTGTATTAGAGAGGGTGTGGAAGGAAAACCATAGCAAACAGTAGTTCTCAAGATATTAATTTAACATACGTATTTTTTTAGTTTACACAATTAATCACTTTTTCTTACAAATATACTTAAATCGCAGTCAACGTTGTTTTGCAGCATAAATCAGTTGCATTTTATTCTATCACATTCTCATTCATTTTAATATTTTTTGTAATATTTGTTGCAAACAGCAATGTTGTGTGCATCTGCTTAGCTCTCACCTTCTGTAAAATTACAACTATAATTCCGTCTACTTCTAGTTCACCTCTACAATCAAGTACTATCCCTAACCACATGCATGCTGTTTAATATACGAAATCCCATGTAATAATTACATGAACAGTTTCAAATCATTCTAATTTGCAAAATGCGCATGGTTATCATATCCTGCATCCCATTCTGCAATAAACTGATACTTTCTCTTTATTATTTTCAGCAGCTTCTCCAAACTTCAAGCAGTAGTCAACGTTTTACAAAGTTCCTCTTCAGTAGATAGTATTAAGTATCATGTGAATTTCTGCTTACCATTTTCAAAACTAGCAAGAAAAGTAAACACACTACCAATCATTTCAGGTCATTTCACTGGATACAGACAATATCTACTAGTAATTTGTTGGACAATGTCTACCAGTTGTGAACATCATGTTCACCAATCTTCATCATCTTCCTCTTATTTTTCTCCATCTTCCTCAGTACAGTTTTTCTCTCCTTCACCTCCAAGATCTCCACCTTCTGCTTTGACAAATGTATATATTTTTTCTTTGGATTTAACATCATCGTTGTCAGTCATCTCCCTTTTCTTTTAGAACAGCTGTCCCTCTTAAATCAGCCTCTGAGAAATGGGACTGGTGAGAAGCTGAAGTGCATGGTTGTCGAATCGCTTCTTTTCCTCTCACAAAACCTGCACAACTTTTTATATCCAACATTAGGCACAGCTGGATTAAGACTGAAAGTTACGTTCTCTCCTATAATGATATGTATGTCATCGACTCTCAATAACGTTCCACCAGTTTTATCTAATGCATATACTTACAGCCCCTCTTTGAATTAACTTGTCTGTAGGAGTGATATCTTTGCTCATGTGCATTGGTAGCCTTCAGAATGCTGTTATGTAGCTCATTTTTTAGGATGTTTGATTTTAAACAATACTATTATTCTTTCTAGGTTTTTACGTTGTGAATTATTAAATTGATCCATAGATATCTGCTGGTGAATCACCAATCATCCACACCTTTGATATCAGTTCAAATCTGAAGTCATTTTGTCTGCAGATTGAACAAAATGTAATACTGCAAGGTAACCTCCTGTCGCTCTCATAATTTTCTTTCATCATTCTTATCTGTCATCGTCATCGTATCATCGCCACCACCACCACCACCACATCATCATTTCCTCCTCCTCCTCCTCCTCCACCTCCTCCTCCAGTATCTCTGCCTGTTGTATTCATAAAAACATTGTTTACATTAACTATATTTTGGTCGGTCTTTCCCTTACGGGCTAGCTGCTTCAGTCTCTGTGGCTGTTGAGAAATTGGTTGAAATACATCAACCTCAGTTTACCTATCTTGCAGCAACGTCAATTTCCTCCATATACGTTGTCGAGATTTCAACACCCGTGGATCATTGCTTCAACCTTTTAGAGACAGTTTCTGCCGCAAGAGTGGTTTAAACGTCTGGCCGCTCCCCAGTTCTCTTTGACAAGGCTGTTGCCACAACGGGTGTGATTTCTTATTCCAGAAGTCTTCGGCCGCCGTTGCTGTTGATTTTTATTCATAATTTAAGCAGTGGCTTTTGTTTCAACTCTGAATTAAATATAAATATATATAACCACAGTTTATGTGATGAATAGAGAGTTTGACCCATTGAATTAAATCCATCAAACACATTTCATCCAAACTTCATACCACGAGACAACCAGTCCTGGTTTACACGTCACAGAATGCACTAACTGTAGTCGTTGCTGCCATGAAGGCTCTTGCGTAAATTTCTACTGACGTGTCTGAACCAGAACTAAGATTGCACTGTGCATTGTACCGGCAGATGCAGCGGAAGACTTCTTCCACGATTTCCCAACACAAGCCACATTCCTCACAGGTTTTTCAACTCGTGAATTACTTTTCTTCATAGGAGTGTCTTTGGCTTTCCAATTCTTAATATAACAATAGTATTTGTCAGCCAACATTGGGCACGAAATGCAATGCAATTTCAAGTAGTATTGCAGTGCAATTTAGATTTGGCTGCCAAGTGTCGTATACAAAGATGTTACGATCAATGTGATGCACGTATTGCTGCATGAATTAGTTATGTAAGCAGAGATCAAATAATTTTATAAATGTATTATCACGTTTATTGCATTAATGTAATTAAAGTACACAAGGATCATTAAAACCCTGTAGAGAAACAACATATCTGCCAACACTGGAAACTACTGCATCATAATTGATTGGCTGGGGTGCTGCGAAGGGACTTTAAAAGGCAATTTACACCTCGTTATGGCAGGCCAAGTAAAATTTATTAAAGTTGCACTACGCTTCAAAGTGGCACAGATACATGACATTGTTTTTCAACATAGTCACTAAGTCTTTGTAAACAGCGGTTGGAACGTTCTACCAATCGTTCAATTTCTTTACGATAAACATTCCCTACTTGTCATGGAATCATCCGAAAATTGCTGTTTGAGCGTTCTCGTTCTCTGAAGATCTGCTGTTGTTTCGAATCAGTTACTCGACTGCCTGGACACTGTTTTTTGCAGACGATGTCGATGACCTTCCTTCCCTATCAGCCTCACCGACATCTGTGCGGCCTTGGCAAATTTCTGGCACCATTTCACTACGTCTGGACGCGATGTGCCATTTGGTCCATACACAACCTAAATTTCACCGCAAATTTGTGTGAAATTTAGAAGTTTTGCCCCCAAGAATCGTACTGCTTTGCGTAGTTCAACTTCAAACTAATTTTCCAGCTGCGCGCCAGTTCACTCCCACACTATGACGCACCTGTTATTATCGATACAGCGCTTATCGGTACTGCAGCAGCTCTTTGTCTGCAGGAAATCCAAAACATGAGCACTTATTTGTTTCATAAAAATATTAGAGGGTTGGAAAACAAAGTTGATGAGCTTATTGTATGCCTAGAAAACGTGGAAAATTCTCATGTGATATATGTTCTGTGTCTCTGAACATCATCTAACTAAGGGAATGAAGTTAAATATCATGGATTATAGATTTGCATCATTTTCCTGCAGAGTCAACATGGAAAAATAAGTTGCAACGTACGTAAAAGCTGGGCAAAAAATCAAAAATATTGAAAAAAAAGCAAAGCTTCGTGTTCCTCAGAAAACAGGGGCTACTTGTGGATTGATACTACAGAATGTGACTTCGTACGCTTTCCCGGCGTAATAAGTCTTGAAAGTCTCTTCGGGCTCGCTGTCGGATCCTAAAATCTACTCACTTCAATATTTAGGCAATCCAACTGGTCGCCATCTTCAGGAGAATGCTGCTTCTGCTGATGAGTCAAGCTGAGAACTGACGCCAGGCTGCAAATCGACGTCCTACATAGGCCACTGTACCGTACACGGTGCATGCGCCACCCATCACGGTTGCTGACCTCCAAGACTGGGCAGGTGGCGCCGCCCTTAACAGAACACTGGTGGCAACGATATATCACGCTCATGGACGATATTCGAATACTCGGACTGGCCGCACCGAAGAAAGTACTGTTTTGATACAGGACATTAAAGGATTCCAAGTCCTGCTAAAGGAAACCCATTGTCTCTGTTAATTAAATTATCCACCAACCTAATTTCAATTTCCTCTTTATAGACGCTGTTCCAAAAACCAGAAGTGTTGGCGACTATCACAGTTTCGTCAAATTTCATACCGTGTCCCTCATTTAAGCAGTGTTCTGCTACTGCCGATTTTTCCGGCTGGTGTACCCTCTTATGACGGCAATGTTCCACACGCCTGTCATGAACTGTGCGAATCGAACGGCCGATGTAAGCCCTCCCACAATGACACGGAATTTTGTAAACACCGGGTTTCCTAAGCCCCGAATCATCTTTCACAGAGTCGAGTAGTACCCTAATCTGAGGTGGACGGCTCTTAATGTTAAAATTCATTAAAATTCTTCCAATCTTAAACGATATTTCCCAGCATAAGGAATAAAGGCCACCGATCTATGTTCCTCTTCATGCATCTCCAGAGATGGTCCAAAATCTTTAGCCCTACTAATCTGCTTCTCAGAGTATCCATTTTCCTTAAAACAGCCATCAAATGCGCGAGTTCTTGGGCTGAGCTGTCCACGTCGGAAATGGCATTTGCTCTGCGTACCGACGCACGCGGACAGCTTAACCCAAGGATTTGCGCAGGACAACACGTTTCAGTAAAATTTATACAATTATAAAAATTCTGAAAACAGAAGCATAAGTGGGGTTGATGGAATTTAACATTAAGTTCTGAAAAGTTCTTCCGACGTTTTAATAAATGTCCTTAGTCGTATGTGCATTGCATCACGGGCACAGGGATTTTTCTAGACAGGCTAAAATATGCAATTTATTTAGAATATCACAGTCTGGATTCCAGAATAGTTGCTCAACTGAGAACGCTGTTTATACAATCTCTCATCAAACAGTAGAAGCCTTAAATAATAATATATCGCCAGTTCGTATTTTCTATGATATTTCCAAGGCGTTTGATTGTGTAGATCACGCTACTCTCTTAGAAAAACTGAAGTTTTATAGAATTTATGGCCTTACGTTGATGGCGTTGTGTACAGCGAGTCTGAATCATAGTTAACAAATAGAATGCATAATGTTGTGTCGAATAATGTGTTGGACAGGTTGAAAATTTTAGTGGCTGGAAGAAAAAAAAAATCACAAAGGGAATCCCACAGGGTTCAATTTTCCGTCAACTCTTATTCATTATATATGTGAATGACCTTCCGCTTAACATTCAATAAGCAAAACTGGTAGTTTTTGCAGACGATAAGAGAGTTGGTAAATGATATTTTCCAAAGAATTATGAAGTAATTTTTTGAAAATTGACTCTCCCTAAATTTTCAAAAAATAGATTACGTACAGTTTTAGAGTCATATTAACAAGTGATGTAGTGCATTTTCAGGAGTCAGTAAATACGGTAGAATGTTCCAGATTTTTGGGTGTACATGTTGATGAAAACTTGGACTGGACAAAGCATGTTACTGAACTCTTCAAACAACTAAGTTCAACTACTTTTGCACTTCGTATAATCGCTGATCTTGGAATCAAACATATCAAACACGTGACGTATTTTGCATATTTACACTGAACAATGTCATGCGGAGTAATTTTCTGGGGTAACTCATCACTTAGAAAGAAAGCGTTGCGAGTTTACTAGCAATAAAGCGACCTGCAAATATAAACACATGTATCTGTATAGATCTCCGCAAATAGGGGGAAAACTACTTGAACTGATGTACTTATAAGTGATAACTTGCTAATACTTATTTTAAAACTATCAGTGGGAATAACAATAAATATTCACAAGTAACTTTTAGACAACAGACAATTTAAAGCTTCTTGGAACAAGTGAGAAAAAACAACTGTCGCCAGCCGGGGTGGCCTAGCGGTTCTAGACGCTACAGTCTGGAACCGCGAGACCGCTACTATCGCAGGTTCGAATCCTGCGTCGGAAATGGATGTGTGCGATGTCCTTAGGTTAGTTAGGCTTAAGTAGTTCTAAGTTCTCGGAGACTCATGACCTCAGAAGTTAAGTCCCATAGTGCTCAGAGCCTTTGAAAAAAACTGTACGGCTCAGTGATTAAAACAAATTTCTGATTAAGCTCAATTGAAAGTAGGCTAGCCTATAATATAAAACATTCCCCTTAAGTAGGACAGGGTACAGATCACGGTTTGATAATCGATAACAACGTGAAACTCAAACTTCACAAAAGTGACTGCGCATTAACACTAAGAGGTTGAGCCAGTACCGGATCACCAAATCGACAAGCCTGACACAAAACAGATAACTAGCGAGATTAATTTCTAGTTTATTTCGAACTGTCAGAATTGTCAAAGACGGCCGCGACCAGCAGTACAATACCAGCGAGCTGTTGTGACCGGAAACACAGTCAGTATCCCGAATTACTGGTTTACGTCAGCGGCTGATTACAGCAGAAGACCACTTCGGTTTGAGTTAGTTCCCGCCCGTCCTCCAGCATAAGACGGCCAATTAACGCCACACAGCCGCAACTCGTTCTGGGAAACCAGCAAGCTTCCACGTGCGACACCCAACGGCCGCCAGATCGGTACACCCGTTACACGCTGACTGCCACAAACACGGTCTCTGCCCACCGCCCAAGCGCACTCTGCGCACCCCTTCCCTTGTCAATTTCAGAACTAAAACCGGCCAAGGCGGCAAGTCCGTGAAGATAGGACAACACCAAAGATATCAAAATAAGAATCGACCGCAGCATGCTAGCCGCACCGCCTCAGATGTTTCATACGGCTCCAGCAAGACTACTGCTACTTTATAATTCTCTGCATCATTCTGTTGTCTTGAGTCTGAATGGCTTACTGTGATATGTATTATAGTCACTGTCTAACACATTTAAGGAGACTAGAAGATTCTTTATTTTATTTTTCAACATATTCTGGCCCAGTATGTTAAAATTATACCAACTTTTTCCCCTCGTACTGTACTAGTGTTTGCATTTATTTGATCTCTATCAGGTCAACATCTCCGAACGAAGTGAAAACGTAAGCAAAACGGACCAGTCGGGCTCCAGTAACTACAAACATTTTCTCATACGTTATTGTCTCTAATCCCTATTCAGCAACGTAATGACATGTTATACAAATCGGAAAATAACAATGATAATAATAATATTAACGTAATATAATTAATTAGTTAACAATGGTATATCTAAATTATATAGTGGTGTATATAAATTAATTAATACAATGACGCTACTAAAAAAATATATAAGGTGTGTGATATTTTAATTCCGCGCGTTGTGTGTAATGCGGTCGTCAATGCATAAATGTTCTTTGATTAAACATATGTAGTCCGTTAGATTAGAAGTCTTGACTGTTACTCTAACATTAATTCAGTTGTGATCAGCTCTTGCAATTCTTTGCGTAGAAGCTGTGCATTAAGCTGGATAAATACGTGTATATTAGTAGGTACCAGCTACAGTCTCAGATAAAATACCGGTCGGCACTTACAATGTCCCCTGCTGTTTTCTAGTAACTTCAGCAAGTTTTACATAGTTTGTTAAGCCATAGAGAAGCCTAGTCTTTTCATTAATGAAAAACTTAAAATTGCGGATTGGCAGAGAAATTTTGGCTTTGCGACTTTGTTTTAGGTCAATTGGTTTCATGAGGCAATAAAGTAAAAATCACACAGAAAAATAAGGACTTTCAACTCCCTCCTTTGTTTGCGACCCTGGCTGTTCCGTGCTATACTATATTTCTTTATCGGAGCTCACGGATGTGGAGAATATCTTCCAGCAGACAAAAAAATGTTTCAGATGGCTCTGAGCACTATGGGACTTAACTGCTGTGGTCATCAGTCCCCTAGAACTTAGAACTACTTAAACCTAACTAACCTAGGACATCACCGTAGCGGTCGCGCGGTTCCAGACTGTAGCGCCTAGAACCGCTCGGCCACTCCTGCCGGCTTCCAGCAGACATTTCAGGGTTTATCTAAGGCAGCACTCCACATGTGAATATAGTAAAGAGCGATCATTTAAGGATTATTCCTCGACTCATTCTGATGAAAGCGATAAAACATGTAAAACCAAATATCAGGTTTATTCGCAAGTTGGAGCAACTCAGAAAAGGAGACAGTTCTTTCAAAGTTCACAGATCTGCGTCCGTTAATCACGATTAAATGTAAGAGGCAAAGTCGTTTGTGGAGCGTTTAAAACAAGCGGACTGCTCTCAGAAAAAGAAAAGTAAACTCGCGGGGATCTTCTGGAGGGTGGCAAAACTCCCAACAAAGCGCGGAGCGACGGATCGGCGGAGCTGCGCATCGGGGCGACGTCGTCGAGAGCAGCTCTTCGAGTCGATTTAATTACGCTGAGTGTTCCTTGTTGACAGACAAAATAAATCATTACCGGACGCGGCGGAAGTGAACAAAAGGGCACGCCACAGGACGGAATGCAATTACCACCAAGTTCGCCATCCGCAGTGGCGAGAGACGCTCGCGCCGTACGCTGTCAGGATAGAGAGGCGGGCAGAGAACGACACACCGGAAGAGAACGCGAGGCATCTCTCGCGGAAGACCTCCAGCTCGAGTGCAAGCCAATGACTAGTTATTACAGTCTAGGTTCTTTGTTTTCATTGTTATTTGTAATTAGCCGTTTTGAATACACACGTGTCGTAGGATGCCAGTTCTGTTTTCCTGACGACTATATCCTCCCGAGCAGCCCCCGCCTGGAGATCCGAATGGGTGACTCTTTCACCTTCGAAATATTTTAGCGAAAAGTGTAAAATCATGATATAATCATATAGAAGACTTGTACGCTATTAGAGAAAACTATTAGACTATAGCTCCCCCTTGCTTTCAGCTGTTCGTAGTACCAGCATAGCAAGGAGCATGGAATATTGGAGCCCTTAATTGGACTAGTAGGATAGAAAATTTTCTAAAGAAAAATGGAGAGACTGAAGTTAAATACAGTGGAGATTAGTGAAGGTCGTTGGAGCAGGAATAAGACATTTGGTGAGTATATAGCTATAAATACAAAATCAAAGAGGGGAATGCAGCAGTAAGTCCCATAATGAAAAAGAAAATAGGAATGCCGGTAAGTTTCTACAAACAGCATAGTGAACGTATTATTGAAGCCATAATAGAGATGAAGGAAATACGCACCACAGTAGTACGTTTATATGCCAACTAAAGCTGCACCTGATGAAGAGACTGAAAGAATCTATGATTAGATAAAACAAATTATTCATATAGTAAAACGGGTCGAGAATTTAATTGTGATGGCAGACTGGAATTGGATACTAGGAGAAGGAAGAGAGGGAAAAATATTAGGAGAATGTGAAATAGAGGAAAAGAATGAAAGATTAATACCGAGCGAGGTGGCGCAGTGGTTAGACACTGGACTCGCATTCGGGAGGACGACGATTCAACTCCGCGTCCGGCCATCCTGATTTAGGTTTTCCGTGATTTCCCTAAATCGCTCCAGGCAAATGCCGGGATGGTTCCTTTGAAAGGATGAGACCGATGACCTTGCTGTCTGGTCTCCTTCCCCAGACAACCCAACCCAATGAAATATTAAGCCACATGGTAGAATTTTGCACAGAGCATAATGTAAACACCGCTATCAATTTGGTTAAGAATCATGAGAGAAATTTCTATGCCTGAAACAAAGCGGGATACAATAGAATTTTGAGACTGATTATTTAAAGGTAAGGCAGAGATGTCAAAGCCACATTTTAAACTATAAGACATTTCCAGGGGCAGATGTGGACTCTGACCACAATTTATTGGTTATAAACTGTAAGTTAAAATTTTGAAAATTTCAAACACGTAGGAAATGAAGGAGCTGAGATCTGGTTTTGTTGAAAGAACGTGAGATTATTAATAGTTTCCCAGTGATCATTAGGTAACGTTCGACTGAAACAGGGAAAAGAAATGCAGTAAAAAACGAACGGGTAGCTCTGAGGTATGAAATAGCAAAGACAGCAGAGAATCGGATGGGTAAACAGACAAGGCCTAGTAGAAATCCTTGCATACGAGATACTGAATTTAACTGACGAAATGAGGAAATATAGAAACACAGTAAATGAAGCAGGCGAAACGAAATACAGACGTGTAAAAAAACGAGATTCGCAGCAAGTCCAATAAGTACATACATACATGCATCACCCCGATTCCCAGAACTGCTCAAGACACATGCTGACTGTGGATATTGTATCACAGACACAGTCCCTTTGACTGTTCAGAGATGTCACTAAACCCGCCCAAAGGTGTAAACAACCATGCATGAGAAACACCTGTTACACGGAGGGGGTCCGACAGCCGATCAGTTCCAGTCATTCCACCAGGAAGGAGGTACATGGTTCGTGTTGTCTGTAGTTCAACGATGCCTAGACGATCAACACCACGGTTCGATCGCGTCCGCATTGATAATTTGTGCCAGGAAGGGCTCTCAACAAGGGAAGTGTTCAGGCGTCTCGGAGTGAACCAAAGCAATGTTGTTCGGACATGGAGGAGATGCAGAGAGACAGGAACTGTCGATGACATGCCACGCTCAGGCCACCCAAGGGCTACAACTGCAGTGGATGACCGCTACCTAGGGATTATGGCTCGGAGGAATCCTGACAACTATGCCACCATGTAGAATAATGCTTTTCGTGCAGCCACAGGACGTCGTGTTACGACTCAAACTGTGCGTAATGGGCTGCATGATACGCAAATTCGCTCCCGACATCCGTGGCGAGGTCTATTTTTCCGAACACGACACCATGCAACGCGGTACAGATAAGCCCATCAACATGCCGAATGGACCGCTCAGAATTGGCATCACGGTCTCTTCATCGATGAGTGTCACATATGTCTTCAACCAGACAATTATCGGAGACGTCTTTGGAGGCAACCCCGTCGGGTTGAACGCGTTAGACACACTATCCAGTAAGTGCACCAAGGTGGAGGTTCCCTGCTGTTTTGTGGTGGCATTATGTGGGGCCGACGTCCGCCGCTGGTGGTCATGGAAGGCGCCGTAACGGCTGTACGATACGTGAATGCCATCCTCCTACTGATAGTGCAACCATATCGGCAGCAGATTGGCGAGGCATTCGTCTTCATGGACGGCAGTTCGCGCCCCATCGTGCACATCTTGTGAATAACTTCCTTCAGGATAATGACATCGCTCGACTAGAGTGGCCAGCATGTTCTCCAGACATCAACCCTATCGAACAAGCCTGGGATAGATTGAAAAGAGCTGTTTGTGGACGACGTGACCCACCAATCACTCTGAGGGATCTACGACGAATCGCTGTTGAGGAGTGGGACAATCTGGACCAGGAATGCCTTGATGAACTTGTGGATAGTATGCCACGACTGATTCAGGCGTGCATCAGTGCAAGAGGACGTGCTACTGGGTATTAGAGGTGCCAGTGTGTGCAGCAATCTGGACCACCACCTCTGAAGGTCTCGCCGTATGGTGGTACAACATGCAATGTGTGGTTTTCATGAGCAATAAAAAGGGCGGAAATAATGTTTTTGTTGATCTCTATTCCAGTTTTCTGTACAGGTTCCGGAACTCTCGGAACTGAGGTGATGCAGAACTTTTTTTGATGTGCGTATAAGCAGGAATCGCTGTAGAAGAATGTATAACTAGGGGAAAGACCGCCATTAGTATGGCTGAAGAGACCTTTGGAGAAAAGAGAAGCAATTGTTTGAATATCAAGAGCTGAGATGGAAAGCCAGTACCAAGCTTCCACCGAAAGGTGGAAGAAATGTGTAGAGGGGTTCTGCAAGGGAAAAAAATTAAAGATAACATTATATACAGGGAAGATAAGTTAGATGGCATTGGGAGATATGAAACTGCAAGAAGAATTTGACGAGCTCTGAAGGACCTAAGGTGAAATAAGGCCCCTGTAGTAGACGACATTCCGTCAGAACTTCTGATATCCTTTGGTGAGCCAACCGTGACAAGATTATTCTATCTGGTGTGCAAGATGTATGAGATAGGCGAAATACCGTCAGACTTCGATAAGAATGTATAACACCAATTAGAAAGAAAGCATGTGCTGATAGGTGTGAATATTACTGAACTATCAGTTTCATAAATTATGGCTGCGAAACACTGATGCGAATTATTTACAGAAGAATGGAATATATGGTAAAGCCGTCATCAGGAAAAATCAATTTGGATTCAGGAGAAATGTAAGGGCACGTGAGGCAATATTGACCCTATATGTATCTTAGAAGGTAGCTGAAAGAAATGAGGCCTACGTCTTTACCATTCATAGACTGAGAGAAAGCTTATAGGAATGTTGACAGGGACACACTCTTCGAAATTCCGAAGGTAGCAGTGGTTCAAAGATGGTTCAAATGGCTCTGATCACTATGGGACATCTGAGGTCATCAGTCCCCTATAACTTAGAACTACTTAAACCAAACTAACTTAAGGACATCACACACATCCATGCCCGAGTCATGATTCGAACCTGCGACCGTAGCGGTTGCGCGGTTCCAGACTGAAGCGCTTATAACCGCTCGGCCACACCGGCCGGCAGTAGAAGTGGTGAAATACAGGAAGCGAAAAGTTATTTATAGCTTGTAGAGAAATTTGACAGCAGTTATAAGAATCGAGGAACACTAAAGAGAAGCAATAGTTGAAAGGGAATGGGTCAGCGTTGTAGCCGCCTCCTGAAGTAGCTGAAACCTGTAATTGATGGCAGTGAGATTTTTGAGGAAAATTTAAGTGTTTATCGAAAAAGTAGGCAAATGGAAAACGGAGGTGGTATATTTGTCGCAGTAGATAAGAAACTCAAATCTATCGAGACAGAATTTGAAGCTGCAAGTGAGATTTTTTGGGCAAGAGTCAGTATCAAGGATGGGTGAACGTGATAACTGGATCCATCTATCGCCCTCCAGATTCGTCTCCCAATTTAGACGAAAACTTTAGAGAAAACCTCAGTTCATTTGTACCTAAGTTCGCGAGTTAATCATCATCCAACAATCAATTGGGAAATAACAGATTTGTTAGTGGTGGGGGGGGGGGGGCGATAAGACGTCCTGTGAAACAGTTCTAAAGGCCTTTTCTGAAAACTGCCTAGTATAAATAGTTAGGAGCCCGACTCATGAGGAAAACATATTGGATCTAATGGCAACAAATAGACCTGACCCCTTTGAGGATGTCTACATCGAAATTGGCATCAGTGACCATGACGCAGTTGTGGCAACAATGATTATCAAAGTACAAAGGACAATTAAACCCAGCAGGAAGATATGTATATTCAGTAAACTAGATAAAAAATCGGTAGTGCCATATCTCAATGAGGTACTTGAACTTTCAGCACAGGACAGAAGCGAGGAACTATGGCTCAAGTTTAAAGGAATAACTGACCAAGCACTGGACATATATGTACCCAGTAGGTAGGCAAACTCAACGATATACAGTCACTGTAAAGAAACCTCTAAAGGAACAGAGATTACTGCATAACAGGTGTCAAACAAAGCGTAGGGCTGCAGATAGAGACATGCCGAATGAAACGCGTTTGGCGTGGGTGATGCCTTCAGCGACTACCGCAGCAAAATATTGTCAAAAGATCTTCCACAGAACCCAAAAAATTCTGGTCGTACGTAAAGACTATTAGTGGAACACGTAACACACTGAAAAATTTGGATGAAGACAGTCAGATAGATGAAGTATTTCTTTATTCTGAAAAGCATTTGACTCAATACCACACGTACGCTTATTATCAAAAGATCGACAATAGGGCTATCAAGTGAAATTTATGGCTGCATTGAGGACTTTTTGGTAGGGAGGATACAGCATGTTATCTTGGGTGGAGAGTCGTCGTCAAATGTAGAAGTAACTTCGGGTGTACCCCAGGGAAGTGCGCTGGGGCCCTTGCTGTTCATGTTGTGTACTAATGACCTTGCAGGCAATATTAATAGTAACATCAGGCTTTTTGCAGATGATGCAGTTATCTTTAACGAAGTATTATCTGAAAGAAGCATAAATGTGCAGTCATATCTAAATAATATTTCAAAGTGGTTGCAAAGATTGGCAACGTGCCTTAAATGTTTGAAATGTAAAGTTGTGCACTTCACAAAACGAATAATGTAGTATCCTCTGACTATAATATCAATGAGTCACCGTTGGAATCGGCCAAGTCATACAAATACCTGGTTGTAACACTCCGTAAGAATATGAAATGGCATGATCACATAGGTTCAGCCGTGGGTAAAGCAGATGGTAGACTTCGGTTTATTGGTAGGATACTGGGGAGGTACAATCAGTCTACAAAGGAAACTGCTTACAAATCACTCGTGCGACCCATCCTAGAATACTGCTCACGTGTGAGGGACGCACACCAGATAGCACTAATAAGGTGAAAGAATACAAAGAAGGACAGCACGAATGGTTCAAAATGGTTCAAATGGCTCTGAGCACTATGCGACTTAACTTCTGAGGTCATCAGTAGCCTATAACTTACAACTAATTAAACCTAACTAACCTAAGGACATCACACACATCCATGCCCGAGGCAGGATTCGAACCTGCGACCGTATCGGTCGCTCGGTTCCAGACTGTAGCGCCTAGAACCGCACGGCCACTCCGGCTGGCAGCACGAATGGTCACAGGTTTGTTTAATCCGTGGGAGAGTGTCACATAGATTCTAAAGGAACTGAACTGGATGACTCTTGATGATAGATGTAAAGTATCCTGGGAAAGTCTATTAACAAAGTTTCAAGAACCAGCTTTAAGTGGTAACTATAGAAATATACTACAATCCCTTTCGTATCGCTCACATAGGAATCGTGAGTATAAGATTAGAGTAACTACTGCACGCACAGAGGCATTCAAATAACATTCTTCCCACGCTCCGTACTTGAATAGAACAGGATGAAACACTAATAATTGGTACAATGGGACGTACCCACTGCCACGCACCTCACTGTGGTTTGCAGTGCACAGATGTAGATGTAAATCTACAAGTTATTCAATCTATACACTGCGCAGGCAGTAAAGGAAAACAAACATAGTTCTAGAGAAAAAATTGAAGTTCAAGGAGAAGAAATAAAAGGGGCTGATAACATTGTAACTCTGCCAAAGACAGCAAAGGACTTTGAAGAGCAGTTGATCGAAATGGATAGCGTCTTGAAAAGAAGTTATAAGATAAGAGTCAACAAACGTAAAACAAGTATGCACTTAAATTAAATGAGACGATGATTAGGGAATCAGATTAAGAAATGAGACACTACAAGTAGTAGATGAGTTCTGGTATTTGTGCAGAAAATAAATATTTATGGCCGAGGTAGAGAGGATATAAAATGTAGATTGACTATTGCAGGAAAATCGTTTCTGAAGAGGAGAAATGTTTTTAACATGAAGTGTTAGGAAGTCCTTTTCTGAAGGTATTTGTCTGGAGTGCAGCCTCGGGCAGCATTGAAACATAGAAGATGAGCGGTTGAGATAAGAAAAGCGTAGGAGCTTTTGAAATGTGGTGCTACAGAAAAATGCTGAAGTTTAGAGGGGTAGATCACATAACAAGTGAGGAAGTACTGAATCAAATTGGGGCGAAAAGAAATTTATCACACAACTTGACTAAAAAAAGGGACCTGTTGATAGGTCACATTCTGAGGGATCAAGAAACTGTCAGTTGGGTACTGGACGTAGGTGTAAGGCGTAAAAGCTGTAGAGCAAGGCCAAGGGATGAACAGTAAACAGATTCAAATGGATGTTATTGCAGAAAAAAAGGAAGATGAGGGTTTCAAAAATGTTCAGACGTGTGTGAATTCCTAAGGGCCAAACTGCTGAGGTCATCGGTTCCTAGACTTACACACTACTTAAACTAACTTACGCTAAGGACAACACACGCACTCATGCCCGAGGGAGGACTCGAACCTCCGGCGGCAGTGACCGCGCGATTCGTGACCTGGCGCCTCTAACCGCGCGGACACTCCGCGCGGCGATGAGGGTTTAATATCACGTCGACAACGAGGCCGCTAGAGATGCCTGTAGATTCCAGAAGTTATTCTGAAATGAAAACTCTTCCACGGTAAAGGCGTGGAGAGCTACATAAAACCACTCTTCGGACTGGAAACTACGGCAAGAGTTGCTTTATTGATCATAACAGTATCTAGACTGTTGACACTGATAGCCATTTCTGTCAAAAATCACCACGTTCTTTACCAAGATCTGGATTTCAAAAGAACGGCTTAACCACATATAGAATAATGTACCCATCTTTCTAGTGCTTCTAGTCTAATATAGTCTGCACCTGTTCTGGTGCGCGGTTTCCTAATGGTGTAGGACAACTGATCTATTATTTCCATTTGTCTGACAATTATTTGACACTCAGAAAGTGACTAATTTTCAGCCTCCTCATTACAGTGTTACCAATAGCTATGATAAACGCCGTAGTTTCAAGGTATGGCATACCGCGCAGCATTTCCCTAAATATTCATTCAGACTCGTATACGCTTCTTCAGGAAATGAAGGCTGTTGACTTCACTGTCTGTTAATAGGTTGTAAGTTTTGTTGGTAGAAGTCTGTAAACAGATCAAGTGTACAGTATTTTCTGTCAGCTTCGACATTTTTGTTCTTGAATGAGTAGAAGTTTATCTCTTATTTTCTAGGAAAATTTCTTTTCATCTTATTCAGCGATGTCATGTCAACATCTGGCCAAATATATCCACGAAAAAGGCAGGCAGCTCTTTCACATGTCAAACGATAAGGACTTGTGATAAGATTACTTTCATGTTCCTTTTAAAACATGATTCTCCCGATTCTATATTTATCTATGAAAGTTTACTTTTGCTTTATGTGGTCAGTTCTCAGTTGTAATATTGTCGAATACTGATACACTAACACTAGTTCCAGCGCATTCGTATTGCTAATTTTCTCTTTTTTTCTTAATTCAACTTTATGTATATTCACACAGACACAATCATCCAGTCAAAGAGACATACCAATATCGTCACTAAAATTTTGAATTTCGCTCACAGAAGAAAACCGCTCTTGATATTCACTATAAATCATCATGATTTGTTACACATATCAGTTAGTTAGGGACAATAACCTACGTTAATAGAGTGTAGCACCACATTCCACCTTGATGACAGCGGTGATTGGGCAAAATTGTGTGATGAGATTTCTTACGCGAGGGCAGGGGGGCGGGGGGGGGGGGGGAGGGGAGGGGGGGAAGGCCTCACACATCTTGTCCATGGAGTGATGGGGTGTGGAGTGTTGCTCACACCATTCTACCAAAAATTGGGGTTATGGGGTGGCTCATTGTTTAGCTGAAGGTACAGAATGCAGCTGCAAGCGAACGAACGGATGCATAAATCAGACAATAGATGGCTGTATGATCAGTCGATAACAAACAAAGGCAAACATATCAGGGACTGCATTCCGTGTAAACAATCCCCCTTAACCATATGCCTGACCAGTGTCGTACTGACAGATGGGTTGCACCACCTCTTGTGGTTTTCGAAGAACTTAGACCCAACATGCAGCGTGTATCAACGTCAACCGCGATTCATTAGACCAAAAGCCCTTTCTTCCATGCTTCGTGTACCCAACTGTGGTGACCCCAAAGTCGAGATAATTTCTGCTCTCTGTGACGTGTCGTGAGCAGAATTACATTTGAGGACAGTGCCTTTTGTCCCCCATACGGAGAACCAAGTAAGCATCGCCCTTTGCTGTCCGGCATTGAATTGGAAAGTGGTTCACTGCACTGTGGACAGTCCATCTCCTGTCACAATCCGCATGCCAATATGTATTACATATTCAATCACTTTGAAAGCAAAGTCTTACCTCCTGCACTGTCAAAAATCACTTAGAAGGCAGTCAGCAGATAAAACTCAAGATCGCTCCATCAACTGGAGTCGAAACAGAAGATGATGCAAAAGGGGCTGCTTAACTGAAAACAGTCGCTTCCGCTCGATCGTCAATACGGATGCAAAAAATATCTGTTGCAGAGAAGTAATTGCAAAATGAAGAGGCCACTGATCACTAAGTGTCTCGGGAAAGAAAGAAAGAAACACACCCATGCCCAAGGGAGGACTCTAACCTCCGCCGGGATCAGCCGCACAGTCCACGACTGCAGCGCCTAAGACCCCTCGGCTAATCCCACGCTGCTCACAGGAAGTAAAATATCCTTTATTAAGCCTCAATTTCTGGAAACTTTCAGTTGCATGTTTCATTACAAACAGGCTGCCACTGCCAAGTCTTAGGTCAGACCCAGGATAGAAAACTTCCTTCAACCGTCCACCAGTCATTGTATTTCATTGCTGTATAGCTTCCTGTTACAAGGATTCGCTTTTACGAGAAATCGTCGCAACCTCTTTTCGTAATGACGTCCGCCACAAACATCATCATCATCGTCTCTGTTTAACGTTATCTGAACCTCACAGATACAGGCACCTTTTCTTCTGTCTGTTTCGTCACCTGATTAATTCCTTTATATTCCTTATCTATTGTCTGTGTCCTTTCTGTAACGTTTCTGGAGCCCACCTCTTTCCTATATTTCCACTTTTATTTCCTCTCGACCTCACCGTATTCCTTCCTATTAAAAGCGTATCCATCACTAACGTTTACACATTCCCTTCGTCAGCTGGTGCAGTTGCCGCCCTTCGCAGTTTTTTCTAGCTTCTCCACAACCACCTACCCAATTCCCCCCACCCCACTCAACCAAAAGAAACCTGTCAGATTCACACTCATCAAATTTATCTACAGCATCATATCTAGCCTCATAAGCTGCAGCTCCAGCAGCTGATCGAATATCAATTACATCACACCAGGTAATATCGGCTTGAGTGACACCACAACTGTTTAAACAGACCTAGTAAGACTTTTTATCACTACTCGCTCTCTCGCTCCCTTGCACCATCGTAACAACACTCACACACGATTCCATGTAAGCTCCCACAATTTTCGATACATCTTGTTCACACCACAAAAATAAGAAACAGTTTCCACCAGCAAACTTTCAGAGGTTGTTCAGGAACACCTTCTGAGTGTTTTAGTATAAGGAACCCACCGTCTCCGGCGGCTCGTTGCAGAGTAATAATGTAACTGTGATTTATTCGGTTCGTTAGCGCTTCTGGGAGTAAGGAAAGTGGAAGGAAGTTGCTGACTGACATTTTGAATATGGCTTTGGAGCGTGTTATGGTACCTCCGTTGGTAGAAGGTTGCGCGTGGTGGACGAGATTGTGTTAAGTCCCGTTCCAGACCTCCGCTTTAATCTCGCATAAACTGTCTCCGTCAGCACATGCCCCCCTGATGATCCCCATTCTATTCTGTCCCGAATAATCTTATACTCCCCACCGTACACGAATTTGTCCACTGCAAGTACGGGATAGACCCTAAGAATACACTAGAGAAAGCTGAACGACAACTAAGAGCAAATTCGCTGAAATGCTCTACATAATTAGAGGGGTCTCATCTTTCCATCAAGATACATACAAAACAAAGCTTCAAGGCTTATCACCTCGTCAGTAATCAATTGGTCAACAACAGAGGAATGATTTAATTATGTTTTCACCAGCTATAACTCCTCTCCAACCCTCCCCCTCCTCCTAACGCCCAAACGTACACATATCACATCTCAAAGTATAAAGTGCTCTATTTATAACAGCAGGTACACCCAAGTTCCTGCCTATCCTTCCCACTGTGAATCGAAACGCCACAAACACTGTAGCTTTTAACTGTGAAACCAACCGTTCATTGAATACACAGCATTTGCTGCACGGATGACAAGTAAAGACAGTTGTGCGTGAACGACGCCCTGCCAAGAAGGACTTGAATCGCAGTCACTGAGATCGCTAATAGGCGTTAACAGTACGACTTTCAAGATTCATAGAGAATGCTTGAAGTAACTTCCGCTAGTTTACAGTTCGCTAACAGTGCTGCAGCTGGCAAAATAGAGTACAGCATATCCAAATGTCACATAGTGAAGAGGCCAGTCTAATGGTGGTACGCTGAGAGCGGTGCGTCCCACACCATTCAGCGCTGCTGAGACCATTGGAGATTATGTTAGCGTTGCGGTGGAACCTTTCTTAGCTGAGTGGTCCCTTGGGTATCTCGTCCGCGTTGTCTTCGACTTCCAGAAGTAACATGCATTTCCTACATACCCTGAATATTACCAATGCCAGAGTCTCCGCGTAAATGCGGTCTTTCCCCCAGCAACCTAAGCCATTCTAGTCTGACGACCACTTATAGTTCCTTCCTCCCCCCCCTCCCCCCCGAGTCGAGTACTCACTTATGCTCTCTCCTGATCACCAACAGAAGGTAGTAATTTTTTACTTGCGTCTTCCTCTACAACCAACACCTTAGTACAGCCAGCACCAGATTAAATATCAGTTGTGTTCGTGCGTACTTCATTGGTGCAGATCGCAATACAGTGGTGGAAATTAGTCTAAAGGCCCGTGGTTATTTATAGAAAAACATGTTTATTTACGTATTTGGTATTGCACGCATTTTTCCTTTACAGGTTACAACAAAGTAAAACAAAATAATTCTCATTTTACCATTACCTTTGGTGCCTAGGAAATTTAAACAATAAAGACAACGTTAGGGGTGGAAACTGATATTAAGGAACTTATTAATTATTGGCAGAATAACTTAATGTGTACAGTAAATAACTGGTTCAAATGGCTCTAATCACTATGGGACTTACATCTGATGTCGTCAGTGCCTTAGACTTAGAACTACTTAAACCTAAATAGCCTAAGAACATCACACACATTCATGCCCAAGGCAGGAATCGAACCTGCGACCGTAGCAGACTGAAGTGCCTAGAACAGCTCGGCCACAGCGGCCGGCTACAGTAAACAGATCACATTTATGACCTAGTATTTATTCTAATCGCCATTGTTATTAATAACTACGAAAGTCTCTTAGGCATTGACTGTATAAGGACAGTGATTTCGTCTTCCGAGATTGCGGTCCATTCCAGTCAAATAGCAGTTTTCAGGTCAGCCACAGTCTCAAACTGTCGTCCATTGCTATAAACACGTCTTGCTATCATCCCTCATAGATTCTCCACGGGATTTAAATCCGGGATTCCCGATGGCCCGCTCAGAAATCGAATTCCTTTACCTTGAAACCACTTTGTCTTGGTATATCTGTGAATTCCAGCGTTATCATGCTAGAATAGTAAATTAGCATCGTCAAATTGCTCATACATACGAACTAATTGAATTTCCGCTTCCCTGTACAATCACCGAACTTCTTTTTGGTGTGCACCCACGCTATGTTGGACATGCCTTTAGCACAAAATATTGACCAGATCATAAAGCTGCCACCGCCAAAGTTTCTGTTCATACGAACGTGTTCTCCTGTATGGAGATCATGCCAGTAACATTGAAAATCACCTGGCCCATCCAAATTAAATTTGTTCTCACCACTGAAATCTACTTTGTTCCATTCTATGGTCCACAAAACATGTTTTTCGGCCAACCTCAGCCGAACCTCCTTATGAGCATTGTTTAAAGGTGGCTTATGTAACCGTTTCTTGAATGCCATATTCGCGTCCAGAATCAGACGCTTATCTGAAGCTGACAATTTTCGTGTCCGGCCATATTAGCCATTTTTGCCATACTGTACACCCAGTTTGACAAAATTGTCAATAACACAGCTGGAACGCCCGATCGTCCTTAGACCCAAACTGACAAAATTATCAGTAACACAATTGGAACGCCCTAATTTCTTAGCAATCTGTCAATTAGACAGGTCCATTTCTTTGACACGTTAATACTTTCTTGCTCGTCGCCCGATAGAGGTCTTCGACGTGGCATTATCACAATTTCTGCCGTACGACGTTAGCAGACGCACCTGCAAACTGTAACTGTAACAACGCGTTGACATTAAGCACTTCGCGCGTCATCCGGCGGACCTGCCTTTACAGCAACTTCCGTCCCTACCTACCAGTAAGACAGCTTTTTTTTTTCTTTTTCGAGTTTTAAATGCTCGTCGTAATTTTCATGGTGAAATGAGAATGTACGGAAAAATGCGTGAAGACCAAATAAGTAAATGAACATTTTTTTCCCACACATAACCACGTGCCTTCATACTAATTTCCATCGCTGTAAACGTAGCTGCTCCTCTTTTGAACTATCATGGTAGTCTTGCATTACAGCTTACCTACCAAAGTGTACCTCTATCATAGCTGACTCAAACGAAACCCTACTTGTAGCATACACATAGCGTCCCCATTATACATGAACACTTCATTTCAGATATAAGTAATTGTTAGAATACAGTATTCGGACAACAGTAGCTTATTCCGGTTCTGAATTAACAGCGGATCCACGACTCTGTAAACAGTAGCAACTACAATTATTAGTACGCCAGATCATCAGTAGCCGTCTAGTGAAATTTAATGAAGCATTAGCACAAGCTCGCTCGAATTCCATTCCTCTCTGAACATTTCGTAAATTCTTGTACAATCATCAGTTTGTGGCAGGAATATGTTGAGTTCTGGCGATAAGCTCGCTTTGGCAACCTTTGTCGTTTTGGCGCGAAGGAAGAGGAAAAGTAAATGCCATACGTGTTGTAAACACTGGTTGATGAAATAATTACACACAAGCTAAGAGCTACCCTTGAGGTAACCATAATTATTATCGGAATGAACGAAGATACACATTAAAACCTTCTGTCACTCTTTCTTAGCTAAAACAGCAGGATAAATGATAAAAGACGGTGTATTACCATACGTCAAACTGATAGCAACATCGATATTTCTCACTATCGGAATAACTGATAGCTAATTTCATTTTTTCTCTTCCGGAAGTTTATCTACAGTTAGTTTTCTCCGTTACTGCATTCCTGTCTGTTGTACGATCAATAGTTTTGTATTTTTCCAGAAAAAAATGATATGCAGTATCTTTATTCATCACGTCATGCTAAGCTATTGCTTCAGTGATACAAAGGCAAGACTGGTTTTCATAATCACGAATTTAATCCTGCAGCAATTCACTGCTGATACGCTTAAGATCGTTTGACAGGATCGTTACGATGACTGTACGACATTTGCCGTTCGATTGTATAAGCCAACACGATGTTGATAGACACGCTCAAGTACTGACAAGCAGCTAGGCCTGTGTAAGCGTGCATAAAGGACAATCACTCAGGTTTGAAGTGTCTTGTACAATCGGACTGCTTGCGAAAGTTCCATACAGATGTTCACGCGTTCTTGAATAAAAGCTTGAAGCTTTAAAATATGCTTTTTTGCACATGAGATGTCTTGTATTCCGTACTCGGGCTAGTGTAGCGTAAACGTCACTAGATTTTAAAATGCGTGTGACTCACCAAGTTTGGAAAAAAAAAAAAAAAAAAAAAAAAAAAAAAAAAAAAAAAAAAAAAACTTGGAAATGTAAATAAGATGAAGACTGTCAAAAACTGGTTGTGTTTAGTCAGAAGTAAAAATTCGACTGCAATTCCCCACCACTGTCGGCAGTGCGCAAGGAGCGTACTTCCCACACCCATGATGACATTAATGTATCATTAAATCTGGTAGTTCATGTTTACATTTCTTCGATCTTGTTATATGTGGTCATCTAGGAGTCGTTTTCACATTCTACTACATGACACAAAGCGGGCAGAATAATGCTCCCTTCTCACACTGAATCCTACATCAAATACAATAACTCGGAATCCGTTCACACCTTTACCACAGGTCACTCCATCTCCCTTCAGAACCATGGCATACCCACGGTTAAATCTCTTCAGCAGCAGTTATTATCTGCTTTTTCACGGTGTTACCCGCCACCGTAGCAGAGTTCGATGACGCAAACTTATACAGGGAGTTTATATATGAACTGTCCCATAGTAGGTGAGAAATTCACTAACTACTCATTCTTGTCCGCTTCAACTGATATTAAGTGTTTTATTCCACTGTCACTTTCAATCGCTTGATAATCTTCATGTGGCCCGCACACAGCGGACATTAAATTATATTACGATACAGCTTCGTTGTCCGGATGTCCATGACGTTCTGCATATTCTAATCATAGAGTAAACAACATGATAGTCACAGGAGTAAATCGTAGTGCTACATGACATCAAAAGTGCTTGTCAAATTACTGCATGGCATTCTTTGTGGTGTCCTAAAAGAATTCCATTATACTAGAAGAACAAAGACAACAAATTGAAAACAAGAAAACAAAATTTTTACATTGTCCAGCGATATAGTTAAAACATCATTGGAGTGCAGCGGGTAGAGAAATACGCTGGGTTAACAAAAGTCATGGGATAGCGATATGCGCCTATACAGATGACTATAGTGTAGCGCACACAGATAGAAAAGGGCCGTGCATTGACGGAGCAGTCATTTGTACTCCGGTGATTCACGATTATGGCTGCAAAACGGGAATTAACAGAATTTGAAAGCGGAATGGTAATTGGAGGGATACGCATGGGACATTCCATTTCGGAAATCGTTAGGGAATTGAATATTCCGAGATCCAAAGGACAATGCAGTGGCCGACGGTCTTCACTTAACGACCGAGAGCAGCGGCGTTTGCAGAGAGTTGACAGTGCTATAAGACAAGCAACACAGCGTGAAATAACCGCAGAAATAAATGTGAGACGTAGGTCGAACGTATCTGTTAGGATAGTGCGGCAAAATTTGGCGTTAATGGGCTGTGGCAGAAGATGACTAATGCGAGAGCATTTTCTTATAGTACGACATCGCTTGCAGCACCTCTCCTGGGCTTTTGAATGTGTCGGTTGGACCCTAGACGACTGCCCAGGCCAGATGAGTCCTGATTTCATTTGGTAAGAACTGATGGCAGGATTCGATTGTGGAGCAGACCCCACGAAACCATGGACCCAAGTTCTCAACAAGGCGCTATCCAAGCTGTTGGTGACTCCATAATGCTCTGGGCTGTGCTTACATGGAACGAACTGGGTCCTCTGGTCGAACCGAAGCGATTACTGACTGGAAACGATTACGTTCGGCTGCTTGGAGACCATTTGCAGCCATTCATGGACTTCATATTCCCAAACGACGATGGAATTTTTACGGATGACAATGCGCCGTGTCACCAGACCAGTTGGTCGCGATTGGTTTGAAGAACATTCTGGACAATTCTAGCGAATGATTTGGTTGCCTAGATCACCCAATATGAATTCCACCGAACATTTGTGGGACATAATCGATAGGTAACACCAACCGCTTGCTGGTCCGTTACAAATCGAGTTACTGCACGAGGCTGGGCAAAAGCGGATCCTAAAGGATGTTACGAGGTATCCTATGACTCTTGTCACATCAGTGTAGTTTGGTCTGAGGCGGCATGGATCGCAGCTGCTGAAGTTCCTGGGAGTTCATGCCACTACGACTCGCCGCCTTCATCAGTACTAAAGAGTGCACTCTGTGTTACTAGCTACTAATTAGCTTATTTATCATTAGATCTGGCCTCTTCTTTTTTCGAAGTCAGTTCCTTCTCCAAAACCATATCCAGCTCCCTTACAAAATAATAACTTCACCTTATAAAACTTGTATTATAGAAGAGAAACTAATAGTTGTAGATGGCCTCTGCACCAGGCAACAGTAATTGTTTATCTGGTACACTCTGCCAATAGCTAGAGAATTTATGGTTAAGCAAGTCAACAGCAAATTACATAATAACTTGTTTAGCGAGCTGTGTAACAAATCATTTCGAAGTACTCGTTGGATATCTTGATAATAACTGTGAGCTACCTGTGCTCTGAAAATAGAAGAAGTACTGGCAGACACATTTTGGAAAGCCAATACTGGCTGCAGGTTGAAAACGGAACAAGGAAAGAAACTCAAAAATTGTTTTTTTGTACTTTTTATTTGTTTTTTTTATTTTTAGTCATCAGTCTTCTGATTGGTTTGACGCAGCCAGCCACGAATTCCTCTCCTTCGAAAACCTCTTCATCTCAGAGAGGCACTTGCAACCTACGTCCTCAGTTATTTGCCAGACGTAATCCAATCTCTGTTTTCCTCTACAGATCTTATCCTCTATAGTTCCCTCTACTACCATGGAAGTTATTCTGTGATCTCTTAACAGATCTTGAGGATGTTTTTGTTCTGTCTTTCCAACTAGAAAAATGCGGGATTTTTTCCCAGACGCGTTTCGCTTTCTAGAGGTAAAGCATCATCAGTGGCCTGTACTTAAGTTATTTACATTACGATTTGCTTTCAGATCGAAAAACAGTTCGTTAAAAATATGTTGATTCGTACTTACGGTGATTTTCGCTTGCTTTCTCGCATACATCGGGAAATGACGACTACTAACACATCGTTGTTTTTCCTCGTTAGACACTGATAATTTTAGTCTAATTTTTAGTTGTTCTGCAGCACAATGCATTTATTTTGCTTTACACAACACACTTTTATGTACAACACTGTATTCTGTTTGTTTCTGTACTCCTAAGTATGTGTTGTGGTTTGTGTTTTGTAGTGTTGCCAACATAACCTTTCCACTACTTTGACCTGCAACTTTTATATTATTATTATTAGATTATTGTATGTGTGTAATTCTATTTAATTATGTTTCTGTATATTTATATACTCTGTAAGAGTGGGGAAGGAATAGTGATGGAGGGATTTTGTTTTTCGGTGTAGGGGAGGGATAAACCATGATGAGTGGACATAAGTGCACAGTAATGTGATGGAGTGTGAGTTAGAGGAGAAGGTGAGGAGCAATAAGTGAAATGAAATTGTGAGTGGTGGTGGGGGGGGGGGGGGTGTTTTGGGAGAGTGGGAGCTGGTGAAGGATGAAAAAGCCTCTTTCCTTTTTCATGTAATTTCATCAATTATTTTATATAGAGCCTGGTTTCCAATATTTATTTGGTCACTGAACAACTGTTTATTTTTTGTCTGCATTTCCCGATGTAACCGAGAAATCAAGCGAAAATTACGGTATGTGCAAATCAACATATTCTTAACGAACTGTTTTTCGATCTAAAAACAAACCAAAATGATGTTTTTCCTCAGTAAAGCGAAACGCATGTGATGAAAAAATTCCGCATTTTTGTAGTTGCAACGACACAACAAAAATACGCTCAAGAATTGTAAAGCAGCTACGGACACAACGGCCACGCAAATGAAGAATCTTAACAGATGTCCTACCATCCCGTCCCTTCTTGGTGTCAGTGTTTACCATTTATTCGATTCTTCGCATTTTCTCCGAAGAATCTCCTTACTTACCTTACCAGGCTATCTAATTGTCGACGTCTTCTGTAGCACCACATCTCAAATGCTTCAATTCTCTTTTCTTTCGGTTTTCCCATTGTCCATGTTTCACTGCCATACAACATTTGCTCCACAGTACATTCTCACAAATTCCTTCCTAAAATGCTGGTCTCATTTTTATGTCCTCCTTGCTCAATCCGTCATGGGATATTTTGCTGCCTAGTTAGCAGAATTCCTTAACTTCATCTACTTCCTGATCACCAACCCTGATATTAGGCTTTTCGCTGTTCTCATTTCTGCTACTTCTTATTACTTTCGTTTTTCTTCGATTTACTCAGAATCTATATCCTATACTCATTACACTGTACATTCATTTCAGCGGATCCTATAATTCTTCTTCACTTTCTCTGAGGATAACAATGTCATCAGCGAATTTCACCATTGATATCCTTTAACCTTGAATTTTAATTCCACTCATTAAATGTTCTCTAATTTAATTCATTGCATCTTCGATGTGTAGACTGAACAGTAGGAGCGGAAGACTACATTCTTGTGGAACACTCCTTTTAATCCATTCACTTCGTTCTTGGTCTTCCACTCTTATTGTTCCCTGTTGGCTCCTGTACATATTGTTGTAGCCGTCTTTCCCTATACCTCACCCCTCTTTTTCTCAGAATTTCGAAACTCTTACAAAGTTTGACATCGTCGAACGCTTCTTCCAGATTGAATCCTCCTACGAACGTCCCTTGATTTTTCTTCAGTGTTGCTTTCATTATCAACCGCAGTGCTAGAATTGCCTCTCTGGCGCCTTTACCTTCCATAAAGCCAAACTGATCGTCATCTAACCCGTCATCTAATCCATCCACGATTCTCTTTTCTATTGTTCTGTATATTATTCTTGTCAGAAACTTGAATGTATGAGCTGTTAAGCTGATTGTGCGATATTCTCCCACTTGTCGGCTCTTGCAGTCTTGGGAATTGTGTGGATGATGTTTTCCCGCAAGTCAGTTGGTATATCATCAAACTCATACATTTTACACACTAACGTGAGTAGCCGTTTTGTTGCCACACCCTCAATGATTTTAGAAATTCTGATGAGATGTTATCTACCCCTTCTTCCTTATAGACCGTAAGTCTTCCAAAGCTCTTTTAAATTCTACTCCTAATACAGTATCCCCTATCTCATCCCTGTCAGCTTCTGTTTCTTCCTCTATCAAGTCATCTGGTAAGTCTTCTCCTTTACAGAGGTCTTCAATGTAGCCTTTCCACCTATCCGCTCCTCTGCATTTAACAGTGGAATTCCCACTGGACTCTTAATGTTGCCGCCTTTGCTTTTAATGTCACGCAAGATTGTTTTGATTTTTTTTTATATGCTGAGTCAGTCCTTCCGACAAACATTTGTTTTTCAATTTCTTCAAATTTTTCATACAGCCATTTCGCCTTGGCCTCCTGCATTTTTTATTTATTTAATTCCTAAGTGACTTGCATTTTAGTAATTATGAATTTTCGTGAATATTTCTGTAGTTTCTTCTCTCATCGATCAACTGAAGTATTTCTTCGGTTTCTTCTTCGCATTTTCCGTCTTGTTTTTCTTTCCAAGTACTGTGACTGCCCTTTTTAGAGACGTCCACTCCTATTCAACTGAATAGCCTGAGAGAATTTCAAACGTATCTCTTTATTCTTTAGTACTCCCGTACTCTACTTCTTTGCTCATTGGTTCTAAGCAATACTTACATCGCGTTTTATATTTCTTTGAAGGAAGGCAGTTTAGTGTTTAACGTCCAGTCGACTACTATGGCCTTAGAGAGGGAGTATAAATTCGGATAGGATAAGGATGGAGAAGACAAGCGGTTATATCCTTTTTAAATGGACTACCCTGCCCGTCGTTTTAGCTGATTTAGGAAAATCTAGATCTGAATAGTCGATCGAGGTTTTCAACGTTACCCCTCCGGAATCGTAAGAACATTGCGCCCTGTAAGTATTCAGCAATGGGACGACCAGTTAGCGACTTAGTAGCTACTGTATAACCCACACGAATGGGTAAGAGAAATGCTCGGTCAACTTGAATGGCAATATTTTGGAGAATATCGTTGTAATTTTCATGTAGCCCTGTTGGGTAAATTTAGTGAACCTAAATGGACGTTTCATAAATAATGCAACACTTTTTTTCTTGGCCAATTTCGGTTGAAAAAATGCGGAATTTGTTTTGGGACGTTGTGAAATTTTCCCGCTTCAGCCCCTTTAGTTTTCTTAAGTTCCAATTTGTGTCGGGGCTATACGTGGCCTTAAAAATGGCTTCTCTAACGAACGCGCGTTCCAAGCAGAAAAATGGCTCTGAGCGCTATGGGACTTAACATCTGAGGTCATCAGTCCCCTAGACTAAGAGCTACTTAAACCTAACTAACCTAAGGACATCACACACATCCATGCCCGAGGCATGATTCGAACCTGCGACCGTAGCAGCAGCGCGGTTCCGGACTGAAGCGCCTAGAACCGCTCGGCCACAACGGCCGGTGTTCCAGGTAGAGAGCTGTCATTTAGTTTCTTTCGGTGGAAAACTGCAGAATGTCTTCGGAGACCTGGCAGTGAACAAATGCATGTGAGTTGTTGGTCCAGGCGTCTGTCATCATCGCAATACGGTCACGCAAACGTGTCCGATCTCCCGTAATCCGGCTGGCCACACACAGCTGTGACTTCTGCAGTGTTGGAACTTGCGGATATTCTCATTCCAAGTGACCGACGGTCACCTCGCTGCTCAGCTGGACGTCACCGTGTGTACAGCTGACACACTTGCGGTCCTCGCCACCTAGCAAATCACCATCAAGAGCAACGAAGGACCGTCTACGCAGAATTGCTTGCGCGTTACAAGACTGATGCCGGCCGGGGTGGCCGAGCGGTTCTAGGCGCACAGTCTGGAACTGCGCGACCGCTACGGTCGCAGGTTCGAATCCTGCCTCGGGCATGGATGTGTGTGCTGTCCTTAGGTTAGTTAGGTTTAAGTAGTTCTAAGTTCTAGGGGACTGATGACCTTAGCAGTTAACTCCCATAGTGCTCAGAGCCATTTTGAAACCTGTCTTCTTGTACTTTAAATCTGAAGACGGTCTAATTCCACCAAAAGCAGTAACTCTAATTCAGAAACATAGACGATCTAGACTGTTTTATTCACAGAATTATAAGAGACGAGGTCGTGTACAGATGTATAAGGACAGCACTCAATACGCGATTAGAAAAGAACAGAAATCGCTGCGTACCCTTCGGCGTGCACTGTACAGTGACTTGTAGAATTAATAAGTGAATGAAGATGAAGAATGAAAGACCAGTACTTTAACACTGCATCTCGCTAAGTTTAATTTCTTTAAAATAAAAACAGGCAGTAGTTTCTTGAATGAGATACATCATATTACACTCTTCTTGAGTAATCGAGCGCTTATTCTACGAAAATTTTGCAGACGTAAAGAGAAAACAACACCCGTATTATTGCTTTGCGTCATCGGAATGACTAGCTCAATCTCAACACATAAAGAATATTGATATTTTAAACCATCTGCAAGGATACTTAAATACACTCTTATTAGATACTTCAAAAGGAATGATTATCATAATATCAACAACGCCTCAAAATTTTGCGCTTAGCAAAATATGAAACTTACCATTGCTTAGAGAAATCTGCATATCACTCGTGCTTCTGAGCGCAGCCATCTCGCTTGAACTTCATAATGTGCGGTTTCGTAATAACTGGCTAGGAGCTCCTGGAGAGCAGAGCGCTTCATAAAACCTCCTTATGATTCAATATTAGCGTGCTCTTCAGGGCCCTGACGAGTGATAGCTGGTATGAAAATTCGTTCCCCTCAAAAGCCCGACGGTATTATAATGCAGCTTCCGTACATCCTCAGATCGTCTCTACACCGCTATTCATATTCTAATATAAATAGAAATTATGCTAGTGTAGTATTAAGCCAGTAACGATGGAATACGAAATTAGTTACACGCAAATCTTTAGCCAAACAGTAGAATTCGGCATAGCTTTGCATGATATTCAGCGATAAGACTGTTGAACGTCTAGCTTCAAGTTATCTCTGTCAATTACAAATGGAATTCTAACCTAAGGCTAACGGAATCTACACGCCAGCGTCCAAATGTTAAACATAACCAAGAAACGATAATATTATCTCCTGAATAACTCGGCGCGTGTCAGCGTACTTACGCACGCGCGCGCGCGCGCGTGTGCGTGTGTGTGTGTGTGTGTGTGTGAGAGAGAGAGAGAGAGAGAGAGAGAGAGAGAGACAGACAGACAGAGACGGAGAGAGATGCTAAGACTTTTTGTTGTTTATGGGCTCGGTATATAGGCTTTTTGCGGGGGGGCAGCTAGAGTGATTTTTTTAAAATTACATTTTACAGTGAGGAACACTGATTACAGGGTGTATACAACTTTAAATTTCATATGTACAAAAATGGTTCAAATGGCTCTGAGCACTATGGGACTTAACAGCTGTGGTCATCAGTCCCCTAGAACTTAGAACCACTTAAACCTAATTAACCTAAGGACATCACACACATCCATGCCCGAGGCAGGATTCGAACCTGCGACCGTAGCAGTCGCGCGGTTCCGGACTGAGCGTCTAGAACCGCGAGACCACCGCGGCCGGCTCATATTTACACGCTAGTGAAAGTACTTAGCTTGAAAATGGTACAACGAGTAGGCGAAGATCTGAGCACCCTCTCCGCTCGTTTTTAAAGCAGGGTAATATTTTTGGTATATTTTTATGTTAAGAAAAACTTAGCGACGTTACACAGAGAATGATTTTTCAGAATACATCGTGATTACGTGATTGAGACTGGCAGTGACAGTGTAAAAACGAGGAGAAGGGTGTGAAATATTGGCAGAGATGTGTTACTGAATGTGTGGACATGTGCGTGGTGGCAACGGTGCAGTACAGAAGACTGTCGAGAGAGAAGAAGCGTCTAAAAACAGTTTTTGATATAAATACTGTATTCACTTTCTGTTACATAAAAAATAACTTAATCTGGCAATGCTGTACACAATTTCTGCGAAATAGTTACTACGTAATTTCTGTTCCTCTGTTGTTATTTGTGAGAACAACTTGTTAAGTGTCTGTTGTGTATCTGAGAAAAAAACACCACAGTTCAAATACTATGAAAGGAGGAGGGGTTGAAGGGGTGGGCACGTAATAAGTGAAGTAATTAATATCGCCCACAATGTGAAACGTAGAAGTGGTATAATACTGTTCTTCAATACTTGTATGTTCTAAAAATGGTGAAAATTTGAAAATTTACCCTATCAGAACTCGAACATGGAGACACTTGTGCAATATATACATAAGAAGGGCAAAAAGATCAAAATAATAAAAATGATGGAAACTGTACAACTATCAAAATTGTTAAATACTGGGACGTCTTGGGTTCAAAAGTTGTGATCAATCTCATACGCATATGTAACGCAGTCCAATTGTGCAGCCGGCCGGAGTGGCCGTGCGGTTCTAGGCGTTACGGTCACAGGTTCGAATCCTGCCTCGGGCATGGATGTGTGTGATGTCCTTAGATTAGTTAGGTTTAATTAGTTCTAAGTTCTAGGCGACTGATGACCTCAGAAGTTTAGTCGCACAGTGCTCAGAGCCATTTTTTGAACCATTTGTGCACCATTTGCAAGCAGTAAAAGTTGCAAAAGTGCGAAGTTAGGCAAAAGCACGGAGGTGCATGCAGAAATTAACGACTTTTCTCATGCAGACGCATACTTGAGGGAAGACGCTCAAATCAGCGAAGAGAGAGGATGTTAGAAAACTGTCATTTTTTACGTTATTGTAAATTGAGTCCATTGGACGGTTCTTGGTGTCTGAATGAATTTGCCCGCCAATTAAATTCGATTTAAGTTACGGTTTTGTTCCCAATTTTCCTGCCAAAATTTCAGTTTACCGCCAATTTTTCTTGGCGCAAAGGTACTGTCATCGTCATCGTGAATTTCACCGTCGATTTTTATATAAATATGCCGTTTGTGACATATTGAATACCGTACTATTAATGTCTTCAAGAGGAGCAGGTGTCACATTATCACTGGATTTGGCATCGTTGGTGGCAGACACTGGAAGAGCTGGGCTGGAATGATATATTTCTGTTACACATAATGTTTAAACTGTATATAATGATATTATCAGTTGCTATGCGACCATTGTTGCAATCTACGTAACATACAACCTGAAAATCAGTTTTATACACTGAATCTGAAACCTAGAAGTTCTGATGTTCATGTTGATGAGGGCCTGATTCTGTAAGCTTGCATTGCAGCCTTAATAAACCCAAAATAGGATCCGACATTTTACTTAAACTTTTTTTTGAGTCGTCAGTCTTCATACTGGTTTGATGCGGCCCCTCCATGAATTCCTCTCCTGTGTCAACTTCTGCATCTCAGAGCAGCACTTGCAACCTACGTACTCAATTATTTTCTGGATGTATTCCAACCTCTGTCTTCCTCTGCAGTTTTTCCCCTTTAAAGCTCCCTCTACTACCATAGAAATCATTCCTGCTGTCTTAACAGATGTCGTATCATCTTGTCCTTTCTCCTTGTCAGTGTTTTCCGCTTATTCCTTTCCTCTCCGATTCTGCACAGAACCGTCTCATTCATTATCATACCAGTCCACCCAGTTTTCAACCATGGTCTGTAGCAACACATTTCAAATGCTTCGATTCTCTTCTGTTCCGGTTTTCCCACGGTTCATGTTTCACTACCATACAATGCTGTGCTCCAAACGTTCATTCTCAGAAATTTCTTCTATGTTTGATACTAATAGACTTCTCTTGGCCAGGAACGACCTTTTTGCCAGTTTTAGTCTGCTTTTGCTCTCCTTCTTGCTCCGTCCGTCATTGGTTATTTAACTGCCTAGGTAGTAGAATTCCTTAACTTCATCTTCATCGTGACCATCAATCCTGATGTTAAGTTTCTCGATGTTTTCTTTTCCGCTACTTCTCATTACTTTCGTCTTTCTACGATTTACTCTCAATCCATATTCTGCGCTCATTAGACTGCTTATTCCATTTAGGAGATCATGTAATTCTTCTTCACTTTCACTCTGGATAGCAATGTCGTTCCACCATTACATCTTCGATGTGCAGATTGAACAGTAAGGGCAAAAGACCACATTCCTGCCTTACACCATTTTTAATACGAGCACTTCGTTCTTGGTCGTCCACACTTATTATTCATCTCTTGGCTGATGTACATATTGAATATTACCCCTTTCTCCCTATAGCTTACCCCTATTTTTCTCAGAATTTCGAACATCTTGCACCATTCTACGTTGTCGAACGCCTTTTCCAGTCGACAAATCCTATGAACATGTCTTGATTCTTCGTTAGTCTTGCTTTGGTTATCAACCGCAACGTCAGAATTGCCTCTCTGGTGCCTTTATCCTTCATAAAGCCAAACTGGTCGTCATCTAATACAACCTCAATTTTCTATTTCGTTCTTCTGCATGTAATTCTTGTCAGCAACGTAGATGTATGACCTGCTAAGCTGATTATGCGATAATTCTCGCACTTGTCAGCACTTGCAGTCTTCGAAATTGTGTGGATGACTTTTTCCGAAAGTCAGATGGTATGTCGCCAGACTCATACATTCCACACACCAGTGTGAACAGTCGTTTTGTTGCCACTTCCTCCAATGATTTTAGAAATTCTGATGAAATGTTATCTATCCCTCCTGCCTTACTTGATCTTAAGTCCTCGAAATCTCCCTTAAATTTCGATTCTAATACTGGACCCCCTATCTCTTCTAGATCGACTCCTACTTCTATCACATCAGACAAATCTTCCCTCTCATAGAGGCCTTCAATGTACTCTTTCCACCTAACCGCTATCTCCTCTGCATTTAACGTTGGAATTCTCGCTGTATTCTTAATGTTATCACCCATACTATTAATTTCACAGAAGGTGGTTTTGACTTGCATATATGCTGAGTCAGTCCTTCCGAGAATCATTTCCTTTCCGATTTCTTCACATTGATAAGTGACTTCGGCCTACCTGAAGAAATTTGTCGCTTCTCTTCCTCACTGAATTGAAGTTGTTACAAAGGCCAGATTTTCTGTTACACGGTATCAGTATGATGTGTCCGGGAGGTGACCAATTTTTTTGTAGTGTGCTTATTACAGATGTAGGAATAAAGATGATTCTCTCAGCCATTTCGTCTTAGCTTCCGTGAACTTCCTAGTTATTTCTTTCTCAGCGACTTGTGTTTCTGTATTCCTGAATTTATCTGAAACTCTTTGTACTTTCTTCTTTCATCGATCAACTGAAGTATTTCTTCTGTTATTCATAGTTTCTCCGCAGTTACCTTATTTGTACCTATGTTTTTTGTTTTTTTTCGAGCTTCTGTGATTGCCTTTTTCGAGACGTCCTTTTCTCTTCAACTGTTTTGCCTACTGAGCTATTTGTTATTTCTGTATCTATGGCCTTAGAGAAGTTCATGCGTATCTCATCAATCCTTAACATTTCCGTACCCCACCTCTCTGCGTATTGATTCTTCCTGATTAATCACTTAAACTTCAACCTACTCTTATTTAAGCTAATGAACTAAATCATTATGACCAGCTGCTTAGAAGCGTGTTGGTCCAAATTTGGAACACAATACAGCAGTGGTTATTCGTGTCATGGATTTAACGAGTTCTTGGTACGTTTATAGTGGTCTACGGCACCAGATGTCTACATACACACACACACAGGTCACGTAATCCCAGGAAATTATGGGCCGATGGTTTGTGAACGCGGATCTGGTGCATGACTCCCCATAAGACATGGTCACAACGCGTGTCCACAGCGATTCGAGCAGCGATAACTGTAAACTCATCTAAAGTTTGTCACTGTTCCACGTCTATTTGGAAACATTAGATTTCCTCCTGGTCAAAGCTTGGGTCAGGCCTCACGGATAGGTGAGATAGAGTGAACATTTGCGTGCTTAGCTGTGGGCTTGAATTTTATGGTATAATTAACCGTTTCCTCTATCCACTCTGTCTCACCATATCTCCCTTCCCCTCCATCTGATCATATCCTCCTTCCCTGGTCTCTTTCCATGTCCGCCTCTCCCTCATCCTTTTCCACCTGTCCACCACCATTCTACATCTTCTATCTGCCTCACCCATCTCTCCATCCTCCCCTCTCTCTACTCCCTCGCTGTGTTCATCCCCTTCTCTATTCATCTCAACCTGTCCCCAGACGTTGGCACAGGTAGCCCCTGTAATACAATTCAATAACGTAGGGTGACACTGCTCCCACAACAACCCTCTCGTGCAGGCCTGGCTACACATCATGTGCTTGAAAATAATTTATTTGGCGGGTCGATAAAGAAGACCAATGCTACTCCAATACAACGTGGCTCTCATGTAGGGCAGCCTACATGTTGGGGCCCAGTAAACAATTTCTTGCCTATGACAACATGTAGGCTGCTCTGCAAAGCAGGTTGATTTGGCAGGCCGCTACTGTGGTCACACAAAATGTCTGTCATGCAAGGCAACCTATAGACCATGGCCTGTGAAAAAGCTGCGACATGGACGCGAATAAATAAATTTCTTTACTTCACGTCTATGGTTACAATATTTTTTCTTCAGACTACCTGTTTCGGTCTATAATGACCGTATTCAGATCTGTCATTATAGAGTGAAACCAATAGTGTGATGACAAAAAAATTTATGAGCGTAACACATATTTGTCCACATCTCTACTCCTACAGGCACTACGATGTTATAAGCCCCATAGCGCTGATACCCGTCAACCCTGCTGTTTCTGTGCCAAGTTTGGTTGAAATCGATACAGGGGTTTTGGAAGAGATCCCAGACGTACACACATACACTTTTGAACCTAATGAAACCAAATGTGGTGAATTTCATTTTGTAGAGATAAAATAATGACTTTGTTTGTATGGCCATCCTCAGTAGCAAGCACAGAAATATTTGTTTTGTAAGTAAAAATCGCCTTCTCTTTCTGTACTGTGTTTTATTTTCCAAGACGCGTTTCGCCTTTTTGCACCTTAAGGCATCATCAGTGGGATCAGTTATGATACAATTATGACACACATTTGTTTTGATATGTATTATTCGTGCATTATAAAACCACTTCTCGCTTTTTATGTAAATGAGTGATTACTTACAGTTCTTCTTGTTTTTAATTGGCATCGGTGTTTCCTCTCACCTAGTCACATGGAGGTCGCATTACAGCTCTGTTTATAAAACCTATGCATGTTTTTGTGTTTCGTACATTTTTCTTCCCACTTTTCGTTTTGTTTGCACTTGTGTCTTACGTCTTCTCTCATTTTTATAGACGTAACACTAATATATAAAAAGTAGATGATATCTCTCTGTATTCCATATCAAACACAAAATTTTTGAAGAGGTAAAATAGCACTGTTCCATTAAAAGTAGATAATACCTCTCTAGACTACATATCAAATACAAAATTTCTAGGAAAAACTGTTGATTCTCAGCTGAAGTGATTGTACGTTTAAAGGTACTTCGAAACAAAATGTCGTTATCTTATTATACCTTCAGAGTCACGTCATTAGTATAGCTTTCTGTTAAAGCAATAGTTACAGGATCAAGACTGAGTGCAAGTTTCGGGGAACTGGAAGCTGGGCAAAAGATTCTACACAAAAAATGTCGATTTCCATTGTCTCTCCTTCTGAATTTTAGCTCAGGGTACAAAATTATACCAATATTTCCAATATTTAGTCTGTGGGCCAGGAATTCAGTTTGCTAGATAAGGAGCTTTCATTTAAGATTCCAGAAGTAATCACACAGAAACAAGCAGAGTGTTTAATAGCTCACACAACAGTGGTCTTAGAGCAGGTAAGCTTGAACCCTGCCAAAAAAATTATGTCACAGTTAGGTTCAATAAGACCTTAGTTCATCAGCGTAAGGGGAATAAGTGTTCCACAAACAGCAACGATAACCAATGGGATGCTAAAATTATAAACAAGAAACTAACTGAAAATAGGCCCTCAATGTTCAGGTAGATAGGGTTAAAACTACTGTGGTGTTGTTTCATGCAGAAAATAAACAGCAACTGGAGGAGTTTATTTCAGGTATTGGAGCAGAATGGGTTCAATTTTATCCTACTAGCAAATAGATGGTGGAAATGAAAAAAGTTTTTAAGCGTAACAGACTGATATTTGCTCAGTCCCAAAAAACGAGTCTGCTCCCGATGAACCCCAGAAAGGGGATAGCGAAAAATACATAAACAATATGCACCTGTAAGACCTATAATTAATATCAATGATAGTCTGAGACATCAGCTGACTAGTTATCTCAACAAGATCATCAACCCGCGTCTTTTCTTCTAGAATCGTATATAGATAAATCGGTAGCAAGTTATAGAGCATCTTCAGGCACTTAATACACCGAAATCAGTGATAATAGCGTCCTTTTATGTGGAAAGTATGTATTTGAACTTCCCAATTCGTGAAGTTCTTAGCGTCATCGATGATAATTCTCTGGGTCACAGTAATATCGAATCTAACTGCACTAATGAGCCTATGAAATTGTTATCGGTATTGCCGAACTTTAATTATTTCAAATTTTGTGGAATATATTTACCAAAAAAAATATGGTTGGCCACGAGATCCGCTATAGCCACTGCCTTGCCAACATTTACATGGTGTATTTTGAACTGTAAGACGTATTTTGTTTTTGTACCTCGTTTACTGACTCTATGATCGGTTAATTTAACTTGATATCATATTATTTTTTGCCTGTTTTCAATTCTGTGGAGCAATATCGGTGCCCAGAGGAAGCGTCGGGGTAAATTTCGTTTTATTTTTTTATTTTTAAGTGACGTTTCCGATCAGCAAATTTGAACTCTGTTCTGGTTCGGTGTAGTGCATGAGAATGTAAGTTAAGCTGAGTTTTAGGACGAATTTCCGCTCTGCCTTGGTGACGGAGCACAGGGAGATTCCGTTAGCTTTCGTGGCACAATAGTGGGATGGACGCGCTAAAAAAAACGTAGGAGTGGTCAGCGGCACATTCCTATGCAGCCTACATGACTCGAGTGCTCCAATGTACAAACGGACAGTCCCACCAAATTTTCAGGACAGACATTTCATTGGCTCGTCAGATTCATCCGGAGAGGCTTCTAGAAGCTTTTGGTAGCTTTCTCTCTGCAGAATGGCGGCAAATAAGGTGTAATCCTATGCGCTCTTGTCATAGTCTGATTCATCTGTACCGTCACGCAGAGAAGTGTGACACATGAGTGATCGGTGAGGACTGCGAAAAAATGCGGACAAGACGCTTTCTTGGTCGCTGGAGAGAAGGTAAAAAGCTTTGGGGACTTGAGGATGACAGTCGTTTCAGTTCTGGGATGCGGATAGTGTACTCGTGATAGCTTTGGGGTTGCTGAAAGTGCAGTCAGATATTCGTGTAATTGTATAAAGTTCAGTCACACTGCTTTCAGAATTTACAGAGATTATGAAGAATAATTTCGTTGCTCGGCGTGATCACTTAACAGCCGAGAGTAACCGGAAGTAAATTAAGTGCTGAGGTTCTCAGATGAACTTTGGGCGCAGTACGAATCAGAGATTTGTCGGATGCACTAGGAGAGAGACGGAAAGACTGCAGAGGTTGCTGCTGTACGGAGCTGCTCCAACCTGAACGCTGAAATGGTTAGGAACATGTAATTGTGAGTATGGTTACAGACGAGTTGTGGACCCCAGAGTAATTGGCAGCGTAAATGGTTCAAATGGCTCTAAGCACTATGAGACTTAACATCTGAGGTCATCAGTCCCCTAGACTTAGAACTCCTTAAACCTAGCTAACCTAAGGACATCACACACATCCGTGCCCGAGGCAGGATTCGAACCTGCGACCGTAGCAGCAGCGCGGTTCCGGACTGAGGCGCCTAGAACTACTCGGCCACAGTGGCCGGCTAGTAATTGGTTGCGTCGTCAGTATTTAATCTTTCTTCTTTTGAAGAATAGTTAAATAATGAGACAATTTAAATCACATTTCCACTTGGAGTGAGTGCCCAATGTGTTCTTTCAGAAAGACTTGGCTCCTTGGCTCCGGAATGATCTATCATTAACTACTGAAGTTTATTTGTGGAACTCTGACTTATCTCCCTCAGTTTATTTCGTACATGTTCTGTAGCTTTCTTTGGTATAGTATCAATGTTCGCTTTCGTTTCCCATGTTTCCTTTAACGGAGCATGTTCCATGTTTGCATGATTAACGCCACCTCCAATGTAGTATACCTTTTCTCACTGCAAAGAGTATGTCGCACGCTGATCTTCCTCCCACTTAATTTTCACACAGTTGCGAAGGCATACGGGACAATTAGACGAAGTTAGTTTCCATTCTTTTATTATTAAAAGTCATGTCAGCTGGTCAAGAGAATGTCAATAAATGTTGTAGTGGCAATGTTTCTTTAAAATTTACCAGTTTCCCCGTCCCACGTAGCTGTAATCGGTAGTACAGACCAGAAAGGTACCAATTACATGCAAAGATCTAGTAATCGTCATCTTAAGACTGTACGGAGTTACCGTAACCTAGAGTAGGGTTCAGTTAAGATCTCTCTCTTGATTTCAGGGCTTAAATGATTCATTTTCTGTGGATAAAATCCGTACGGCCATTGTACTTATTGTTAACCAAAGATTCAAAATTATAGCACAACAGGTTGGGATGTCTTATGAGGGAAGACACTGAGATACTCAGAGAGGCCAGGAACGAATAGCTGACACCTATTCACAAGTTTTGTCAGTTATAGCCCCCAGACGTCCCCAACGATTTGTACTACCATAAATCGTAACAAGTCAACAAGTACCTTTCAGAACAAAGATTCTTTAATGCGCAACCGCTGTTTAAGGACAAGATCTTAGTCTATAAGCGGCATATTGGCGATCTAATTCTGATTTCTTATGGCAGCAAGGACCACTTAGATGAAACGTAAAAGGCGCTTAAAAGGTAACGTCGTATTATTAAATTTACTGTCGAATTATCACGGGACGGTGAGTAGCTTATTTTGATTTTAACATCTTCCTAAACGAAGGAAAAACTGCTGTCGATATTTATCGGAAACCCACCACAACAGATGGTCTGATACGTAATTCTTCTGCTTGCCCACGTCTCATAAACACGCTGTCTTCAGAGCAGTGCTTCATAGAGTGCAGGAATTTCAGTTGAGTAATAGAGCAACGAAGAGAGAGCTTAACAGCATTAGATATTTCGCCCAGGTGAAAGTTTATCCTGTGGGACTATTAACGCTTTAAACATGAAGTTGATGCTGGGTCGTAGCAAAAAGAGGGATTAAAGAGTAGCTCCCTCCCTAGGCAGTAGGTGGATGATGAGAAGATATTGTAGAATACCTTATTACGGAGCAATCGCGGATATGGTGGGTAGGAGGCTGGGAATCTTAAATGTCATAATTGCGTATTTTATCACCAAAAACAATGGACAACGGCTTGCACGCCCGAGGAACGACAGGTTCATCCCCACGCCAGTGCAGGTGTTTATTAGATTAAGTGCCCGTAAAGTGATTACAGATACGTGGGCCAAACGGGCAGAAGCACCCGTATCAGATATAAAGAGCATGGTGCAGTGAATAATCCCAAGTCAGCCTTATCTCCTCATCTAGCGTTCAATAACCCTACGTAGCTTACAGGATATTCCTGAAATATTAGGAGATCTTGCATGTGTAAGCTCAAAATCTGACGCTTAATATCTTGGACGAAACTGAAATCATGAAATGCAAAATTAACTATCCAGGGAGTGCCCTTAATAAACAACTGATCTAAAGGATAAGGGCATGATTAATAATTATGTACAACGTTTCAGGGCATTGCATCCCGGTAGATAAATCCACATTCTCTATTAAAGATAATGGTACTCAGTTTTTTGCGTTCAGGTTTATATCGTACATGGTGCAGTAGAATGAGTACGAGACAGATGGTAAAATGAAAACTTTTATTTCAAAAGTAAGTGCCATAGCTGTTAATACATTTACATCAGTGTGAAACAAGATGATCGATGCCTTCATAGAACAGAACCATGATTGTACCCAGGCGGGCACATCTTTGTGCGAAGCAAATCGACGGCCGAGAATGTCTTTTTTCAGGTAGAATGTAGAGATCGCCTGGGGAGATATGAGGATATCCGAGTACTTCCCAGCGAAACTTCTGCAGTGTAGTCGAAACAACCTTGACAACATGCGGCCCTGCCTACTCATCAATAAAGATAAATATAATGTAAATCACTACCGTCTTCTACATCTACATCTATACTCGGAAAACCACCTTGTGGCGTGTGGTACTTTGTGTATCACTGTCACTTCCTCGCTTTTCTGTTCCAGTTGCGAATGGTTCGCGAGAAGAACGACTGGTGGTAAGCTTCTGTGTGAGTTAAAATCTCTGTCATTTTATCACCATGGTCTTTTCGCGAGATATACGTCGGAGGAAGCATTATATCTGTTGGCTCTTCTGGGAATGTAAACTCTCTGAATTTCAACAGTAAGTCACCCCATGATGAAGGACGCATCTGTTGCAGCGTCTGGCACTGTAGATGATTGATCATCTATGTGAATCTCTCGTGCTTACTAAATGAACCTGTAATGAAACGTGCTGCTCTTCTTTGGACTTTCGCTGTTTCTTCTGTCAAACCTATCTCGTACGGATCCCATACTGACGAGCAGTATTAAAGTATTCGTCAAAGGAGGCTTTTGTATGCCACCTGCTTTGTTTGCGAGGTGCCGGGGCTAGCAGTGTATTTAACACTAAATTCTTCTAGAATCTTCATGTGGAAATGATGCTCTATGCCCCCCTTTTCTAACTCCGACTTTTGCTGTTGCATATGGATTAAGAATAAATGCGAACTGACTGTAATCGACCCTGTAAGTGGAGTAGAAAAGAGTTTGGCACCTGCAATAATTTAATTTGATAGAAATTAATTTGATAAAGGAAAGTTTCATTAACGTAGTGGGAAATGAAAGGGTTGCTCTACCGATCTACAGAGTGAAAGTTCTGTCCAAAATAACAATTTGATTTATTGTGACTAAACTCAAAATAATAAACAAAACACATGAAACATTTACAATACGTCAAATTCGATACTCAAATAAATGCTGCGACTGTGAAGTTGCCTATAAACTAGCTTTTATGACCAAGTGGTATGTGGAGCCAATTCCTTGCAACTGAAATCTTAAGACAAACATCCAGCCAAGCCAACATTAATTGCTGCTACAGTAGTGAGAACTCAGACAATGAACACCCAAGACAGAACCAAGACGGGAACAGTCGCGCTCTGCTGAGCTCTGACTATCACACAGCAAAATTCCCTAATCCGCCGGTGCTGCGGACATACATTACCAAGCTGTCTTCTTAACTGCAAGGACACGATCTGCCGTACCGGAGGCGATGGCTGGTTGCTTCGATGTCCCGTCGTGGTGATTATAACGTCGCGAGTATAGACCGAAACAAATTATCCTGGTCTAGTTGTTCCAGACTAAAGACTTCCTAGCAACACAAATGCGCCTCTGAGGGAGACGAAGAAGGCTCGCCACACAATCACTGTAAGATCAGCAGAACCCGCCTGTCACCGGACCACCCGGCTGACGAGAGACGCTGCGTGAGAAGTCCGCTTGTGAAGGAATAGCAACTTTTCACCGTATGCAATAAGAGAGGAAAATATTCGTATCTTCTGAGTTCTCAATACTATCCTTGTAATGACAATACTCGGCTATACTTCCCCAAATCGAATTACTCAGAGTAAGATATAAATATGAGAGAGAGCAAGTCACTGTGTGCATTGTAAAGGCATGCCACCTCTCATGTTGATGGATTACATTTTCTGAGGGTTTTTCCATTTAATGTCAGTCAGGGATCTGCCTTTCCTGCGGTTAGTTTTGTGTGGCCATTCTACTTTAAATCGCTTCGTACGCAAACTCCTTGATATTTTGTAGATGTAAGTGCTTACGATGATTCTTTCGCAATTGTGTAACCATACAATAAAGGATCTTTCTAGGTATGTATTCGCAATATGTTCCACTTGTTTACGTTGAGGACCAATTGCCACATCTTGCACCAAGTAAAGATTTTCCTCAGGTCTTCCTACAATTCGCTAAGATTTCCTAGAGTTGCGACTTCTCTGTGTGCAACAGCATCATCCGCGAAAAGCCTCATGAAACTTTTGATGCTGTCTACTTATGTCGGTTGTATCTATTGTGAAAAGGAATGGACCCATAACACTCCCTTGTGATACGCCCAAGTATAGTTTTATGTCTGAAGACTTCTCTCCATTGAGAATAACATACTGTGTTCTTTCATTAGAAACTCTTCATTCCAATCACTCAGTTGTCTGACATCCATACGGTCGTATTTTGTTCGTTAGGCGGCAGTGCGGAACTCTACCGAATGTCCTATGGAAGACAAGGCACATGGCATCTATCTGGGTTCTGGTATCTACCGCCTTCTGGTCTCGTGAACGAACAGAGCGAGCACGATTTCACACGATCGTTATTTCCAGACCCCATGTTAATTACTTCGCAGTAATTTTTGGTCTCCAGAGATGTCATAATAAGCGAGCGTAAAGCATGTTTCACAGTTCTGCGGCTTATCGACGTCAGAGATGTAGGCACATAGTTTTGTGCGTCTGATCGACGACCGTCCCTGAAAACGCAAACGACATGTGCTTTATTCCAATTACCAGCAACGCTTCGCTCCTCAAGAGATTTTTGGATCATTGCTGTTAGATTTCGGTCAAGTTCGATCACATATTTTGTGTAGAATCATACCGCATCCCATCAAGTCCAGTGGCTCTCCCTGTGTTGAGCGATTTCAGTTGCTTTCCTACTTCGGTATCAGTCATGTTGTAGTTCGTGCGAAGCACTACAGTGATATCTTCCTCCATGAAACTGTTCTGTAAAAAGACTTTTACAAGTATTTCGGCCTTTTATGTGTCGTCCTCCGTTTCCGTGCCGTTATGGTAGCAGAATGTCGTGAAAGATGGCTTCGATCCGTTTACAGATTTAACATCAGATCAAAACTTTTTAAAATTTATTGTCAAGTCGGTAACAGAATTTTACTTTTGAATTTGTTGAACACGTCACGCACGGCTCTCTTTTACCAAAGTTTGCCTTCGTTTAGTTTCCGTTTGTCTTGAGCAAGAACGGGCTGCCATTTGTCCACGGCGATTCTAAGAAGATTAAAGAATAAAAGAATATTCCGCCTTCAAAAATAATTACCGTAATTTTCTGTCTAGATATCGATGATCATTCTACCTTTGCTCATTGAGTACTTTCCCACTGATATATTTCATTGTTTTTCTTTCATTGTGCCACGAAGCAGATAAGCAAAAGACCATTAGCGCTACGGTTCTTTGTATGCACTTGAGCAATATTCTACTGAGTGCAGAACGTTTTACACTATCTGTCGCTTGCTTTTCATCTGCAAACATAGTACCCCAGAAGACCGCGGCGGTACCGTACCTTACTGTTATCAGCAGTTTACTGAAGACTTTGTTCGCTAGCTCGTTAACTACGCACAACTGTTGGAGTCTCTTACAGCTGTAGATGTGGTGGAAGCACAATATTTTACGTAAATCTGTTAAGCAATGCTTAATGGAAAACAATGTGCTCTGGAGATCCTTGGTCTCCATATTCGCCGGCCCCTCTCTGCCTGAGACTGAGTCATTCAGGCTGAGTGGGATAAGGGTGAGTCCTGTCAGAAGATGCACCTTGGCCGTAGACCCTTAAGAGTGTGAAGCACTAAACTCAGTTACTTTTTTTCTTTTTTTTTTTTACGCTACTCGCTGTTGGTGAGTCCGACATCAGTTACCTGCCGTGAATTTTCTGTGATTCCTTACCTTAGCTTGTACGAAGTGGAACGTATTCTGGGAATCACAAAAATCGTTTAGAAACATTCAAAAAGTGTCACATTCACACAACCCTATCCTATTTCGCTCGACTCAAAACTGAATGTCACTGAGAATGTGGCTTTGTGCGCCGTAGTGGCGGACAGTGGTAGCCTGAAGTTTGCAGTACCTGTAGTTATAATCTTCTGCATCCTGTTAGACACCTTCTCCGCTTCTGCTGATACGGATTCCTCCACGTTTTTAATCTATTTGAACCCCAAAGTATCTGCAGGTCATCTTGCCAGCTATAGAGATGTTGCCTACCTTAAGTTTTTGATCTCGAGCTACTTTTGAGAGCTCCAGTCGTCGGTTTGCTTCCTTCACACAACTTCATACTCTCCACAAAACTACAGGTTTTACTCTCAAGGACGACTCTTGACTGCACAGGAACGACTACTAGAGGCTCGTCACCATACGAAACGCCCCTCATAACGATCGCGGAAGCTACGAACGGAGCGACCGGATACCTGTATTCGTCTCAGTCGGATGAACAACACAGGTCACAAAATATTATCTAATGCGTCTCCAATAACGATTATAATTGTCGTTGCTGCTACGTCGAGTACCACATTCATGGCAGAGTATTAGTAAGGGTAATAGTCGTATAAGCCTTACTTGTTAGCGGATTTTGTGTCAGATTTTTCTTAGATTACCGCTCTCGTGGTGTTCCACGACTCAGGCTCGACCTCCACTCGCCAAGCTTCTTTAGTACAAATGTTGCGTAAAGTAGGATCAGCGACACAGGACTTCTGTGCCGATATCCCAGGGATCGGGAGTTTTCCCCTTCTTGAAACTGAGCAGTATCACCACAATAACCTTTTGACGTAAGCAGTAGTAGTAGTATGTTTGTTCATCTGTGTATCACCTTAACAGGAATAATGGACATATCATAACATTACAGTTTGAGAACAAACCAATAAAATCGTAATTCATACATACAAATATTTATGTACATACAGGTCTAGTTTACCAAGTATGGGACGTGTAGGAGAAGTGACCGTGTCCGTGTCACAATTCTGGTCTAGTCCGACAATTATTCGTGGGTGCTCATGTTGATCTGTAGCTGCACCATCGCTGGGGAGGAAGTAATCCAGCAGATATTCCACTGTATGTATGCCTTCGAGACCTTGTAGACTTGTGACTGTAGGCTTCCCCAGCATAAACTGTTGATGAAGGTTTCTCGGGTCTCCAGTCGAGTGGTAGCGTTGATATCTCGCGACGTTTCGGGAAGTGTCATACTACCCATCTTCTGGCGAAGTGTCGAGATTCGCGGAGAGCGGGCTATATATATACTCGGTCTCTCCCACCACTAGACCTCGGGTGGCTGCGGTGGACCGGCGGCGTGCGCGCGGTGGTGGGGATAGCGGTCGCCCCCGGCGGCCGGGTTCGGTTCTCGGTGTAAGCATTCTGTCTGCGTCCGCCGCGGAGGACGTTGACGGGCGCGCTCACGACTGATTGCCCCTATCGCAGGGTTCCATCCTGCGCTGAGTTGGTGTCCCTCATCTCTGTTGACCAGATTATCGTGAATTCTTATTTCTATGGAGGCTGAAGAAGGATCCAATCCCGACGATGAGTAGAAAGACGATAGCTCTGCTGAAGAAATCTGACTTACCTGAGCCAATGAAGAAGCGTCTGTACCCCAGAGCGCCAGTGATACCACGCCTCTATGGACACCCCAAGACCCACAAGGGGTGCCTCCGAGACCGATTGCGGACTCCATCAACTCTCACATTTACGGACTTGCCAAATACCTAGCGACGCTGCTCAAACCCCTTGTGGGATACTGCAGCCACCATGTGAGAAAGTCAGCCGAATTCGTAAAAAATACTCAGGGACATGCGACTACAAAGGGAGGACCTACGTGACGTCGCTTTTCACGAAAGTGCCCCTTCAAGACTCCTTGGCTCTTTTAGCCCATCACTCTGAACCACAAACAATCAGCCTCTTCGAACACGCACTAGCAGCCACCTACTTTCAGTGCAACGGGGAATTCTTCGACCAGATCGACGGTGTGGCCATGGGCTCCCCATTGGCTCCTGCGATTGCGAACCTCTATATGGAACATTTCGAGGTGGTGGCCTTCAAACTGCCAGACAGAAACCAAAGGACTTCTTCCGCTATGTCGGTGACACTTGTGTCGTGTGGGGACATGGCAAACAGGCGCTAGATGAGTTTCTGGAACACCTCAACAGCATCCATCCGAACATCAAATTTATAATGGAGGAAAATGGATGCCTCCCCTTCCAAGAGGAAGGCTGATGGTTCACTAGGCCATGCAGTACATAGGAAGAAGACACACACGGACCTATACCTTCATGCAACAAGCTTTCACCATCCAGCACAAAGATAAACAGTACTGACCACCCTGGCACATAGGGCGCGCGCCATCTGCGACAAAGACAGCCTACCATCCTAGGTGCAACACCTCAGGGAAGTCTTCCACCAAAATGGCTACAGTGAAACGCAGATCAACAGGGCGTTTAAAAGGAAGAAGGAAGCAGCGAGAACCCCATAAGAAGATGATGAAGAAGAAGAAGAAGATTTTGTTGAGCCCAACCTACATAGGTAAGAATGATCACCAAAATAAAATAAGAGAAATCAGAGCACGAACAGAAAGGTTTAGGTGTTCGTTTTTCCCGCGCGCTGTTCGGGAGTGGAATGGGAGGGAGATAGTATGATCGTGGTTCGATGAACCCTGTGCCAAGCACTTAAATGTGAATTGCAGAGTAATCATGTAGATGTAGATGTAGATGTAGATGTAGAAGAAGAAGAAGAAGAGAAACGACTCGCGCTCCTTAAGTACGTGGGTCCGCTCTCGGCCAAAATCGTACGTCTTCTGGGCAAATACAATGTCAAAACCGAAGACGAGGAAGCTCCTAGGTTCTGTCAAAGATGCGCTGAACCTTAACACACCAGGAGTATACAGCATACCATGCGAATGCGGTAAACAATATATTGGGCAAACACAGCGCTGTATATCTAAGCTTTGCGAAGAACATATCAGATGTGTGCGACTAGGTCACACAGAAAAACTAGCCATAGCAGAACGCAGCATAAATGAAGAACACACCTTCAACTTCGAAAACACGAAGGTACTGTGCCGAGCATCTGGCTTCTGGGAAAACGTTATCGAAGAATTATTATTATATTTATTTATACAAGATAGTCTTAAATCTGCATGCGTCATTAGATGCACCCTAAACATCTGAATAAAATTAAATATTACATTTGATTTTACGCAAAGCAATTCCCCAAAAGTTAAAGAAACACATATTGTAATTGCAATGATCAGTTTCAGTTTATACTCTATGTGCCTTGATTAGCTATTTATTGTACACACTGCATGTCTTCCTCACAGATATTGGCCTATTCTTTCCACTGCTGCAATCAGAATTAATATAACCTAATTATTTTTAAATGAAGGGCAAAACTATGCAAAATAATAAACAGTTAATTAAAATAACAACACCTAATTCTGATAAACCAAATATTCTTAGTAAAGTTTTTATAAGTCTGCGAACAAATACTGCCTTGCTGGTAGTGTAACTCTTTGGACGATAAAGTATGCTGATTTTAATCACATGTCCATTTCAAACATCTCTCACAGGTTAATTACTTAAGTAATGGAACATGTAACTAGCTCAGTCGATGTGTACTGTCAAGCGAAACTGATATGTCGATCTCTTTCGATCAACTGAAATTACAACAGTTACTAATTGTTTACAAAATTTCCACAAAAGAAACCCTCTTGGCCGTGTAGCTCCTCTTACATATCATCTCCACAGTACACCTATATAGTGTGGACATTGCCGGCCGAAGTGGCCGTGCGGTTACAGGCGCTGCAGTCTGGAAGCGCAAGACCGCTACGTCGCAGGTTCGAATCCTGCCTCGGGCATGGATGTTTGTGATGTCCTTAGGTTAGTTAGGTTTAACTAGTTCTAAGTTCTAGGGGACTAATGACCTCAGCAGTTGAGTCCCATAGTGCTCAGAGCCATTTGAACCATTTTTTTGTGGACATTAATAAAACCGATAAACTGCAGGGTTACGCAAGCTGGCGGGCCACTTGTCGGAAGCTTTGTAGAACCCAGTCCTACAAATCTGGTGTACGCAGTTCGCCGCCTCCCTGCACCTTCGCCTGTTTGAAAGTACCCATGATCACACAAATTCCCAAAACGGGCTTCAAATGTTGTTGTGATGTTGTTAGTGTCTGTGAAGGTAACTGTTTTGGTATAGCCCTGCTGCCTCTCGGCCATTTGCATCTGCTTGGCCGTACACATGCACCACCTTGGCTTGTTCCCTACGTAAATGCCGGACCATTCCGCAACTTACGGTACGCTGCGTCTATCATACAGCATACAACACACAAGGAACGCACGACACGTGGTCAGAGGAACTTTAAGTCGTCAGTGCCATCTACCTTGATAACGACGCATTTCTGGAAACATGTTCATAGGACCTTTCTTCCTCCAGTTACAGTCAGGAATCCGTCCCTGCAGTTAGTTTTATTAATGATCACCCTGTATATCCAGTAACTCTGACATGGCCCCGCAGGCGTTAGCTGGGATAGATACCGGGGAAAACATAAGACAACGCCCAAAGGCCAAAACTTTGAATACGTGGAAATTGTGAGGAGTACGGTCAGGCACCGTTTCTCTAATAAGAGCCTTTTTTTTTACCTTTAAAATTACAACTTCGTTTCCACAGACAAATGGTAGACAACCCTTGAGATTTCATTGTACAGCACACGTAGAAAACAACTCACGGCACCACAGACACATCAGAAAACAAGGCCGGAAAATTAGATTTATACGAGATTCTTTATAACACGTAGTGTCTTCATGCTCTGTACATTTGTGGTGTCAGAAGTGTAAGTCAGCATTTTCTATTGATTGTCCCAAACGACTAGAGACAGAACAAACTGTCAGGTATAACAGGAGATCTAATGCGAAGTTTTAATTACAGCTAACTTCGGTAGTAACGCTGGCATTACAGCCCAACCTAATTCGTTTTTCTGTGCAGTGCCCGACGTGCAACGTTCGGCGGAGTAGCGTGCACAGCGGTATCTTCATCACGATAAAGTGGGAGCTGGCAACTCTCGGGTGAGTGGGCGCCGTTAGGGAACACCAGTAAGCACTTGCGTCGTAAAGTGGAAACCCAAGGCGTAGCCACTGGAGAGGCTGTTTGCGCCGAATTACGACTCCCCGACCCGTACGTTCCCGCGACACTCTCTCGTGCCGCCCCACGGTGGCTCCGTGATCCTTGGGATCCCACTGGACAACCTCCAGCCTCTGACACTTTCATCTTAACATCTACTGGTCAACAAATAGATGTGTTAACATCTTAAGTAAAATCCTCTCTCACTACCACGAAACTAATATCAAATAAGGACAACGTTACGCTAACAGAAAGACACCACAAAAATAAAAAGTGAAACAAATCTGGAGGCAACTGATCAGCGGAATAGATACAAACAATAAAAAAATTTATCAGAAGATATAAAAACAGAGAATCCAATGATCACGGAAGAAGAGAAACAGATGGCGATGATAGAAGCTGTTGGTGTATTGTCAGTAATACAAATACTATGTCGGTACTGCCTGGGAAGAACACAGGTGAGATCTTTCGAAAGCGAAGCTAAGCCAGTGATGACAGGAAAAGACCCAGTTCCCTCTTGAACGCTGAGTGGTTTCCGACGAGGCGCAGATTACTGGGTAACTTATTCCACAGAACAGCTGACATGGAGAACGACATGAAGAAAGAGGATTATGCATGGCACGGCCAACATGTTGGGAGTATTACATGTTTTACTGTAGTTACGAAATGATTATGGGTATTTGAAACGAAGTCAATGAATAAGCAACTGTTGAACAATACGGCTAGTTTAAAAATTACGTCGTTTTCCAGATAGCAGACTGAGCGAAAAAAGAACTGACAAGATTAACAATTGCTCGTTACACACACATTCCACGCAAGCATTCATGGCTTGTTCGAGTCGTCCAGAGTTTTCATTGTTGGTGCCGCGCTGAACTGTATCAAATTAGCAAGAGTTTAGGATAGGCTGTACCAGGTTTCCTTTTATTTTAGCAGAAAATCCTTTTCTAATTTTTTTTAGTTAGATGTGCGAAAGACAGAAAGACTTCCTATATAGTGAGACTTTCTCATCCAAATATAGTCTGCAATAATTTTTTCTTAATGTTTATTTTCCCATTTCTACTGATTACGTAAATATATTTCTCTGCAAAGTAGTCTACGATACCGTGAAATAAACACAAATGCAAAGGTTATTGTGATCTTAAAATCTATTGTAACGTAATCTATGTTTGAAAATTACCGTGTTTTAAAACCTTGCGCTAGGGTAACATGGCAGCGATGTGCCAGCGTTAGCGGCATTATTGGCAATAATGTATGGACTGAGTCCCTATGGAATGTGATTTGTCTGAAGTCGTGGAAAATTCGAATAGTGCTCCTCCTGCATGAGAGATACCCTACTTGTCACAGTTTCTGAGTCTGCGCATAGCGAGAAGACATTTATTCCATGGCACCAGCTTAGAACTGTTGTCATCGTCGGGTTCGTGGAAACTGTGGAAATTGTTGTTGTTAATGTGGTGAGTCTTTTTAAAATGTTTTTAAGCAATGATATGTAGAAGATGGGATTGAATAGTGTGAGCAATATGTTAATACCTCTGTTCTTTTGGCATTTACTTTTCTACATTTACATGATACGTACCACACCTGAGAAGTGACCTTGATGGCACAGATGTGTATCACAGAAAAGTTGCAGAGCCTTAGAGTGGGCCCTCAACAGGTCTAGGAAAGTGACGAGAAACATAGTTGGTAAGTAAATATCGACATTTATCAACTTAATAAAAATCGCATGAATCAAGATGCAAAAGTTGGGGACGAGAGTAACTTTCACATGATATGTCGCTGCTAAGTAACATAGCTCGATGAACCTTGACCAGACGTGGACAGAACTTCTGCGGTGTAGTACAGAATGTAACTTAAAGAAATACGCAGTGGGACGAACAGAAACGACTCTTTTATTAAAAGGCAATAATTACACTGAAGTCACTGCGATTATGGTCCCCTGGGTATTACAAAATGCGAGACACGGTTCTTAACAGGGTGTGTGATCACCACGGATAGCAATGGATGCGCTGTGGCGTGCTCCTACGGTGGCCACGAGGCTGATGAGAAGTTCCTGTGCTAAGGCATTCCATTCGTCGATTAGCGTGGTTGCCAACTCCTGGACGATCGCAACGCATCCCATACGTCCTCGATGGGATTTAAGTCGGGGAACGGCAGGCGAGTCCATTTGCCGGATGTCCTCTCGTTCCAAGAGATCCTTCATCTGCGCTGTTCGAGGCGGCCGCGTATTGTCGTCCAGTCATTATTACGTTTTGTCACCATTTCCATCACAGATGCTGAAAATGTCTTTGTCAAGTCACGCCCAACATGTTTTTAATCTTTTTTCACATTATCGTTTTTCACGTTACCCTGTGATGCGTCTTCCCCAAAAATTAAGAGTTTCTTTTAAGGTAAAATTTGTGAACTGATGATCGACAAACATGGGACTCAGTTTCCACTGTACCCGTTCTATCATAACGACCCACCCAATATGATTTCCTGCATTTTCTCTCGAACAACAACAGCGATATAGTTCACAAAACATGTTTGCCATCCTTTCTTGTCTTAATCCTCTCAATAAATGTTTCTCTGCCACTTTCCTTCATTGTGGCCGTTATGGTCCGTCCATAACACTGTCACCACAAATAAAACGTACAGACGTCATGCTTACTTCAAAATGGTTCAAATGGCTCTGAGCACTATGCGACTAAACTTCTGAGGTCATCAGTCGCCTAGAACTTGAACTAATTAAACCTAACTAACCTAAGGACATCACACACATCCATGCCCGAGGCAGGATTCGAACCTGCGACCGTAGCGGTCGCTCGGTTCCAGACTGTAGCGTCTAGAACCACACGGCCACTCCGGCCGGCGTCATACTTACTTCCACTGACCAACACAGTTAAACAATCGTTAGTGGACGAATGATGCCTCCTCCATCGCCAGACTTAGCAGTGGTAAATAAAAGGTCCGGTAGAAAGCACACGTTTCCCTACAGCGCAGCAACACAATACGGAGAATGACTGCAGTGACAAAATAAATGAAACAACAAGACTGAATATTGGAAAAAATCATTGAACTGAAAGTAAAAAATGGACGGGCATTAGCCACACGATTTCAATAAAACATGATAAATTGGGTTTTCGACAATTTCTATGACTTTCTGAAAACTCATTTTAATGCTCTATAACTTTTCTCCTAGGAATTTTTTCACCACATTGATCAGTCTTCAGATATTGCACCTTGTATGGTGACGAGACAAGTGTTTGAAATGTGAAAAAGTAGCGTTTTCTGATGCAGCGTGGAAGTAACATTGTTTCGCGAAAGCGTGTTGTGGGTAACGTTCACATTCAAATGCGGTGCTCATTTGTAGTAATGAGGATGAAATTAAGTTAATCTTGCTCTAACACTAACAATTATTCAGTTGATTGCTGAGGGCGACAGAGAAAAAAAAAAAAAAAAAAAAAAAAAAAAAAAAAACAGCACAACGATTTCCGACTTCTGCCGACAAGTACGTATCAGAAGAAGGGGGCGAAACTGCCAAAAAGACTTTTACGAACTATAGTTGAAATCAGTAGGTCTATGAATCGGCGGAAATTCGGTGAACGTGCAGTAATCGGCCAAACTTTGCAGCCTAACATTGTTACAATATGCTTAACTTAATATCATAGTCGTGATTATTAATAAGTACATTTGAACATAGACGTTCCTATTCTGCGCTTATAGGAAACCTTATAATTTCCGTTTGGCATTTCCACCAAAGCGTTGAGCGGGGTAGCGTAGTGTCTGATGCTCTACACTCATACCCAGGAGACTCGTATTCAGTCCGACAGCCAGCTATTCAGATCTGAGTTTTCCGTGGTCTTCCACTCTGCTATAGGCAAATGCCAGGATGCTTTCCTTAACACTGGTTCCTACCCTCCCTGGATCAAAAAATCCAAGTAATGCTGCGTCTCTAATGACCTTATCCGTCGAAGAGAAATAAAACACTACAATTACTGCCTCACTTGTACCATACCAGACCAGGCTCGGATCTGGTGTAGGGGGTGGGGGGTTGAACTGGGATACCTGCCCCAGGCACCAATTTCAGGTGGCGCCAAATTCGTTTTCTTGAAGAAAACAACCTTGTTTCACAAAGCGCCTAGCATCCATCATATGTTGGTCTACGATTTTGGAACGCATCCCTGCTCGATTTTGAGCACTTATGAACACATTCTAAGTTGATTTCTGAACGAATCGTAAGTTGATTTTGGAATGTGCGCGTAGTGTAGATGATGTCTCTGCCAAGGGAATACCCATCGCACCTAGAAATAAAAAACTTTCCCGCAGACAAATGGGGACGGGGCTATATGAGACGAGGCGAATAAACCGGAACAGGTGAATGTATGTTTATGTAGTTGACTGGGTATGTGAATCATCAGCCATCAGCATTGCTATTATTATTACGGAAATCCATGGATTCAGACTGCCAGAGTGTAAATAAATTTAGTTTTCGTGTCGATCATCTGATGGAATAAAAGGCAGGAAAGATTACGTATTGTCTTCTTCGTGTTCCAAGAAAATGAAAGCCAGTTGTACAGTCTAGCCGGCCGACTGGGAGCAGGAAAGTCACGACAGAACATTTTAATTTCCACTGCCCTGGATATAGGTTTGATGGCTACCACTACAAAATATACTCATTTGAATTCCACAGCAACGTGCGATAGAAGAATTCTGTGTGAAGAAGTGTGGCTATGCTCTTTGACATACTTAAAGCATATAACACGTCTTACACTTCCTCAAACACATGTTTTATATATCAATATCTTGAGAAAGATGTCCACTACAAAATAAAGTTATTTAGGAAAAATCTTTTTTTTTTCTCTTTTTTTTAATTTTTGATGTCCTATCTAAAACACTCGAGGGCGGGAGAGGGGAACGTGCCACTATCAAGTTTTAATCCTGGTTCAGAAATATCGTACATCTGGGGCTGTACGAGACGATCGACGAGCCTACAAAGTGGAAATCGAAACGTTTACTGTCACACAAAAACACACATGCAATGGAGGAGATACAATCGACAAATGATTCTACTGATTTCTCATTTACGATGAATGTTGTAATTTATTATCTAAAGACCAACAATAACTTAAATTTTTATGTAATTTAAATTTTTAGGTAATTTTTTTTATAATTTTGTCGTTTTGTGTTCTCTTACAAGCACAGGGTGTCAGAAGTCCCCCCCACCACCAGAAATCAAAACCTTGCTAACCCTATGTCACACCATACACCCTCCATTATGAATTAGCTGATTCCATAGGTGTAAAAGAAAGAAGGTCGTGGTAACTTTCTCATCAGCAATTATCTATTATATACCTTTACACAAAATGAATGTGACATTTGTTGAATTGTCCAAAATCAAAAGCAAAAATGATTTCAAAAGAAAAATGATTTTCTCTCCATTCTTTAAACTAAGTTTAAAAATAATCAAATTAGTTTTCATTCATTAGCTACTGTTAATGAGATTTGAGTGTACCACTTGTGAGCTACTACCCATTTTTAAACTTTTGCTTGCTTTTAGGTATGGAACTGAATGCAGGGTCAGGTGGGCACCTGTCTATTAGTCTAGGGATGAGTGTATGTCAAACAATCAAATGTCGATACAAAGTACGGTAGTATAATACGTTGTACAGTTACAAGGTTCATTGCATAACATGAACTGAATAACATTACAGTTGAAGTGATATTGAATGATCATTACATGACAAAGAATGGTTAAATTTGAATTCAAATTGTTCATTAATCGACACGCATTTTGCAGCAAATCAGTAACACGTTTTGTAATTGATAGTTGCAACCAGCAAGTGAGGGCTCAAATGCTATCCTATTACAGTTCACAATTAAAATTCAGTTCGAGGTTGCTTCACAGTTTACCACCCAAGTACCTAAATTTTTCTAAATTCATAACCGTGGAATATTCTGGAGTCAGAATCTTTTCTTTATTTATAATTAGCTTGTTGTAGCTGAACCATTGTTCTGCACTGTTCACTGTTTGGATAGTGGAGTCTTTTAGTTTTTCTTCTGTTTTCCCACTAATAAGGAAGCATGTATCATCTGCAAATTGGAGGGTAGTTTGTAAATACTTGTTGTACATAAGATCACTGACATAGAGGAGAAGCAGAAAGAGTCCTAATACTGATCCTTGAGGGATGCCGCATTTCACATTTTCACATCCTGAATAGTAGTAGCTTATTTTGTTATGGTCAGTATATTGCACTTCAGCCACCTGTTTGTGACGACACAGGTATGTCCTGAGCCACTTACTGGACATACCTCTAATTCCTAATTGGTCAAGCTTCTACAGTAGAGTGTTATGGTCAATGATGTCAAAAGCTTTGGATAAATCAAGACATATGCCTGTCACAAACTCATTCGCATCCAGTATGACATAGATTTCACTAAGAAATTCAAATATTGCACTCTCAGTTGAATAGCCTTTCCTGGAACCATGCTGTGAGGGACAGAGAATTTTATGTTTATTTAGGAAATCAGGCAATCTCTTTTTTTTCTAAATTTTTTGAAAATACAGGCAGTGTGGCTATTGTTCTATAATTTTAAACGCCTCCTGGATTTCGTTTTTTGAGCAGTGGTTTCAGTTTTGCTGTTTTTAAGCATCAAGGGAAGGTTCCTGATGCCAGTGAGCTGTTGCACAAGTGTGTCAAGGGATCAGCTAAGGCAAGACAGCATTTTTTAATGATTGCATCTGGTATTCCATCAATTTTACATGAGTGCCCTGTTTTCAAGGTTCTTATAACTGATAAAATTTCTTCAGTATTTGTGGGTGAAAGGAACAATGATATAGACCCATTTCTCATGCTACTGGATGATGTAGGTGACATTTTGGTTTGTTCTTCCAGATCACTCACCAACTACTCACTTATGTTTGCAAAATATTTGTTGAAGGTCTCTGCAATTTTTGTTGGGCAATAGATCATTTGTCCTTCATAATATAAGTTTATATTTTTAAATTGTTTGGTTTCACTTGTTGTTTTATTTTTTATAACTTCCCATGTAGCTTTAGATTCGTTTTTTTTTTAAATTTTCAATGTATTTGCCATTTGCCATTGTTTTAGCTTTCCTTAAGTTTTTGAGGATCCTCTTGTAATTCTTCAGGTACAAATGAAATTCATGAGGCATGTTCTGTGTCTTAGGGGTGGCACTGTCACAAGTGGTAAAATACCAGTGGTTACAAGTGACAGATCAGCAGATATTTTAGGCTAGGGAGTGCAGAAACTAAAGATGTTCGGAAACACGCTGACAATGACATTCACATTGATAAAACAGGCAGCCAGAAAGTAAATTTTAACGTATACAATTCATGCAGACAGCGTCTGATTGAAACTAGTGATACTCAAAAATTGACAAGAAAATTAGGTTCATCCAGTTGTAATTCTGCCAGTACACAAAATCAGTTATCCTTGTTGCATCAGAACATCTGAGGACTAAGGGGTAAGTTTAATGAGTTGCTGGTTTGTGTTGAATTAGAGTTGAGCAAACCAGTTGATATAATTTGCCTCTCTGAAAATCAAGTGACCACTGGTATAGATATGTTAAAAGTTGCAGGATTCAAGTTATCTTCTTATCTCTCTAGAGAAAATATGGAGAAAGGACGAGTTGCCACATTTGTCAGAAACTGTTTTGATTTCGAGAATATTTATATCAATAAATTCTGCTCAGAGCAGGCATTAGAAACTTGTGCAACAGAAGTAGTATTTCATAATAAGTTCTTTATAATATAAGAACACCTTCAGGAAATTTTGACCTCTTCATAAAAAAGCTCAAAGCTCTGTTGTCCTGTCTCATGGTAAAAAACAAAGGAATAGTGGTTGCTGGTGATTTTAATGTGGATTTATTGAAAAGCTCTGTCAGTGAACAATTACTGCAGTCAGTAACATTATCATTCAATTTAGTTCCTACTGTAAACTTTGCAACTATGTTGTGTAAATGCTCTGAGACTGATATTGATAATATCTTTGTAGGCAAATCTAGGGAAAAAAGTCATATCACAAAGCCAATAGTAAATGGGCTATCTGATCAAGACATGCAGCATCTTGTGTTAAATGTTGAAACTTGTCAGGATAAAAAATCTATTAAATCCAAGTACAGGAGGGTAATAAATAAGTCAAAAATTGAGAAATTCAAGAAATTGCTCAAAGACATGAACTGGATAGATGTTTACAATACTTCTGACTCAAATGGAAAATATAAAGCATTCATTAATACAGTTACCTTGTCTTGTGAAAATTGTTTGCCCCTAAAGGTCACTCAAATCACACAGAAGTCAAACAGTAAACCATGGGTTACACAAGGAATAAAGTTATCATGTGGGACAAAACGCAGACTGTGTCCAGCATTGAGAAACACTTCTGATGGTAGAATTGTAATGCATTACAAAGAATACTGCAAAATATTGAAGCACGTAATCCAAAAATTGAAGCAGCTTTATTATAAGGAAAAGATAACTACATCAGGCAACAAAATAAAAACTGTATGGAATATACTGAAGACAGAAACAGGTGGGGCCAAAAATGAAGAGGAACAGATAGCTCTAAAAATAAATAAGACTTTGGTAACAAATGCGTGTAGTGTTGCAAAACTCTTAAACAAGTACTGGTACTTCATTTTTGTTACTTACAGGTTGGGGGTATCAGGTTCGGTGAACAGTCCAATGGAGTATCTGAGACCAGTCTTTAAAAACAACTTCAGTAAAATGGAAATGACACTCATGTCTCCCAAAGAAGCAGCATCCATCATAAAATCCTTAAAATCTAAATATTCCAGTGGTATGATAATATGTCAATGAAGTTAATCAATGACTGCTCAGGCGAGTTGAGTTCTATCTTAAGTTATTTGTGTAATCAATCTCTTATCAGCAGAACATTTCCAGACTGGCTAAATATGCTGAAGGGGGTAAAGAGATACCATCAAACCATTGACCAATTTCACTTTTGCCAGCTTTCTCAAAAATATTTGAAAAGGTTGTGTTCAAGCATTTCCTTAAGCACCTGACTGCAAATAATATATTGTCCAAGTCACAATTTGGCTTTCTAAAGGGATCTGATATAGTGAAAGCTATTTACACTTACAGTGAGAATGTACGAGTCATTAGATAATAAATTAGAGGCTTCTGGTATCTTCTGTGACCTGTAAAAAGTCTTTGACTGTGTGAATCACAGCATTCTCTTACGTAAATTAGAATATTATGGTGTCACCAGCATTGCTGTGAAATGGTTTAAGTCTTATCTATCTAACAGGAAACAAAAGGGTGTAAGGGTGTCGTTGCAAAATACCTATGCAGTAAGCATCTGATTGGGAATTAATTACATGTGGTGTTCCTCAAGGTTCCATCTTAGGTCCATTGCTTTTTCTTGTTTACATTAATGCTTTCCCATCTGTTAAATTCCCAGATGCCAAGTTTGTTTTGTTTGCAGACGATACAAATATTGCAGTAAGTAGAAAGTCAAGTACAGATTTAAAAATAGCTGCTAATCAAATTTTCAGTGACATTAATAAATAGTTTGAAGGTAATTCACTGTCATTAAACTTTGAGAAGACCCACTATATGCAGTTCAGAACCTGTAAGAGATTTCCTTCCATCATGTGTATAACATATGAAGACATGCAGATTGAAGAGGTTGATAGAGTTAAATTTCTGGGATTACAACTTGATAATAAATTCAGTTGGGAAAGGCATGCCACATAATTACTTAGCACCTAAAAAAGTCTGTATTTGCAGTGAGAATGATGTCAGATGTAGGAGACATAAATATAAAAAAACTTGCATATTTTGCTTACTTTCATTCTGTTATGTTACATTGGATCACATTCTGGGGTAACTGATCAAACCAAGCAAAAGTTTTTAGGGTGTAAAAGCGTGTATTAAGAATTGGTTTTGGTGTAAATTCAAAAATTTTAGTTTCCTTTCAGATTAGAATTATCTGATAATATTTCTTCATGCAATGTAATTATACCGGACAATGCCACCAAATAAAATGGGGTCTCCAATACTACCTGTTCAATTATCTATCTTCAAACATGGCATTGATCAATATTTTGTAGCTACTTTGCATTGAGTCTCACATCACATCTGTTGTTGTTGTTGTGGTCTTCAGTCCAGAGACTGGTTTGATGCAGCTCTCCATGCTACTCTATCCTGTGCAAGGTTCTTCATCTTCCAGTACCTACTGCAGCCTACATCCTTCTGAATCTGCTTAGTGTATTCATCTCTTGGTCTCTCTCTATGATTTTTACCCTCCACGCTGCCCTCCAGTACCAAATTGGTGATCCCTTGATGCCTCAGAACTTTTCCTACCAACCAATGCCTTCTTCTAGTCAAGTTGTGCCACAAACTACTATTCTCCCCAATTCTATTCAATACCTCCTCATTAGTTATGTGATCTATCCATCTAATCTTCACCATTCTTCTGTAGCACCATATTTCGAAAGCTTCTATTCTCTTCTTGTCTAAACTATTTATCGTCCATGTTTCACTTCCATACATGGCTACACTCCATACAAATACTTTCAGAAATGACTTCCTGACATTCAAATCAGTACTCGATGTTAACAAATTTCTCTTCTTCAGAAACGCTTTCCTTGCCATTGCCAGTCTACATTTTATATCCTCTCTACTTCGACCATCATCAGTTATTTAGCTCCCCAAATAGCAAAACTCATTTACTACTTTAAGGGTTTCATTTCCCAATCGAATTCCCGCAGCATCACCCGACTTAATTCGACTACATTTCATTATCCTCGTTTTGCTTTTGTTGATGTTCACCTTATACCCTCCTGTCAAGACACTGTCCACCCCATTCAACTGCTCTTCCAAGTCCTTTGCTGTCTCTGACAGAATTACAATGTCATCGGCGAACCTCAAAGTTTTTATTTCTTCTCCATGGATTTTAATACCTACTCTGAACTTTTCTTTTGTTTCCTTTACCGCTTGCTCAATATACAGATTGAATAACATCGGGGAGAGGCTACAATCCTGTCTCACTCCCTTCCCAACCACTGCTTCCCTTTCATACCCCTCGACTCTTATAACTGCCATCTGCTTTCTGTACCAATTGTAAACAGCCTTTTGCTCCCTAAATTTTACCCCTGCCACCTTCACAATTTGAAAGAGATTATTCCAGTCAACATTGTCAAAAGCTTTCTCTAAGTCTATAATTGCTAGAAATGCAGGTTTGCCTTTCCTTAATCTTCCTTCTAAGATAAGTCGTAGGTTCAGTATTGCCTCATGTGTTCCAACATTTCTATGGAATCCAAACTGATCTTCCCCGAGGTTGGCTTCTACCAGTTTTTCCATTCGTCTGTAAAGAATTTGCGTTAGTATTTTGCAGTTGTGACTTATTAAACTGATAGTTCGGTAATTTTCACATCTGTCAACACCTGCTTTCTTTGGGATTGGAATTATTATATTGTTCTTGAAGTCTGAGGGAATTTCCCCTGTCTCATACATCTTCCTCACCAGATGGTAGAGTTTTCTTAGGCCTGGCTCTCCCAAGGCTGTCAGTAGTTCTAATGTAATGTTGTCTACTCCCGGGGCCTTGTTTCGACTTAGGTCTTTCAGTGCTCCGTCAGACTCTTCACGCAGTATCGTATCTCCCATTTCATCTTCACCTACATCCTCTTCCATTTCCATAATATTGTCCTCAAGAACATCGCCCTTGTATAGACCCTCTATATACTCCTTCCACCTTTCTGCTTTCCCTTCTTTGGTTAGAACTGGGTTTCCATCTGAGCTCTTGATATTCATGCAAGTGGTTCTCTTTTCTCCAAAGGTCTCTTTAATTTTCCTGTAGGCAGTATCTATCTTACCCCTCATAAGATAAGCCTCTACATCCTTACATTTGTCCTCTAGCCATCCCTGCTTAGCCATTTTGCACTTCCTATCGATCTCATTTTTAAGACGTTTGTATTCCGTTTTGCCATCTTCGCTTACTGCATTTTTGTATTTTCTCCTTTCATCAATTAAATTCAGTATCTCTTCTGTTACCCATGGATTTCTATTAGCCCTTGTCTTTTTACCTACTTGATCCTCTCCTACCTTCACTATTTCATTCCTCAAAGCTACCCATTCTTCTTCTACCGTATTTCTTTCCCCCATTGCTGTCAATTGTTCCCTTATGCTCTCCCTGAAACTCTGTACAACCTCTGGTTCTTTCACTTTATCCTGGTCTTACCTCCTTAAATTCCCACCTTTTTGCAGTTTCTTCAGTTTTAATCTACAGTTCATAACCAATAGATTGTGGTCAGAGTCCACATCTGCCCCTGGAAATATCTTACCATTTAAAATCTGGTTCCTAAATCTCTGTCTTGCCATTATATAATCTATCTGAAACCTTTTAGTATCTCCAGGGTTCTTCCATGTATACAACCTTCTTTCATGATTCTTGAACCAAGTGTTAGCTATGACTAAGTTATGCTCTATGCAAAATTCTACCAGGCAGCTTCCTCTTTCATTTCTTAGCCCCAATCCATATTCACCTACTACGTTGCCTTCTCTTCCTTTTCCTTCCGTCTAATTCCAGTCACCAATGATGATTAAATTTTCATCTCCCTTCACTACCTGAATAATTTCTTTTATCTCGTCATACATTTCAACAATTTCTTCATCTGCAGAACTAGTTGGCATATAAACTTGTACTACTGTAGTAGGCGTGGGCTTCGTGTCTATCTTGGCCACAATAATGCATTCACTATGCTGTTTGTAGTAGCTTACCCGCATTCCTATTTTCCTATTCATTATTAAACCTACTCCTGCATTACCCCTATTTGATTTTGTATTTACAACCCTGTATTCACCTGACCAAAAGTCTTGTTCCCCCTGCCACATCACATGTATAGCTCTGAATTGGTACTTGCTTTGTTTTTTCATTGTTGGTCTTATTGCCTTCCATGGATTATGTTGCTGATCACAAGTCATAGTCCTTGTAGCAAGAAATATTAAATTGCCAAAGGATTATTATTCATGTAACTTCCAATGGTTATTCTAATAAATCCAACAGATATTTTCTTCTGTATTTCCACACTCAGAACGAATAACATATAATACTCCTGCTTTCAGCAGTACTGTCAAAGCCCCTTTACAACACTCTTCTGCTAACAGCATCATTTCAACAACACATTTTTGGCAAGCGTCTCTACCTCCCTCTTAAATAACAAGAACAGTGATCTCACATTGAAGTCAAAGACTTTATAACACAGTTTTAATCTGCCAGGAAGTTTCACTTTATAAAACTATTGATAATAATCACTGGTGCAAGTGCAAAACAATTAATAAACTAGACTGACATGAATTCAAGTGAAATCCTTCAACATTAATTTAAATGTGCTGGATATAAATATTTAAATCTAGGGCAGGCATGATGGTGTATTTTATACACCAGACTCACCTTTTTCCCTCTGCTGGGAATAGGCCTAGTCTTATAGCCATCTAATTGTTGATACCATTCTAGTCATTGTTTACCATATGTTTAGTTATGTCTGAGTGATTGCAGCATCAACATGCCAAGGACAATGACATATTATTTCTGGAACTGCAGCAGCAGTGTACTGTACATACCATTTCAAATTGTCAGTGTTATCTCTTGTACATTTATAAAGCAATGTGCTAAAAAGTGGTATATTTTAGAGACATCCATTATTATAGTTCATTAGCTGCTAACAACAGTTCATGTTCCTGAAAATCTCTGGCTGATTAAAACTGTGCACCAGACCACAAATTGAACTCGAGACCTTCACCTTCCTCGAGCAAGTCCTCTGCCAACTGAGCTACCCAAGCATGACTTATGTTCTGCCCTCACAGCCTTACTTCCAGCAGTACCTCATCTCCTACCTTCCAAACTTCAGAGAAGTTCTCCTGCAAAATTTGTGGAACTAGCACACCTGAAAGAAAGGATACTGCAGAGACATGGCTTGGCTACAGCTTGGGGGCTGCTTCCAGAGTTAAATTTTCACTCTGCAGTTAAGCATTCACTAATATGAAACTCTCTGACAGATTAAAACTGTGGGTTGGATGGAGACTTGAACTCAGACTCACATCAGCACACACTCTGCTGCAGAGTTAAAATTTTATTATGGAATTATCCTCCAGGCTGTGGCTATGCTGTGTCTCAGTATCCTTTCTTCCAGGAGTGGTAGTCCTGGAAGTTTCACAGGAGAACTTCTGTGAAGTTTGGATAGTAGGAGATGAGCTACTGGCAGAAGTAAAGTTGTGAGGATGGGGTGTGAGTCATATTTGGGTAGCCTAATTGGTAGAGCAATTGCCTGTGAAAGGCAAAGGGCCTGAGTTTGAGTCTCAGTATGGTTGTCAGTCTTAATCTGCTAGGAAGTTTTGTATAAGTGCACAGTCTGCTGTAGTGTGCAAATTTCATGTTTCTGATTATAGGGCCAAAAAATACTTGACAGAGTAATAATTCGAGTGGACTCTTTTAAAGGTGCTTGGGGAAGAGGATGGCAGAAGAGATATTGATGATTCGTTTCCTGATGGAGATGATGAAGTAATATTACCGAGAGATCATGATAGTGGCTCTGAGATCAAATGTGATGAAAGGTGCTTTCCTTTGATACTGAAGATAATATATTTATTCACAGGAATTAACCAGCAAAATGGATGAAAACTGATATGCATCAGCTAAAAGTATTATCATGATCTTTCCAGGCCCTAAAATGCTAGCATGAAATGCTGTAGGAGAAACTAAATAGTCCCATAAAATCATCAGCACTGATATAATACAGAAAATTGTGCATAGGTATAATAGATTTGATAATATAGAAACTAGGGATATAAGATGTGCAACAGATAAAAGTTTTCTGGCTGAATTTCTGAAAACCTGCATGAATAGTTACAGCCTTGGCAAATTTGTTACTATTTATGAGAAAATTAGAAGCATTCAGAGGCCATTGCAGATTCATACAATACATTTCCAACAAATCAACTAAATATGACATCAAAATATTTGCTCTGTGCAATACTAAGTCATTCTACACTGGTTTCTTGTAAGTGTCTTGTAGCAAATAGCCATCATAAATTCAGATCAGTATTTGAAAACAGCTTTCCACATAAGCTAATCACAAAGGACATTAAACAGCCACATAAAAAACCATGGATAACTATGGGGGTTAAAGTATCTTGTGAAAGGAAAAGGGAAATTATCTTTTGGCAAGAAAAATAGAGACCCCAAAGTAGTTGTGAACCAAAAAAAACTACTTGAAGCTACTAAGAAAGGTTATTAAAAATCAAGAAACATGCACATAGTTTGAGAAATCAGTATGTCTGACATCAGAGTTAAGGCAATATGGGATATATTGAAGCAAGGGACAGGACAACCAACCACAGAAGAGGATAACATTACTCTTGAATTGATTGGAAGGGTTATAAATGACAAGTCATAGGTAGCAAATGTATTTAATAATCATTTCTTAATCATGGTAGGAAGCATAAGGACCAACAGTTCAAGAAAAAGATCACAACAATATGTTGAAGAAGTAGTTCTCATAAAATTACATCATATGAATGTACCACCAACTTCTCCTTCTGAAATTAAGAGGTTCATACATTCTCTCAAGAACAAAAGCTCTTCTGGTCTTGATGGTGTTTCCAATAGAATGCTAAAGATTTGCTCACATAGAATAAGTCCGGTACTGTCTGAAATATGTAATGCGTCACTAACTCTAGGCATTTTTCCAGAGAGACTAAAATATGCCATTGTTAAACCCCTCTTTAAGAAAGGTGGTAAGAGAGACATCAGTAACTACTGACCTATTTCACTGCTGACATCATTGTCCAAAATTTTTGAGAAGGTGATGTATTCTAGAATAGTATCTCACCTTGGTTACAATAATATCCTCAGGAAATCACAGTTTGGGTTTCAGAAGGGTTGCTCGACTGTGAATGTGATTTGCATGTTCACACACCATATATTACAAGCATTAAATAACAAAATAGCACTGCTAGGTATTTTCTGTGATCTGTCCAAGGTATTTGATTGTGTGAATCATAGTACACTCCTAGATAAATGGAAGATTTACAGGATTGATGGTATAGCCAACCAATGGATCATGTCATATCTAACCAAAGAAATGCAGAAAGTTGTACATAGTAGTAATTCAACCAACAGAATCCAGGGGCATAATTCTGACTGGTAAGAAATCACGTATAGGGTTACCTAAGGCTCAATCTTAGGTCCAATAATGCTTTTCGTATATGTAAATGTTCTACTGTCTAAGGTACAACAAGCAGAATTAGTTCTTTCTGCAGATGACAGCAGTATTCTGATCACTCCCAGTATACATACAGAAATGGAAGAAACAGCAAACAAGTTTCTCAAAAGTATCATTGCCTGGTTTTCTGTGAATGTCTCACCCTAAATTTCACAAAGACACATCATATTCAGTTCTGCACCTCTATCGGTACTGCACCAGTAATAAGTGTAACACATGGTGATGAAATAACACATAGGGTGGAAAGTTCAAAATTCTTAGGTATCCATATTGATGAGACCTTAAATTGGAGAAAACACATTTTGTAACTCCTAAAACAACTTAGTTCAGCCACATTTGCAGGTAGAATCATAGCAAAATCTTGGGAAGAGGAAAATCAGTAAGTTGACATATTTTGCTTATTTTCATTCAGTAATGTCGTAAGGAATAATTTCTGGGGTAAATTGTCTTTAAGAAAGAAGGCCTTCATTACCCAAAAACATGTAAGAATAATATGTGGTGCTCACCTATGATCATCTTGTAGACATCTGTTTAAGGAGTTGGGCATCCTGACTGCTGCTTCACAGTATATTTATTCCCTCATCAGGTCTGTTGAAAATAATCCACTACAGCTCAAAAGGAACAATGAGGTACATAACTACAATACCAGAAGGAAAAATTACATTCATTACTGAACATTAAGGTTGTCTTTAGCACAGAAAGGGGTGCACAATGCTGCAACAAAAATTTTTGACCACTTACCCAGTGATATATAATGTCTAACAGACAGCAAGGTAAAATTTGAAAACAAATTGAAAAAGTTTCTCCCTGACAACCCCTTCTATATCACAGAAGAATTTCTATGTTTGTGATGTGTAAAAGATGGTGGGTAGGAATTGCTAACTCAATCTGTATATCTTGTTTTCATTTCAGGAGAAAAAATTATATGGTGATGTTTAGAGTACAGATAGATGTACAAATTAATTTGCAATATGAGTATAAAATGACTCGCTCCACATCATGATGATTTATCATGCAAAACGATCCATGGAACATGAAAGTAACTAACTAACTAACCAACAAATCTCTTGTACTCATTTCAACAAAGCACAATGAAGTAATAGCAGATGTGGCTACTAAGAAACCTCATATTATATTAAAGTATGACAAAGGGTAGGATAGATAATGTCAACCAGAAGTACAACAGTGACACAAATTATAAGAAGATGGACAACAGCTATATAACACACACTGATCAACACGGCAGGTTTCATTTCAAGCAAATGAAAAGAATGAGAACAACCACATCAAGTTTTTCCAAAGACCCTGTCCTTTCAACTTATGTAACCACAATATAAAAGACATGGACACCCCATTTACCAGCTGTTGTTAGCATGTATCTGGGTCATTACAGATTATGAAAAATGGCGTATTTTGAATTTGTGGAAGGACAATGAACAGCTCCACAGCAATAAGATGTAGCTCTTTTAACAATTTTGTATTGAAAAGTCATTATCAAACAACAGTTATCCATGAAAAATGTAGTGTTTGTTCCACGAGATTGCAGACAATTAATTTGCAAGTAAATTAATCTAATGTAACAAATTAGCCTCTATAACATGTATAGAACTATTGTTAAGCATAAGCTTAAATGTTACCTGTGATCATTGTATGATATAATGTAAATTATTGCAGTAAATGGTAAAGCGAAGGCCACTTAACATCTATGTGTACATAGTACACCATGTACCTGCTCCTCTGACATTAAAGAGCACACCTGTTCTAGGGTTAAGTGTGGAATGACAGATTTTTTATGAATGTATGTGTATCAAAATTATCCTTATCAAACTGAAAAGGTTGATACCTAGTGGTGTCATATATTTCTTGTTGGCTTCATTGCATTCTCCTGACTACAGTTTTGATATCTTGTGCTTAGTTGGCGCTGACATGCATTGTTTTAAGTATCAGCTGGTCACCAAATACTTGAACATTCTATCAAAGATAAAATTCAGAAGATTTAAAAATCAGCTGATGATCAGTTATGGTATGTGACAGAAGGTAGTGATTATGAATTCAGAAATAACAAATCAGAGGAGTATGGCAATATACGGATTCATGGCTTAGTAAAGATAGTGTAGAAGTAGAACTGTCAAATAAATTTTGTGATGGTGATGAAATTGACTATGATAAAGAATCTACACTGTCAGGTGTAAATAAATCAGGTGACACTTGACATAATGAACCACATGACTTGCATTATCATCCATTTACAAAATATGAAAATCTACATTTTCACCTACCAGCAATGTGTCAACAAACTTCTTTGGGTTACTACTTACAGATGATATACTTCAGTTTGTAATCAATAATGTCGTGTGACAAGGGCTTCCCGTCAGGTGGACCGCTCGCCAGGTGCAAGTCTTTTGATTTGACGCCACTTTGGCAACTTGCGCATCGATGGGGATGAAATGATGATGATTAGAACAATGCAACACCCAGTCCCGGAGCGGAGAAAATCTCCGACCCAGCCGGGAATCGAACCCGGGCCCTTAGGATTGACAGTCCGTCGCGCTGACCACTTTTTTTTTTAATCTCATTTTGTTTGCTTTTGTTCGTTGCATTTGCTCGGAGCAGACGTTGTAAGACACCTGTTTAAGTTCATTGTTGATTGATTAACTCAGTTTCTTTATTACAGAGGGCAGCTAACCCTCTGACCGAACACGCTGAGCTATCGTGCCGGCTGCCACTCAGCTACTGGGGACGGCCAGTTTGTAGTTGATGACATGTATGACAACATTCATTATATAATTTGTTAATTTGCAGTACATATTAAACCAATATTTCACAGCATGAGATAAAAAGCAGGGCTATGTGGGATGACATGGAACCTTGATGTGGCATCTTTTAGAATGATGTTCCACCAAGCGAAAGACATTCCACTGAAAATATGAAGGGACATCCCTTCTCAAAAATGAACATGATAAGAAGAGGAAATCCAGGGGCAAGGAAATAGTGCATACCTTAAAACAGTATTTCAAAGCAAATTTTCATAAGAGATGTGGGCTACAAATATCTTATCATTTCTGCCATCAGTAGAAATAGATGAAGAATTTGAAAGCTTGAGTTAGATTAGATTAGATTAGATTAATTATTCATTCCATAGACCCATAAAAGAGGGAATCCTCCTGGGTGTGGAACATGTCAGATAACAGAAAGCATGTCACCAAACAAAAGACAAAATGAGCCTTTAAGAAGAGTGCCAATCTGGAGACTCTATGACCACTCGCTGTTTCAGTAGCATCCAGAAGCAGCATTACACCTTCTGTCCTGGTGTAGAAAATTATCTAGATCACTGTGCAGCTGTTGGTTTCTGCACTGTTAATGTCCTGTCTTTAGATAAGCCACAAATATGATACATTCATGTTTAACAACTTTCATAAACTGCACAGAACCACAAAATCCAGCTGGCTATGATTAGCAGTGGCCCTCTGTGCTTGTAATTTTTTGTTGAAAGAGTGTCTATGAAGAGCAGCAGTTTAGTATTGCATCTGTCTAAGTATCACATCGTAGTCAGCTGATTACCTGACATTTGATAGAATGTATTTCAAAGACAACCATGCAAAATAAAATAAAAAATTGTAAACAGGAGAAAATGTTCACTGAGATATTGTTGCTAGTACAAATATGTGTGCACAGCTGCAAAAGTGGACTGAACTGTGTACCTGTGGATTTGGACAAATAAATGTCTGTTGCATTCATTTGTTGATCATGGAAAAGCATACTGAATATAATGTGGAAGCAATCTGAAAGTGTGGGCTCTTCATCATAATCAATTTCATCACCATCATTGTTTGTATTTTCTGTTTCTGCAGTGTCAAAGAACATATTTGACAACTGGGAGGAGAAAGGATAAAATCCCTGTTCCTTCTGACGTATATATTTCAGTATTCTTAATAACTTAAAATGTAACTGTGGCTGATGCTTACAAACCCATATGGCTTTCACTATGCCAAGTTTCTGTATTCTTGAGATTCCAGCCATACTCATTCTTCTCTGATTTGTTACTTTTTAATTCATAATTACTATTTTCTAATACATTCAGTACTGGTAATCGATTGTCAGTAAATTTTTCATTCTTCCAACTTTCATTAGATAGTCCCACATAACAGCAACAACAAAATCTGATATATTGTATCAATGTCAGGTTATGTTTGCAAAAGTAGTTGTTTGATCATGCCAAGCACTCTTTGATGTGTCCTGTGAGTGTATCAAAAAGGGGATACTACTCTGATGTCACTGTTGACTGCGATGGCTTCATTGCTCTGATTCAAAGTGTAATATATTAACATTAAAAGCTTTAAATGAAAGTAATTCCTGCCCCTTGAAGTTTTTCTGAATGTGTATTGTGAAAAGAAAATGCACCGCAAGGTGTGTTGCCAGTTTAACAGATGGTTGAAATGGGGTAAGTCAATGGATCTGCACGGTAGCAGAGCAACTCTTGGTATGTGCAGCCACATGTATGTGCTTGATGTACTTCTCACCACATTTTAGACACTAGCAGGTTTTGTTTCCTTAAGACAGTGCAATCTAATGAATCTATCACTATGATCGCAGGTTATGAAAGAATGAAAAATGGAAAGACATTTGCAAAGTAAACTCTCTGTATGAGGAAATTATCTCTACTAAAATATTTCTGGCATTTTCAATCCAGTTTCCTCCTAAGAAATGTGAGGCTGATACTGGAAAGCAGCAGGAAGAAAGGCTGGGTGACATCTAGGCCCTTGTGCCATGAAAATTAAGATTAATTTTCATTCAGTTGATAAGCAAAAAAAAAAAAAAATGGCTCTGAGCACTATGGGACTTAACATCTGTGGTCATCAGTCCTCTAGAACTTAGAACTACTTAAACCTAACTAACCTAAGGACATCACACACATCCATGCCCGAGGCAGGATTCGAACCTGCGACCGTAGCAGTTGCACGGCTCCGGACTGAGCGCCTAGAAGATAAGCAAAAATGAATTATCAAATTTAACAGTGTAAAATAATATTGTACTGTTTTTACATTTGAGTGCCATTGGTACCAGTTGATGCTGTATAAATACACTGCTGGCTATTACAGTTGCAACATCATGAAAACAGAATGCAAAAAATGACATATTGATGTGTTGTGTACTACATTGTTGGATACCTGAATAATCAGCAAGTCAGTGCAAGTTAGGTGGAAGTAAAGTCATCTACATTCTGTATTCAAGGAAATATTACACAGTCAGTTCCTCATTTATAAATCACATTTTAATGTTATTTGTTTGTGAGAATATTGTGTTATACCTTCAGTAAAAAGAAGAAATGTCTACCAGCTTGTATGGGAATTTACAGTGGCTAGATTGTGGTCTATGGAGGCTATGGTTTATTGCTCCATGATACTGCTGCTTGTATTCAAAGGATCCCAACATTTTCATACAGATAGTGATTCAATGGATTCAATAGGGCTATAGCAATGCCATGCAGGATGTCAACAGTCCCATGTGACTAACACCAAAGAGGATTTGTGTACCCGGCCATACAGAATCATACAGACACATCACTTATCTTGAGTGAGGAAATTAGCTTGTTTGCAGCAAGACAAGTATTCACACAGACAAAGTGACATTGTCTGGAACACCACTGACTGTTAGCATGGCAACCATTGCTGTAATTTTACATGATGCAGCAGCAGAGAGAGAGAGAGAGAGGTGTTGACTGGTGTAAGCAATGACAACACAGGTGTGGCACCCCATCTTTGCAGATGAGCCCCAGTTCTCTGTACAGCATCATTGTAGGAGTATGTGTGTGGAGGTTCTGAAGAGAGCCATAACTTTCAGATTGCATTTGTTATCATCACAAGGGCCCAGCATGACATGATAGTATGGAGTGCCCTTAGGTACACAACACAGTCACCTATGGTTTACATAGCCAGTAATTTGGATACCACCCCTTACATTTCTGATATGTTAAAGCTGGTGGCTGTACTCTACCTCTGAGCTCTCTACGGCATTATCTTTTAATGAGATAATACAAGACTACATGTAGGCCATACTGTCTTGACCTACCTCAACAGAGATGTTATTCAACTGTTACTTTGGCCAGCATGTTCCCCAGACTTCTCACTTTTTGTAAACATTTCATAATGTGTTGCCAAAAGATTGATATGCCACCAATCACCTGCCACTATGATTGATGAACTCTGCCATGGAGTCGAAGCAGCATGGAATGATATACCCATATCTGTCATTCACACTCAGTTCCACTCAATGCCAGTCTGGGCTACAGCTGTTATTACTGCCAGTGGTTGTAGCTCGTTGAACTAAATTTTACACTATGTACATCACCAAATCACCTATAAATTTAATCCTCACATAGGCATGCTGTTTTTTATAACAGGAGTGGGCATGCAGCATACTTTGTACATATGTAAACAATAGTTGTCTGTCTGTTACCAAGATAAACATGTATGAAAAATCACAGTATAACATTAGTTTAATTAAACAGTGATTAAATAAACCTACATTACATGAGCCAAATCATTGTTTAGTTAAACAATAGCAAAATAAACTTTCACTGTATCACTGTGTTGCCAAGTGCAAATGTTAACCTGCAGTAATGACCCACTCGAAGCATTAAACAGCATGGCTCCATCAGATTCCAGCAAACTGCTTATCCAACTGCTAATTATCTCATAGATAACTGGTTCAGTGTGGGATTGTGCTGCCAGCTTGGAAACTCAGTAATTTTCTTGCCTTTTTTTTCACATGTAACTTCCTGTTTATATTACTGCTGCTCACTTAGATATGTGACAGCACAATATATCACTGTGTTTGCTGAAGGAACAGGTACAGGCTCTCAATTGTAAAATAACAATGGATTAGCACAAGTCAATGTTATCTGTTGCTGGCACCGTTTACACACAGGCATACCCACTTAAGGGTTAAGACTGAGATGAAAAAAATACATCACCATATGCTTATCACTTCTTTTAGTGAAAACCTTGTTACGTTTTGAGGTTTTCTTGCCTTTTCCTTCCTTACATGAGGATGTATCATCTACATTTTTGTTTAACATTCACAAGATTTTACACCTTTGAAACTATGCTGTTTGTGAATGGATGGTATGACAACAAACACCATCGGTATCATTCTTGTGCTGTGAATGCAGGTAATTCATCCCCTCATAAGCAAGAAACAGAAATGTGAAATGTAATTACATGCAATTCCCAAAGCATTTGACTTGCTGTACAGGAGACATGTTTAGATATACAATAAAACTTTTCTACATGAGTAATACAAAAGTTTTACAACATTTTGCATTCATTACTGTGATACAATCATGTAACACTCACTAGCATCACTAGTAACAATGTTTTATTGAATAAAATGAAATTTGTAAGGTATGAAGAAAAGAGAAGATTCACCTACAGTATTAGTTTAACAAGGTATGAATAACAATCAGTGTGATCTGTGAACTACCCTGTTAGCATAAATTAACTGAATACCTATAGGATGTTTATACCTGCTATGTTTGACACATACAAGCACATTAGAATATCGTCATGCAGTTAAATGTTATTTTAGTTGCTGGTTCTTCAGGAACTGATTTCTACAATAGCTTACAGTTTCATCCAGTGTTACTGTTATCACCATCATCACATCATTATTATCATTGTCACCATCACCAGACTAACTCCACATGCAAAATTTATTAGAAGTTCATTGTTATTATCATCTGTTAATCCAATTTTTTCTGAAAACATATTTCTGACTTATTGCTATTTCATAAAACTTCTAGGTAGTTGCAGTCATCAAAGCAATGGCATTCTTCTTATAGCTTTTACAGTGGAATACTGCCATTCTCTAACATTTTCTTTTATTATTGTCAAGGTCATACCCGTTGAATACGGTTTACATTATATGGAGGTAAACAGAGAGGCATGGGGTTTAATGAATTCATCAAAGCAGTGCATCTTCTCAGGACTTTTGAATCATACACTTTTAACTTCATGTTTTTGAGTATGGTATAACTTCTCTAAATAGGTATCATCCGTTTTCTCCACTGGTTCTTCCACCTTTAAAAATTAATGTTCCCACAGTGATGAATACACTCTTTAAAGATGCTTGGTTAGTGAGTACATGAACTGTTATTTGTAGGGGCACCTATAATATTTCTGCGCTGCCAGCATTTTAAAAATATGAGATTCTTGGCAAGCTAAATATCGTTCCTCTCACCAAACAACAGTGTTGTTTTGTGCAGTCAGCTCCCTTGTTGCTCATACATCTCTTGCACTTGGATTCCATTGTGAAAAGAACAGCAAAACAACACAATAACAACAAACAAAATAAAATCACAGGGCTGACAAATTTTCTAATTGAACATGCAAGACTGACAGTGAACTGAGCTTGTAAGACAATAATTTTCAACAAGTAAGGAGGAGGGAGGATGGTTAGCCTGCTTCAGGCCTCAGTGCTCACATTCATTCACCTGACATACTCACAGTATTACAGTTCACTACAACATGTAGTTTTAATTATCACCTGGAAAAAATGAATCAGTGACTATGAAACCCTGGAGTTTTTTTCTTTTCAGCGAACTTGGTTTAGAAGTCTGCATTTTGGCTGTTTGAGAAATGCGCCACCCTGAAAAATCAGCTCATTGTTATTCTGGAAATGCTTGCTACACAATGGCTCCCTCATCCAAGGGAAGAGGAAGAAGACACAGGATGCCATATCAGGAGAATTTGAGGAGAAGCAGCAAGAGTACTATATCCTGTACAGAATGAAGTGAGGCATTGTTGGTGGAGGAAAAACACCTCCTTGGACAGATTCCAGCAACTATTTGACTTGACGTCCACCCTTAAGCTCATCAGGAGATTTTGGTAGTATGCTCCTGTGGCAGTTTGCCCCCTTAGGAGCACTATAGGTTAACACAACACCATGGTAGTCCCAAAAAATACACAACATTACCTTGCCAATGACAGCTGGGCTTTCACCTCCTACACTGGTAATGAATATTCAAACATCTCCCACAGGTACACTGCATAGAAAATGAAAAAAGTTTGAGAAATGAGCAAAGTAAAAGGAGATAAGTCATAACAGATGGAGTAGTTTCAATACGCTGTGTCTCAACCTAGTACATTGTCTACAAGCTTTCCTGTAACTGAGGAAATATACCTCAGCCATGGCTACTACAGAACAGCAGAACTTCCTTCTTTCTTATATTTTGCTCATTCTTGGATTATCTGATATCACAAGGAAATATTCCCGAGTGTCAATAAATAATCTTAATGAGACTTGGCGGGTGTGTAGGGCGTTGGCATATGTATTTTTTCGCTTGTGCCCTATTTCACTTTCTAGGGGTAACACACATCTCGAAAGGTAATTTGACATTTTAAGTTTAGAACGAATATCTTTGAAACAATGACACATAAAAAAAAAAATTTCGTGTCAGAGTTGATATGTAATTAATGCTCTTGAAAACTATAATCGACATTTGTAATAATTTGAAATTTTGCAAATTACCCCATCACCGTTAATTAAGTTTGAAAAACGGAAAATTTTGTTACACCATAAGGTAAAGAAGCTTTTAAGCCAAATGCATCCCTGTGTAGTAAAGCTGGTTTCTGAAATACCATCTCTCGAAAACAAAATGTACGCAATGTGCTGTCGGAGTAGCATCAACATAACTAATTAAAATAGTTATTACTATGTCAATTATTTATTTTGTTTGTACTTGTTTTATGTTTTAAATGGTTATTTTATGTTTTACATTGTTTCCCCCATTTCACATATATATGTATTTTGTTGGTTGAAAATAATGAGTACCTCATTATTATGGTAGGAAATAATTACAATAATAATAAGTTTTAGAGAAATAATTTAAAAAGTAATGTTTCTTTACACCATGCACATGAACTGAACAAAATTACTTAAGGTCATATTCAAAATGGGGAAGGCAGTATAAAACAAAATTCAGGAAGATTTCAAATTGCTACAGGTGATCTTGTGCATCAGACATATTTCAGTACATTGGTGAGTTTTGGTGAAAAGATATGATTATGTGCTAATGACTGCAGCTTGATTATATTGTTTCTCAAGTGGGGACTGATATAACAATAATCCAGCATAACTAGATCTGAAAGTCACAAAAGTCTTTACACCATGCACATGAACTGAACAAAATTACTTAAGGTCATATTCAAAATGGGGAAGGCAGTATAAAACAAAATTCAGGAAGATTTCAAATTGCTACAGGTGATCTTGTGCATCAGACATATTTCAGTACATTGGTGAGTTTTGGTGAAAAGATATGATTATGTGCTAATGACTGCAGCTTGATTATATTGTTTCTCAAGTGGGGACTGATATAACAATAATCCAGCATAACTAGATCTGAAAGTCACAAAAATCTTGCAACATCGAAAGCTGTATACATCCCACAGCTGTACCTGTCCTGTTGAGCTGCTGGCATGCTGGCATCAGTTATTTGCACTTGGGAATGTTACCTTGTCAGTTGAAGTGTGCTGCACATTTCCTGCTTCTAGCCCTACTTCAGGCTCTTCTCCACCTAATTTCAGCAGTTGTAGGTACCTGTTTTTGGTGTTGTTAATAAAAGCATCAGATCACATTCTCATTCTCTCTGTCTTCCCACTGACTAGCGGTTTCCAGCTGCACTCCTCCCCTGATTCCAATCAGTTTTTTCCTTGCTTCCTCCAACTGTGCCTGAAGAGCACAGATTTTTCCCTTCCTACTTCTCAATCAAAATGTTCCTGCTGAATATTTTGCAGGACCAGGAGAGACCCTCTTGTGTTTTCCCAGTGTTCTCCTCACTTCATCCCCCCAGTGAAAATATTTCCTACAAGATGAGCAGCAAATACAACCACAACTACTTACTACCATCTAAGAGCAGGCACATTTCTCACTCATAGTCAATTTGGAAAGAAGAGGTAAGTTTAACTTGAAAGAATGTGTTGAATTTGTCAAGCTTTCTCTGCAGAGCTGTTTTGACAATACCTATGCCTGTTCCTTCCAATTCATCCACTACTAATAAACAGCTGAAGAAATTTTATGTAGGCACATTGATAACTTATTTTCTGCTAATAGGCATGTGTGGGGGTAACATTATGTATGTCTTCTGTGGAAGTTCAGAGTTAAAGTATTTTGTATGTTTGCAAGGAAGGGGCCCAAAACGAGCTAAAATTACTTTTCTGCAGGTGGAGAGGCCTTAGAGGTGGGTCCTCTTTCTATATGGTCCTACCACACACCATTGTGAATCATTTTGGCAATCATTGTTGAAGGTGAAGCTGTAATTGCATCAGAGTGTTTATTTTTATATGTGCTGTTTCGTGTATCCTACATTTATACAGTTTTGGACATGAGGGAACAACATGCTAACATCAAGATTTTCTGAAAACTTCTTTCAGGTTGTGACCCATAATGTTATTGATATGATCCAGAGGGCAAGAAGCAATCTAATCATTTTAAGGTTGTTTAATTGCCTCAATGAAAGAGTGCAAAACAAATAAGAACTACAGTGAACAGAGTTTCAGTTTGCTTTCTCTACATGAAGGTGGTTGTCCATCATGGATTTATTCCCCAAGAATCCACAGTTAACCAGTGTTATAATCTCCAAATGTTCAAGCAGTTGGTTGAAGCACTGCAGATAAAGATCTGCATTTCAATGGTCAAACGATTGACTCCTTCTTCCTGACTGTTGTGATTTTGCTTCCTTAGGGCATCTGTAGAGCAGAATGTACAAATGGCTGAATGAATAACAATCTCATACATTTTGAAAGAAAGAAGCTTAGTTCAAAGACGAAGGCATCAATGTTGGAGTAGATCTCATCGGCGCCACATAGCACCCCCCCCCCCCCCCCCTACAGTACGGAGTACTCTTGAGAGGCCGGGGGGGGGGAGGGGGGGGGCGTGACTATGGTGTTGGTAGGCGTCGTCGGGGAGCTGCATGGGTAGTAGATGTCGTGAAGGAAAGTTCGGCCACCGAATCTGGAAGTCGTTGAAGTGCGCCAGGCATCGTACATGGAGTGCTGGTCGTGCGGCGACAGGTAGGCCTGCGGTTTGCGGGTGGAATGGAGTGACGACGACGATGTCTCCAGTGACACAAAGCATGTCCAGGTCGACATCGGGTGGGAGGGAGGGAAGCACATTTCACCAGGGAATGGCGGAGGTTGTGTCATGAGCGCTGGATGAAGAGAAACAAACGATGAACAGTGTATAATTGTGCAGTATTATTGAGATGTTGTGGATTATGCCCACAGGGACAGGTACAAACACCTTGAGCAGGGGCACGTTAAAAATTGGGGGGGCGTGAGAAACCTCGACAGGGCGGGGCAGGCGATGATGGAGAGATCGAAGGGACCGGCGAAGGGCCTTTCAGCGAGGGCGTGATCATAGATAAGCTCAACGTGGGGAGCATGTGGTCACTTTACGGAGTGCGTGAGACTGAAGTAGAGGGCGAGGTTAGAGGAGAGCTCGACAATTGGAGCTGGAAGTCACTCGACCGAGTGTGTAAGTCTGACGTGGAGGGAGTGGTCAGTCCGTCATGAACCACGACAGTGAGTGGCGTGGTTGTAGCCTGAAGGGGGGGGGGGGGGGGGGGGTAGAAGCAGGCTCGACATGAGCAAGTCTGTTGAGACAGACTGGAACAGCTAAATCTCATAGGTGTTGGCTGAGCACCGGAGAACACGGTACAGGCTGGTATATTGAGGTTGGAGGGGAGCACCGACAGTGTCATCTCAGAGCATGATGTATTCGTAATTGTCCAGCAATTTTGGGACATGAACCTAAGGACGGGAATGGCTGGCGGGAGGAGGGATGTGGAGGTTGATGAAGTGGTGTCTGATGCAGTACATGAAGGAAGGTATCCTGAGGAAATGTCTTTAATTATCCAGGCATTTCTGCACAGAATGGAGCACTGGGGGGTGCCTGACATGTGTGCAGGAGGCAGCACCCGAACCTACCTGCGATTGGCATTTGGGAAGTAGCAGGGTGCTCTGCAGTTCCGTGCCACCTCACCAAACCGTGTGTGGAAGTAACAGTACGGGTAGTGCGGTTGCATTTCCTGCGCAAAGTTCATGCCAGTGGAAAGTTCATGCCAGTGGAAGTGGCCAAGGTTCAGTGACCGCAGCAGGTTTAGTTGCAGGAGGGGGCATGACCATGGGAAGAGCCGGTGACATCCCAATTGCTTGTTTACTACTTTCCGGAGCAAGTGGAACAGTCGGCACACTACGACCCCGGCCGCGTCCGGCTGCAGGGCAATGAGCCTGAACCTGAGACTTGTCAGGTAGGCAGTGGCTGGTGAAGTGGAACAGTGATGCATCGTGTAGTTTGTCAGTAATCGTCATTCTTTGCTTGACAGGTTCAGGGGGCCTTTGAGCCAGAGTAAAGCGGATGTGAGGAGATAGTTTATCTGACCAGATGGTGAGGAGAGCTGTGTCAGAGAATAGATCGGCACTGACCAGGGCACGTAGCCATCTCCAGAGCTGGGAAGGTTTGTCATTGCCTAGTTGCTCGACATGGAGCACTTGCCGTATTGCTGCCTCAGTTGAGCATGCAGGCTGATGTAGAACTGTCTCTTTGGCTAGAGTGTACCACACATCTGAGTCCGGGGCATTGACCAGGTCAGCAATCAAGTCCTCCTGGTCGTGCAAGTGGGTGATGAGACACAGAAATCTGGTTGACTCATCAAGTTTGCAATGGCCAAACACTTCATCCACAATTTTGAACCAGGTTGTAGCTCTGTCGGGATTAAACGGCGGCAGCGTTGGTAAGCATTGTAGAATGTTTGGAAGAACAAGTTGAGTTGAGTTCATTGGGGCACTGCCTGAAACGAGCTGTTGTTGCTGTAGTATTCCAGGAGTGTGTGCCTCCAGGGGATGTGGCAACAATGGCTGTTTGGGAGGCAGCGTGAAGGTGACATGTTGTGGTTGAGCGTGATCCATCACGACACGGAAGGCCGAGACAGGTGAGGCGCAGAGATGTGCCGAGAACGGTAGTGGAAGCTCGACTGGAGTCGGCGCAGGGGCGACAGGTGAGAAAAAGTTCAAAGTTTGAGAGCGCGTGTTAGTCCACAGAAAGCTCATCGTATGATCAGAGCTGGTGCCACCTGTGTTGCAGGAAGGCTGCAGAGGCGCAGCCTGTCCAGAAGCACAGTGTGGGAAATGATGTCGAACGTGGGACGGAATGTGTGAAAGTTCACTGTTCATAGTCACTCCACTCAAAACGGTGTGCGGATAAGGTGAATGTCATGGCACGAAACACTGAGGCGTAGCAGTGGGAGGAAGGTGGAGGTCAGGCACAGATAACAAGTTATTGTTCCTGTTGCAGGCCAAGGTATCAAAGTAGCAAGGCAAGCGCTGATGCTGAACCGAGGCAGGTGCGGGTGTGGTCAGATGCTGAGTAGGTTGACCTGTGAACGAAGCAGTTCCAGCCATGTGGCAGGTATCCGCATGGTACTGCATGGATTGTGGCATGGCAAATCGTTGTCCTGGCGGTGGTAGGTTGTCCAATGAAGCATCTCCAGAAATCAACATTGGTCTTGCACTGCTCGGAGATCCATAAGAGGTAACTGCACAGTTGATGATGGAGGGCACATGTGGTGGAAACAAAGGCGTCGTTCACACTCCTAACCTCACTTATTGTTGCAGTATCGAAAACATCTGGCGAAATCGGCGTAGTTGTCGAGTGAGAGGCATCATGTTGCAGTCCTGGCGGGTGTACATCACCCGCAACATGATGCATGTCGATCATAAAATCCGGCATAAGGCGTTGGGCTGAAGTCATTGTAGTACAAGCAAAAATAACCAATGCGTAGGTTGCGGACACAGTAAAACGGCAAAAACGGAAGACGTTACAACTTGGGTCAGTTACACCAAACAACACTCCCATTTTGCAGTAGTTCGTTTATTCACCTAAACACATCAAAGGCTTACAAAGAACTGACATGGCAAACCAGGACAAAGATAATCTTAGCTTAGTTCAAAGATGAAAGCATCGATGTTGGAGTCGATCTCATCGGTGCCACAAGTGTAATACCAGGTCAACAATAAAATTTTCAGAGACAGAATGCAAGCTTGCATTGGAATGGGCAGGGTAGTAAACAGGCCACACATTTTGAAAGGAGTAATCCCAGAATTGTCTTCATTTGGTGTATGGTATAACTTCAAAGACATTTGCTTGACTTGAATGTTCATCTAACAAAACTCAGTATATTGCATTTGATAGCATGTGTTCAACAGAAATAAGAGTACCAATAAGAGTGCCACAAGAAAGTGTAATAGGACTAATAATTTTTCTTAATACACATAAACATTGTTCTCAACAACCACTACAAGATTGTTTGCTGACAATATCATTGCCTACAAAAATGTGAATTGTTAGACAGTCTTAAGGAAGTGCAAAATGTAACAATATACAAGAAACTGTAGCAAAGAAAATAAGGAGTATTGTTCCATCATTTGGAGTCCTCATTTATAGGCATTGTTTAACAGTCAGTGAATAATTACAGAGGTGTGTTGCTAAGACTGTACCTTGTTGGTATTGAAACAAAACTGGTATTGAAACAAAACTGTAAAATAAACAATTAAGGAACGTAAATGGGAATCCTTAGACAGTAATTCTTCTCTCACCCAATATGAAAATGGAATAGGAAAAGAGCTAATATTCGACAAATATAACCAAGATTTGAAAATGTGATATAATTAAATAGATAAAAAATCTACTCACCAAGTTGCACCAGACAAAACATGTATAAAAATTATGAAAATGTACATGCTTTTGGACCCAGTGGCTTCTTCTTCTGGCAGAAAGGTTGAAGATGAAGGAAGAGGGATGAAGGAAATGAATGGTGCAGCTTAGGAAGTTGGGAGAGTTATGGGAAATTTGCCCAGAACCCTGTGTCAGAGGAGACTTAGCAGATGGGATGTGAAGGAAAGTTTTTAAAATCTCAGAAATTAAATGTTTTAATTGCAGTAATGATCTAGTCAGAACATGAAATTCAACAAAAGTTTGATTTATAGAAATTACAATTTTAGCATTATAAAAATATGCTAAACTATTCATTACTTAAATTATTTTCAAATTTATGATTGAATGTTTGAGAATCCGAAACTTTTTGTAAATTATAGTTCTGAAACAAATTTTTTGAAGAAAGCATGTTACTCTTTCATCAGTAGATAAAGAGCCCATCCAACAAAGGCCAAAACAGGTCAACTGGGGCAAAAATTTGTGTAGTCACAAACATTTGTACAGTTGTAGGAGGGAGTGACATGAACAACACACTAGAAATCCTGACTGATGGGGTGTGAGTATTGGGGTGGGGGCATTTAAAGGTGACCTTTTTAGGTTTTTCTTGAATAAGTCAAAAACTGTAGCTTCCAGTGAAAATGTTTCCCAGGACAAAATTAAACTACATTAAATTTTCTACTAAGGTATGGTATTCATTCTTTTCTCTATGACTTATAGTTTCTATATTGCTAGAGGTGGTAAAATTGTAAATTATTAAAAGTATTGTATTACCAGCACAAAACTAATGTTTGTCTTCAAATGAAGTGGGTTAAAAACAAGTATTAAATGTATGTACCACATGCAGTGCATGAGAATAGTATTAAGGAATACACTATGTTTTAGTGGTGTTTACTGGATTTGGTGGGGAGAGGGGGGGGGGATGTGTTGGGTAGAACTGTGAGGGAAAATAGTCACCAGATTGTAACCATGCAATTTCCTTCTTCATGGGACTACAAAAATTATACTGAGCAGGAAATTCCCCACTTCATCTAACACCGCTATGCCACAAGAAGCAACTATAAGGTGTTTCACAAAGTTATACTGATCCTAAACATTGTGCCTTGTGAATCGCTGGTGACAGTGTCCACAATGCCCAAGGGATGTTTATTTTCAACAAAGCCCATTAATATTACATGAAATGTAGATAAGGGTTACTACTAATGCAGGTAACCCATATGGACAGAAATTATGTAAATCTCTGTTCACTCTGAAATCAGTGAATCAAGAGTTATACATAATTGAAAATTCTACCACGTAATGTAAGGAGAAAATGATGGAAAAAAGTTGCAACACCAAAAATAAATAATGCGGAGTAATGAAATTTTGCAGCCAAGATAGATATGAAGCCCACGACTACCACAATAGTACAAGTTTATATGCCAACTAGCAGATGACGAAGAGATTGAAGAAATATATGATGAGATAAAAGAAATTATTCAGATAGTGAAGGGAAACGAAAATTTAACAGTCATGGGGGATTGGAATTCAATAGTAGGAAAAGGAAGTGAAGGAAAAGTAGTAGGTGAATGTGGAATGAGGGTAAGGAATGAAAGAGGAAGCCACCTGGTAGAATTTTGCACAGAGCATAACTTAATCATACCTAACACTTGGATTAAGAATTATGAAAGAAAGTTATATATGTGGAAGAGGCCTGGAGACACTGGAAGGTTTCAGATAGATTATATAATGCTAAGACAGAGATTCAGCAACCAAGTTCTAAATTGTAAGACATTTCCGGGAACAGATGTGGATTCTGATCACAATCTATTGGTTATGGACTGTAGATTAAAACTGAAGAAATTGCAAAAAGGTGGGAATTTAAAGAGATGGAACCTGGATAAATTGAAAGAACCAGAGGCTGTAGAGAGTTTCAGAGAGAGTATTACAGAACGATTGACAAGAATGGGGGAAAGAAATACAGTCAAAGAAGAATGGGTAGGTTTGAGAGGTGAAATAGTGAAGGCAGCGGAGGATCATGGAGGTAAAAAGATGAGGGCTGGTATAAATCCTTAGGTATTGGAAGAGATATTGAATTTAATTGATGAAAGGAGAAAAAATAAAAATGCAGTAAATGAAGCAGGTGAATGGGAATACAAACGTCTTAAAAATGAGATCAACAGGAAGTGCAAAATGGCTAAGCATCGATAGCTATAAGACAAATGTAAGGATGTAAAGGCATATATCACTGGGGGTAAGGTAGATACTCCCTACAGGTAAATTAAAGAGAGCTTTGGAGAAAAAAGAACCACTTGTGTGAATATCAAGAGCTCAGATGGAAAACTAGTTCTAAGCAAAGAAGGGAAAACAGAAAGGTGGAAGGAGTATATAGAGGGTCTATACAGGGGTGATGTTCTTGAGGACAATATTATGGAAGTGGAAGAGGACATAGGTGAGGATGAAATGGGAGATATGATACTGCATGAAGAATTTGACAGAGCACTGAAAGACCTAAGTTGAAACAAGCCCCAGGAGTAGACAACATTCCATTAGAACTACTGGTAGCTTTGGGAGAGCCAGCCCTGATAAAACTCAACTGTCTAGTGTGCAAGATGTATGAGACAGGCAAAATACCCTCAGACTTCAAGAAGCATATAATAATTCCAATCCCAAAGAAAGCAGGTGTTGACAGGTGTGAAAATTACCAAACTGTTAGTTTAATAAGTCAAGGCTGCAAAATACTGACACGAATTCCTTACAGACAAATGGAAAAACTGGTAGAAGCCAACCTTTGGGGAAGATCAGTTTGGATTCCATAGAAATATTGGAACACGTGAGGCAATACTGATCTTATGACTTATCTTAGAAGATAGATTAAGGAAAGGCAAACCAACATTTCTAGCATTTGCAGACTTAGAGAAAGCTTTTGACAATGTTGACTTGAATGCTCTCTTTCAAATTCTGAAAGTGGCAGGGGTCAAATACAGGGAGTGAAAGGCTATTTACAATTTGTACAGAAACTAAATGGCAGTTATAAGAGTCAAGGGGCATAAAAGGGAAGCAGTGGTTGGGAAGGGAGTGAGACAGGATTGTAGCCTATCCCTGATGTTATTCAACCAATACATTGAGCAAGCAGGAAACAAAAGATAAATTTGGTGTAGGAATTAAAGCCCATGGAGAAGAAATAAAAACTTTGAGGTTTGCCAATGACATTGTAATTCTATCAGAGACAGCAAAGGACCTGGAAGAGCAGTTGAATGGAATGGACAGTGTCTCGAAAGGAGGCTATAAGATAAACACCAACAAAAGCAAAATGAGGATAATGGAATGTAGTCCAACTAAATCAGGTGATGCTGAGGAAATGAGACACTTCAAGTAGTAGATTAGTTTTGCTATTTGTAGTGCCAAATAACTGATGAAGGTCGAAGTAGGGAGGATATAAAAGGTAAACTGGCAATGGCAAGAAAAGCGTTTCTGAAGAAGAGAAATTTCTTAACATCGAGTATAGGTTTAAGTGCCGGAAGATTTACTCAAAGTATTTGTATGAAGTGTAGCCATGTACGGATGTGAAACGTGGATGATAAATAGTTTAGACAAGAAGAGAATAGAAGCTTTTGAAATGTGGTGCTACAGAAGAATGTTGAAAATTAGATGGGTAGATCATGTGACTAATGAGTAGGTACTAAACAGAATTGGGAAGAAGAAGAATTTGTGGCACAACTTGTCTAAAAGAAGGGATCGGTTGGTAGGACATGTTCTGAGGCATAAAGGGATCACCAATTTAGTACTAGAGGCATCATGGAGGGTAAAAATCATAGAAAGAGACCAAGAGATGAATACATTAAGCAGATTCAGAAAGATGTTTGGTGCAGTATTTACTTGGAAGTGAAGAAACTTGCACAGGATAGCTTAGTACAGAGAACAGCATCAAACCAGTCTCTGGACTGAAGATCACAACAACAACAACAACAACAACAATGAAATTTTGGGAATATATTTGTTGAGGTAACAAATGTGATTATCATTGCAAGATTAATTAAGTGTGAGCTAGGCTACTGCAAATGTGAAATGCTAGTACATTAATAACTAATGTAAGTGCCAGAATGTTCGATGCAAGCATGCAAACATGGGTGCACTTTGTTGTGGAGGTGCTGGATGTCAGTTTGTAGGATGGAGTTCCATGCTTGTTCGACTTGGTCATTCAAAACAGGAACACTTAATGCTGTCTGTGGATGACAATATGGTTGTCCTCTGATGATATCCCATATGTGCTCTATTGGAGACAGATCTGATGATCGAGCAGGATAAGGCAACACATTGATACTCAGGACAGCATGTTGGATTACAACAGCAATATGTGGGTGAGCATTATCCTGTTGGAAAACACTCCGTGGAATGCTGTTCATAAATGGCACCACAACAATTCGAATCACCAGAATGGCGTACAGATTTGCAGTCAGGGTGCATGGGATAACCACTTGAGTGGTCCTCTCTTATGAAATTACATCCTAGACAATAACTCCAGGTGTAGGTACAGTGTGTTTAGCATGCAGACTGGCTGGTTTCAGGCCCTCAACTAGCCGCAGCCAACACTGATACCAAGGGAGAACCAGCTTTCAATGGAAAACACAACAAACATGCACTCTGCCCTTCAATGAGCTCTTGCCTAACACCACTGGTGTCACAAATGGCGGTGGTTAGGAGTCAGTGTAATGCACGCTACAGCCCTGTTGTTGAACTGACTGATTTGTAACAGTTCACTGTGTCACTGTGGTGCTGACTGCTGCCCAAATTGTTGCTGCTGATGTGCCACAGCCATATGCCAAACACAATGGTCTTCACTCTCAGTAGTGCCTTGTGGCTGTCTGAAGCCCGGTCTTCTTGTGACCTACAGCCTTATGACCTCTGCTACCAGAAATCATGTACAGTGGCTACTTTTCTGTCAGGTCCTTCTACAATACTGCTTCTCATAGCCCTGTGTGTTTAAAGTAAGCACCATCAAAGTTGCACCAGTAGCGCCACTATTATGTGACTGGGCTGAAATTCGAATCGACATAATCTTTAAGATGTAAAAACATGCTTAGACACCACACAAGTCCTTCTTGGTACTCCAATTTCTTTTCTGTCAATATATGAATTTCTGGACATAGTGAGACCACTAGTTATAACTACTGTCATTTCATCTTTTCAATGACATATTTCAAATTCTATAAAAATAATTACTTTACAATATAATTAATATTCAAATTCAGAAATAGTTACATTTTCCATTGCAGATTATGCCTCAATGCATATTAAAGGCCAGCCTTATATTTTTGTTGCTTCAATTTTTATGCACAAGGTGGCATACTTCATTAATTAATTAAGCCAATAATTAAGAACTTTGCATGGCTTACTATTTTCATTACGGTGCTTGTATTTGTAAACAGAATATTCATAACACAGATGAAGAAAATGGTTCCATAAAATTTTCTAAATTGATAGACCACCATATTTTTCACAAAACAAACTTTTGTTAATAATTTTAGTACACCCTGGGTATCCAGATTCAACTTACCAATTTTTCAAATGATTCAGTAGTTTTCAAAATAACAATGTGAACTAAAAAACTGTGTTTCAGTATTTTTATACTTTATTTGATGAATTCTGTGACTGAATTCTTGCTTGTTTGTGAATGCCTTATTTGTTTATGTGCTATTAATCTTACAAAGAGCAATAAACCTTGTGGATAATAAATGTCTGAAAAAATGAAACAAAATTGTTGTTGAAACGCTATTGAGCAAACACCATGTTGGACTGACCTGCTAAAGAGGCAATGGAGAAGACACTAAAAACTAGCTTGGCCAACTTGCAAGGCCACTAGCATTTTCAAACTAAATGCAGGGCTAAGGGAAGAGATAGAGGGTTTATGGTCTTTAAGCAGGGGTTTTTCAAAACAGGGTGCTGTAGTGGTTGTGAGTGCTTTGGGAAACAGTTTGATCAGAGGTGGGGCATATTTACATAGGTTGTGACTTGGACAAGATAGCTCCCCTGATTCATGGCACTGACATACATGTTGCTGAGTTGTCCAGTGTCATGATCAGCCACATCTTAATACAGCAGTAAGGTGGATTAATGGAGGAGTATAGATGGCACCGATGGTAGTAGACTTCGCACACGTTCCTCTGATACCAGTCAAGACTATCATTAAATGGGTTCTACATGTAAACAGGATGGAAAGGGAAGACTGGTACAACTGATTCATGGAAGTTTAGGGGGCAGATCTCTGGCCACGCATGGTCAAATATCTTTTGTCATTGGTAGAAGAAGTAGGTATTTTTTAAGAGAAATCAAGACAACGGATTCCCCTTCCAAAGAGTGTCTCCAGCAGTGTAAGAAAAATCTAGCATAATCACTCACAAGATAGAATTGCATCAAGTGACTAACATATCTGTCATAAAAAGTGGGACTGTTGGAAAAAGTAACATGGGACATTTGGAAAATCCAGGATGGAATGTACTAATAATATGAAAAGTATAGTTGCTACTTAAAATTATTCATGAATATATAGAGCAGGAAAGTGAAATCATCAAACAGGAACTAAAACTAAATAATGATCAAATTTGTAGCCACACTACCAGTGATAAAAATAAAACTGAAATTAATGGACATTTTTTTCCATTTTCTAACAATTTATCTCTCAAATACTCCCCTGGGGCTTTCAAAATACACCCAGTGGACTACCTATGGCAATGTAAAGGTAGTTTTCCTCTGCATTTGCCTGAGTCTGTGAAAATTAAGCTATCCAAATGTTTCCTTGATGGTGAAGCATTGTCATGGGCTAATCAAAACATAAAGCCAAACACAATGTTTCATGAATTCAAACAGATGTTCTTGAATAAATTCTGGTCCAAAAGTAAACAGGTGGGTGGACATCAAAATAGCATTTTTGAATTGTAGTAGGTACACACTAGGTAATCTCTTGATGCGAGAATTTTGTGAGAAACAATTACATAAGCTTGCTCTCCTGGCTAAACCTTTAGATGGTCTTATTCTTATAGATGCCTTGAAAGACATCTACCAATGAGGGCTCACTGGGGCCTTATTTGCAGTCCCAGTGATTCATTAGAGAATTTTTTAAAACATGATAATCTTGACAAAGCTTTTGAGGAAGAGGACAGGGTTAAAAACTCACATTACAACAGGAACATCAATTATATTTGGGGAGGGGGGGGGATGGGAATTATTTCAATGCAACCAGCAAAATAGAATGGTAACAGAAGGAACCACAATACTTATATTAACAGAAATAATAATAATAATAATAGGAATGGTAATGGTAATAGAAGAGAAACCATAGTAACCAGAACCAGGAAAACTGTTAATACCTTCACTTGATGCCTCTCAGTGTCGGTGTCGGTTAGACCGTCAGTGAGAGAGCACTTCGATTTCCTGCTGCTAATAAGGCGAGTACACCGTTCGCTTGTTACACATTTTGCGAGCTTCAAACAGGTACAACTTATTTTCAGTTATCTGGGTAGTTACTATTTTATTTTTGTAATTTCTTGCGTGTTTGAGTGCCTACTAGACACAACCGTTTATTTTAATAACAGTGTAGTGTACAGTATCGCCGTTGCTACTGACCCTCGTATCGTACAGGCTTTTGTTTGTTTGGTTAGAACAGCTCAGTGTCGGTTAGACCGTCAGTGAGAGAGCACTTCGATTTCCTGTTGCTAATAAGGCGAGTACACCGTTCGCTTGTTACACATTTTTACGAGCTTCAAACAGGTAAAACTTATTTTCAGTTATCTGGGTAGTTACTATTTTATTTTTGTAATTTCTTGCGTGTTTGAGTGCCTACTAGACACAACCGTTTATTTTAATAACAGTGTAGTGTACAGTATCGCCGTTGCTACTGACCCTCGTATCGTACAGGCTTTTGTTTGTTTGGTTAGAACAGCTCAGTGTCGGTTAGACCGTCAGTGAGAGAGCACTTCGATTTCCTGCTGCTAATAGGGCGCGTACACCGTTCGCTTGTAGGGTAAACATAGTCATGTGTAGGGACTGTGGTTGTTGTGAGCGGACGCAAGGAGAATTGGCCACTCTTCGGGGGCAGGTGGAGGCTTTGTCTGTTAGGCTCATCGAGCTCGAGGCGCAGGCGTCGGCTCGTAGTGGCGTTGGGGCAACTGTGGTGAGACCTATGCCTACTTCGGTGGCCTTGGAATCGCATGGAACCCCTGATGTCGCTGCGTCTTCCGGCAGTGAGCATCTTACCGGTCAGCCATCACTCCAGGGTGAATGGCGGACAGTGGTGGGCTCGCGCGTGCCTGGCCGAAAGGCGAAGGTGGGATCTGGCCGCGTGGCAGCTGCCTTACCCCTTTCCAACAGGTACGGGGTGCTTCCTAGTGGTGATGACATCGTTTCCGAGCCACCACAGGATGCCTCGCCTGTTGGGCCAGTGGCCGATTCACCGGCAAAGTCCCGACAGTCACAGAGGGCGGGCCTATTAGTTATAGGGAGCTCCAACGTTAGGCGGGTTATGGAGCCCCTTAGGAAAATAGCGGGTAGGTCGGGGAAGAATGCCAGTGTGCACTCGGTGTGCTTGCCGGGGGCTCTCGTCCGTAATGTGGAGGAGGCCCTTCCGGCAGCTATTGAACGCACTGGGTGTGACCGGCTGCAGATAGTAGCACATGTCGGAACGAATGACGCCTGCCGCTTGGGTTCTGAGGCCATCCTTGGTTCCTTCCGGCGGCTGGCTGATTTGGTGAAGACAACCAGCATCGCACGCGGAGTGCAAGCTGAGCTTAATATCTGCAGCATAGTGCCCAGAGTCGATCGCGGTCCTCTGGTTTGGAGCCGTGTGGAGGGTCTAAACCAGAGGCTCAGACGACTCTGCGACTATAATGGTTGCAAATTCATCGACCTCCGTTATTGGGTGGAGAACTGTAGGGCCCCCCTAGACAGGTCAGGCGTGCACTACACACCGGAAGCAGCTACTAGGGTAGCAGAGTACGTGTGGCGTGCACACGGGGGTTTTTTAGGTTAGAGGGACTCCCCCTTGGGCGAAACGATAAAATACCTGACGGCTTACCAGAGAGGACATTATCATCGTTGATAAAGAACGTCCATCCTCAGAGACCAAAAACAGGAAAAGTCAACGTAATATTGGTAAACTGCAGGAGTATCCAGGGCAAGGTTCCTGAATTAGTATCTCTTATTGAAGGAAATAGTGCGCATATAGTATTAGGAACGGAAAGTTGGTTAAAACCGGAAGTGAACAGTAACGAAATCCTAGACACAGAATGGAATATATACCGCAAGGATAGGATAAACGCCAATGGTGGAGGAGTATTTATAGCAGTAAAGAATTCAATAATATCCAGTGAAGTTATTAGCGAATGCGAATGTGAAATAATCTGGGTTAAGTTAAGTATCAAAGGTGGGTCAGATATGATAGTCGGATGCTTCTATAGACCACCTGCATCAGCAACCGTAGTAGTTGAGCGCCTCAGAGAGAACCTGCAGAACGTCGTGAAGAAGTTTCGTGATCATACTATTGTAATAGGGGGAGACTTCAATCTACCAGGTATAGAATGGGATAGTCACACAATCAGAACTGGAGCCAGGGACAGAGACTCTTGTGACATTATCCTGACTGCCTTGTCCGAGAATTACTTCGAGCAGATAGTTAGAGAACCAACTCGTGAAGCTAACGTTTTAGACCTCATAGCAACAAATAGACCGGAACTTTTCGACTCCGTGAATGTAGAAGAGGGTATCAGTGATCATAAGTCAGTGGTTGCATCAATGACTACAAGTGTAATAAGAAATGCCAAGAAAGGAAGGAAAATATATTTGCTTAACAAGAGTGATAGGGCACAAATCGCAGAATATCTGAGTGACCACCATCAAACGTTCATTTCTGAGGAAGAGGATGTGGAACAAAAATGGAAAAAATTCAGGAACATCGTCCAGTACGCCTTAGATAAGTTCGTACCGACTAAGGTCCAGAGCGAGGGGAAAGATCCACCGTGGTATAACAATCATGTACGAAAGGTACTACGGAAACAAAGAAAGCTTCATCATAGGTTTAAGAGTAGTCGAATCATAGCTGATAAGGAAAAGCTGAACGAAGCGAAAAAGAGCGTAAAGAGAGCAATGAGAGAAGCATTCAACGAATTCGAACATAAAACATTGGCAAACAATCTAAACAAGAACCCTAAAAAGTTTTGGTCATATGTAAAATCGGTAAGCGGATCTAAATCTCCTATTCAGTCACTCGTTGACCACGATGGCACCGAAACAGAGGACGACCGAAGAAAGGCAGAAATACTGAATTCAGTGTTCCGAAACTGTTTCACTGCGGAAAATCGTAACACAGTCCCTGACTTCAGCCGTCGCACGGACGCCAAAATGGAAAATATTGAAATAAACGATATCGGAATTGAAAAACAACTGCTATCACTTAGTAGCGGAAAAGCATCCGGACCAGACGAGATACCCTTAAGATTCTACAGTGATTATGCTAAAGAACTTGCCCCCTTTCTATCAGCAATTTATCGTAGATCGCTGGAAGAACGTAAAGTACCTAGCGACTGGAAGAAAGCGCAGGTCGTTCCCATTTTCAAGAAGGGTCATAAATCAGATGCGAATAATTATAGGCCTATTTCGCTTACGTCAATCTGTTGTAGAATAATGGAACATGTTTTGTGTTCTCGTATTATGACGTTCTTAGATAATACAAATCTCCTTCATCATAACCAACATGGATTCCGCAAACAGAGATCATGTGAAACTCAGCTCGCCCTATTTGCCCAACAAATTCACAGTGCCGTAGACACTGGCGAGCAGATTGATGCCGTATTCCTGGACTTCAGGAAGGCATTTGATACGGTTCCGCACTTACGTTTAGTGAAAAAAATACGAGCTTACGGAATATCGGACCAGGTTTGTGATTGGATTCAGGATTTCCTAGAAGAAAGAACACAACATGTCATTCTTAACGGTTCAAAATCTGCAGATGTAGAGGTAATTTCGGGAGTACCGCAGGGAAGCGTGATAGGACCCTTATTGTTTACAATATACATAAATGACTTAGTTGACAACATCGGTAGCTCCGTGAGGCTATTTGCAGATGACACGGTTGTCTACAAGAAAGTAGCAACATCAGAAGACTCGTATGTACTCCAGGAGGACCTGCAGAGGATTAATGCATGGTGCGACAGCTGGCAGCTTTCCCTAAACGTAGATAAATGTAATATAATGCGCATACATAGGGGCAGAAATCCATTCCAGTACGATTATGCCATAGGTGGTAAATCATTGGAAGCGGTAACGACCGTAAAATACTTAGGAGTTACTATCCAGAGCGATCTGAAGTGGAACGATCACATAAAACAAATAGTGGGAAAAGCAGGCGCCAGGTTGAGATTCATAGGAAGAATTCTAAGAAAATGTGACTCATCGACGAAAGAAGTAGCTTACAAAACGCTTGTTCGTCCGATTCTTGAGTATTGCTCATCAGTATGGGACCCTTACCAGGTTGGATTAATAGAAGAGATAGACATGATCCAGCGAAAAGCAGCGCGATTCGTCATGGGGACATTTAGTCAGCGCGAGAGCGTTACGGAGATGCTGAACAAGCTCCAGTGGCGGACACTTCAAGAAAGGCGTTACGCAATACGGAGAGGTTTATTATCGAAATTACGAGAGAGCACATTCCGGGAAGAGATGGGCAACATATTACTACCGCCCACATATATCTCGCGTAATGATCACAACGAAAAGATCCGAGAAATTAGAGCAAATACGGAGACTTACAAGCAGTCGTTCTTCCCACGCACAATTCGTGAATGGAACAGGGAAGGGGGGATCAGATAGTGGTACAATAAGTACCCTCCACCACACACCGTAAGGTGGCTCGCGGAGTATAGATGTAGATGTAGATGTAGATGGAGGAGGTAAATAATTTTAATGACCAGGCAACAACAAATTCAGATCAAGAGGAGTGTGATGATGAGACTGTATGTGACTATCCTATTAAATCAACTAATTTTTAAAGTAAAGTTTAGGGAGTTATAACTGAACAGATGTGTAGTGGTAAGAAATGTACTATGGCTGCTTATGACCTTGAAGAAGGTGTTTTAGTAAAATTGCTTAACTCTGAATCTTCTGTGGAAGCTGTAGACATAGATAGTGATTACTTTGGCATTGGTATATTAATGGACCCTGAGCAGGAGACTTTTGTAGCTAATTGTGATGAGGAGAGGGATGCTTATCCTGAGTCAGTAGTGGTGGAAGTATGTGACGCCCCAGCACTAATGATTTAGTGGTTGAAGCAGAAGCTGGTACACTTAATTTTGAAGAGCTGGATAGTATGGTTTATGCTGAAGTAACTGGTCATGACCAGGCCAGTAGTGAGGTTCAGGAGAGTCAGTTTGTTCCAATTGACATCTGTGATATTTTTTGTGCATGCCAGGACATTAGAACACAGCATTATGAGGTAAACAAGAGGATTATTGAACATTTCAGAGTTGTTGGTAAGTATGAGTCAGATTTTGGTTCAGAAAGCCAGTTTATTGATCATTCACAGCCAGATTTTACTTGTAATAGTAATGAGTACACCAAGTTAAGTCCAGCTTGTAAATCCAATCAAGCATTAGAAGTTATTTATGACACAAGTGCACAGATACAACTTTGCCTTATACAACTTTCTAATGATAATCAGAATCATTTGCAGAAATATTTATATTTTGAAGATATAGAGGATGATTTGCTTAGAGAAACTAATATTAACAGCAGGATTTATCTGGCAGTCCATACATCAAAATCATAGTTGGCAATTGGAATGGTTATTGTTTTATTGACATAGGTAGTGCAATTTCTATTATTTCTGAAAAGTTCAGGTATAGAGCTAAGCAGAGTTCTGAGTACATTGAATTTCCTGCACTGAAGTGCCAAAGAAACTGGTATAGGCATGCTTATTCCAATACAGAGATATCCAAACAGGTAGAATACGACACTGCACTCAGCAATGCCCACATAAGAGAATAAGTGTCTGGCACACTTGTTAGATCAACTACTGCTGCTGCAATGGCAGCTTATCAAGATTTAACCGAGTTTGAACATGGTGTCATAGTTGGTGCACGAGCGATGTGACATAGCACCTCTGAGGTAGTGATGAAGTGGGGATTTTCCTGTACGACCATTTCATTTCATGAGTGTACCATGAATAACAGGAATCCGGTAAAACATCAAATCTCTGACACTGCTGCAGCTGGAAAAAGATCCTGCAAGAATGGGACCAACAACAACAGAAGAGAATCATTCAGCATGACAGAAGTGCAACCCTTCCACACACTGCTGCAGATTTCAATGCTGGGCCATCAGCAAGTGTCAGCATGTGAACCATTCAATGAAACATCATCAATATGGGCTTTCGGAAATGAAGGGCCACTTGTGTGCCCTTGATGAATGCACGACACAAAGCCTTATGCCTCGTCTGGGTCCGTCAACACCGACATTGGACTGCTAATGACTGGAAACATGTTGCCTGGTATGATGAGTCTCATTTCAAATTGTATTGAGCAGATGGGCATGTATGGGTATGGAGACAACCTCATAAATCCATGGACCTTGCATGTCAGCAGGGGACTGTTAAGCTGGTGGAGGCTCTGTAACAGCATGGGGCATGTGATACATGACCCCTAATACATCTAGATATGACTCTGACAGGTGACACACGTAAGCATCCTGTCTAGTCACCTGCATCCTTCCGTGCCCATTGTGCACTCTGATGGACTAGCAATTCTAACAGGAGAATGTGACACCCCACACATCCAGAATTGCTACAGAGTGGCTCCAGGAACATTCTTCTGAGTTTAAACACTTCCACTGGCCACCAAACTCCCCAGACAAGAACATTATTGAGCACATCTGGGATGCCTTGCAAAGTGCTGTTCAGAAGAGATCTCCACCCCTTCATATTCTTACAGATTTATGGACAGCCCTGCAGGATTCATGGTGTCAATTTCCTCCAGCACTACTTCAGACATTAGTTGCGTCCATTTCACACCATATTGCGGCACTTCTGCATGCTCACGGGGGCCCTACACAATATTAGGCAGGTGTAACAGTTTCTTTGGCTCTTCAGTGTATAATGGGACTTAGCATTAAATGTGCTACAAGTAAGTTTAGTAAAGTTGTATAAAAACAAGCTTTAATCACATTTCATGTTGACAATACCATTTTTAAGCAAGGGTGCTTGGTGGTCAGTGATCTGAATGAGGAGATATTGCTAGGCATGGACTGGATATTGAAAAACAATGTCATATTTGAAAGGGTAAAGTTGAGAGTAACTTCTGATTATACTGGGTTACACTTAACTTATACTTAGCTGGTGACACATCTACTAAAATATATGGCTTTCACATTAAGGTAGATAAAGGCTATACAGATGATGATTTGTCAAGTAATGATGCAACTGATAGTGATTTTGATCAACTTGTTACTGACAAGATAAAAGAAGCAGATAAGCTTATTGGAGGTGAGAAGTCAGAACTGGAAGAAGTGTTGAGCTTCTATAAAGATATATTTAGTGAGAAAGCAGGTAGAGCTAAGAACTATGTATGCAAGTTAAGGCTTAAAGAGCACCAGCCTTTCTTTATAAAACCACTTTCAGATGTTGTGGAAAGAGAATGAAAGAAGATGCAAAAGTGGAGGATTATTGTAATAAGTAGTAGCCAATGCAACAACCCTTTGGTTGTTGTAACAAAGTAACTTGCACCTTCGTGGGGATGTACACTCTTTGTGCATCATGTGTGTGGCAAAGGCAAGCTCCCTAGTTTGTGTGGTATTTGCCTTTACAGTTTTACACATCAGTACTACATTTTTCTCACTCAAATCTACACTTTTATCTAACTAATCTGAGTGACATCGTTGTTGATGTTGTGGTCTTCAGTCCAGAGACTGGTTTGATGCATTCCTCCATGCTACTCTATCCTGTGTAAGCTACTTCATCTTCATCTCCAAGTAACTACTGCAACCTACATCCTTCTGAATCTGTTGAGTCTCCCTGTACAGACATGTCCTAAAGAACAGATACCATCTTCATATATACACCTCTGAATTTAGTTTTTAAGATTGCAGATGTAGCAATTGTGTAACTTATACTATTATTATGTATCAGATCTGGTTGTTATGGTAGCATAAACAGCCACAGCTTCAGACCACTCCAAAATATTTGGAATTAATTCAGTATATTTAGCAGTAATTTTGAACTAACACTCAAGTGTTGTAGCAAATATGTGACTGTAATTATTATTGCAATGACTGAAACTCCAAGTAGCTCAGCCACAATGTTTGGTGGCCTGTACTGTTAGGGCAGCAGTACAGTAGCGTCTGCATGAGAAACAACAAAAATGATTTGACTGAAACTCAGAAAATGGCTTACAAAGATTGTGTGAGAAGCTGTTCAAAAAATTTAAGTCAGAAAATGAAAAATCTGTATACAACATTGTAACAAAAGACAGAACTTCAGTATATTCATAAACTAAAAAGCAATCAACTAGTTGGGCATTCTGAGATGAAATTAAAACAACAGACCATGTAATAAAACTGCCCCTCCAGCATCCTTTGCCAACCCCTGAAGAGACTACATTTATTTTATGTTTAGTTAATTGTTTAATATAAAATGCTACAATGCACCTATACCTGTAATTAGTCTGTTTAGGCAACTTATGTAAAATCTAAGTTTGCTATTTTATTCTTTGCTCAACAAGAAGTTTGTGAACATGCTAGGAATATTTTGTTTTCAATAATTACCACATAATTGACATAACTTGCTTTGCTGATTTTTATTTACCAAAAACTGTGATGACCTAGACATGTTATTTGGAATTCTTGCACATGATAGAAATACTTGTTCTTTCTTTTGACTGTAACTAAGAAAAAATTCAATATGTATTGTCATTTTCTGGAAACTTGTAAATTACTTTGGATTTTCTTAACAAAATTATGTCGGCATCCCCACAAAATTGTAAACCATCATTTTCGTTATTTTTTATGTATGCAAATTAATTTTCTCATCCACATTTTTTATTGTCATTTCTTAAAGTCTGTAAATTCTGATTGCCAATGACTGTTGTAAATCATACAAATACCAGCGTTTTGCCTATAGGAGGGAGCCAATTTTTTGCCAGTCATAAACAACACAGTATGAAAAACGTTGTTTATGTATTGTTTGCCACTGAACATCTTGCATGCAAATAAAGCAGTTTTGAGAAAAATCTGTACATTTAATTTAGTTATAAATGTTGCCAATCATAAACAGCACAGTATTAACACTTTGTCCACATACGTTTCACCACTGAACATCTTGCGTGTGAATATAGCAATTTTGTGAAAAATCTGTACCTATCATTTAGTTCATACATTACACAATTAGTTTTTCATGTACAGTAACACAGCAGAAGAGATCAGGAATTTTTGCAGTGAAGTTACACCACAAGAATGAAGATCTACATGTCATGCAAATTACACGAACATTTTTTTTAACAACATTTCACCTCTAAATTAATGAATAGGTCTGCATTTTTCAGTTCAATCAATAGTTGCATCTCACTTGATGGAGGCCCATTTTGTTTTTTGTTTTTTTTATTTCATTTATTTATTTTTTTAATTTTTGCAGTTGACTTTGTTATTGTGGCTGTGAAACTCCGTATAACTTTTGGCATAAACTTTCAGCTTTTAAAAGTCCAAGTATTTTATTTATCTGCAATCCATGTTATAAAAATCCCACACCACACTGACTTCTTCACTGTCAGCAGTTCCATTTGAATGTGGTGAGGAGCTGGGATGTGTGTACGTCTGTGCAGAGTGCTAATGCGTGTTAAGTTCCAGGTACAATAATTGACTGCAAAAAGTGTTGTGCTTCACTGTGGATGTGAACAGACCCACCTGGCAAAAAGTGTACATGCGAAAGTGTGGACCATCACCGACACAGTGGGTTTTTGTCAGATGAGTACATTTATTCACTTTTTTTTTCTTTCTCTGGTTTCAGTGTTTAAACAATTCAGTAATAGGAAGTGATTTCATTGTTTACACCATGTAGTCGGAGAATACTGTGTGTGACAGTTATGAAAGAATTTGTTAAGGAAAGTGTTTTCGTGTGTTTGATAAACAGTTTCACCAATACGAGTGAAACTAATTTAGATCAAATAGGTGCGATGAACAGATCTAGGCATTGGCTATGCACGTCGACACGATAAACCTAAATTTTCCAGACCAGAACTGCGGAAATACATCCAACAGTTTGCTATGACCACTTCAAGGTTTTCATCAGGTAGAACAGCCAGTTAATTTAATAGAACAACTTTCTCAGCTACTGAATAGTAAATTACCAGATAAAATAAGAAAAATGGAGATAATTTTAAATATGTTGGTAAAAATATGGACCAAACATTTAAAAGAATTGATGTAAAGTTTGGAAAACTAAATAATAGCCTAAAATCAGTTAAGGAGGGTATGGTTGAAGTAAATAAAAAATTAGATGCTACTAATCAGTGAGCAGATGATACAGAATTAGAGATTGATTGTTTGAAGAACTTCACAGATGTGAATTAAAACCGGTTATCGATCGAGTGGCTGTAGTGGAAGAGAGAGTGAAAGAGACTGAAAATATTGTCATTGACGAGTTAAGTAGGAGAAAATCTGAGTTAAAAACAATGCAAGAGCGTATTGAGAATGAGAATCATTAAACTCAGGAAAAATTAAAATTAAATTCAGTGCCTTTTACAGAAAAAAAATTTCTTCTGTTAGCAATAAAGTTGATAATGTTGCTAAAAATCTTCAAACAGTCAAGTCTGAATCAGACAATTTGGAAGCAAACATGTTTAGTGATGCTTACAGTATCAGCTGCATGTTGTTAAACAATTGTAAAGCAATGAAATATTTCCCAGGAGCTTCTAAATTGCATCCCATGGATTTTATATATCACTGCAAGGACAGTCTTGCGTCTGGTTGGTATGCCAAACCATCTAAAATTAAATTATTGAAGCATTTTCTGGATGGAGGAGCTTTACCTTGGGGTAACCAGCATGTTAACCCAGAAACGACTTTTTCCAATTTGGAAGATTAATTTTGAATAAATTTTGATCAGAAAGTAAACAGGCCAGAATTACGACATAATTTCTAAACGGTAGCAGATATCGTGAAGGCAAAATGAGGATTCACGAATTTTGTGAGAGACAGCGAAGAACATTAAGCACAATGTTTCATATATCAGAAAGGGGAACAATAAAATGAAATCTGATCAAAAACTTAGCAATAATCATACAGGCAAACATGAAAATGCAAGTAGTGAATTCTGTCTATTATCGCCCCTCAGCCTAATATTGCACCCTTCTAAATAACACAAAGTATGTGCTGCCACCTGGCAGGAATAGGTTCAGCAGGTGTGCAACAGCACACCTTCAGTACTGTGTCATCTTTGGTTAGATGTACAGCAGCATCCAGTTTGTGTAATTTTTCGAATGTTTTGTCCACAGCAAAAGTTTTTGACGTTTCAAAAGCACAGTAATCAATCTTTAAAAAGGTAAGCTATTTTTAAACAGTGCAGCATGAAACAGAACCACAAAATAAGGTAGCTTAAAAGGACATCAGCATATTGTCATTTGTATTGCCAATTTTGGGAGTAGAGTCAGCCATAACGGAATGTTGGTTTGCTCCTAATATCGCAGCTCTACCGTCGTTCTAATATTGCATTGTGCGATAAAATACTCACTTTTTTATGTATACCATTTCTAACATTTCATCGCTCTATCTGTACTTGCAACAAGTTATAATGTACTGTTACAGATGCCACCCTAAAAAGAGAAAGCAGTGCACTGAGGAAATTATGAAAAAAGCTATCATTCCTGTTAGGAATAGGGAGATGGGCCTGGGATGTGCAGTGACTCAATTTGATGTTCCAAAATCAACTTTGAAAGGAAAAGTTAATTCTGGAGGTACTGGTTTAAATGTTAGTGTCAGTTAAACTTGGGAGAAAACCTGTGCTTAAAACTGAGCTAGAGCAATCCCTTGTCAAATATTGCCTGTATATGGAGGACTGATTTTGTGGTTTAACTGCAAAAGATGTAAAGAATATGGCTTTTGATTTGGCAGGAAAAAAATTTTATGAACACCCTTTTAATAGAGAGACAACTATTGCTGGCTGGAAATGGCTCTACTCATTTATGAGGGGACACTCAGATCTTAGTTTAAGAAAACTTCAACAAACATCAGTGAAACGTATTAGAGGCTTTAGCAGGGCAAATGTTCAGCAGTTTTTTAACATTTATGAAACCCTTCTAGAAAAGATAAATTCTGACCCTAAGAGACTTTACAATTGTATGAGACTGATCTGACAAAAGTTATTGCATTGAAAGTTAAACGCCAAGTTGGCTATGTATCCTCAGCAGAGAGAGGATCATTAGTAATGGTTGTTACTTGCATGACTGTGACAGGTCACTTTATACCTCCTTTATGTGTATTTCCACGAATAAATAAAAAGCCAGAGCTATTAGATGGGGCACCGAATGGAAGCATGACTGTCTACCACAGACCAGGATGGGTAGAATATGGTTTGAAGATCAGTTTGTGAAACCTACCACAGAAGATCCCATGATCCTTGTCTTCAATGGCCACTATTCACACACAAGAAACTTACCCTTACTTGAGTCATGTAGGGAAAATGGTGTACACTTAGTGAGTTTACCATCTCACTGCTCTCATACGATGCAACCTCTTGACAAAACATTCATGTTTCCCCTGAAAACTGACTAAGCATGGGAAAAAGAACACTGGTTGAAAAATCATATAGGTAGAGTGGTGAGTCATTTCCAGATTGCAAATCTGTTTGTTGAAGCTTACAAAAAGTCAACCACAGTAGCTACAGCAAAACATGGTTTTAGAATAACTGGGCTGTATCCACAGAGCAGAAACATTTTCCAAGACAATGAATTTTCAGTGGCTGACTCTACCATGTCCACTGTTCAACAAGACAACCCACAAGTCTCTGTCCGTCATTCACCAGAAAGTCAAAGATTCCAGGTGAAACAAGTCACATCTGACAGGGACTACTTGAGCCCCAGCCTGGACCTAGTGGCTCCATACCATCTGTAAACAAGAGTGGTCCACCAATTGTTCAAGGACAGGCCAGGTGTGAAACTTCCTCACCATCTGCAAATGACTCCAGTATTTTTCCGACAGATATAAGCCCCTTACCACAACTGAAAGACCAAACTGTTCATTTGAACAAAAGAGGATGACCAAGTTGCCCAGAAACTGTTCTGACAAGTACATGGTGTAAAATGAAACTCAGTGAAGTTATTTCCAAAAAATCAAACAAAAATGTTGCAAAAACTATTTTTGCTGATAGATCAAACAAAAATAATCAACTCACAGTAAACCATAAAAAATAAAAAATCATGCATAAGAAGAAAACTATTGTAATTAAGAAAAGGAATGTCCCACATAAGCCACTATTGGTGACATTCTCAGAATCAGATGAAGATCCTGATAAACTATTGACAATATCCACAGACAACGAAGACAGCGAAAATGATTGTGATTGTCGTTTGTGTAGTCAGCTTTATTTGACTGACAGGCCCAGAGAAAAAAGAATAGCTTGTACTAAATGTCGCATTTGGTGCCATGAACAATGTTCTGGAGCTACTGACTATAAAACCTTTATTTGTGATTTCTGTTAGGAAGGATAAATTCCAAATCTGTATATTGTATGTAGTCTATGACTTTTTCTATATGAAATTGCGTGACATAATTGTAATTGTGGATGTAATTATATATAATAATATTCTAAAATGTTCAGTTAATTTATTTTAATTCCTTAATTATGTTTCATAATTGTTAAAGCTAGTATCTATAATATCGCACAGGGTGATATTAGGAGGACATTTGGTGCTATATTAGGAATGCTTTTTTCCAAACTGCCTAAGTGTACTTAGTGTGTTTTTTTCTTATTTTTGAATTATTTATTAGATGAGACATTCACTTAACTACATCAGATAAGGGACAGCAATAACCAGCTTACTAAAAAATTAAGAAAGCAAGTTAATAAAAGTAATAACAGCAAAATTACACCCAAAAATTAAAATGGGTGTGATATTAGGCATAGTTCCCCTGATAAAATCACCATAAGACACATAAATAAAATTATTGATGACCCGCTTCTAATAGCCAATATATTTAATGATCATCATATTAATGTAGCCCAAAATCTGATAACAAGTAAATATTATCCAAAGAGAAAAGTAATTACTCCAATAAATAAAAGGATACTATACCTATAGCCCGTAACACCGAAAGGAGTAAAAAGGGCTATTAGTAAACAAAAGAGTAAAATGACCTGAGGATTTGTTGGTATCCGTGCCAAATTATAGAGTATAGTACCGATAATATTGTCCCTCAATTTGTGGATATAGCCAATGACTCCTTTGAAACTGGTGTGTTTCCAAGTAAACTTAAGCAGTCAACAGTAATACCAATTCATAAAAGTGATGACAAGTTTGACATTAAACTTTTCAGACCACTATCACTATTATCTTCATTTTCGAAAATAACTGAAAGAATAATGTATGATAGATTGCTAGATTTCCTAAACAAAAATAAAATTCTTGTAAATGCACAGAATGACTTCAGAAAAGGCACATCTATGCAAATGGCTCTCTTAAATTTTTAAAAATTGTTTACAAAGCTATTGGGGATGGGGAACCGATCTGTGGGTTATTTGTGGACCTTTACAAATCATTTGATCTTAGAAATCATAATCTACAACTGTTAAAACTGTATAATTATGGTGTCTATTGTGTTTCCCACACGTGATTCATAAGATATTTAACTGATAGGAAACAAAGCATGAAAATTTCTCAGGATGGTAATGTGCACCATTCTGAATATAAAAGAGTTAATTGTGGGGTGTCTCAAGGCTCTTTATTGGGACCATTGTTATTCTTGGTTTTTACTGATGACCTACCACAACAATATTTGCTGATGATACCAGCTCTTTTATAAAGGGGATGAATCATTATGACATGCAGGCAAAAAATCAACAAGACATCAGAAGTGGCTGAAAAATAGTTTATAGATAACTGTCTAGTTGTCAATGACAAGAAAACTGTATGGATGAAGTTCAACCACAGAAGGAACAAATATATGACCAATGTAAAATTCATGTTATCGAACAGCCAAATTTAGCAAAAGAGCTACATAAAATTTTTAGGACTATGAGTGGATGAGCATCTAAAACACGAAAAAACAGGTATAAATGCTTAACAAAAAGTTAAGCAAGGAATGTTACATATTAAGAATGCTTAAAGATTGCTGCACGGCCAAAACAGTGTTAAGTGCTTATTAAGCATACATGCATAGTCTACTGAGGTACCATATAATATTCTGGGGAAATACCTTGTGGAACCGATGTAATCAACACCAACATTGATATGCATTCATCTTTGGACTCTAAGCATTATCTTTGGCTGTTCCGCCATGTTCAGTTCAGTTCTTTGTGATCCTTGTATGTGTTAAGGTTAATAAATGAACTATTGCTAAATGGGTGTGATTATGGTGCCAACCAACCCGGTAATCCTCTTCACTGGTGACCCCAAGTTGTAACGCCTTCCGTTTTCGCCCTTTTACTGTGTCTGCGACCTCCGTGTCTGTTATTTTCATGTGTATTACATCGACACAGCATTCGAACAATGACTTTGGCCTAGCACCTAATGCCGGATTTTGTGATCGACATGCATCATGTTGCGGGCGATGTACACCCACTGCAACTGCAACACAATGCCTCTCACCCAATGATTCCGCCGATTTCGCCGGACGTTTTTGAGCCTGCAACAATAAGTGAGGTTAATAGTGTGCACAACTCTAGCTATCAAACTCCTTTGTTCCTGCCACATGTGCCCCCCCCTCATCGATTGTGCAGTTACCTCTTACGGATCTCCGTGCAGTGTGGGATCAATGTCAATTTCTGCAAATGCTTCGTCGGACAACCTATTACCGCGATGACAACGATTTGCCACGCCGAAATCCGTGCAGTACCACGCGGATACGTGCCACATGGTCGGAAATGCTTCGCTCACAGGTCAACCTTCTCAGCATCCAATCATGCCCGCACCTGCCTCGGTTCAGCATCACCACATGCCTTCCGACTTCGATACCTCGGCCTGCAACAGGAACTCTAACTTGTTATCTGTGCCTGACCTCCACCTCCATCCCACTGCTACGCCTCAGTCTTTTGTGCCACAACATTCACCTTATCTGCACACCGTTTTGAGTGGAGTGACTATGAACAGTGAACATTCACACATTCTGTCCCACGTTCATTATCATTTCCCACACTGTGCTTCTGGACAGCTCGCACCTCCACAGCCTCCCTGCAACACAGGTGGCCCCGGCTCTGGTCATACGTTGAGCTTTCTGTGGACTAACACTCGTTCTCAAACTTTGAACTCTTTCTCACCTGTCGCCCCCACGCCGGCTCCAGTCAAGCTTCTGCTACCATTCTCGGCACATCTCGGTGCCTCATCCAAGCCAGTCTTCCGCAATGCATCAATCCAAACACACCCACAATGTGTTGAACTTCCGCAACCGCAATCGACACATGACGGTGTCTCACCCAGGTCGGCCTTCCGCGTCGTAACGGATCGCGATCAACCACAACGTGTCAGAATCACGCTGCCACCCAAACAGCCGTTGTTGCCACATCCCCTGGAAGCACACTCTCCTGGAATACTACAGCAAAAACAGCTTGATTCAGGCAGTGCCCTGACGAACCCAACTCAACCTGTTCTTCTGAACATTCTACAACGCTTACCGATGCTGCTGCCATTTAATCCCGACAGAGCTACAACCTGGTTCAAAATTGTGGATGAAGTGTTCGACCATTACAAACTCGACGAGTCAACCAGGTTTCTGTGCCTCATCACCCACCTGCACGACCAGGAGGACTTGATTGCTGACCTGATCGACGCCCTGGACTCATCTACTCGGTACACTCTAGCCAAAAAGACAGTTCTGCGTCTGGTTGCACACTCAACTGAGGCAGCAATACGGCAAGTGCTCCACGTCAAGCAACTAGGCAACGACAAAGCTTCCCAGCTCTGGAGACGGCTACGTGCCCTGGCCAGCGCCGATCTACTCTGTGACACAGCTCTCCTCGCCATCTGGCCAGATAAACTATCTCCTCACATCCGCTTAGCTCTGGCTCAAAGGCCTCCTGGACTTGTCGAGCAAAGAATGACAATTGCTGACAAGCTACACGTTGCATCACTGCTCCACTTCACCAGCCACTGCCTACCTGTCAAGTCTCAGGTTCAGCCTCATCATCCTCTGTGCCGACCGTTCCGCTCGCTCTGGGAAGCAGTAAACAAGCAACTGGGACGTCACCGGATCTGCCCACGGTCACGCCCCCTCCTGCAACCGAACCTGCTGCGGCCACCGAACCTTGGCCACCGCCACTGGCAACGAACTTTCCACAGGAAATGCAACTGCAGTACCCGTACTGTTACTTCCACATACAGTTTGGTGAGGCAGCACGGAACTGCAAACCACCCTGCTACCTCCCAAACTCCAATTGCAGGTAGGTCTGGGTGCCACCTCCTGCACACAGCATGACAGACACCCCCCAGTGCTCTATTCCGTCCGGTAACAACTGGATAATGGCGGATGACTTTTATAGTGAACACAGGCGCCGATGTTTCGCTGCTGTCTACGTCCTTAGCGTCGTCAAACATCCACCATCATCATACTTCACTGCAAGCCGTGAATTCAACAAAACTATAATGCTCGGGTTCAACTTCCCACATTGTCTCACTCTCCGCAAACTGCCAACTCGAGTGGACTTTTTTAGTGTGCGAAATTGACGAACCTATACTAGGCATTGACTTCTTGTGACACCAAAAACTTTCACCAGACCTAGTGCGAAACACCGTATTTCATCATCCGTCCAAGAGTCACTTCCCCTGTGCTCCGTCGAGCAAACCCCTCTGTGACACATCGGCCCGGGCTCATCTCGTCCATACATGCTCGTCTCCGTCGATGACGTTACAAGAAACCACACACAAGTGCCTTGTGGAGCTTAAAAACGTCGCTCGCCTACGCAAGGAAAGATTTGAGCTCTCCCTCCGGCTCCACGAAACACAGCTCCAGCTCTGCTTGCAGTCTCCGCAATCGAGCCTCTGTGTGTTTACCTCCCGCTACCCCTCGCAACTGTGCTATCAAGACTGCCATAACACGTACTGACAGTCCCACAGGGCCACACCCGCCTAACACGGCAGCGTTTGACACTCGGTTGGACACAAGTGTGCATGCGCGACGAGCGTCACGTGTTCCCGAACTGACGGCTCCTACCCCGTCCCTCACGGATAGTACCTCAAACTATGTTACTTCGACTCCTGCACGCCGCCGTGCGATCGCCACTGACAACAGAAACAGCGCACTTGCGCCAAGCGTTTCGCCCGTGACCGTGCTGCCTCAGGCCACGCCCTCGGACAATGGACTCACTAACGGCTCACGAGCTCTACCGAGCTCACCCGACCACTGTGCCACTGCTTCGGGCCGGCGGTCATCTTGTGTTGACTCCTGGAACACTTTGCCACCTCGGCTCCCATTGGATCTCCCGAGTAGCTCCGAACATCACGACCACACCTCGCCTGCCCCGACTGCTACACATTGCAAACAAACCGCCTCCCGTGCCGCCGGCAACATTTCCGTCGTCACCAATGTCACGGTTCACAAGCTTCGCCTCACGCCAGGTCCCCCGATCTCCAGTAAACCACGTCGACTTTGTCCTGTGCGTCTCTCCGACCTTAAAAATCAGATTTCTGAACTACTAAGTTCCGGCGTCATTGAACCCTCTGCCAGTAGTTGGTCTACGCCCATACGTGTGACACCCAAGAAAGACGGGTCCTGGCACATGTGCGGAGACTACCGTCGACTAAACCCACGTATGGACCCAACATTGTCGACTTTACCAGTTCCCTCGTAGATGCGACCACGTTCTCTGGCATTGATTGCAAATGGGCCTACCACCAGATCCCCATGGCACCTGAAGACATCGAGAAGACAGCAATCACCACCCCGATCAGGTTATTTCAGTTTCGATTCATGGCCTTTGGTCTGAAAAACGCAACCCAGACCTGGCAACGCTACATCAACCAAGTGATATTCGAGCTAAAATACTGCTTTGCATATCTTGATGACATTCTTGTGTTCAGCTCCTCCGTCGAGCACAACATTCGACATGTTCAAACTGTCATGAATACTCTCGCAGCAGCAGGCGTCGAGACCAACCTGGACAAATTGCAGCTACATCAACCCGCTGTCACTTTTCTTGGTTTTCGGGTCTCTGCCGATGGCATTTCAACGCCCCCTGAGAAAGTACAAACAATACCAAACCTATCCAGACCTTCGTCATTCAAAGAGCTCCTGCGCTTTCTGGGGATGGTTAATTATTATCACTGACATCTACCTCAGGCTGCGGAGATTCAGGCTCCACTGATGCTTGCCTTGGCAGGCATCAACAGTTCTGGATCTCGGCCCATTCCTTGGACCCCTGCTATGACTGACTCTTTCACTGCCCTCATAAATCTTATTGCCGAGGCCTGCACCATCGCGCAACCTTATCCCAATGCGCAGCTTTTCATCACCATGGACGTGCCATTGGCGACGTCCTTAGCCAGACAATCAAGGCCAAACTTCTCGCGCAAGCTCACCAATGCACAACGGAAATATTCCGCGTTTGACAGGAAGTTGCTCGCGGTCTATGAAGCGATCAAGCATTTTAAGACTTCATATCTCAGTTCACCACCGATTTCAGACACGTAAAGGGTTCTGTCAATATACACTCCTGGAAATGGAAAAATGAACACATTGACACCGGTGTGTCAGACCCACCATACTTGCTCCGGACACTGCGAGAGGGCTGTACAAGCAATGATCACACGCACGGCACAGCGGACACACCAGGAACCGCGGTGTTGGCCGTCGAATGGCGCTAGCTGCGCAGCATTTGTGCACCGCCGCCGTCAGTGTCAGCCAGTTTGCCGTGGCATACGGAGCTCCATCGCAGTCTTTAACACTGGTAGCATGCCGCGACAGCGTGGACGTGAACCGTATGTGCAGTTGACAGACTTTGAGCGAGGGCGTATAGTGGGCATGCGGGAGGCCGGGTGGACATACCGCCGAATTGCTCAACACGTGGGGCGTGAGGTCTCCACAGTTCATCGATGTTGTCACCAGTGGTCGGCGGAAGGTGCACGTGCCCGTCGACCTGGGACCGGACTGCAGCGACGCACGGATGCATGCCAAGACTGTAGGATCCTACGCAGTGCCGTAGGGGACCGCACCGCCACTTCCCAGCAAATTAGGGACACTGTTGCTCCTGGGGTATCGGCGAGGACCATTCGCAACCGTCTCCATGAAGCTGGGCTACGGTCCCGCACACCGTTAGGCTGTCTTCCGCTCACACCCCAACATCATGCAGCCCGCCTCCAGTGGTGTCGCGACAGGCGTGAATGGAGGGACGAATGGAGACGTGTCGTCTTCAGCGATGAGAGTCACTTCTGCCTTGGTGCCAATGATGGTCGTATGCGTGTTTGGCGCCGTGCAGGTGAGCGCCACAATCAGGACTGCATACAACCGAGGCACACAGGGCCAACACCCGGCATCATGGTGTGGGGAGCGATCTCCTACACTGGCCGTACACCACTGGTGATCGTCGAGGGGACACTGAATAGTGCACGGTACATCCAAACCGTCATCGATCCCATCGTTCTACCATTCCTAGACCGGCAAGGGAACTTGCTGTGCCAACAGGACAATGCACTTCCGCATGTATCCCGTGCCACCCAACGTGCTCTAGAAGGTGTAAGTCAACTACCCTGGCCAGCAAGATCTCCGGATCTGTCCCCCATTGAGCATGTTTGGGACTGGATGAAGCGTCGTCTCACGCGGTCTGCACGTCCAGTACGAACGCTGGTCCAACTGAGGCGCCAGGTGGAAATGGCATGGCAAGCCGTTCCACAGGACTACATCCAGCATCTCTACGATCGTCTCCATGGGCGAATAGCAGCCTGCATTGCTGCGAAAGGTGGATATACACTGTACTAGTGCCGACATTGTGCATGCTCTGTTGCCTGTGTCTATGTGCCTGTGGTTCTGTCAGTGTGATCATGTGATGTATCTGACCCCAGGAATGTGTCAATAAAGTTTCCCCTTCCTGCGACAATGAATTCATGGTGTTCTTATTTCAATTTCCAGGAGTGTAGTTGCTGACTTACTTTCACGAGTTGACGCCATCCATTCGCTGTTAGACCTCTCTGAACTGCCTAACCTCCAACCCACCGACGAGGAAACACAAAACCTGATTTCAGACACTACTTCTTCACTACACTTCGTCTGCACCACCTTCCCTGGCATTTCTTGTGAGATCTGGTGCGACGACAGTACAGGCATGTTACACCCCATCATCCGAACCACGCTCCGTCGAGCTGTCTTCAACGGATTACATAATTTAGCCCACCCAGTGTTTGTGTGTCCGCTCGCCTCGTAGTGGAGTGCTTTGTGTGGAGAAATGTCAACACGGACTGCCAGCAATGGGCACGCTCCTGCGTCGCGTGCCAACACTGAAAAGTACACATGCACACTTCACCCCCCCTTGGCGCCTTTTCGATATCCCCTGGGCGTTTCCAGCATATTCATATTGACATTGTCGGCCCTCTCTCCCCCTCTAATGGCTTTCGTTATGTTCTCTAGTCTATCGACCGAACAACTTGCTGGGTCGAGGCTGTCCCCTTCCCCAATATTACAGCAGAAACTGTTGCTCGAGCTTTCATCAAGTTATGGGTATCGCGTTTCGGCTGTCCAGCTATCATCACGACTCACCAGGGCAGACAATTTGAGTTGGCCCTGTTCAATGGGATTTGTGAAATTTGCGGCATCCAGCGCATCCATATCACACCATATCACCAGTAAAATAACGGGCTAGTCGAGCGCTGGCACCGCACTTTCAAGGTGGCTCTTCAATGCCACGACTCTCTATGGATGGAGGCCCTTCCCCTTGTGCTACTCAGCATTCGTGCAATCTGTAAGGAAGACCTCAAAGGCACAATAGCCAAGTTCGTCTCCCTGGCAAACTTGTGGTCCCTTCCGCTTCTCTCCCTCAGTGTGACTTACCTTCCTTCATGGACAGTGTCAGACACCACTTCATCAACCTCCATATCCCTCCGCCCACCAGCCATTCCGCCCCCTATGGTTCACGTCCCGAAATCTCTGGACAATTGTGAGTACATCATGCTCTGAGATGACACTGTCCATGCTCCCCTCCAACCTCCATATACCAGCCTGTACCAAGTTCTCTGGCGCTCAGCCAACACCTATGACATCCAGATGAAAGATTCAGCTGTTACAGTCTCTCTCGACAGACTTAAGCCTGCTCATGTTGAGCCTTCTTCTACCCCCCTTCAGGCCAGGACCGTGCCACTCACTGTCATGGCTCACGACACTTCAACCACTCCCTCCATATCGGACTTACAAGCTCCATCGAATGACTTCCAGCTCCAATCGTTGAGCTCTCCTCTGACCTCACCCTCTACTCCAGTCTCACGCACTCCGTCGAATGACCACATGCCCCCCACGTCAAGCTTACCTACGATCATGCCATCACCGCCGGGCCCTTCGCCGGTCCCCTTGGCCTCTCCACCCTCGCCTGCCTCACCCTGTCGAGGTTTCTCAAGGCCCCCCACTTTGAACGTACCCTCGCTCGACGTGTTTGTGCCTGTCCCCCTGGACATAATCCACAACATCGCAATAATACTGCAGGAATACGCACTGTTCGTCATGTGTTCCTCTTTGTCCAGTGCTCATGACACAACCTCCGCCATTCCCTGCCACCTGGTGAAATGCATTCCCCTCTCACCCGACGTCGACCTGGACTTGCTTCGTGTGTTCGCCACACCCACCGGAGACATCATCGTCATCTCTCCATTCCACCCACAAACTGCCGGCCTACCTGTCGCCGCACGACCAGCACGCCCAGTACGATGCCCGGCTCGCTTCAACGACTTCCAGGTTCGGTGGCCAAACCTTCCTTCACTACATCTACCCACACAGCGCCCCGCTGTCGAGCTGATTGTGGTCCAGCTCCGGCGGACCACCCCTGCTGACGCCATAGTCAAACCCCCCCCCCCCCGGCCTCTCAAGAGTATTCCGTACTGCCGGAGGGGGGGGGGGAGGGGGCTATGTGGCGCCGATGAAATCGACACCAACATCGATATGCATACATCTTTGGACTCTAAGCATTATCTTTGGCTGCTCCTCCATGTTCAGTTCAGTGCTTTGTGATCATTGTATGTATTAAGGTTAATAAATGAACTATTGCTAAATGGGTGTGATTATTGTATGTATGTATTAAGGTTAATAAATGAACTATTGCTAAATGGGTGTGATTATTGGTGCAACCAACCCAGTAATCCTCTTCAACCTCTTTTGCAAAGCAATCTTTTACACTTCAAAATAAAGCTGATATTGCCCACAGAGAATCATGCAGAGGTATGGTATCTTTAAGGAATTAAAAATCATGACCTTACCATCTATATTTATATTTGGAAGTATCTGCTTTGAATAGTGAGATCCACAATTATCAAACAACGAACAGGGATGAATATCATAGGGATCTGCACAAAAAATCATTATATCAGGACTGTGTTGTTTACAAACCAAAAATTCTCTACAGTGCATTGCCTGATAACACCACAAACATATTAATACATTTAAAAAAGAATTTAAAAATCTGCTAACAAATAACAGTTTCTATAGCATTAATGAATACCTGGAATTTTACTCAAATCTGTAGGTCTGCCTCGTAATCTCTCCAAACAAAAGTTCATCATTATCAAAGTGTTCCTAGCTAAAAATAAACTTCTTTCATCAATGTATTTATCTGATTATGCACATAAACTTTTGCGCCATACGTTTCTATGCCCATTTGACTAAAGTACTGGTATTTATATATTTTATTCATTTATTTGTCCATGAGACCTTGTTGGTACATGGAATATATATAAGATGTTGGACATCATTTAATACAATATTGTTTCTGTCATTTTAACATCATCAATCTCTTATGGTTACACTACTTATTATTGGTACATTATTTGTACTTCTTCTTCAGTGGTTACAATGTTATTGCGGTTTCAGTGGATAAGACTGGTTCATTATTATTTATCAAAATACTCTTTCCAACTGCAGAAGCATTGATCAATTAGATACATCTTTAGTGCAGCCTTGAGCCCTGGTATGTTATTTGTTAATTGTATGCTACTTGGTAGGTTCCTGAATATCTTTTTCCAAGGTGTAGAACTCCATTTTGGCAGAGCTAAGTTTTTGCATGAGGTATATGGAGAGCCATTTTTTGCCTTATGTTGTGAGTGTGTTCATCTTCATTTTTAAGGAAGAGTATGGGATTTTCAGTCGCATACTACTGTATGAATACTATGGTTTCATGTATATAGTGGCATGGAAGTAGGAGGATTTGCAGTTTTCTAAAGAGTGGCTTGCAAGATTTTCTGTGTTTGGTGCCTTTTATGATTTTTATTATTATTTTTTGGATTCTAAATAGCCTGATGGTGTTTGGAGAAGCTCCCCATAAAATTATGCCATACTTCCTCATTTATTCCACACTTGCATAGTACACACTTTTTAGACAGTCTTTACTACAGCAGCTTTCTGAGATCCTCATCACATAGCAGTTTGTGTTCAATTTTTTACTGAGACTGTCAATATGAGTTCCCCACCTGACATTATCCTGGATCCACAGCCTGAGAAACTTCATCAGTTCATCTCTTTTTACAGCTTTGTTTGACAACTGGATATTTATACTTTGTGGAACCTTTTCCTTGGCATTATGGAAGTTTATTGCCACAGTTTTTACGTAATTTATGATTAACTTATTCAATGTGAACCATTCTGCTATGCTATCCATTGTCTCTGTTATGATTTCTTGTAGTAGGGTTTTGATTTTTTAGTAATGAGAAAGCTTGGGTTGTCAGCAGACTGGTAAGCATTTTGACACTGTATTTTTTTTATTGGTTATCTGAGTAATGGTTTGTGATATTGTTGCAGTCGGTGTAGTGTATTTCCACTGTTTGTTTCTGTCTGCAAAGATATGACCTGACCCAGTCATTAGTGTGGTTCTGATGCCTGGTTGATTTAATTTCTGTAGGAGTTTTTCATGATTTATAATACGAATGATTTTGACAAGTCAAGGCATAAACCAGTGATATAATTGCCACTGTCCACCTTCTGGTAAATTTCACTTAGGAATTCATAGATAGGACTGCTGGTTGAGCAGTTCTTCCTAAACCCACGGTGTACTGTGGATAGGATTTGATATTTTTCCATAAAGGCTGTAAGTCTTTTGTGGAAGACTCTTACTAGACTTTTTTAAAAGCCAGACAATATGGCAATTGGCCTGTAATTGTCAACTTCTTCTGTGTTTCCTCTTTTGTAAATTGGTTGCAATTTTGCAATTTTTAGACAAGAAGGGAAAGTCCCTGATGTCAGTGAACTATTGCGTAAATATGTTAGTGGTTTGATAATGCATTCACTATATCTTTTTATTATCATATCAGATATGGCATCTACTTCTGAGGACTGTTTCATTTTTAAGATTTCTATGATGGTCGGGATTTCTTGTTCATTCATTGGGTACAGATAGAATGAGGTAGCAGAGCTGTTGATCTTAAGTGGTGATGCTGTTTTATTTTGGTAACTTGGAGGAATCTTACTGATTGCCCACTTATGTTAGTAAAATAACTATTGAAGGTATTTGCTAGTTTTCTTGGCTCTGTTATTTTCTCTCCATCTTGCCATAGCAAGATATTGGCATTTCTGGTAGTGACATTACCTGTCCGTTATTTCACAACTTTTTGCATGGCTGTGGTCTTGTTTCCAGCAGACTCTATGGACAGATCATCTGCCTTCATTTTTGCTTCCTTGAAAACTTTTTAAAGTATCATCTTGTATTTTCTGCAATAAGCATGAAATTTATCACCTACCTACTGTGTCTTTATAGTATTATATAGTTTTCTCTTTTTCTTGCTTAAGGTCTTTATTCCAGTTGTTACCCAAGATTTGTTTCTATTATTGGACCTCAGTCTATATTTATTTATTGGGAATGCAGTTTTGTAGTACTTTCTAAATATTTCCATAAATCTGTTGAACTTTCCACACATACTTCCATACTCATATACTGCATTCTGTGTTTCCTTAGCTAGCAATTTTCTGATGGTGCCTATATTCTGTTCACTTAGAATTCATCCTTCTTTGACTATTTAATAGTTTTAGTAAAATGGACAAAGGTGTTTCACTAGCTTCTATTTTACCTGTATGTAGGTATATAATTTTATAATCTAATGAAGCAGATTAATGTTTTTGTGTTGATAAGAATGATAAGATTTTGTACAAGATGTAAATATATAATATTTTGTACTGTTTTGTACTTTGACAAGTTCAATATCATGAATATGATAATACAGTCGCAAAAATAAACACATAAATAAATAAATTAATTGATGCACCTTGAGAAGCCATTACATGAACACATACAAACTGACGAACTGAAACAGCGCTTGACTAACCGTGCTCAGAGGAGTCTAGTCTACGGACAAGATGATTCAGCACAAGACTTTCTTAAATATGTTGACAAACTGGATCATGCCTGGTCAAATAACAGTCACAGTCATAGAGAGAGAAAATTACACAGTGGGGAGGGGGGGTCCTCTCAGCACTGTAACAACAACGGAAATAAGCATAATAACAATAATGGTAGAGGAAATAACAGTTATAGTTATAACCATCAAAATCAGAATAGGAATAATGAAAATATTATTAATAATAATAATCACTGAAATAACCAACTAATAGCAGTGAGAGGAGAAATGGTAATAGAGCAAATGAAAATAGGAACAACAGTCATTGGAAACCTGTTAGTCTGAGGTGAGAAAAATTGCTATAAACCACGCTAAGAGACGAAGAGGTACACATAGTTCAAATTACAGATACCACACCAGGCCCAGGAGTGATTACCAGGTAAACAAGTTAATTTTGGGAGTGAATTTTGGGGTTCCTCACTACAAGAGATGAGCAAAAATGATAGAAAGGTAGAAAATCAGTTTGAACTTTGTTGTGATGAGATGACTGGTCTTTTTGATGATCAATGTGATTTTAGTAATGATGCTATGTGTAATGAGTTTGATCAAAATGGTTTAGCAAGTTTGTTGTGTGATGATGAGAGTCAGTTTTATCTGAAGTAGATGTGGCAAAAAAGATGACAAACTTGTAGCTAAGGAGAATTAGGATTTGACAGTTGATTCTGTTTGTATGTAAGTCTGCTGGCACAAAAACAAGTGATGCAGATGATAATTTTGTTGTAGAGCATTTTGAAGTAGAAGCATATGTTCATAGTGATGCTAGTGATACTGCTGATTATTTTTACAATGATTTTTGTAGATATGGTGATATTGTTTATGCCGATGCATTGCTCTGTGATGAATTAGATGGATGATTTTTGTAGAAGTGTTGGATGATGAAGTAATTAGTAAGATTATAGGACTTGATGATGATGCTTTGATGTTAGTGGAGAATAAACTAAGCCCCACTGACATTAGTGAGATCTTCACCAGCTGTAGTAATAAGGTGAACATTGCAGATTAGTAACAAAGACATAATGTTTTGAAAAGATTGAATGATATTGAAGCTAATTGTAATACAGTTTGAGATACAGGTTTTAATTTTGATGCTAATGTTAAACACACACAAACACCTTGTGATTCTTAGGATAGAGACAGATTCTTTCACTCAGTCAACACACACCTACATGTGAGAGTGATTTGTCAGTTTTAGAAGATACACAGTCCAGGTGTAAGTTACCATTGAGTGTGTTACAACCTAAACTAGCTAGTGAACTACAGTTGAACAGTGATTTAAATTTTAAGGAGACTGAAGATGAGTTACTAGCAGAAGAGGAAAATATTGATACGCATGAAATGCCCATACATTTAGACTTCTATTTGTACTTGGAAATAAATTTCTTTAGTAGAGACTGGTAGTCGTACTCATGGCATTTCTTGTGAGTTAAGACACAGAGTGAACACAGAATATTATGCAGAATATCTTATCACTGGTGTTAGAATTACAGGAGCCACAGGGAAATTTAGTAAATTGATTAATAGACAAGCTCTCATTTCATTTACAGTTGTTAATTTTACGTTTGAACAAGACTCTCTAGTGGCAGTTGATCTGAATGAGATGGAGGTGTAAGATTAGTCCTCGATTCCTAACACTTAAAAAAATTCTCTAGGCCAACAGCCTTGCCGCAGTAGTAACACCGGTTCACATCAGATCACCAAAGTTAAGTGCTATTGGGCTGGTCTAGCACTTGAAGGGTGACCATCCAGTCAGCCGAGTGCTGTTGGCAAGCAGGGTGCACTCGGCCCTTGTGAGGCATTCTGAGGAACTGATTGAGAAGTAGCGGCTATGGTCTCAGAAACTGGCATACAGCTGGGAGAGCGGTGTGCTGACCACATGCCCACCATATCCGTATCCAGTGATGCCTGTGAGCTGAGGATGACATGGCAGCCATGCAGTACCTTTGGGCCTTCGTGGCCTGTTTGGGAGGAGTTTAATATTAGTTTTAAAAAAATTCTTAGAAAGAGAGACAGATCATCCTGAATCCATGGAAGAACTTTTGAACAAACTCGATGGCACTAAACACTTTACTTGACTTCAGATTTTCACCAAATTACTTTAGAACATAACTCTAGGCAATACACAGCATTTCTGTACAACAGGAAGGCTTTTCAGTACTGTGTTGCACCTTTCGTCGTGACTTTATCTGTTGCATAATTTATACGTGCTTTTGACTTTGTGTCAGATAGTGATTTGCTTTTGAAATTGGTCATTTATGCAAATGACATTTTGTTACTAGTAAAACATGGGAAGAACACACAGAAATTTCAGAAGAATTTGGACAGGGAGGCATGACCTTAAAATTAGAAAAGTGGAAATCTGATGGAGGCAAGAGTTAAATTTTCTCGGTCACACAATTAATGAAGAGGAAATTCTGCACGATAAAAGCAAGCTTTTTCTCACTGCAGAATTTTCAAAACAAAGAAAAACAAAAATTAGATTATTTTAAGGCTTGTGTAGTTTTTTACAGGAAGGACATCAGAATACAGGCACTTAATGCACCATGTCTTAATGAGTTGTTAAAGAAGAATAGCATCTAGGAATGGACTAAAGAGTGCCAGGAAGAGTTTGATGAAATTAAGAAACAGCTATGCAATAGAGAAATACGACACAGGCCAGATTTGTCATTGCAATTTTGTTTAGTGACTGATGGATATGATTATGGCTCAGGTGTACACTTGTTTCAGGAGAGAGAAAGTAGTGCGTTAGGCTATATGGAAGACTGCAATTGTACCACAGCAGAATTACCAGATGTGCTGTTTACTTGCAACAGTTTGATTATACCAACCAGTACATAGAAGGAGAACAAAATGTCACAGCAGATGCTTTATCTAAATTACTAGTGGAGGTGAACTGAAAAGTAGAACATTTAGAACAACAAAAATTTCAGAATAATATATATTCAGGGAATTAAGGGTAAAAGGGAAATTCTAAAAATATGAACAATTAAGACAAAATCAAAACCAAGATGATGAGTGGAAACTGGTAAACAGTTGGTCATGACAAAATAAAACAATATTACCAGGTTTATAAAGGAATTTTATTTCGAACACACTTGGATTCAGGCAGCTGGAGGGTCTGTTGGGCAGGACAGCACACTGACACTTTGGTCAGTGACATAACAAATCAAAAGCCATATGGGGTATTGTGAAGACTGAAACAGGAAAAAGATGTAAAGACCAAGATATCATTCTCAAAAACACAGAAAATGTCAATATTAAAAAACAAGATTTGTCAAATTACATCAAAAATTATTCCATAAATGCAACAACTTCAATAAGCTCGAAATTTACGAAACAAGAAAACCCTGAATTTCCAAAATCTGCTTGTAGCATGAGGATAGATCCAACAGATGAATGTGAAGTGTTCAAAGTAATAAAAAGGTTGAAACCTAAAATATCAGCAGAATTTAAATCATAGCAATGCCCTTAGCATATGTAGCCAACTTATCATTTAGTGAAGGAGTGTTTCCAGAAGGGATGAAAATGTCAAAAGTGAAACCATCATTCAAAAACAGTGACAAGTATAAGGTAGAAAACTATTGGCCAATATCCCTCCATCCAGCATTTTCAATAAAAAAAAAAAAGAAAAATTAATGAATCACAGAAGCAACAAATATCTAAATGACCATAAGTTATTAAATAGAGATCAGCATGGCTTTCAGGCAGGTAAAAATACAGAAACAGCACTAATGTGCTGCACTGAACAAATAATCAAAAATCTAGAAAAAGACAACAGCAAAAGCATTTGACACTGTGAATCATGGCATTCTTTTAGAAAAACTGGAAGCATTAGGTATTCACGGGACAGGGAAAAAGTGGTTTGTATCATATCTACCACTCAGAATACAGTTTGTAGGACTGATACCAGATTACTCCAACCACAAAATAAATTTAGTATCAGATGCAAGAAAAAAGTGGGAACAGGAGTGCTGCAAGGCAGTATTCTAGATCCCTCATTGTTCCTTGTCTACATAAATGACTTTCACACCTCAGATGAAACAAGCAAAGGCCATACTATTCACAGATAACACTAGTGTGATAATAGGTGCACCAAAGCAAATGCTGGAAACAACCTCTAATCAAGGAATGAAGAATGTCCACACTGGTTCAATTCAAACCAGATGACATTAATTGCAAATAAAACAAATTATATGCACTTTGGAAAAATAGGTCAAAATGTAAATCTTGATCTGTTGTTGGGTGCAAGGCCATAGACAGAGTGACATCAGCAAAATTGCTGGGACTTCGTGTAGATGAAAATCTTAATTTTAATGATGATGTAATGAAACTTGCGCAGATACTTAACTCAGTCTGTTTTGCTCCTAGAATTGTTGCAAATGTTTGTACTGTATAGGGTGTCAGGGTATTTTGGCTATTTTCAGTCTCTTGCAACATACTGAATAATATTTTTAGGTTCCACCACTTGCTATCTAAAATTCTGCTACAGAAGAGGGCCATCCGAATAATAACACACAGTCATTCACAGACACAATGCAAACCCTTATTCAACAAGCTTGAAGTTCTAACAATACCTTCCTCATATATATGCAAATGTCTTTAGTATGTTAGGGCCCACCTTGCAGATTTTCAGACAAATACCGACTTGCATAACTACAATACTCAAAATAGCACAGCGCTCCGTACTCAGCGAACAAAAATAACACACACACACACACACACACACACACACACACACACACACACACACACACAAAAAGGCATGTTATCCATATTGGTACAAAACTCTACAACATACTGCCTGCAAGCATCAGAAAGTCAGACCATTTGAAATCATGGAGATATCCACATTCATCCACATATCAGAAGGTAAGTCTTTCCGCTCCCGGTATTGGAATGACTCCTTACCCTCTCCCTTAAAGCCCACATCCTTTCGTCTTTCCCTCTCCTTCCCTCTTTCCTGATGAAGCAACCATGGGTTGCAAAAGCTTGATATTTGTGTGTGTGTTTGTGTATTTTTTATTGCGTCCATCTACCAGCACTTTCCCATTTGGTAAGTCACAGAATTTTTTAATATATTTTTCATATGCATACAGATTGATATACCCTACATCATACAAATTATTTGGACTAGGAAATATCACTTAACTGAAGCCTTATTATCAATAACAGCAAACCCTCAGGGGGATATACATGCTTTGTGTACCATGCGTGTGGCTTACACAAGGCTCCCTAGCCAATGTGACATATGCTTCACAGGAACACTATCAATGTGACATTTTTTTTTTCAATCTTTACTTACACACATATCAGCTATTGACAATTTGAACCTGCATCATTTTGCTTAGCATATTTTAGCACACACATACCTGATTGAAATTTGACATACAGTTGACATTTATGTAAATTTTCTCAGTTTACTTGTGAGGTTTTGCTAACTGAATGCCACTGCTATATGTTGTTGTTGTGGTCTTCAGTCCAGAGACTGGTTTGATGCAGCTCTCCGGGCTACTCTATCCTGTGCAAGGCTCTTCATCTCCCATTACCTACTGCAACCTACATCCATCTGAATCTGTTTAGTGTATTCATCTCTTGGTCTCCCGCTATGATTTTTACCCTCCATGCTGCCGTCCACTACTAAATTGGTGATGCCTTGATGCTTCTGAATTGCCCTACCAACCGATCCCTTCTTCTAGTCAAGTTGTGCCACAAATTTCTCTTCTTTCCAATTCTGTTCAATACCTCCTCATTAGTTATGTGATCTACCCATCAAATCTTCAGCATTCTTCTGTAGCACCGCATCTCAAGAGCTTCTATTCTCTTCTTGCCTAAAATATTTATCGTCCACGTTTCACTTCCACACATGGCTACACTCCATATAAATACTTTCAGAAATGACTTCCTGACTCTCAAATCTATACTCAATGTTAACAAATTTCTCTTCTTCAGAAACACTTTCCTTTCCATTGCCAGTCTACATTTTATATCCTCTCTACTTCGACCATCATCAGTTATTTTGCACCCCAAATAGCAAATCTCATTTACTACTTTAAGCGTCTCATTTCCTAATCTAATTCCTGCAGCATCACCAGATTTAATTCGACTACATTCCATTATCCTCGTTTTGCTTTTTTTGATATTCATCTTATATCCTCCTTTCAAGACACTGTCCATTCCCTTCAGCTGCCATTCCAGGTCCTTTGCTATCTCTGACAGAATTACAATGTCATCGACGAACCTCAAAGTTTTTATTTCTTCTCCATGGATTTTAATTCCTACTACAAATATTTCATTTCTTTCCTTTACTGCTTGCTCAATATACAGATTGAATAATATAGGGAATAGGCTACAACCCTGTCTCACCCTCTTTCCAACCACTGCTTCCCTTTCATGCCCCTCAACTCTTATAACTGCCATCTGGTTTCTGTACAAATTGTAAATAGCTTTTCGCTCCCTGTATTTTACCCCTGCAACATTCAGAATTTGAAAGAGAGTGTTCCAGTCAACATTGTCAAAAGTTTACAAATGCTAGAAATGTGGGTTTGCCTTTCCTTAATCTATTTTCTAAGATAAGTCGTAGGGTCAGCATTACCTCATGTGTTCCAACATTTCTATGGAATCCAAACTGATCTTCCCCGAGGTCATCTTCTACGAGTTTTTCCATTTGTCTGCAAAGAATTTGTGTTAGTATTTTGCAGCCGTGGCTTATTAAACGGATAGTTTGGTAAATTTCACATCTGCCAACACCTGCTTTCTTTGGGATTGGAATCATTATATTCTTCTTGAAGTCTGAGGGTATTTCGCCTGTCCCATAAATCTTGCTCACTAGATAGTAGAGTTTTTTTTTAGGCCTGGCTCTCCCAAGGCTGTCAGTAGTTCTAACAGAATGTTGCCTACTCCCACGGCCTTGTTTTGACCTAGGGCTTTCAGTGCTCTGTCAAACTCTTCAAGCAGTATCATATCTCCCATTTCATCTTCATCTACATTCTCTTCCATTTCTATAACATTGTCCTCAAGAACATTGCCATTGTATAGACCCTTTATATACTCCTTCCACCTTTCTGCTTTCCCTTCTTTGCTTAGAACTGGGTTTCCTTCTGAGCTCTTGATATTCATATAAGTGGTTCTCTTTTCTCCAAAGGTCTCTTTAATTTTCCTGTAGGCAGTATCTATCTTACCCCTAGTGATATGTGCCTCTACATCCTTACATTTGTCATCTAGCCATCCCTGCTTAGCCATTTTGCACTTCCTGTCAATCTCATTTTTGAGACATTTGTATTCATTTTTGCCTGCTTCATTTACTCCATTTTTAAATTTTCTCATTTCATCAATTAAATTCAGTATCTCTTCTGTTAGCCAAGGATTCCTATTAGCCCTCATCTTTTTACCTACTTGATCCTCTGCTACCTTCACTATTTTGTCTCTCAGAGATACCCATTCTTCTTCTACTGTATTTCTTTCCCCCATTCTTGTCAATCATTCCCTATTGCTCTCCCTGAAGCTCTCTACAACCTCTGGTTCTTTCAGTTTATCCAGGTCCCATCTTCTCAAATTTTTCTTTTTGCAATTTCTTCAGTTTTAATCTACAGTTCATAACCAACAGATTGCGGTCAGAGTTCACATCTGCCCCTGGAAATGCTGGAAATGTCTTACAATTTAAAATCTTTTTCCTGAATCTCTGTGTTACCATTATATAATCTATCTGAGACCTTCCAGTATCTCCAGGCTTCTTCCATGTATACAACCTTTTTTCATGATTCTTGAACCAAGTGTTAGGTATGATTAAGTTATCTCTGTGCAAAATTCTACCAGGCAGCTTCCTCTTTCATTCCTTACTCCCATTCCATATTCACCTGTTACGTTTCCTTCTCTTCCATTTCCTACTACCAAGTTCCAGTCACTATGACTATTCAATTTTCGTCTCCCTTCACTATCTGAATAATTTCTTTTATCTCATCATACACTCCTGGAAATGGAAAAAAGAACACATTGACACCGGTGTGTCAGACCCACCATACTTGCTCCGGACACTGCGAGAGAGCTGTACAAGCAATGATCACATGCACGGCACAGCGGACACTCCAAGAACCGTGGTGTTGGCCGTCGAATGGCGCTAGCTGCGCAGCATTTGTGCACCGCCGCCGTCAGTGTCAGCCAGTTTGCCGTGGCATATGGAGCTCCATCGCAGTCTTTAACACTGGTAGCATGCCGCGACAGCGTGGACGTGAACCGTATGTGCAGTTGACGGACTTTGAGCGAGGGCGTATAGTGGGCATGCGGGAGGCCGGGTGGACATACCACCGAATTGCTCAACACGTGGGGCGTGAGGTCTCCACAGTACATCGATGTTGTTGCCAGTGGTCGGCGGAAGGTGCACGTGCCCGTCGACCTGGGACCGGACCGCAGCGATGCACGGATGCACCCCAAGACCGTAGGATCCTACGCAGTGCCGTAGGGGACCGCACCGCCACTTCCCAGCAAATTAGGGACACTGTTGCTCCTGGTGTATTGGCGAGGACCATTCGCAACCGTCTCCATGAAGCTGGGCTACGGTCCCGCACACCGTTAGGCCGTCTTCCGCTCATGCCCCAACATCATGCAGCCCGCCTCCAGTGGTGTCGCGACAGGCGTGAAGGGAGGGACGAATGGAGACGTGTCATCTTCAGCGATGAGAGTCGCTTCTGCCTTGGTGCCAATGATGGTCGTATGCGTGTTTGGCGCCGTGCAGGTGAGCGCCACAATCAGGACAGCATACGACCGAGGCACACAGGGCCAACACCCGGCATCATGGTGTGGGGAGCGATCTCCTACACTGGCCGTACACCACTGGTGATCATCGAGGGGACACTGAATAGTGCACGGTACATCCAAACCGTCATCGAACCCATCGTTCTACCATTCCTAGACCAGCAAGGGAACTTGCTGTTCCAACAGGACAATGCACGTCCGCATGTATCCCGTGCCACCCAACGTGCTCTAGAAGGTGTAAGTCAACTACCCTGGCCAGCAAGATCTCCGGATCTGTCCCCCATTGAGCATGTTTGGGACTGGATGAAGCGTCGTCTCACGTGGTCTGCACGTACAGCACGAACGCTGGTCCAACTGAGGCACCAGGTGGAAATGGCATGGCAAGCCATTCCACGGGACTACATCCAGCATCTCTACGATCGTCTCCATGGGAGAATAGCAGCCTGCATTGCTGCGAAAGGTGGATATACACTGTACTAATGTCGACATTGTGCATGCTCTGTTGCCTGTGTCTATGTGCCTGTGGTTCTGTCAGTGTGATCATGTGATGTATCTGACCCCAGGAATGTGTCAATAAAGTTTCCCCTTCCTGGGACAATGAATTCACGGTGTTCTTATTTCAATTTCCAGGTGTGTACGTTTCATTAACCTCTTCATCATCTGTGGAGCTAGTTGGCATATAAACTTGTACTACTGTGGTAGTCGTGGGCTTCGTATCTATCTTGGCTACAATAATGTGTTCACTGTGCTGTTTGTAGAAGCTTACCCACATTCCAATTTTCCTACTCATTATTAAACCTACTCCTGCATTACCCCTATTTGATTTTGTATTTGTAACCCTGTAGTCACCTGACCAGAAGTTTTGTTCCTCCTACCACCGAATTTCACTAATTCCCACTATTCCCACTACATCTAACTTTAACCTAACCATTTCCCTTCTTAAATCTTCTAACCTGCCTGCCCGATTAAGGGATCTGACATTCCACGCTCCAATCCATAGAACGCCAGTTTTCTTTCTGTTGATAACAACGTCCTCCTGAGTAGTCCCCAGCTGGAGATCTGAAATGGGAACTATTTTACCTCCGGAATATTTTACCCAAGAGGACACAATCATCATTTAACCATGCAGTAAAGCTGCATGCCCTTGGGAAAAATGACGGCTGTAGTTTCCCCTTGCTTTCAGCAGTTCGCAGTACCAGCACAGCAAGGCCGTTTTGGTTAGTGTTACAAGGCCAGATCAGTCAATCATCCAGACTGTTGCCCCTGCAACTACTGAAAAGGCTGCTGCCCCTCTTTAGGAACCTCACGTTTGTCTGGCCTCTCAACAGATACCCCTCCATTGTGGTTGCACCTACAGTACAGCTATCTGTATCCCTGAGGCATGCAAGCCTCCCCACCAATGGCAAGGTCCATGGTTCATGGGGGAAGGGGTGGGAGGGGGGGGGGCATTGCTATATTTGCTATATGTGTTATCCAATTACATGTTTCGTTCGTCTAATTGAATATAGGAGTAGTGTTGAGAAGTTAACATTTTGCTCATGTACACAGAAATGTTTGAGTGGGTGATGCCAAATCACATGTATTTTCAGGGATGATTTGGTGATCATGACGATGTATATTCCTTATTAATTACTGTCATGCTTTTATACACACATATACTATACTATCTTACACATGCCATGATGATATGACGTATGCTACAGTCAAATTCATGATTGTAGATCCTCAAGCTGAAATTGATTGAATGAAATGAGTCTGCATGAAGGAGTTAGAATGAGATACTGGAAGGAGGAAAGAGAAAATTACGCTCTTATTCTAGACATCAAAGACAGATTTTACACTGACACAGAATAATTATGATACTTAATTGATTGAGGGGGATGTGTTTGTTGTATGTACCTAATGTGTTAATATGTTGAACCAATTAACCTGCAACATTATTCCAACTTACATTTTTCTTATGCTTTTTAATTCTGAGTTTGTTGATTGAAGAATTGATTACATCACACCACCGCTTGCCATTGAGTTTGTACTTATATATGAGATTACCCAAAAAACTATGTGAATGGACTCGGAAATTTATGATATAATGCTTTTATGCAGCCGTTTGTTTTAACAAAAGTTTATCCAATGTTATAATTATTTGTAAGAAGCCCTCACATACTGGAAATTTTTGTATTAAGCTCAGAAATGCCTACACCTACATTATCTGACACTGTCTTGAATGAACCAAGTCATTTAGATTATGGATCAAAATGACAGAATTTTAAGTAAAATTAATTGAATTGTATAGATCTTAGCCACTCAACTCTGGATTTATGTATGTTATTTAAATATCAATTTATTTTCATATGCTATACTGTGATTTTATAACATGGTGATAACCTTAACATTTTGTATGCCAAATGTATTTTGAAGCTAATATGTTGAACCAATTAGTCTTTAAGATTATTCCAGTTTACTTTTTCTTACATGTTTTAACTCTTCTACTAATGTTTATTTAAAGACGTTTGGAAGAGTCTTGGCTCTCTTAGACACCCAAGCCTCTTCAAGGGGGTATTATAACAAAGCAACCACTTGAGCATCCTTTTCCATCCTCTGCAGAGACTACATTTATTTTATGCTTAATTAATTGTTTAATGTAAAATGGTACAATGCACCTATACAATAATTAAGTCTGTTTGAGACAAATTGTGTAAAATCTGAGTTTACTTTTCTGTACTGAGCTCATTAACAAATTTGTGAACATGCTACGGATATTTTGTTTTCAATCATTACTAAGTAACTGATCTAAACTTGCTACACCAAGTGTCTGTTAATTAATTTTTATCGAAAACCTTAATGACATACATAAACAAAGTGTATTTTGCAATTTACAAATTAGTGTTGGTACACTGTTCAAACTGAGAAGGGGTAAGTTCCTGGATATGACACTTTTTTTTATTTGACCAAAATGTCAGTGCCTTTTCTCTTATTTCCACTTTTAGAGTCTACAAAAGGAGGAGCACCTACAGGCTGTTCCACAAAGTTATACCACCAACACTGAAGCAGTCCTTTTCAACATGTCCAGGAAATGCGTTGACACTATGTGAGATACAACATTTGGCAGGTTTCTTTCAAATCACAATATTAAAGAGTAAATTATATCAGCATAAGGGACTGACTATTTAAAATTGGATTTGTGATCTATTACAACTACTACACAGAATGTGTCTGGCCTTTTGAGTGCATAAATCTCCACTATTTTCTCATAATTGGATGGATGTATTTGCATATGATTGTCATCACAATATAGTGCAATTATTCCAAATAATTTGATGCTTTTTCTTTTTAAAAAGAAGTCAGTTGTGTTGTCTTGGAAAGATGAAGACTGTTATTTGATGGGAAGTGTTGAAAAGCAACAATTCTCATTACATCTCAGACTTTTTCACTTAAAACTTGAGAATTAGTAAACGAATTTCAATAAAGATTTCATTTTCCTAGCATAACTACTGCAGAGAGTTATTAAGTAATGCTTCATTTCATTATTTTGCTGTAATTATTAGACAATGATCTATACCTCTTGCCACATTCAATTAATGGTCTCTGACCATTTTCAAGTGCAGATGACTCAAGAAAATGCATTTGAGTCCAAATTATACCTGCATGTCTACATTAGTGTATCAGACACCCTAGCATATTTACAGTTGTGTGAAGATGTAGATGTTATTAGAATTTTGTATGTAATAAATACTTGAAAATGGCAGTTTCACACATTTTGTGATGGACATCTTCCTGTGTGGAGAATCCGAGGAGAATGAATGTAGCCAGACTGCATTTGTCAACACCATATGGGCCCAGAACCTGGAGTAATGGCATGGATTGCCATTGCATACATAACATGAATATCTCTGGTACGCACAGCCAGTAATTTGCAAAGTAGGCATTAGGTTTATAATGTGTTAAGGCTGGTGGCTTGCCATATCTTTGAGGTTTCTCTGATGTTATCTTTGAACAAGATAACATATTATTGTATGTTATCTGCATTGTCCTGGTCTGCCTCATGTAGTGGGAGTTTGTTGCTCTGGCCAACACATTCTTTGGATCTCTCTCCCATTGAAAACATCGGGTCTTGAGTTACCTAGAGGCTGCCATGCCACCAGTTGGCAGCCACTATGATTGATGAACTCACAAACCCCTATCTTTCTTGAAACTTTGTTTCTGTAGTTTGAGCCCATATAGTTCTCTTTGGCTCATATTTATTGTGGCTGTCATAAATTTTAAGAGAATATCTCAGTTCTTCATGAGCAATGTACTCCAAGGCTTTAAATACTGCAGGTAATACACTGATCAGCTTATAGTCACTGGGAGATTTTGCATTATTATGCTTGGATATTGGTCAAATGAAACTTTGCTTCCACTCAGTAGAATACATACCACTAATAAGAGAGACACTGAAAATGTCTGTGAGAACTGGAATAATAGTATCAGCAACATTTTTAATCACACCAGTGCTCACTTCATCATTATCTAAGAGATTCTAATGATAGCTTTCCATCATGTGTGTGTAGAAACATGTTGTAAGGAATACACACTTGTTGAGAAGATGCTATCTTGTGACTGATAATTTATTGCAACATGAGGACTGACTGTTGTTGAGAAAAAGTCATTTAATTATCTGTGGTGGCTTGAAAAACAGCATCAGATTTTGTTTTCCCCTGATGAAGGCTTGCTCAATTTTGGCTTTGTGCAGGTTTTGTTTTGCTAATTCTGTAGCTTCCTGTATACTTACATACTTTGGGTTTTAGATACAACACGAATCTTCTACCTGCAGAATCTCATTTATTCATTAGCTGGGACAGGTCCAAAGCCAGCCTTGAAGCAGGAGCTCTCTTCACCCGGAAGGAATGCTTGGGGGCTTGTTTCGCATATAGGACTAATGCAACAAGTGTGTGAATGAATACCTACGCTTTAGCAACTAATCAGCTCATTATTATATCCTACCATGGAAAGCTGAACATTCCAGATGTCATGGTTAACCTATTTTAAATTTATGTAGGTTACAAGGTGAGGTTTTTCTCTAATGACCTGTACTGAGTTCATTACGAATATCATATCATGAGCAGAAAGGCCTCAATCAGACATCTGACTGGTGTGAATTACTTTATTTAGCCTCTTATGTTCTCATATCTCTATGAGTGCGTCTGTGTGGTGTGTGGTGGGGTGGGTCCAGAGGTGTAATACTCTTATCGTTAGAGTGGAATAGTCTCCTTGAATTATGTGCACAGTGAGATTTTAATTGCAGCTCTGTATTTGTGTCTTTCATCATCTACATCTACATGATTACTCTGAAATTCACATTTAAGTGCTTGGCAGAGAGTTCATCAAACCACAATCATATTATCTCTCTACCATTCCACTCCTGAACAGCGTGCAGGAAAAATGAACACCTAAACCTTTCTGGTCTAGCTCTGATTTCTCTTATTTTATTTTGATTATCATTCCTACCTAGGTAGGTTGGGCTCAACAAAATATTTTCACATTCGGAAAAGAAAGTTGGTGACTGAAATTTCGTAAATAGATCTCGCCGCGACGAAAAACATCTTTGCTTTAATGACTTCCATCCCAACTCGCGTATCATATTTGCCACACTCTATCCCCTATTACGTGATAATACAAAGTGAGCTGCCCTTTATGGCACCCTTTTGATGTCCTCCGTCAATCCCACCTGGTGAGGATCCCACATCGCGCAGCAATATTCTAACAGAGGATTATATGCTCAGAATGTGACACTAGCAAACACCAGGCTGATTGGCAGATTGATATGGCACAGCAGGAGAAAACACATAAACACACAACACATAAAATATGAGGAATTGTGTGTTCTTTTGTGTGTTCTTCTTCTAACAGAATGGTTGACATAAAAGAAAGAGGAATGAAAGAAAGAGCTGATGTGGTTCAGAAAATTTAGTTATTGAAAAGTCATTCAGAGCCCCAGGTTATGGGTGACTTACTGGAGAGGATGAGAAGGTGCCTGTACTGGGCAGGATTTGCAAACCTGAGAACCTAAAGGTGTAAGATAAGGTAATAAACAAGACAGAGATTATTGAAAAACCATAAGTGTGGAAAGCTGCAATGCTTAATAAACCTTGAATGCGTGCTCGTGATGATCCGAATTAATAAAATATTCTTGGGCTTCCAGCTGCATCAGGTAGTTAAAATCCCACAAGTTTTCAAACAAGCTCTCCTCGGCCATTGTCAAGAGGCAGACGGCTGCCATATCACAGTCAGCTCGCCGTTATATAATCACACTATTGTCTGTGACATCACTGCTGCTCTCTTCCTTGCGAAATATGGCAATGTTTGTAGCACCACTTCAATATCGCAATGGCTGAGGCACAAGCTGTGCCAAGCTGCAAACAACCATCTTTACTGATGGTGTTTCCAAATATTTTTATTGCTATATCTTCTTTTATAATTCTATCCCAAAATGCCTTCATCCTCATAATGACAAATGTATTGTTGAACAGCATCTGGTATCAATTTTCTAAAGTGTGTTCTGTCACACCTGATTTTTCAGAATAGCATCAGCATAAGCACCTCTCTTGTTTAATCTAGCATCCATGGGGCCAGATGATAAAAGTGTCATCAATGCAATGATGAAAGCAACTTGGCTTAGCTGGAGCTGTATCCAAAGCTATGTCTTCTGATTTCTGCATAAAAATGTTGGACATGGATGGAGCTGTCAGATTTCCCATTACCACACCAATCTTGGAACATTTGAACAGCATTTGCGACCTCTTTAGATTTACAATGGGGATAGATATAGATGGTACATTGCCTTTCCTTGATGTACCTGTTTGCCAGAAAACTGTGGACACCTCAGCCACAGTGTCCACACAAAACGTACACACACTGACTGGCGTCTGCACACTCTGAGCTACTACCATCTGGCACGAAAATGTGGCATTCTATACATCCTCATCCATCAAGCTAAAGTCATCTCAGATGCTGAAAACCTCCCCTAAGACTAAGAGTGTCCCACAATGTCCCGTCTTCCCTATCCACTCCTAGTCCTACCCTATTCCCTGACCCAACCCAAGGTGTGATGCGATCTGTACTGAGGGGTGCATGGCACATGGGACGATGTGTCGCAAATGGAGCCTCAGGATTACTGGGCGACCTCCCTGAGTAATTAGCCTTACTTCGCATGGGGTATTTGTGGGACCAACATGGACATGACTACAGAGAAAGAAAAAGAAACTGAGGGGCAAATTGAGACCTCAGATACACAAACATTGGGGACTGAACTGATGGAAGGCATTTCCACTACTGAATCAGGGTCTAGACCTGAGCCAGAAGTGGGAACTGTAACTGAGAAGCTAGAGCAGATTAAGATCAAAGGCTTGTCTGGGGCCCAAAGGAGGAAGCTACTCAGGGAACAGAGGGAAAAGGAAGGAAAAGAATGGCTTCCTAAACACAAGTGGAGGGAAGTAAAGGGACTAGAACCCAGGACCCCCAGGAAAAAACTGTCTGAGTACTGCAGTCTCAGTTTTTAGGATGGCAGTTATCCATGAAGGTTATCCACTGGCGACCATCACCTTGCAGCTGGAGGAACTAGTGCAGATGGCCCTCTTTGAAAAGATGGGGGGGGGGACACTGGCCCAGGTCTCAACTTCAGGAGGGTCAATCCAGATCATGGTGCACTCATTTTTGTCTGTGATGGGGTGCACACAGTAGAATGGCTCAAGCACAAGGTGCCCATGATATCTCCATGGGAAGCTGCGAAGCTGCTGGTCAAGACGGCAGCAGAGCTTCTAAAGACCGCAAAGATATCATTATGGGTACCCAAGATCCTTAAGGAAGTCTCTCCCAAGACTCTGTTCGTGAAAATAGGGGCCCAGAACCCAAAAGTCCTAACAGAAGACTGGAGAGTGATTAACCAGAAGGTTGCTCCGGAAGGACGAACCCTGGTGGTGGAGGTTGGTGAGAAGTTCCTGAGGGCGATGCAGGAGCACTACCTGAAACTGTTTTTAGGGTTCTCGCAGGTCACTGTCAGGGTACTCAAAGACCTCAAAGATGGCAGTAAGATGGAGCCTGGAGGTGCTGCTGATTAATCTGCAGTACAGTAAAGGGGCCTCTGCTGCCCTGAGCCACTGCCTGGGGAGACAGGAAGTGGACGTGGACCTGATACAAGAACCCTATTTATGCAAAGGGGGTGTATCGGGCCTCAGAGGCACTGGAGGTAAGCTGATCTATGGTATGAATCTAAGAAACTCCAGAACATGCATCTATGTTAGAAATGGCATTTCTTTCATGCCAATGATGGATTTCTGCTCTAGGGACTTAGTGACCATCAAATTGCAGCAATGTGAGGAAGGTATCACAAGGGAAATTATTTTAGCCTCAGAATACCTTCCTTACGAAGACAGTTCTCCCCCTCCCTTAGAGGTGAGGAGACTGGTAGAGACTTGCCATCGGCAAGGTGACCAACTGCTGGTGGGGTGCGACACCAATGCCTACAACCTAGTGTGGGGCAGCAAGGACACCAACAGTAGAGGTGAGTACCTTCTTGAATTCCTCTTAGCTAACAACTTAGAGGTCCTGTATAGGGGTAGTGAACCTACATTCAGGAATAGCAGAAGGGAAGAAGTAATTGACATAACATTTGGTGCCATGACGATGGGTAGCTATGTCAAACAATGGCATGTGGTGTTGGAGCCATCCTCATTGGACCACATATACATTAAATCAATGTTGAAATGGGAATCAGACAGTCCATGACTTAAAGAAATCCCAGGAAAACAGGTTGGGAGACATATAGGAGGGACCTTGACTTAGGCTTATCGGAAATTAAAACCACGATATGGAAGCCAGTAGAATTTGAGGAAGTAGCAGAGGCTGTTACCTCTGCCATAGTGACCTCATATCAGGACAACTGCACAATCATCAGGAAGTGCACAAATAGGAGTGTTCCTTGGTGGAATAACAAATTGCAAACACAAAGAAAACAGGTACAGAGACTGTTTAATATTGCGAGACGTAAAGGACAATGGGCTAAATACCGTGAAGCCCTTGTCAGTTACAATCTTGCAATAAGATAAGCAAAGGAGACATCCTGGAAGGCAATCTGTGAGGAAATGGAAGGCACAGCTGCACAAGCCAGACTTCACAACATTCTCACTGGAGTACCAACTAATCCAGGAGGTTCGTTGAGGAAGGAGGATGGGGAATATACAAAGACAGCACATGAGATGCTGGAGTTGCTCCTCAAAACTCATTTTCCTCAATATGCTCTGCCGGATAACACAGACCAGTATGTGACCCCAGAGAGACAACTGTTCTCAGGCAATCGAAGAGAGGACTGGGAATCGGCCAAGGAGTGAGTGAACTTCAATAAAATCCAGTGGGCAGTGGGAACATTCCAACCATTCAAGTCACCTGGCCCAGATGGAATTTTTCCAGCTCTCCTGCAACAGGCAGGAGGAAAACTTATAAAGAGTCCTATGCAGGCTATTCAGGATTAGCTTAGCAGTAGGAATCATTCCCAATGTCTGGAGGGCAGTGAAAGTTGTCTTCATTCCAAAGCCAGAGAGGATTGATCATACCAGGGCCAAGGATATGAGACCAATCAGTCTGACCTCCTTCATTCTCAAAACATTGTAAAAAGTGGTTAATGTATATGTTGGGGAGAGGAGGCTAAGTAGGGCCCCTCTACGCCTGAACCAACATGCATACCAATCAGGTAAGTCATGTGGAACAGCTCTCCACCAACTCGTAGGGAAGGTGGAAAAAGCACTTCACTTCCAAGAAATAGCCCTCTGCATCTTCCTGGATATCAAGGGGGCCTTTAGTAACATGACCTTTGATTCCGTGGTAAGGGCAGCAGAGGTGCATGACCTGGGGACCACTATATGTAGGTGGACCAGAGCCATGCTTAGTGGAAGGAAGGTAGAGGCCACCATGATGAATGAAAAGATGGTAATTAAATCCACTAGAGGTTGCCCAGAAGGAGGAGTTTTGTCTCCTCTATTGTGAAATCTAGTGGTGAACAAACTCATTGAGGAATTAAATTCCAGACAATGCTTCTGCCAAGGATATGCAGATGACCTTGTCATAGTAATACTTGGCAAATTCACAAACACAGTCAGGAATATGGCACAAGGAGGGTTGGGCATTGCGCAAAATTGGTGCATTAAACAGGATCTGAGAGTTAATCCTAAGAAGACTGTTGTGGTGCCTTTTGTGAAGAGACATATTCAGCATGCAAGTTGGAATCTAAAGCTCTTCGATGAAACTCTACCTCTGAAGGGAACAGTGAAATATCTAGGGGTAACCTTGGAAAGCTAACTTGGACCCCCCATATTAAGAGTATCTGCTCCAAGGCCAAAAGCACTTTAGTGAGTACTAGGAGGGCTTGTGGTAAAAACTGGGGCCTAAGTCCCAGAGGTATGCTCTGCATATACACCACAGACGTAGGATTTCCTATGGGGCTGTAGTGTGGTGGAGGAAGGTAGAACAGCAGGTTGCTGCTAAAGAGCTTGCTAAGGTGCAGAGATTGGCCTGCTTAGCCATAATGGGGGGAATTAGCAGCACACCAACCACTGGAATGAAAGCCATGCTGGATATGCCTCCACTTCACCTTTGGGTTAAGATGGAGGCAGCAGCTGGGGCATACAACTTAAAACTGGCCAAAACTGGGTCTCATTTGGATATCCAGAATCACACACTAACATAGTGAGTGAGGTAAATATAGGTATGGCTGGGGAAATGCCCGCCAACTGTATAATAACTCCCAACTGCTTTGACAACCCTTACAACATAATAATTGGAAGTAGGGAGTAGTGGGAGAAAACAGCTTGACACCGTATGGGGCTCATTGTTTGGTTCACCAAAGGGTCGAAAACAGATCAAGGCATTGGGGCAGGGTTGTACGGGGTTCAGCCAAGACTGGAGAGCAGCATCTCCCTAGGGAAACTGGCCTCTGTATTCATAGCCAAAATTACTGCAATCAGGGTATGGGTGGAGGAGAATATGAGTAGGTGCTACAATGATCGTTACATCTATTCAGACAGCCAGGCAGCCCTGAAATCATTGGCAGCTCCTGCAACAAGATCTAAGATTGTTGCAGATTGCCACAGGGCTCTCGTGGAGCTAGGGGGAAGCAATAGGGTGTACCTAGTGTGGGTCCCTGGCCACTCAGGGATCTGTGGCAACAAACAAGCTGATAGGTTGGCTAGGATGGGGGCAACAACTCCATTTATTGGACCAGAACCTGTCTTGACAATCACCAAGGCTATGATCAAATTAGAAGTACAGAACTGGCTTAGGAAACAGAGTGTAGGATATTGGACCAAGGTCCATAAACAAAAAGATGGTAAGGTAATGATGCCCAAGCCATGTTTTGAAAGAAGCTCTGTAATCCTGGGATTGAACAGGAAAGAGATCAAACTCATGACTGGACTGAAGACCGGCCATGGGAACTTTAAAAACCACCTACACATAATGGGTATAATAGAAGAGGACCCTTAATGTAGGATCTGTGATGAGGGTGAAGAAACTGCATCACACCTAATATTTGAATGCATGGCATTGGAGAGTAAAAGATACAGAATCCTCGAGACAACTAGACCTGAAGAAATTGTGTCTAACAAAAAACTGGTAGAGGGACTCCTTGCACCATTTAAGAGCTTTACTAGATATACAGGGAGTGATACCGCACAATAAACCTAGTTTTGGTGCGGGCAGTGGCAGGTCAGACCTAAGATGTTTTAGCTTTCCTGTTAAAATCAATCAATCAAGCCACCTTGGAAAGTATTCTGGAAAAATGGCTACGATCACTGCCACATATCACACGCTAATTCTGGTGTGATGTACAAGAAAAACATTGGCAGTGAAAAGAGCAAGAAACTTGCTTTTTGACCTTCTGTGGCACAGTATCAGGAAAGAGTAGCCAACTATTGAAGAGGAACAACATTTCATCAGTGTTCAGCCCCCAGAAAAATATATCATCTAAGGCTCAAAATGCCTGGAATGTATGAGATACCACATCAGTGTGGCTGCTACTCCATCAGCCAAACGTACACACTGTGAAGCAATGCCAGATGCAACACGAGAGATGTTTATGCCTCATCTATCCTGAAAAATCAGTCATGGCAGAACACACTTTAGAAAATTACGAGTGCATTCTATTTAACAATACATCTGTCATTATGAGGATGAAGGCATTTTGGGTTAGCATTATAAAAGAAGCTATAGAAATAAAAATATCTGAAAATACCATGCCTGGGACCCAACCATTATGAGGTTGAAGCAACCATGACAGATGAGGGACGAAAACATTGCCATATTTGGCAAGGAAGAAAGCATCAGTGATGTCACCGCCAGCAGCACAAGTACATGACAGTGAGGTTATGATGACAGAGCAGTCATTTACCTCTTGACTATGGCTGAGAAGTGCTCAGTTGAAAGCTTGTGAGATGTTAACCACCAGATGCAGAAGGAACCCCAAAAGATTTTATTACCTTAATTAATCTTGTAAATCACTACTCTCTCTCTCTCTCTCTCTGTGTTAGTCTAGGGGCAGAGGTTCTGTTGCTTTAAATTTACTAAAAAAAAGTAAAATACTTACTGGCAACTGGTAAGAACTCTAATATTTACTAGGTTGAACATAGGTGCTGCTACACAATCACATACCCAACTACTGATGATTAAGTTTCAATAAAATAGTTTATTGTTCCATTACTCTCTCATTAAACTGCTGACTGATAATCAACACAAGTTTTTACCCTGAACTGATAAAATGGCTCAAGCTCCAAAAAAATAGATAGCAACTCACTATATAAAATAATAAATTAGCTGTAAAATGCCACAATGTGTTCACAGTTATAAAATTACTGAACTATACTAACCAATAAAGTAGTTGACACAATGATTGACTGTCCTAAATGCCGACTAGTTAAGAAATTTTGGAATATTTTGAAGTCCCAAGGAATGTGAAATATTTCAAAGACACAATGATTGTAGCTTTACCATCTCTCATATCGACACAGATGCTACCTCCTTCCACTCACACCAAACTGAATCTGCTGTCTTCCCATACTGAATGACTGTAGGGAACTTGGCCATTGACCTTATAAAGATTCAGTCACCTCCTCTAGAAAACTGGCACCTTTCTCCAACTGTCATCACCCCCACCCATGAAAAGTGTGCACACTGATGACACATAAGGGCCTCATGATCACCAGTACTTTTAACCCTTAAGCGGTCGCAGTTGTGTTCGGAACACCCCAGTCATCCTTATCGATGGGTTATTATGATAGGAGTATAACATCATGTTCTTTGGTACCTTTCTAGGATGGAATCTACATATACTTCTACATTTATACTCCACAAGCCACCCAACGGTGTATGGCGGTATGTGCCACTGTCATTACCTCCCTTTCCTGTTCCAGTCGCGTATGGTTCGCAGGAAGAATGACTGTCTGAAAGGCTCTGTGTGCACTCTAATCTCTCTAATTTTACATTCGTGATCTCCTCAGGAGGTATAAGTAGGTGGAAGCAATATATTCGATACCTCATCCAGATACGCACCCTCTTGAAATCTGGCGAGCAAGCTACACCGCGATGCAGAGTGCCTCTCTTGCAGAGCCTGCCACTTGAGTTTGCTAAACATCTCTGTAACGCTGTCATGGTTACCAAATAACCCTGTGACAAAATGTGACACTCTTCTTTGGATCTTCTCTATCTCCTCCGTCAACCCGATCTGGTACGGATCCCACACTGACGAGCAATACTCAAGTATAGGTCGAATGAGTGTTTTGTAAGCCACCTACTTTGTTGATGGACTAATATTTTCTAAGGACTCTCCCATTGAATCTCAACCTGGTACCCGCCTTACCAACAATTAATTTTATATGATCATTCCACTTCAAATCGTTCCACACACATAATCCCCCAAACTGCTACCAGTGTTTGTTCCGCTATCATATAATCATACAATAAAGGATCCTTCTTTCTATGTATTCACAATACATTACATATGTCTATGTTAAGGGTCAGTTGTCACTCCCTGCACCAAGCGCCTATCAGCTGCAGATCTTCCTGCATTTCGCTACAATTTCCTAATGCTGCAACTTCTCTGTATGCTACACCATCATCCGCGAAAAGCCGCATGGAACTTCCGACACTATCTACTAGGTCACTTACATATATTGTGAAAAGCAATGGTCCCATAACACTCCCCTGTGGCACGCCAGAGGTTACTTTAACGTCTGTAGATATTTCTCCATTGATAACAACATGCTGTGTTCTGTTTTCTAAAAACTCTTCAATCCAGCCACACAGCTGGTCTGATATTCTGTAGGCTCTTACTTTGTTTATCAGGCAACAGTGCGGAACTGTATCGAACGCCTTCCGGAAGTCAAGGAAAATAGCATCTACCTGGGAGTCTGTATCTAATATTTTCTGGGTCTCATGAACAAATAAAGCGCGTTGGGTCTCACACGATCGCTGTTTCCAGAATCCATGTTGATTCCTACAGAGTAGATTCTGGGTTTCCAAAAACGACATGATACAAGAGCAAAAAACATGTTCTACAATTCTACAACAGATCGACGTCAGAGATATAGGTCTATAGTTTTGCGCATCTGCTGGACGACCCTTCTTTAAGACTGGGACTACCTGTGCTCTTTTCCAATCATTTGGAACCTTCCGTTCCACTAGAGACTTGCAGTACACAGCTGTTAGAAGGGGGGCAAGTTCTTTTGCGTACTCTGTGTAGAATCGAATTGGTATCCCGTCAGGTCCAGTGGACTTTCCTCTGTTGAGTGATTCCAGTTGCTTTTCTATTCCTTTGACACTTATTTTGATATCAGCGATTTTTTTGTTTGTGCGAGGATTTAGAGAAGGAAATGCAGTGTGGTCTTCCTCTGTGAAACAGCTTTGGAAAAAGGTGTTTAGTATTTCAGCTTTACGCATGTCATCCTCTGTTTCAATGCAATCATCATATGAAAGCTTTGAGTAACAATAGAATCTACAATGGAAGTGCAAATTCCAAGAAAAGACCCAACAATGTGCCTTGTCACTCCGCGTGACTCTTTATGTTGCCGTGCTGCGAGAAAGCACACAGTTGTGTTCTGTAGCAGCTGCTTGTATTTTGTCACTCTGTACAGTTAAAACAGTTATGGATCATTACAAAATAGAACAAGAAAGAGTGCGGAAGCTTCTGGGAGAAGTCTTACATGAAACTTTTGAAGAGGAAGAGAAGGAAACAGGCAGTTGTGAAGTTCTCTCTCATCACATTGACATGGAGACGGAGGATGAAGACAACCTGGAACTGGAACCACAAGTAAGTGCAGCGGATAATGAAAGCAAGCATGATTTTTTTATTGGAAAGGATAAGGTTATAAAACGGATGAAAAGTTGTCCTAGTCACAATGTAAGAACTAGAAGTGTAGACCTCATTACTCATCTCCCTGGTGTGAAAGCTATTGCAAAATTTGCGAAAACTGCTGTGGACTGTTTTTCAATATTTACTCATATAAATGATATAATAATTAGAATGATTACATCAAGCACAAATATTTACATACAACACATTGCATCAAATTTCACAAGAGACCATGATGCCAAACCAACAAATGAGGAAGAAATAAAATCTCTTCTGGGTCTGTTGATATTGGCTGGGCATAGAAACTAAATTGAATAGCAAGTTCTCAAATTTTATGTCTGAGTTTAAATTAAAATTTGAAGAAACATTCCCCAAAGCATTAATTCCCATTGGAACACCCACCAACAATAAATGGATTACTAAAGGAATTAGAAAAAGTACTCAAACTTGTAAATACCTAAACTCCATTAAAAAGGACAATAGTGATCCAGTTTTTTGCACTACTACAAAAGCTACAAAAGGATCTACAGGAAGGTACTCAACACTGCAAAAAAATCAGCCAACAATAGGTTCATAAATTTAGCCAATAATAAAAGTAAAGCTAACATGGGCTGTAGTGGAACAAGAAACAGGAACTGTGAAGCAGAGAGGTACTAACACACAAGTCAGGAACAAGGAAAACTTAGAAAGTAACACAAAAGATTTAGCAAATTATGTGAATACCTACTTTAGCACCATTGCAACGAACTTACAGAAAAATTTTCCAAAAGTTGCTGATCAACCAATACAGAAGCATATAGCAAACTCAATGGTATTGCTTCCAACTAATGAGGAGGAAGTATGCAATGTTGTAAGGCAATTAAAGAACAAAAACTCGGCACGTTTAGATGAAATCCCAATGCGTGTGCTGAAAAAATGCATGAACAGTATCAAAGCTCCACTAACAGAAATCATAAATGAATCCTTCACAAATGGTTGCTCCCCTGTCAATCTGAAGCATGCCAAAATTTTACCAGTTCACAAGAAAGGTGACATAGAAAACATTGAGAACTACAGACCAATAGCTGTATTGTCATGCTCTTCCAAAGTGATAGAAACAATAATGAAAAACAGGCTTTTGAGCTATCTAAGTAAATTCAACCTCCTCTGCAATGACCAGCATGGTTTAAGGCCTGGTAGAGGTACAGAATCTGCAACAGCACAATTTATAAAAACAGTTTTAGAAGCACGAGATGAGAACAGCTATGTAACTGGCCATTTCCTAGACCTGTCTAAGGCATTTGACACAGTTGACCACCAGAAGCTGTCACATAAATTATAGGCACTAGGAGTAAGGGGAGTTGTTCTCAAATGGTTTCGTTTGTATCTAGAAAACAGAGTACAGTCAGAAGAGATCACACATGACTCTAGTGGATCAAAATACAATGAGAAACATGTATCTGATCCACAATATATTAATATTGGGGTCCCTCAAGGAAGTGTACTCGGCCCTGTATTATTTCTGGTGTATATAAATGATTTCTCAGAACATATCAGCCATGGAGAGAAGATATTGTTTGCGGATGACAGAAACACAGTAATCACCAGTAAGACACTAGCACAAATGTTGGAAAATTCTACTGAAGTGCTGAGGGATCTTCACAAATGGTCTCAGGAAAACCAAGTAACTCTCAACGTAAAGAAAACACATACAACATGCTTTAGAATGAACAGAAAACAGAGTCCCTTAAATTTAAAACTAGATAACATCTCCATAGATGATGTACCTACAACAAAATTCTTAGTGTTGCACACTGACAGCCAAATGAAGTGAAATGAACATCCTATGAAACTCTCAAAAAAGATAGCCACAACATGTTATGGAATTAAAGTCCTTGTATCCACATGCAGTAGTGAATTTTTGAGAACTGTATACTTTAGTTACGTTCATTCAGTAATCAGTTATGGTATTATTTTCTGGGGAAACAGTGCTCAGAATTTACAAACAGTATTTAAAACGCAAAAGAGAGCAGTAAGAATTATAACAAAAAGCAGTAAGCAGGCCCACTGCAGAGAACTTTTCAAAATGTTAGAAATTCTAACTGTTCCTTGTGAATTTATATTCCAAACTATAAAGGCACATTTGCATGCCGAGCGTGAGTTTCCGCGGAAACGCGAAATACTAATTAAATAAATGATCAGTGACAAATAAATAAAGCCTATGGCACACAACTGCAGCGCTGTGTCGCTGATAAAACAAAAGCACAATTACGTTACTCTTATGTTGGATTAAAAAAAGAGAGCTCTGGTAGAAGTGGTGTGAGAAGCACGTATTTTATTTTATTGTCTGGCACACCGCCATATTTCATGTTATAGAAGAATACTGCGAGTTGCAACCACACTAGGCACTCGATTCTGTAAAGAATTATATTTATAAAAGTAAGTAGGATTATGAACTGTAGGCTTATTCATTGAATATATCTGATTTAACTAACTGTGTAATTTTTTTATGTTTAGTAGACAATCACCTCTGTACGACGTATTGGCATGGCTGGCAAATTATTGTAATATTGAGATTTAGATTATGAGTCCGCACCTACCGCAGCAGTCTTTGGAAACGATTTAATTACGAAGTCCGATTATTCAGTTTTATTTCACGGTCAACTACGAGTAACATTGCCTTTACGAAAAAGCCATTGTCAAGCGTCTGATATCGAATAATTAAACGTCCACGTTCCAGATAAGCAAATACAATTGCAATCACAATCACCATCATACAGATAGAATAATCAATATCTAAATAACAATATATATTTATTTATTTATTTTATTTATTTTATATTGGCGACTGCGTGTCGGACTTGTTATTTTGTCATTTGTTACATTGTTCTCTTTGTTTCATGTAAAAAATCAACTTTCTGGACCTGGACGTCAATGTATGAGAGATAACAAAATCTGAAGATATTTTCCAATTCTGAAATTTTGCGGGAAGACGCAATGAAACTTCCAGCAAAATAAGGTAAGACGCAGCATCTTTGCATTGGTAGGCTTGACCAGACGTATAATTCAGTGTATTAGCTTTTCAGTAAATTCTGTAGTGTTTCTTTTCTGCATAACAGTTTCAGTGATAAATTTCATTCTCAGTACTTTTCCCTAAACAATAACGTATGCAACAATACCAATACACGAGTGTACAATATGGCCGACTTCTGTACGATATCATGTAACATGGCTAGCAGCCATTACCAATAATCTCAAATTCAGTTTATATTTTTAAATTAACAGACAGCCATTGTTGCTACGAGCGAGTCATGCTCAACTACATTTTATTTTAAAATCAGTGTCAAAAATTTTCTTGAAACAAATATCACGTGTGGCTTGGTAATAACTAGAAAACAATACGCAAAAATGGAACAGCAAGGACGTACTATTCAGACGCAATCCGACTCGGACGTGAGACAAGTGTTAGAAAATGACTTTACGACAGCAACCGGTAGTGACGATTCATCAAACATTGACGCAAGTGTTGACGAAAATTTTGACGATAGGCCGTCCACTACAAAAATTTCAAAATCTCAATCAGAGCCCATGTTAATGCATGACGTCACGTCTAATGACGCGGCGGGGGCAGAGACCTTGCAAACGGTAAACATTGCCGACATGTTACAAATGCTAATGAAACAAAACGCAGAAAATATGGCAACCATAAGGAAAGAGAACGCCGAAAACATGGCAACCTTAAAGGCACAATTAGAGACACAAAATGAACAGTTAAAAACACAAAATGACGAAATCAAATCTGATCTCATGGCAATCAAGATAGGTAGTGACACATTGTGTAAACGTGTGGAACTTATAGACGCCACACTGACCAAACAGATGACCGAACTCAGTACTAAATTTTCCCAGGTCAATACGGGACAAGAAAAGACTACAACTGACGTAGCACTTTTACAGACACAAGTAAAAAACCTTAATGTCACGTGTGAAGTTCTTACTGAACAAATTCAAACATATCCTTCAGTACATGACAACCTTGAAAAACGAATTACTGACGTACAGAATAAATTTGACAATGTTGAACAACACCTGACTAACATCTTACAATCTGATGCCACAGCTCATTTTCAAAATATTAATAAAGAATTTCATGATTGGGTTGAGAACAAAGACAAACATTTTGATAGACGCTTACGTGAAAATTTACCAACAATTGTGCACGACTCCGTAGCGCAATACATTACTCATAACAAACAGCTGATCAGTGACGCAGTACAATCCGTCACTGCACCCATGAGACAATTCACCGATCAACTACAGTCTGAATGTAACGAAAATATCAGTCAAAATGTACAGTTCAGAAACCAATATACATTCGAGTATGATACACACATTCCGCACACGACAAATACACAAGAACAAAACACACCACGACTACAACACATACCACGATGTGGAAACACAAACACAAGCTATTATCATGGTAAACCACAGCAACATTATCGTAATTACTCGCCAGCTGAACATACCAGTAATTACAGTGGAATAAATCCATATCACAATGCGAAGGAAGATGAAAGCTTAATGAAACACAGGCAATTTCAGATTTTTATCCCAGAAAAACGAACCATTCATCCGGTGATTTTTCTTAAATCTTTTAGTAACGCATTTCCACGCACTTGGAGTGACCGGAAAAAGATTTCATATATTGTCGGTTACATCCAAGGCGATGCAGCTGTCTGGGCATACAGTCAAGCTGACGTATGTACCACATACAGTGAGTTTGAGCGTGCTTTTCTGAACAAATTCTGGTCGCAATCCGTCCAGGAGCGACTCAGAAGACAAATTTTAGAACCTGAAACTTTTAACAGTAAAAATGGTAACTTACGCAGATATTTTGAAAAATACTTGAACATGGGACACTTTTTAGACGAACCAGTCGCAACGCGTGATATACTCCGAGCGTTGAAGGCCAAATTGCCTTTCAACATTAAGGAAAAACTTCTACATATCCCGGATGACGATTCAGATTATTTTTTAACAGCTTTAGATTCGGTTGACATGTTACTTGAAGATCAGCGCTTCGCGCGGCAAAACAGCAGCCACAATGTTTACACTAGTGGTATGCAAAACATGCAGGCTTGCCAACACAATTCTGGCGCGCCCACAGTTGGATACACGGTACAACAAAAACAGCAAACTCACATGCCGTCTCAGTACGGAAATCAAAATCAACACGCGTATTCCAATACAAACAATAGTTACAACAGTAATAACATTTCATGCGGCAATCCATACAAAAGGCACCGCGGTAATAACTACAACGGTAACAACGGATACAAAGGTAATAACAAAAACACAAACAGAAATAGAAATAATAGTAACTATGAGCCAAGACAGCATCAAGGTTGGACTCGTAACGATCAGTACTTTCATTCAAACTCTGCTTTACCACAACAGCCACCAGGTCAAAATTGGAGCATACCTTACGACCGACAGGTAAGTTATAATGCGCAACAGCAACAACAACCGCAAAAGTTTGGAGATCATAATAGGCAATATCCGAATGTGAATATAATAGAAATGACACCTGATGCACAACCTCAATCTGTGTCAGTACCTAGTACAAATGATAATCCAACAAACTAGAAACAGTCACTACTTTGCCCCAGGTCGTGGCTGAAGAATTCTTGGGGGCCGACTTCAATGTTAATCAGTTATTTGACACCACACTTGAACAACAGAATAATGATATGCCGAGTAATTCTAAACAAAAACTACCTGTTTTATTTATAAGATACAACCACAATAACAATATATCAGATGAACTTTTACAAGACAGTACACAATGTCGTTTAAACACAAATGAAATTGTTTTAGCATCTACTACTGGTGTAGTAGGTGGGATTCCAACTACTATTATCCTAGATACAGGTGCAGCTGTGAGCGTTTTGTCTTTTAATTTCTATAAAAAGATGTGTGAATTGAAACCTGTGCCTGAGTTTCCTGCCCAAAACTGTAAAATAACTACTGCACTAGGTAATAAGTCATGTAGGGTTACGAAGCAAGTTTTTGTAAACGTTAAAATAGGTAATGGAACCGTACAATGGCCATTCCTGGTTGTACAAAACCTTGTGACAAATTGCATATTAGGAATAGATATTATGAGCGAGAAGGACTGCATTATAGACTTCTCCAAAGGTAAATGTATTTTAAATGATAAAGGCAGTGTAATTATTATTGATTTGGACAGGAGAACTCTAAAGCATGACAAACACTGTACAGGGTACAAGGTTCAGTTAGTACTTGACAATGACATTCAAGACATGCAAACACACTCATCTGACACAGAGCTAATGGACTTGAAAACATTGCTTGATCATAAGATAAGTGAAGCTACAGCTCTCAGTGTACATAAATGTATAAAACTACAGGAAGTGTTATCCAAATATTTACAAGTTTTTACCAAACGATTAGGTGTTATCAACACGTATGTGTACAAGATTGAAGTTAAGGCTCACAAGATCTTCTACCATAAGACATATAACGTACTGTTATCTCAACGACCTGCTGTGTGGCAAGAATTAAAACAAATGTTAGACTGGAAGGTCATTGAACCATCCACCTCACCTTATTGTAGTCCTCTACTTGTTGTCAAAAAATCAAATGGAAGCATTAGGTTAGTGTTAGACGCACGAGCTATTAATGAAATAATTTTACCGGTTCACACAAAACCTGAAAATTTAGAAGAGCAATTACAGAAATTTCTAGATGCAAAATATTTTTCCACAATAGATCTCGCTAATTCGTTTTGGCAGGTGGGTATCACTCCTGATTCTCGGAAATATACTGCATTTATGTTCGGGGGGCGAACCTATCAGTTTTGTGTTCTACCCTTCGGACTGAATGTCAGCTCTGGGGTATTCATTACAGCCCTGGATACCGTGCTTGGCGACGATTTAGTTGAGACAGTCACACACTATGTAGATGATATACTGATAGCTACACAATCTTGGAATGAACACGTTGACACTCTTCAAAGAATTTTAGAAAAATTTGCGCAAGCTGGAGTCACAGCCAACCTAAGAAAATCAAAATTTGGTTGCAGTGAGATAAAGTATTTAGGACATATCATTAATTCACAGGGCATACGTCCGGAGCCCAGTAAATTAGATGCTATCAGAAACTTTCCTAGCCCTCGAACTCAAAAGCAGTTAAAATCATTCCTTGGGCTATGTTCATTTTTCAGACGTTTTTTGCCACAACCACTTTTGAACAGTAAACATCTGCTAAATCTACTCAGAAAGAATCAAGTTTGGATCTGGTCGGAACAGTGCCAGGATGACTTTAATACAATTAAACATGCTTTAGTGAATGCTAACATATTGAGCCATCCAGATTTCAATTTAGATTTTTGTATGACTTGTGACGCTTCACGCACTGGCTTGGGCTGTTGCTTATTTCAAGTTGTAAAGAATAAAGAGGAGGAACAGATAAGAATTATTGGGTTTGCGAGTCCCACTCTAACTGAATGTGAGCGTACATACTCCACTACTGAGTTAGAAACACTTTCCATAGTATGGGCATTCAAGAAATTCAATTATTATTTATTTGGAAAACATACAGTAATTTACACCGATCACCAGGCCCTGACATTTTTGTTAACATACCGCATCCTGGTGCGTATCTGTTACAACATCCTAGAACTAACAAAATTATTGGGCTATACGCACACCGAGATCTTAGAGCATTTCATGCTGAATAATGTCAAGGTCATACCCATCAAAATATTGCTAAGCAACTCGAAAAACTCTGTTGTTACAACACAGATAATAAGTAGTATAGAAATTTTCTTTTCAGCGGTTCCAGTGACGCAGTTGAAGACAGAAGAACTCTTCTTTCAGGGCGCGCCTCCACCTGAAAGACGGAATATTAAAGTAAAATTTATGATTACGTAGCAGTGGATGACATATTAATTTTTCACGGAACATTTGTTACTGAAGGTACCACTGACTTGGTGTGACACCTGACGAACTGACAGACGTCATCTGTGAAGCAATCTTTTACTTTGAGAAATAGATTAGACGCACATCTCTCAACACGAAAAGCATCTATCAGTAGTCAAGGCCACACAGACACTCTACACACACGCACAAAACGCGAGGAATCGAACATTTTCTCTCTCTTACTATTTTGAATATTTATTGAGTAGTGAAAACGCCTGGTCTTGCCTACTGATGTAATGAATGTTGTGTCTAACCTATCTTAATTTCAGATGACATCACAAAAAACATCGATAATATCCCAGCAAAACCGCTAAAGAGGATGTAAATATCTGCAATTCATGTAATCAAATGTGACACAATGTAATAACCTATAGCGATGTAATGATGATCTAAACATGTTTATGTGCAACTATATTATGTTTATGCTAAGAAAATATGTGACGTGTGTATGTATAATTACTTATTTTTTTAACTGATGTATAGTGTAACTGTTACTATGTAAAAATTTGAACAAAACGAGTGCCAAAAAGACATTGCATAGTGAACCACTGTTCACGGACATTAACGAACATTACTAACTCTGCAACTACGTGGAAACCTATGTGAAAGAAACTGTTAATGCCATTCATTATGCAGCGTATCTATGTAAACGCGATGAATGATTTCCTTGTTTAATAACTACGAACATTTAGGTGAGCTATATTCAGCAAAAAACTGAAAATGTGAAGTGCATAATTCATGCATCGTCTAGTGATATTACTACAGTACCCAACTTCAAGATGTTAACTGGATTAAATGGACACAAAGTGCCTGTCCAGAAAACAACACGACGGGTGGAAGAATTTTGGTTGGAACTTCAGGGAATGAAATGCTCTCGAAATGTGACGGACACTCTTACCTGGACTGTCCAAGGATCGACGCCAGCTATGTGCCGTCCGAGGTTCTGCAGCCAAGCTTCCACGGAATGTAAAAAACGAACTGCACGTGGACCAATTACTCGACGGGTCACATCTGATCTGTAATAAGCAATGCTTTTAGTCACAACGAACTGCATCACTACGACTATAATGGAAATGAGAAATGGACACGCTTATGTATTAATCACGTTGTTATACAATGATGTTACTGTGATCAAAAAACTTTACCACGACGATACTAACCTGTAAAAAATTATTGTGCAGCGGATGAATATGAACTGTAATAACGACACGATGTGTATAGGTCAACGCACCTGAAAAATACGGACATTTTTCTTTGAAGTATTTCAAAACAATACTATGTAACTAAGAACATTCAACAATCTAGTTGTATTGTGTTATAACAAATATTGTAAATTTAAAACTAAGTTACCTGTCATAGAATGTAGTCTTCATATGTAATCTTGGTTGAATATTTTCTTTGTGGAACGACTGAGAAACGCGCGCACACGAACAATATGAACTGCAATACTGTGCCGCGTGATCTAACTGTACGAAATAACGGCAGTGCCGCAGTTACACAGACGCTTCTGCGCATGCGCGCACTCTATCTGCCAACATTAGAACTTTTACGGCGCACCCGCGTCAATCAAATTTTGTATATAATGTGTATAATGTGTAATGTAAGTCATGTAAATAGTTGTAGATAACTTAGATTTTCTTGTGCCTTTAGGTGAATTGCTCGCCTGCAGGTGTGTCCTTTCGCCTCGCAATTCAGGGGGCAATATAAAGGCACATTTGCATGCCGAGCGTGAGTTTCCTCGGAAACGCGAAATATTAATTAAATAAATAATCAGTGACAAATAAATAAAGCCTATGGCACACAACTGCAGCGCTGTGTCGCTGATAAAACAAAAGCACAATTACGTTACTCTTATGTTTGATTAAGAAAAAGGAGAGCTCTGGTTGAAGTGGTGCGAGAAGCACGTATTTTATTTTATTGTCTGGCACACCGACATATTTCATGTTATAGAAGAATACTGCGAGTTGCAACCACACTAGGCACTCGATTCTGTAAAGAATTTATATTTATAAAAGTAAGTAGGATTATGAACTGTAGGCTTATTCATTGAATATATCTGATTTAACTAACTGTGTAACTTTTTTATGTTTAGTAGACAATCACCTCTGTACGACGTATTGGCATGGCTGGCAAATTATTGTAATATTGAGATTTAGATTATGAGTCCGCACCTACCGCAGCAGTCTTTGGAAACGATTTAATTACGAAGTCCGATTATTTCAGTTTTATTTCACGGTCAACGACGAGTAACATTGCCTTTACGAAAAAGCCATTGTCAAGCGTCTGATAACGAATAATTAAACGTCCACGTTCCAGATAAGCAAAATATTAATTACAATTGCAATCACAATCACCATCATACAGATAGAATAATTAACATATTTAAAATAACAATATATATTTTATTTTATTTATTTTATAAAACCATAGTGTACATCAAGAAAAATATAGAAAATTATAGCAGAAATAGTAGTTTTAATAACTATAGTACAAGAACAAGTCACTGTCTTCACCTAGACAGGAACAATAAACATAATACTCAAAATAGCTTCTTGTATGAAGGTGTAAAACTGTATAATAAACTGCCACAGAAAATAAAAGAAGCAGATAACAAGTACCGCTTTAGGAAAAATCTTAAATTGTTTTTGCAGGAACACTGCTTTCACACTATAAGCGAATTTCTTAGTACAAAATGATTGTAAATAGCTTTTGTTTCACAATATTTTGATAAGGAGCAAAAATGATTGTAAATAATGTATATGTCACAATGTTTAACTACATGAAACAACAAACCGTATAAATGTATGAATGTAAGCAACTGACAACATCCATACATTTTAAAATGTCCACAGATGGCTAAATAAATAAATAAAAAAATAATAAATTACAGGGCAGGGCACCAAAATCTGGAAGACTTATGGGACACAAATGGTTTTTGAATTGCAATATTTCATGCAACAATGAGTTTACGGTGATTTCGTTTCTTGTTACTTCGTTTGAGAATGAATGATATTCAAGATAGACCACAGTGTAGAGAACTTCATTGCCTAGCTGTGTTCAGAGTAGTGTTTGAATTATTCATGTCACATTGTTTCCGTAATTATACTGTGTCTGAATATATGACAGTGGATGAACAGTGGGTTGCACTTAGAGGTAAATGCAATTTCCGACAGTATATACCAAGGAAGCCTGCGAAATACGGTTTGAAAATTTTCACCTTATGTGACAAGAATATGGTACACTATGGGGATGGAAATCTATGTTGGGAAACAGACAGATGGTCCCTTTGCACTGTCAAACTCGCATAAGGAGGTAGTAAATAATCTTGTAGCATAAGGAGATAGTAAATAGTCTTGTACGGCCTGTCAAAAGTACAGGACACAATGTGACACTAGACAACTGGTTTTGTTCCATACCCTTGGCTGAAGAGCTCCTGAAAAAGAAACTTACAGTAGTAGGAACACTTAGACAGAATAAGAGGGCGCTCCCTCCAGACTTCGTTTGCACGAGAGGTTGTGAGCTTAGAAGCAGCCTTTTTGGATTCAGAAAGGATGTCACCATAGTTTCATGGTGCCAAATAATGGCAAAAACATTATTCTCCTCTCATCTTTGCATCATGATGGTGTCATTGACTAATACTGTGGAGGAAAAGAAACCAGAAATTATAACAGTGTACAATAAGACCAAAACAGGTATGGAGACAATAGATGAAATGTGCTCTCCTTATTCAACCTCAAGAAAAACTGGCCACTTGCCCTATTTTTCTGAATGACTGACATTGATTGCAACGCCTATATATGCAAATAATAACAATGAGAGGATTTCCCAAAGAATGTTTTTACATGATGTCCGAAGGTCATTAGTAAATCCCATAGTGTGCAAGAGAGCTGCCACTCACTCCCTTCCTAAACAAGTTAGACAGAAAGCCACTAAAATGGCAGGAATTGAAGACAGCAACAATGCACCACCATCTGAACAAAGAAAGACATAAAAGTTAAATCGCACTGTGCTCAATGTTTGAAAGTAATGTGTGTAAAGCACATGAGAAATGTGTGTGAAAAGTGTTATGATAATGTACCCCTTGCAGCCGGTGATAGTGGCTGATTTCAGAAAATGTTTGTATGAGTTGACTGAACAAATGTTTAATTGTACGTATAATGTCTTATACCTGTAATACAGTATGAAGAATAACAGAAATAAATAATTAAACAAAATATTGCAAGAAAATGGGAATTATTGCTTATGTTTCAGATAACTCAATTTTATACTAAAGTAATATTAAATAAAACGATAATGTACTGGGAGATAATATTCTAAATAGCCATTTGTGAAGTAAACATATTCATATCAGTGATATGCTGTACAACAATGTCATTATAGCCTCTTTTATTTGGGGTGTTAGCAACACCCCACGCAACTATTAATGTTACAAAAAGCCGCGCAACCACATAAGGGTTAAACAACTTTTGATATGCAAGTTTGATTAAAATTCCATTTGCACCAGTGGCTGCACATCAGAATTCCACATTACAAGCATATATAAAAAAATTTTAGATGCCATAGTTTGCCCTCAAATCAATGATGAAATATTTACAATTTGTGCTTGCAATGGTGATTTGGATTGGATTGGATTGTTTTGGGTGAAGAGACCAAACAGCGAGGTCATCGGTCTCATTGGATTAGGGAAGGATGGGGAAGGAAGTCGGCTGTGCCATTTCAAAGGAACCATCCCAACATTTGCCTGGAGCGATTTAGGGAAATCACGGAAAACCTAAATCAGGATGGCCGGACGCGGGATTGAACCATCGTCCTCTCGAATGCGAGTCCAGTGTGCTACTACTGCGGCACCTCGCTCGGTTTGCAATGGTGAGAACTGTTTATATTTCTGGTACCTTTACTATTTATCATACAATTATAAATGGTGCATCATTTTATAGGAGTTTGTCTCCTCTCTCTTGCTGTTATTAGAATTCATGTATCATAATGAAAATTAAACTATGGGTAAAACTATAGAATGTTAATACTGAATAGAAATAATAAATCTTAACATGTAAATGGTGTACGTGGTAAATATTAATAACTTGGAACACATACTGCCTTGTAGTCAGTGTATCTATTTTCATTCAAAAAGATATGTTGGTTTTAATTAATGTTCCACTTAAAATGTCTCTAACAAAAAAATGGTTCAAATGGCTCTGAGCACTATGGGACTCAACTGCTGTGGTCATCAGTCCCCTAGAACTAAGAACTACTTAAACCTAACTAACCTAAGGACATCACACACATCCATGCCCGAGGCAGGATTCGAACCTGCGACCGTAGCAGTCGCACGGTTCCGGGCTGCGCGCCTAGAACCGCGAGACCACCGCGGCCGGCTAATGTCTCTAACAATTTAATTATTGAAGTTATTGAGGATGTAAGCAATGCTGTCAATGCATCTTATGAAGATCTGGAAACTGATTGCTTGATGTCTTTGGCGGGATAAATACTTAAAAAGCTATAAATTATTTCATAAATTATTTGTATTAAAACCTATTTGTCTCTGTACCTCCTACCATACACCATATCCAGATCATATCTGTATACCACTGGAACCATAATTAAATTCGCTCTCATCTGACATCTTGTATTCCCCTGTAATCAGCATGGTTCATCCTGCACGTGTGCAGATAAGTACAATATGATTTGAAAGACTGAATGGCTGTTGGATGCTAACATTATGCCTGGCCCGTGAAAAGCCCATGTGGAGCCAGGTAGCCTCTGCTGGAAGCGAGCTGCTGCCCAGTGCCACTCAGCCTCAGTACAACTGCTACCTAGTTAGTGTTTTGAACTGTGTCCGTACTCACAGCACAAGCATGACTTAAATGCAGTGCTCAAACAAACAAAATCCCTGTTATAACCTTTAATCGCTAATAAATTGCGTGGATATACAAAAGTAGAAACACTAGCGGGTTACATGTTACTAACTCCGTATCTGTCATTCGACTCCGTGCCGTGACATGCGGCTGGCCCCGTTCATAGCCAGGTGGCGCTCCCGCGCTCGGCCGAGCTGCGGAGCGCCTCTATCGCTGTGTTCGCGTACTAACGTAGCGGCACTTTTGAATGTCGTGGCACTGTCACAACACTTTTCCCCCCTTGAAAAAAAAAAAAAACACTCACTTCCTTGGAGACACGGACAGTGCGGAGACATCCATGGCCTCTTGGGAGGTCCCGAGAAGATCCCGCGGAGAAACACGAGAGTATGGTCGAAAATGTCCAGGACGGAAGCTTGCGCGTGGAACGTGCCTCCTGGACGAGATGATGGGTGAAAACTCCGGAGCAGCATCCATAGGTGTCGTGGACCTGGGGGTGTGCTCCAGCGAGATGGGTCCCGGAGAAGGCGGCGTCGCGACTGGGGCCGGTTCCGGCGTACTCGGAAGCGGTAGCGACGGCGGCGGCAGCAACACGCCCGGAAGATCGGCAGCAGCGACAGGACTGGCGTCTCGGGCTGGTGGAGACGAAAGAAGGGGCGGTGGTACCGGCGTGGCCACCACTCGTGGGCGCATCTGGTCGTAATGGCGAACAACCATGCCGTCGTCCGTACGTATTTCACAAAGCCGGCGGCCGCGAAGAGCCTGGACCACCCCTGGAATCCATTTAGGGCGAGATCCATACCCCCGTGCCCACACGTCGGCGCCTACTGGGTATTTTCCCACACTAGGGGACACAGTACAAGGCCTGACAGGGTGAAGCAGGTGCAGTAGGGTGCGCGGTTGGCGGCCATGCAAGAGTTCAGCAGGGCTGCGATCACCCAGAGGCGTGAAGCGATAAGAACTCAGAAATTGCAACAGAGCGTCGTCTGTGGAAAAATCACTAAGGAATTTTTTCATTTGGCTTTTGAAAGTGCGGACAAGGCGCTCGACCTCCCCATTCGATTGCGGATGGAAGGGAGGTGCTGTAACATGATGAATCCCTTGTCCAGTACAAAAATCACGGAAGACCTGCGAAGAGAACTGAGGGCCATTGTCCGTGACAATTGTGGATGGAAGACCTTCTAGCGCAAAGATTTTGGACAAAGCCAGCGTCGTCGCCACAGTGGTGGGCGACGGACATCGAACAACAAACGGAAACTTCGAGAAGGCGTCAATCAACAGTAGCCAATAAGTGCCGAGGAAGGGGCCGGCAAAGTCAGCGTGCACCCGTTCCCACGGCTGCGCCGGATCAGGCCACGGAGAGGGCAGAGTACGAGGCGCAGCCAGTTGTTGAACACACCGATCACACGCAGCGACCATGTGGGCGATGTCCGAATAAACGTGCCTGCGGGCCAGGGACTTGGTCCGAGAAATCCCCCAATGGCCCTCATGCAAGAGTTTGAGAACATCTTTGCGAAGAGAGGCGGGCACCACAACCCGTGGAGATGCGCCATCCGTGGCCAGAAGAACAACACCCTCACGAACAGACAGACGAAGGCGCAAGGCATGGTAGTTGCGAAGGGGATCCGACGCCCGGCCCTTGGTCCTGTCCGGCCAACCCCGCTGAACAAAACCGATCACCTGACGCAGGACCGGGTCCCGCGCAGTAGCCAACGCGACCTGCGAACCTGTAAGTGGAAAACCCTCGACCGCACGACGTTCTTCCTCATCAATGTGGAAACAGAGGAGTTCATCTCGATCGAAAACCGGGTCGGGGCCCATCGGCAAACGCGACAACGCGTCAGCGTTGGCGTGCTGGGCCGTGGGGCGATAGTGAATCTCATAGTGAAAACGAGACAAGTATAAGGCCCAACGTTGCAGGCGGTGAGCTGCCTTAGACGGAAGCGACGCCGAGGGGCTGAACAGAGAGACCAGCGGCTTGTGGTCGGTGATGAGGTGAAACTTAGAACCATACAAAAAAACGCTGAACTTTTTTAGAGCATAAATGATAGCGAGCGCCTCCTTTTCTATTTGAGAGTAACGCCGTTGGGCATCGTTGAGGGTCTTGGAAGCGTAGGCGATGGGTCGTTCCGACCCATCCTCATACCGATGGGCGAGAACAGCCCCTAGGCCATACAGTGACGCGTCAGTCGCCAGAACCAAGCGCTGACCCGGACGGAATGTGGCAAGACAAGGCGCCGAGTGCAAATGAGCCTTCAGGCGGACAAAAGCCTGCTCACACTCGGCGGACCAACAGAAAGGAACATTTTTGCGTAACAGCTGATGCAGAGGATGAGCCACCGCCGCCGCGGAGGGAATGAATTTGTGATAATAAGCAACCTTGCCTAGAAACGCCTGAAGTTCTTTGACCGTAGACGGCCGGGGTAGAGCGGTTATGGCCGCAACGTGCTGTCGTAGAGGACGTATACCCTCACGGGACAAGTGGAAACCAAGATACACAATGGAGGGTTGGAAGACCTGAGACTTGTCCAGATTGCACTTCAACCCTGCTGAATGCGGAACCCGAAACAGTGAACGCAAATTGCGAAGGTGCTCCTCAGTGGAGGCCCCCGTGACAACAATGTCATCCAGGTAGTTGATGCAGCCGGGAACGGAAGCCGTGAGCTGTTCCAAAAACCGCTGAAAAATGGCCGGCGCGCTAGCGACGCCAAATGGTAACCACTGATACTGATACAACCCACAAGGAGTGTTGATGATGAGAAATTCCTTGGAAGATGCATCCAACGGCAACTGATGGTACACCTCCGATAAGTCAAGTTTGGAAAAGAACTGGCCCCCAGCGAGCTTGGTAAATAACTCCTCAGGACGGGGAAGAGGATAAGTGTCAATGAGGCTTTGAGCGTTGACAGTGGCTTTAAAATCACCACACAATCGCAGACTCCCGTTTGGTTTAGAAACCACCACGATGGGAGATGCCCATTCGCTGGAGGTAACAGGAAGGAGAATCCCCGAAGCTGTTAACCTGTCTATCTCAGCTTTGACAGGCGCACGCAACGCCATCGGAATAGGGCGTGCCCGGAAAAACTTAGGGCGAGCCGTAGGTTTAAGAGTAATGTGGGCTTCAAAATCCTTGGCACGACCCAGACCAGCAGAGAACACGGACGAGAATTCAGAACACAAGCCATCCAGCTGTTGATACGGAATGTCCTCAGATGTAAGGTGCACATTATCATCAATGGAAAACCCGAACAACTGGAAAGCATCATAACCGAACAGGTTTTCAGTGCCCGCATGATCCACCACATAAAACGTGAGGGGCCTAACAACAGACTTGTAGGCAGTGGAAGCATCAAACTGGCCAACGATAGGAATTTTCTGCTTATTATAAGTTCGTAGATTTCGCGTAACTGGAGATAAGGGAGGGGAGCCCAACTCCAAATACGTGCGAGAATTAATGAGAGTTACTGCAGAGCCAGTGTCCACTTGTATGCGAATGTCTTTATCCAGAACACGAACAGTAACAAACAACTTATTCGTTTGAGAAAGCACACAGTTAACATCCATGTCCGATGCCTCGTCCTCGTCGACAGGAACTTTAGGGGACTGACACACAGAAGCAATGTGGCCTTTTTTCCTACATGAATTACACGTGGCCCAACGTTTTGGACACGCGGCTCTGTCATGCTGTACGAAACAACGTGGACAAGAAGGAAGGGCGGAACGAACCTGCTTCTGTGGTTGCTGTTTTCGCTGCGAGCGTGGCGGCCCAACGCGACGTTGTTGACGCGAGTGCACCGCCGCCACATCGTCGTTTCCCTGTGAAACAGGCAAATTGTCTGCGTCGAAAGTGGTTTGTACAGCGCCTACATCACACCACGCGTCTATTTGCGCACCAGCAGCGTGAGACACTTCAAACGATTGAGCGATGCTGAGAACTTCCGACAACGACGGGTTTGGCAATTGTAAGGCACGTTGCCGAACTTCTTTATCAGGAGCAAGCCGTAAAATAGCGGCCCTAACCATTGAATCAGCGTAAGACTCATGATGAGTGTCCGTGACAAACTGACATTTCCGACTCAGACCGTGTAGTTCCGCCGCCCAAGCCCGGTAAGGTAGATGGGGCTGTTTACGACACCGGTAGAATGCCACGCGGGCGGCAACGACATGGGTGTTTTTTCGGTAATAGTTAGACAATAAGTCACACATTTCTTGGAAGGACAGAGAGGCAGGTTCCCGCAGAGGGGCTAACTGAGATAACAGCTGATAGATCCGTGGGGAAATCCAAGATAGAAATAACGACTTACACATAGGAGCGTCGACAACGCCGAAAGCCAAGAAGTGTTGCCGCAAACGCTTCTCATAATCCTCCCAGTCTTCAGCGGCCTCGTCATAAGGAGGGAACGGAGGCGGAGAAGAGGAAGACAGACGATGAGTAAGCGACGTCGACAACGCCTGAATAGCAGCCGTCAGCTGTGTTCGTTGTTCAATAAGCGCTTGCATAAGCTGTTCCATGTCTGCCCTGACACGAACACACAATTCCACAACGCAGGAAAAAAAAAATATCGACCTCGTCGCCAAAAAGTGTTATAACCTTTAATCACTAATAAATTGCGTGGATATACAAAAGTAGAAACACTAGCGGGTTACATGTTACTAACTCCGTATCTGTCATTCGACTCCGTGCCGTGACATGCGGCCGGCGCCGTTCATAGCCAGGTGGCGCTCCCGCGCTCGGCCGAGCTGCGGAGCGCCTCTATCGCCGTGTTCGCGTACTAACGTAGCGGCACTTTTGAATGTCGTGGCACTGTCACAACAATCCCAATACACAGATATGACTTCATGTGTTACAAAGGTACATGCATTATACATTGTAAACAGGTGAGATGGGTGGGGGAAATAGACAGATCAAAAAATAAAAAATAGAAAAAGGGGTGAAGGGAAAATATAATCACCATAAAAAATATGCTGATATCTATGCCAACCTCGCCACTGGCACTTGGAGAGAGCTTCCCCATGATCGATAATCCTTCAGCTCCTTGTTTAGTTTTGATACAATGACGATATTTATAGTGTTATGCATGAGGGCTTTGTGAGCAAAGATTTTGTCAACAATCTTGTGTGTTCTTCTGCTTGAAACATTTCTGCTTATGCAGGTCCTTCGTAGTGTCTCATTAAAATTTGTTTCTTCTCCCATCTATACTATACACTGCAAACGACCATAAGGTGCATGGCACAAGATATGTCCCATTGTACTAGTTATTAGGCTTCCTTCCTGTTCCATTTACATGTGGAGTGACAAAAATGATTGTTTGAGTGCTTGTGTGCATGCTGTAATTACTCTCATCTTATCCTCATGATCATCATGTGAGCGATACATAGGGGGTTATAGGATATTCCTTGAGCAATAATTTAAAGCTGGTTCTTGAAACTTTATGAATACCCTTTCCCAGGATAGTTTACGTCTATCTTCAAGAGTCTTCCAGTTCAGTTCCTTCAATAGATCTGCGACATTCACTCACAGATGAAACAAACTTGTGACCATATGTGCTACCATTCTTTGCATACGTTCAGTATCCCCTGTTAGTCCTATCTGGTACGGGTCCCCCATACTTGAACAATAGTCTAGAACTGGTTGTTCAAGTGATTTGTAAGCAATCCCCTTAGTAGACTGATTGCACTTCCCCAGTATTCTACAAATAAACCAAAGTCTACCACCTGCTTACCCACAAACGAACCTATGTGGTCATTCCATTTCATATCTCCATGAAGTATTACACCGAAGTATTCTTATGAGTAGGCAGGTTCCAACAGAAACTCATCGATGTTATAGGATACTATATTTTTTCGTTTTTTGAAGTTCAAAATTTTACATTTCTGTACATTTAGAGCAAGTTGCCAGTCTCTGCACCACATTGAAATCATATCAACTTCTGGCTCAATATGTATCCAGCATCTTTCAGATAGTACTTCATTACAGACAACTGAATCATCTGCAAAAAGCCTGATTTTACTATTAATGTTGTCTGCAAAGCCATTAATATACAACATGAATATTGAGGGTCCCAACGCACTTCCCTGAGGCACACCTGAAGTTACTTCTACGTCTGCCACTGATTCTCGATTCAAGATAACATTCTGTGTCCTCCCTACCAAAAATTCCTCAATCCAGTTACAAATTTCACTTGATGGAACCACTTGTATGAATATCAAGAGCTCAGATGGAAACCCAGTTCTAAGTAAAGAAGGGAAAGCAGAAAGGTGGAAGGAGTATATAGAGGGATTATACAAGGGCGATGTACTTGAGGACAATATTATGGAAATGGAAGAGGATGTAGATAAAGATGAAACGGGAGATATGATACTGCGTGAAGAGTTTGACAGAGCACTGAAAGACCTGAGTAGACAACATTCCATTAGAACTACTGACAGCCTTGGGAGAGCCAGTCCAGACGAAACTCTACCACCTGGTGAGCAAAATGTATGAGGCAGGCAAAATACCCTCAGACTTCAAGAAGAATATGATAATTCGAATCCCAAAGAAAGCAGGTGTTGACAGATGTGAAACTTACTGAACTATCAGTCATGGCTGCAAAATACCAATGCGAATTCTTTACAGACAAATGGAAAAACTGGTAGAAGCCAACATCGGGGTAGATCAGTTTGGATTGTGTAGAAATATTGGAACACGTGAGGCAGTACTGACCCTCCGAATTATCTTAGAAAATAGATTAAGTAAAGACAAAAACCTACATTTCTAGCATTTGTAGACTTAGAGAAAGCTTTTGACAATGTTGACTGGAATACTCTCTTTCAAATTCTGAAGGTGGCAGTGGTAAAATACAAGGAGAGAAAGTCTTTTTACAATTTGTACAGAAACCAGATGGCAGTTATAAGAGTCAGGGAACATGAAAGGGAAGCAGTGGTTGGGAAGGGAGTGAGACAGGGTTGTAGCCTCTCTCCGATGTTATTCAATCTGTATATTGAGCAAGCAGTAAAGGAAACAAGAGAAAAATTCGGTGTAGGTATTAAAATCCATGGAGAAGAAATAAAAACGTTGAGGTTCGCCAACGACATTGTAATTCTGTCAGAGACCACAAAGGACTTGGAAGAGCAGTTGAATGGAATGGATAGTGTCTTGAAAGGAGGATATAAGATGAACATCAACAAAAACAAAACAAGGATAAGGGAATGTATTTGAATTAACTCTCATGATGCTGAGTGGATTAGATTAGGAAAAAAGACACTAAAATAAGTAGATGAGTTTTGCTATTTGGACAGCAAAGTAACCAATGATGGCCAAAGTAGAGAGGATGTAAAATATAGACTGGAATGGCAAGAGAATCATATTTGAAGAAAAGAAATTTGTTAACATCAAATAAAGATTTAAGTGTTATGAAATCTTTTCTGTGAGTATTTGTATGGAGTACAAGTATGTATTGGAGTGAAACATGGACACTAAACAATTTAGACAAGAAGAGAATAGAATCATTTGAAATGTGATACTATAGAAGAATGCTGAAGAGTATATGGGTACATTACTGAACTAATGAAGAGATACTGAATACAACTGGGGAGAAAAGAAATTTGTTGCACAGCCTGACCAGAAGAAATCAGTTAAAAGGGAACATTCTGAGACATCAGATGGTTTGGAGGGGGGAGGGAATTGTAGAGGGAGACCAAGAGGTGAATACAGTAAGTAGATTCAGAAGGTTGTATGCAGTAGTTATTCAGAGATGAAGAGGTTTACACAAAATGGAACAGATGGAGAGATACATCAAACCAGTCATTGGACCGATGACCACTACCAGTGCAGTGTAATGTGCAATAGCTGGACCTGCTCTGCCTTTAACCCTTGAAGATTTCATTGAAACTACGCTCAGCATATGTTGGCTGAGCAATAACGTCTGATGAAAGGACAACAGGGCTCTTGTAGATCTTGGACAGTGTGGATGAAAAAGTTTTGTGATACTTTTCAATCATGTGGTTATGACTGCTGTAACTATTGCCCCACTTGCCTATTTTATCATAGTAGTAGTAGTAGTAGTAGTAGTAGTAGTAGTAGTTTATTCATCCAGAGACAATTTACATTACATGGATTTCGTCAAAAAAATACATAGTATATATATACACACATATAGGGTGAACAATGCTATACAAAATACAGATGTGCATAGTAGACTACATAACATCAGACCACATTGAAATAGCATATACAACTTTGATTATTTACATTGATGTATGAGAAAGACTTTTTACATGGAATACACAGTTGATATTTAGATATAACACATACAATTCTAGCACTTTTGTACATATTATTTATTTAGATCATAGCAACAGTCAGATAAAAATTACTATTGGCACAGAGTACATAAATATAATTGTTTACTATGGAGCTATTCCAGGTATTCTTTTACACTATAATAGCAGTTGGTCATTGAAAATTTGAATACTGCTTCTTTAAATGAAGATAGTTTTTTTATTTCTTTTATCTTTACCGGTAGTTTGTTATACAATCTACTTCCTTGTATGTTTGTTTGTTTCTGCGCCAAAGCCTTGTTAACTCTTTTTGTATGAATGCTTCTTAACTGTGTCCATAATAGTCACTAATCTAAAATTGTGTTCCTTTCCCCAAAATAAGACTAATTTGTCAAGGATATTGGTAAACTATACTATCTTCCTCACCATTTTCAAAATGCTTGCTATTGCAAAATAGTTGATGCGCCAACACTTTGGTGACCTTCATAAAAAAGCCTACAGTAGTAACTCACCACCTACAGTAAGGAACCTTATCACTGACTGAAACTTGCAGGCGGTAGGAGAATGAATAAGAGACACCATTTTAGGGCACTGCCATGATACTGGCACCAGGTGGGACCTGTCCAGCCAGCATGTGATTGTTATGTCATAGATCTTTTGCACATTCACAATTTTCCCAGGTAAACATGTCTACTTTAAAGGAAACAAAATTGGGAAACTTATTTTCTGGATGCACCTTGTAGCACAGTATTCACTGATGTCATATAGAAAACACATTATATCCCTGGTCTCTCAGCAGTCTACATTTGACATTTGTTAATCACTTGCCATAATGTCAATACTGTCAATGAAATTGTACATGCCAATTGAAGACTGACTGTCTAAGAGATTACAGAAGGACATAAAATTTCAGTTGGATCATGTCAAGAAAGCCCAACACATCATCTTGGAATGCATTGTGTTGCCACCAAGTTTGTCTCATGGCTCATGAGTCAAGACCAGAAAGACCCTCATCTCATCGGTAAAGAGCTTTGGATCATGCAAATGAGAACAAGATGTTCCTTAAGAAAATCACAACTTGTGGTGAGACATGGGTCTATGGTTATGATGTTGACACCAAGGCTCAATCTTCAAAATTGGTTGGGAAAGGTTCTCCAAGACCAAAAAGAGCTCGTCAGGCGAGGACAAAGTAAAGCTGATAGTTTTCTTTGATTTTGAAGGATTATTTCATCAAGAATTCATGCCACAGGGACAAACTGTTAATTGATGGTAGTATCAGGACGTGTTGCAATGCCTGCAAAAATGTGTGAAGGAAACGGCCTGAAATGTGACAAGACGATTCATGCTCCTGCGTCATGATACCACACCCATACATTCATCCCTGTTGGTGCATGTCTATTGCACAAAAAATGAAATCACTATGCTGCCTCATCCTCCATACCCTCCAGACTTGGCCCCTGTAGGCTTCTTTTATTCCCAAAGTTGGAAACCCTGTTGAAAGGATGAAGATTTGTAACAATAGATGAGATAAAAGAAAATTTGCATACAGCAGTTCATGTGATCCAGCATGAGGTGTGCCAAGACTGCTTCTGAAAGTGGAAACAGCATTGGGATCGGTGTATCAATTGTGCAGGAGAGTATTTCAAAGATGGCAATACACAATAACTAAAGGGTAAGCATAAAAAAATTTTTGTGGACAAAGTTCCAGAATTTTTTGAACAGACCTCATACTTATCTCTTCTGCTGTTCAACTTCTGCATGGAGGTGGTAACAGTTGACATCTATAAGTTTCATCCTTCAGTGATATTGTATACTGATGATGTGTTTGTTACTAGTCAATCAAACACAGAAGAATGTACAAAACAATGAGAAGGTATGAATTTGTAAGAAGTGTTTGAATGAGAATGATTCACTGTTTAGAATAACAAGTACAGTACAGAGATACTAACATAAGATTCACATCCATACCTTACCATTGTGCATTCGGGAGGAAGACGGTTCACACCCACGTCCAGCCATCCTGATTTAGGTTTTCTGTGATTTTCCTAAATCGCTCTAGTCAAATGCCGGGCTGGATCCTTTGAAAGGGCACAGCCGACTTCCTTTCCCATCCTTCCTTACTCCGATGAGACCAATGACTTCGCTGTCTGATCTCCTCCCGCAAACAACCCAACCCTACCTTTGCCCTCTCTCAACTTCATATGCTAAGATGCTTCTGGACGTCAAGTTGCAAAGTCCTTGCTCCAGGTCACCAGTTTATCAGCATGCTGGTGACAAGAAAATGCCCACCTGTCTCAACTACTAGGTTTCAATGTCTATTTCCAGCCCAGTGGCACTTTTTGATTGTTTAGTGATGAATGTTGGTGTCTGGGGCTTCCAAATTGCAGCTGTGTAATAATGAGACTAGTAACATATTAGGCAAAGGACCATTGTCACCAGGATGTGGGTTCAGCATCTCGGACAGTATTGTCACATAATGAGAAGTGAGCAGTCAGTGGAAAGACAGCTATGAAATATAAGTTTGGAGAAACTTGGCACACTGTGCAATCCAGGGAAACAGGACTAAAGATGGCATGAATGCTACATCATGAAAAAACCTCTCATTAACAAAGAAGAAACTATAATATGCTATTGTGGAGTCTGTGAGAGATCTCTGTTTCGTTAAACTGATGTGTAACATGTGTGATGGAAGAGATGCTCATTAATATCAAATTATTTCAGTATGATAAGCTTTTATAAAATTACATGTAAGGTACCACACTTTACTGTGAGGAGGAAATTTCTGAGAATGTACATTTGGAGCACAGCATTGTGTGATAGTGAATATGAACTGTTGGAAAATTGGAACGGAAGAGAATCAAAGAATTTGAGATGTGGTGCTACAGAAGAATGTTGAACATTAGGTGGACTGATAAGGTAAGAAATGAGGAGGTTCCCCATAGAGCTGGAAAGGAAAAGAGTGTATGGGAAACACTGATAAGAAGAAGGGGCAGGACAGGATGATAGGACATCTGTTAAGACATCAGCCAACAACTTAAATGGTACTAGATGAAGCTGTAGTGGGTAAAACCTATAGGGAAAGACAAAGACTGGAATATATCCAGCAAATAATTGTGGGTGTAGATAGAAATGAAAAGAAGAAGGAAGACAGTCTATTCACTATTGTATAGTTAACACAATATCAGTCAAAAACCTATTAGGGGCATTCAAAAAGAAACAAGCCAGAGGCTTGAAACAAGTACCTGTATGTAAGAAGTATTGACCCTGGCTATTGAGACACTTGTCCCACTGTGACACAAGGTGGTGAATGGCTGTTTCATAAAATTCTCAGGACTACGATGTTAACCAGTTCCACATTTACAGCTGGATGTCATCGTCTGAGGCGAATCGTTTGCCCCTCAGAGCCTTTTTAAGGGAACCAAAAATGGTGTAATCATAGGGAGAGAGGTCTGGGCTGCATGGAAGGTGGCTGAACCTCCCATTTGAATTTCTGCAGGAGTGCGGCGACTGTCTTGGCCGTATGAGGCTCTGCATTGTCTGGAGCAGAATGACCCCAAGGCTGAGATTGCCTGGTTGTTTTGATTTGATCGCTTGGTGAACGGTGGTCAAGGTTTCTGAGTAACACTGGGCAATCACTGTTGTCCTGTGCTGCAGGAAGTGAATCAGAAGAGGACCATCTTGGTTAAAGAAGAACATCAGCATAACCTTTCTGATTCACGTTGGACGACAACGTCCAGCTGTACGTGTGGAACTGCTTAACATCATAGACCCGGGAATTTAATGAGACAGCCATTCACTGCCTTGTGTCACATTGGGACAAGTGTCTCAATAGCCAGGGCCAATACTTCTAACATACAGATACTGGTTTCTGTAATTATGCCTCCAGCTCATTTCTTTTTGAACGCCCCTTATAGTAGCCTAGCTTACTACATGATCTGGAATTAAGCTGTTGGATCCACATATAAATCAAAACTTAAATAGACTCCATCATGAAGGAGAAGCTGTTGTGATGAATGAGTCAATGCCTGCGTCAACAAAGCAGATAAAAATTAACTTGAATAAGATAAAAATAATGTGTAGTCAGCACAAAAAATAGCACAAATTAACAATGATGTCATGGAATAAGTTGATGTGATTTTTTTTTACCTTTATTGCCAACTCTACATCGTTCACCAGCCATGGCTGGAAAGACATCATCAAGTTTGCAATAATATTACCACTATAAAATAAATACAATATTGCAATTTAAACTATAATATTAAATTGAATACTATAAAACAGATAGTTAAGAACTAGATTACAATTCAATTAATAATACAATCAATATTAGAACACAGAGTGGTAAAAGAGCAGAGTTGCTGCTGGTTGTAATGTCTCTTGCAGCGGTCTCTCCGCGATATTTTCAGAAATTTTATAAATTATATAACTCAGTACATATCTCGAAATATCTCTTCTTATCTTACCGATTCCTAAACTTTAATATACAATGATTATCAATGGAAAGTAGTTTCAATCCCTATTATTCCGTGGAGCGTCCACTTACTCCATGGAATCGCTTCTCTGCTATCTGTTTTCTCTTATAAAAGAATGAAAATTCTTGCCGATTAGCTGTGAAAGAAGGAGGATGTATACGTATGTATTGTTGAGCTAGTCACCATCTTGATGAGATTCTGTATGAGAAGGAATTTAATACATGAACTAAACTAAAGTAAGTGTGTTCGCATATGATTTAACTGATAACTGATTATTATTGACAGTGTCTGCTTACCACGCTGTGCTGCACGGGATCAGTGGGGAATGTCTGATTTATACTGGACGAACCTGCCGTTTTGTATGCTCAAGATATTCAGTTACTTCAAATAAATAGGCTAACACGGTCTTACCAGCAGATCTCCGGTCTTCCCCATGTGATCACCGAAAGTTAATAATTATTACAAATGTTTTCAGGAGATCGACTGACAATTTTTGTCGCACCGAGACTTCGAAATTGCTTCACTGCCTTATGGAATTTAAATTAAGCTCAATTTAATCAGGATAGAACAGTACTGAACTGTATGAATGTGATAAGCCTGCTTTGTGAATGAAAATTCCCTTACATACGCATGTTTTTACTATCCTGATCAGTGAAGCTAAATCAGGCTGGTGTGAGAGAGGTTTTTAAATTTTTTGAATACCACAAAAAAAATATTAAATATGGTTTCATTAGTATTGTACCCAGAACTGATCATGGCCTTTTGGTTATGGCCAAGAGGAAGGACTGAACCAGAGACTTTGAAGGTTCTGTGACAAGAAAGGGTGTGACTTCCTGAATTTGCGACACAGGGTTGAAAACTAAAGGGTCCTCCTAAATGGATCAAGTGTGCACTACACATCACAGTTTGCTGCTCAGGTATGAGTTTTTTTAGATTAGGTGGCTCTCTATCAGCATAAGATCAAAAGAAATGCCTCCCACAGGTGAGAGTAATAAAATCCAAATGGTTAACTGCCAAAGCATTTGCAAGAAAGTGTTAGAGTTTGAAAAACTCCTGAAACGCAGCAAAGCTCACTAGGTACAGAAAGCTAAAATTGATAGCAGTGAGATTTTTGGGGTAAAATTTAAGTTTATATCAAAAGGATATGCAAATAAGAAATGCAGTTGGTGTAGTTGTCACAGTAGACAAGAAACTCAGATACACTGAGATAGAAATGGAAGTTACATGTGAGATTAACTGGGCAAGACTCAGTAGGTGGGGTGGTTATAAAATGATAACTGGGTACTTCTATCACCCACCAAACTCATCTCCTGATGTAACTGAAAACTTTACAAGATAATCTCAGTTCACTTGTATGTAAGTTCCCCAGTCATAGTGTAATCATCAGATGAGACTTTTGTCATATTGGATCTAATGGCAACAAATAGACCAGAGCTCTTTGAGGACGTACACATTGAAACTGGTACCTGTGGCCATGATGCAGTTCCGGCAGCAATGATTACCAAAGTACAAAGGACAACCAAAAAGAAGCAGAAAGATATATATGTTCAGTAAACTAGCCTAAATTAGTAGTGTTATATCTCAAAGAGGAACTCGAAACTTTCAGCACAGGACAGGAGCATGTAGAGGAAAGCTGGCTCGAGATTGAAAGAATAGTTGTCCATTCACTGGATAGATATGTACCCAGTAAAATAATTCATAATGGGAGAGAATGTCCGTGGCATACAGTCACTATAATGAAACTACTAAATAAATGGAGATTAGTGTGTAATAAGTGTACAACAGAGCATAGCACTATACATAGAGAGATGCTGAATGAAACACCTTTGACTGTCAAGAGAGCACTGCACAAATTCTTCAATGGCTACCATACCAGACTACTGTCAAATGATCTTCCACAAAACCCAAGGAAATTCTGGTCATATGTAAAGGCTGTTAGTGACACCAAAGTTATTGTCCAGTCCTAGTGAATGAGATAGGTACTGAAATTGAGGGTAACAAGGCAAAAGCTGAAATGCTAAACTCAGCTTTCAGACGTTTATTTACAAAGGAAAGTCCCTAAGAATTTCCCCAGTTTAATCCTTGTACCACTGGAAAGATGAGTAAAATAAATGTTACTGTCAGTGGTGTTGAGAAACAGATGAAACCATTAAAGCTGAACAAAACTCCAGGCCCTGATGGAATCCCCATCAGATTCTATATTGAATTTGTGGCTGAGTTAGTTCCTTTTCGAATTATACTCTATCATAGACCCCTCCAACAACAATCCATGCCCAGTTCTTGGAAAAAACCCTGAGGTTGCACCAGTCTACAAGAAGGGTAGTAGAAGTTATCCACAAAACTACCATCCAATATCCTTGATACTGATATGTTATGGAATCTGAAAACATATTCTGAACTCAAACATATTGCCAACCAGCACGGATTCTGAGAACTTCAGTCATGTTAAATCCAACTCACACTTTTCTCACATGACACACTGAAAGCTTTGGAACAAGGCTGTCAGGTAGATGCAGATTTCTGAAAAGCATTTGACACACCGGGAGGACAGAGCAAGTTGTATTGGATGCAGAGTCATTGTCAGATGTAGAAGTTACTTCAGGTGTGTCCTCCACCTGAAAGACCAGCTGCCTGGTGAATCACCATGCCTGGCGCTGCATGTGTTGGTCGAGGACTTTTATCTTGTTGATGTTTGGGAGAAGATTCATGGTGACACTCCCTGTTGCACAGGGAGCACACTCGACCAGTCTTATGTCTCTGTCCACTTTGGTAACTAGGTCTTCTAAGCAGAAAAATGGCCTCTTGCGATTTTGGACCATTGTGCCATCGTCTGCACACTTGCACTACCAGCTCAGACAGTCTGGCCCAGTAAAGGGTTCTAGAAGCTTAACACTGCCCTACTTGGTAACCTGCATTGCTGATAATGTATCGCACTGGATGGGAATCCTGCAAAAAGCATCTATCACAGAACATGTCTGCACTGCACTGGTGGTTCAAGTGCATAAGACTTGCAACCACAGAGGTCTCCATGCAGTGTGGCAAGAAAGCAGCAGCAAAGCCATCAACTGATGTCCACAGGGAACGCCAACATACTACAGCCCATCTCCTCTCTCTTCAACATGGTAAACTGTACAGTGTCATGGTACGTTCGTGATGACATGACCTTCTCTATGGGAAATCGCCAGCCATGCTCCATGCTGCATCTGACCATCGTTGTGAACATCGATCTTCGTCTCTACGCTCGTCCGATGGGACTCACCACACAACACAGGTGGCGTCAGCCCCCCCCCCCCCCCCCCCCCCCCGATAGCTGAGTGGTCAGCGCGACAGAATGTCAATCGTAAAGGGCCCAGGTTCGATTCCCGGCTGGGTCGGAGATTTTCTCAGCTCAGGGACTGGGTGTTGTGTTGTCCTAATCATCATCATTTCATCCCCATCGACGCGCAAGTCGCCGAAGTGGCGTCAACTCGAAAGACTTGCACCTGGCGAACAGTCTACTCGACAGGAGGCCCTAGTCACACGACATTTACATTTAACACAGGTGGCGGTGGTGTCTGTTTTTGCCAACCACTGCCGCCACTTTTACAGCGATGATCAAATGGTGATGCCAGTTCCTAACTGTCTACACCCCAATCCTTATCAGACCCTCGCGACTGCACAGTCAAAACCTTTGATGTCTGTGACCACTGCAGATGAAGTGGTGTACATGATTCATGAGGGTGAAGAACAATTTACCAAGACCAGACGATCTCCAACTATAGTTGTAGCAGGTGTTCACAATCTTAATGCTCCCTCGCTGTATGGAGATGCTTCAAGAACCTGTTACTCTGTCCTTCATGATGCCACCTGAATTAGTCACTGGCATTCTATTGATGATGCCTAAGCCATCGGGAGGGACAAATGTCTCCACATAACAGCCCTTACTTCATTGAATGCTGATTATAAAATCTATGAGCGCCTCTAAGCAGCACACATGTGCACCATCTTACCTATGATACTTTGATCAGAACACATTGCATGTGATTGTGGGGTTACATTTAAGATGGTTTTGTGGGAATGCTGTGACGTCATCGTGATAACTGTGGTCTGTTGGTTCCAAGCAGTCTGGTCTCCATTGATTTCACAAGTGCTTTTAATTGCATTTGACACCCATTCCTCCTCACAGCTGTGACACATGCGGTTCCCACCATCTTTTTAGGTGCCATTCACAGGTTACTGCTTCCCACTGTCCCCATCATCCAGGTCAATGAGGTACTTGTTGGACCAAGTGCTATGCGCTACTTGGTTTGTCAAGGGTGACTCACATCCAGGCTATTCTATGCCGCTGAACTGGAACCCTCATCAGTGGCCTTACAACTCGCCTGAAGGGTCTCACCTTGCACAATCATATCTATCGCTGAGGGGGCTACACAGATGATCTCCTCCTTCTCACCCACTCCACACCAAAATTCAGTGACGCCATCCACTGGATCTAGGAGTACGGACATATTTCCAGTAGCATCCTTACCGTCTGCAAGTCGATGATGATGCATATCAGGTGTAGACTCTAGGCTGCAGTGCTGGGCCCAGCCCCCATTGGTTACTTAGGATCGACTTTATGGGCTCCACAAAATGGACCATGGCATTAGCTTACCACCAGTTTCTGCAGCCCATTTGGCACCATGTTCTCTGTATCCACTGTAACTTGAACCAACTACAATGTGTGTCCTTTGTCAACATGTATGTCACTCCTAAACTGGTACATGTTTCCCAGATCCTTCCAAAGCCTTTACTCCTTAGTCGCCTGCTTCAGTCAGCTTTCGGATATTTCATGCCAGCAGAGGCAATTTTCACTGTCCGTTACAACGATCTAACACTGCACTGTCTAAAAGGCAGCCGGCCGCTGTGGCCAAGCGGTTCTAGGCGCTTCAGTCCGGAACCGCGCGACCGCTACGGTCGCAGGTTCGAATCCTCCCTCGGGCATAGATGTGTGTGAAGTCCTTAGGTTGGTTAGGTTTAAGTAGTTCTAAGTTCTAGGGGACTGATGACCTCAGATGTTAAGTGCCATAGTGCTCAGAGCCATTTGAACCACTTTCTAAAAGGCAACCTCTGACTCATCAATGTATATGTGGTGTCACCGCCAGACACCACACTTGCTAGGTGGTAGCTTTAAATCGGCCGCGGTCCATTAGTACATGTCGGACCTGCGTGTCGCCACTGTGTGATCGCAGACCGAGCGCCACCACAAGGCAGGTCTCGAGATACGGCTAGCACTCGCCCCAGTTGTACGGCCGACGTAGCTAGCGACTACACTGACGAAGCCTCGCTCATTAGCCGAGCCAATAGTTAGAATAGCCTTCAGCTAAGTCAATGGCTACGACCTAGCAAGGCGCCATTAGTACATTGCATGTATCTAAAGAGTCTCACTTGTATCGCCACAATCTCCAGATGTACCAAAAGGATGGATTAAAGTTAAGTATTACAGAAGCTACGTACTTTTCTTTATAGCATTCATTACGTATCCTGTTTCAGACCTGCTTTAGCTTAACGCGTGCCTTTCGGTTTCCTCTCATTGTGTCTAGGCTGTCTTGTCTAGACACAACAGTATAAACCCGATACTCCACACTCTTTGTGCTTATTATGCTGCAGCACTAGTGTGGTGCTGCCACCTTGACACGAAGTCTGTTGGATACCCTCTGACCAGCTTCTCTCCGACCACCAATCGATATAGCACACATCTCCCCATTATTATATCATATCGTATCATATTTTGTCGTACTCAGCTACGTTCAGAACGATGTCCTGAGCACACACCCTCCTCATGGGAAGGACTTTCTTCCTTTGGTAACACTGTCCACCCCTCGCAACCCCATGGAAATATAGCACCCAGACGTTAACTTGTGGATTTTCTTTTCTACTATCAAATTTTTCTGCACTCTGGCATGTCGTTGTCAACGCTAAAATCCCAACCAACTGTCGTTTTTTATCGTATAGGACTGGTTACTTCGCCACTTTTCTTTGACTGCCAACTCTTCGACACCGACGATCATTGTCTTATGTGCCCCCTGAAATGTGATGTTAGGCTCCTCATATAATGTGTCATGGACTGTTGCCTCTGTACCCCGCCAACGATGGTTACCCTAGAGTTCTTGCTTTTGTCCCAGACTTTTCACTACCCTCTTGCGAAACACCACACCCTAGTCCAGGGCTTCCCAACGTGTGGTCCGCGGACCCCTTAGGGGTCCGTCGGCTCGTTCTAGGGGGTCCGCGGCCACCTTTCACCAAATCTGGTAAAATAATGAATAAAATTATTGAATAAAAAAATGAACAAATTCATCACTTTTTTTCGTGTGAAAAACATGTGTACTTTTACTTCAGGTCGTATTCCCAAGCAGCCTTTGCGGTTCCTAAGTGAGAACGCATACACAGTTTATTGCCGGAGAATGCGGCTTCTCTGATCGACTTTTCGCAACAATACGGGGGTCGTTGGTGCGCCGGCTCACGGCGCTAGATGCGCTGAAACCTTTTACGCATGAGAGGAGCGAGCTTTGTCGACCAATCACAGCGCTCGCTGGCACGTATGCGGCCCCAGGCATCATTAAATGTTAAACTTGCTTTGTCAGTGGACTACCTATTCCATAAGTCGATTTTTGACCTGCTAGTTGTTTTCATTCATCTGTAAATCAAAGACTATTGATACTTCGGGGGGAGGGCGGGAGGGGGGGGGAGGGTCTCACTGGGAACATGGCTTTCGCTCTGAAATTTAAAGTTACTGTGCTCTTGACTGACTAGGGGTCCGCCATGGATTTTCGACTGAAGAAGGGCTCCGCCAGCTGAAAAGGTTGGGAATCCCTGCTCTAGTCTCTTTTCGAAGAAAAGCCTTAGAGTGCTTGTTTCACAATGGTCCACTTACGGTCCTTGACTTCTGATATTCGGTTGTGATCGGGCACAGTAGACTCATCTGGTTGCTCCTTTACCAAAGAACGTTCGCAGGATATCTCCACAGCGTCGTTCTTGACCCCTCCCCACGGTTGGGGTGTGCCCTTTCTCCCTATCTCATGGCGCATCTGTAATCATCCTCCACAGTACACTTCACTGACATATACAGGCCAACGAAGGGGTATAATAATTAGAAAAGGAAAAAATCATTGTTTCATGGTTATTGGGATCCCCTATAACTCATACTATCGCCCTTAAGGGTTGGCTTAGTTATCTTAGTTTCGTTAGGTGGGGAGGGGGGGGCGAGGGGTATCTTAGATGTAGTTACAATGGCAACGCCTGAAGAGGGATAAGTCTGTTTTTGTTCGGTAGGGTCACAAGTGGCGGTGTCCCGTTTGGTCATTCTTGTTTTTCATTGTTGTTTTTGCTAGCTACACTTAACGCGACAATCTTTCTGAAAAGAAATCGGTGGCGTTGAAGAATGGCATTTCAGTATTATATGGATCGCTGGTTCGAATCTCACTTTGGTCTTTTTTTTTTAGAAATTTTTCGTTCATTTTGAATATCTACAACATTTAAACACAAAACTCATAAAGTATGTGCTAATTAACACATATATAATCATATTTTTATGAAAACTGAACGTCTTCTAGTTTCTAATTACATTTCGCACTCAAATTCCACTTTCCATTGCAAATATAAATTCTTAACTATCGATATTTTATAAAAGACTTAATAAAGATTATTTACGTCAAAGCAATATTATATAATGTTTTTGGGATAAAAATGAAAAATCAAATACTCTTTATTTGGGCTGTGTACATTATTTTATACCACAGATGAGATCTCACACAAGCCAGAGTGATAAACGTCGTAGAGACATGGAAAACAATAGTTTTCAAGGCAGCGATCACTCCGTACAAATATTGCATTTTTACAGTTGCCGAAATACCACTGCAGTTTGAACCCAATAAAATTGCTCTGCAGTCAAGTTAAGGGGTTTTCCGCGTCAAATAACAAGACATTTAGGATGGCAGAGTTCCAGAATTAATGTACCAAGCTTTGACACACGTCGCTGCCAAACGCTGGCGAAATGCAGAGCAGCGCGTCATAGAATAAGAGGAAAAAAGAATGTGATTTTGGGTGGATTCGTAGACTCTGTTGTTGATTGCCTCGTTACCAAATTTGCAGATGACAGTTACAGTATTAATATGTATTACTGAGAATAGGAAGTGGAAGGAGTTCTGAGATTACCAGACGACTGATTATAAGTAATACCTCCAGTGGCTTCAGTGTTTAACTATACGGCGAAATCCCTGCAAAACGCTTTTACGTCACACATAGTTCATACAGAAAAATTACCGTGTGTTTAAGAATTTTCATCGCTCTTGATTTTAATTACAATACTATGTTAGCTAAGAACAAGAGCATATTATGTTTCCGTCTGGTCCCCTAAGAAGCATATGGCCGGAATTTTGCCGTATATTATTTCATTCAGTTCAAAAATTATATGACATTAGAAGCTGTATTGTTTCAGTGCTTGTCTATTCTTACGTCGTAACTGCACCCGCTTACATCTTTGCAGGTCAGATAGGCCAGCTGGCTGGCCGGTGGTGTCCAAGTTAAATGCCCTAGTACAGCTTTTGTTCCGTATTACCGCTGAGTTTGTGAGCGTAACGCACAGCATAAGCCGTTTCCTCGTTACTTGACTGTAATGGGCATAACTTGGCTTCCGCTCCGCGTGAAACGAGATCCAATGAAATTCTAGTAAAAGCGGAAGAATACTCAGTGTAATGCTTACATCAGGTTTGTTTTTATGAGGAATGCATTATACTAGTCCATCTCTTCCTTCGCCCTGTGTTCCTCTCTCTGTCCATCTCCTTCTCCCCCTTCTTTCCGTCCAACTCCTCTAAACCGCACTCTCTCTAGATCTGCTTCTCCCTCCTCTCTTTGTCCATCTCCTCCAACCCTGCTGTCTGTGTTGTACAATGACAAAATTTTGTACGTACATTCGGTGGCATATGTGGATACCGTCTGCTAAATGTGGTGCGAATAGAGTTAGCACCAAAGAGGTAATAAATTTAAACGCTATGCGATATGGGACACTTTTACTGCACGAACAGCGAAAATGTACTAAGTGATACACATTTTTTCCTGTCAGCATTTTGTGGAAGCTGCACACAAAAAACTTCGCAAAGGTTTGAAATTATGTCTAAAGTTTGTTGTAAGTAACTAAGTGATTTCGTTCTCAAATACTGGTTGAATAAAAACTGGCTCTTCGAGCCCAACCCCCTTTGACAAGTAGGTGGTTTTTATTTGCACAGCGATTCTTTCCAAACAGTAAGTGACACTTGTACCAAGTTTGGTTGTAATCGGTCCAGTGATTTCGGAGGTGCTGTGAAACACACACACACACACACACATACACACACACACACACACACATTTTAGTAATATCTGTAGGTACCATAAAGTCTGTACGATGTCCAAAGGCCGGCCGGAGTGGCCGTGCGTTTCTAGGCGCTACAGTCTGGAACCGCGTGACCGCTACGGTCGCAGGTTCGAATCCTGCCTCAGGCATGGATGTGTGTGATGTCCTTAAGTTAGTTAGATTTAAGTAGTTCTAAGTTCTAGGGGACTGATGACCACAACAGTTAAGTCCCATAGTGCTCAGAACCATTTTTGATGTCCAAAGTGTACTCAAGTTACAAGCAAAAACCCCATGAAAATTCATTCTTCTAGGGGTTTTGGAGAATAGCGTGTTCAAACACACAGAGAAACAGACAAGAAAATTTTAGTAAAACTTTAAATTCCGATTTTTTCCGGAATTCGGTTTTGATGAGATAAAGCCTATACAGTGAAAACCACATAGAAATCCGTCTAATAGTTCTGGAGATAAACGTGTTCAAAAAATAGTTCCGTGTCCGACAGTAAGCCTTTAGAGGTTAATCTTGGGAGCAATGCGTCCCCTGTTTCGTCTCATGCGCTGCGCCACGGACGTGGGCAGTACATGTCGCGACTGTGAGCGAAACTTTGTCCGACGCCACGGATGCGCCGGCAACAACTGGGAGGAATGTGTCGCTTTGTCCAGTGTCCATTAAAGGCTCCTCTTGGTCCTAACCGACACGATGGTTATAAAACTGGTCTTAATTTGTACGGTGGTCACTGCACTATAAACAGTGGCTATTCTCCTGGTGCGACGACATAGGCCGCGAGGAACCTTGAATCATTGATACACATCTTACGCCTATCGTGTTGGATGGCGTACACAGCCTCTTCAAGGTACATAATACGATATCGCTAAAATTCAGATGACTGCAATAATTCTATACCAATCCTCTGGAGACCAACTGACGATGTATGACGGAGGATAGCTCTGATACCACGATCATCCCCGCTTTCCTTCTTCAGTTCGCGAATAGTACCTGGGAAGAACAGTTGTCGGTAAGCCTCCGCATAACCTTTAATGTCTCTCATTTTTCAGTGGCTGTCATTTCGGGAGGCGTATGTGAGAGTATATCAATACGTCACGAGACTCTTCTTGAACGTACGTTCTCGGAATGGCAATATCAAATATGGTTCCTCCATGTTCCACAACGTCACTACTGTAGCGTCTACCATTGAATTTTGTTGAGACTCTCCGTAAAGATCTCGCGCTTATTACACCCTGTGACGAAACGTGCCGTTTCCTGCTGGATCTTTCGTATTTCTCCTACTAATCTAACCTAGTATGGAGAGTATTGCTCAAGAATAGGTCAAAGAAATGTTTTGGAAGCAACTACTTTCGGTGATGAATTACCCGTCTTTAAATTCCTACAGTAAACCACAGCGTGTCACCTTCGTTTCCTATTACCACTTTTATGTGTTCATTCCACTTACGGTAGTTTCAGGCTGTTACTACTACATATTTTACGGCTTTACGGAGGCCAACGATTTGTTGCCGCTCGGGTAACTGAATTGTTGTTGTTGAAGCTGTCCTGGCACTAATGTTATATTTACTCAGTTACTACAGTGTTTGCAACAACAGAGAACTGTCTCACAGAAGTGCCTGTGGGCTCAGATTTTTCATTCTTTATGTGTAATTCCAGCGCCAAATTTCACAACAAGGAATCTTAGCAGTAAAGGCGTTTATTTAACGTGGTCTTTACTGCGCTCTGTTAGTCCTCATTGCAAATCTCAGTTATCCATGTGATTCTCTCAGAAATTTTCATTTGCTTCTTTAAAGTCAGTACCGCCATTAGACTGTTTTTTATTTGCAGTGTTACATTTACACGATCATGATTTCGGCTTTATAGTGCCATTATCAAATGTTTTAATGTTATACAGTGCCTAAGATGGCATACTGTTGTATTTAAAATACACTATTAGACACATTTTCTAAGGGTCAATATTTCTAGTAAAAGCCTACTGCTTTGTTTTATCACTGAGTATACCATCTTGATATACTCAGTGATAAAACAAAGCAGCAGGCTTTATATTGACCCTTAGACAATGTGTCCAATAGCGCATTTTAAATACGACAGTATGCCATCTTAGGCACTGTATAACATTAAAACATTTGATAATGGCACTATAAATCCGAAATCATGATCGTGGCCGAGCGATCTAAGGCGCTGCAGTCATGGACTGTGCGGCTGGTCCCGGCGGAGATTCGAGTCCTCCCTCGGGCATGAGTGTGTGTGTTTGTTCTTAGGATAATTTAGGATAGGTAGCGTGTAAGCTTACGGACTGATGACCTTAGCAGTTAAGTCCCATAAGATTTCACACACATTTGAACATTTTTTCATGATCGTGTAAATGTAACACTGCAAGTAAAAAACAGTCTAATGGCGGTACTGACTTTAAAGAAATATAGGATGACTGTGGTCCCACATTATGAAAAAATTATTAAATTTCCATTTACAGTTCTCCATTCGCTTATTTGGTGGCTCAACGGTAAGAGAGTCGAGAAAAGTCTCCTGTGGCAGATGTGGCGCGTAGAAGCTACACTGCGGAACAATAAAATGTTAGAGCATTGCAGTGGAAAGCTGTCGTAGAATGGCGCAGAACCGTGTTTTGCAGACAAGTTGAATCTTCCAGTGCGAGACGAGCTGATGGTTCTCGCCGCTCTGCTGATGAACAACAACTGAGGACAGCAGGAGACCTACAGCGTCACCTGAGGTATTTATTTATTTATTATAGCTTACAATCTCGACATCCGCCACGTAGAATCTAATGCGGGTCGTATTTCCGCATAGCTATAGAAAGTTTTAATTAAATGTGACTAGATGTCCAGTTCCTTAAACAAAGGACTACCTTTGTTGATTATCTACCTTACCATCGCAGCAGATGGCTCAATGAAGTTTTATTCTTCAGGAAGCCCCTATTGAAGAATTCTACATCTTCGCCGATGCTAACATTTCTTAATTTTATGCAGGTAACAGACAACATGCCAAATCTCTACAACCGGATTTTCAGGAAACCAGGAAACCCTACCACCCCCAAACAATCCCGAACCCACTGTGCGTTATCCCTGAGGTGGAGCCACAGGTGAGCTGGCGTCGTCGTCCGCAGTCTCTGTGGGTTCAGCCAATGGGACTCAACAGATACACCCCTTAACCCACCCCTTCTCCCTGTCCCCGCAGCTGGGAGACTTACAAATTTTAATTCATTCAGCTGGTTACGGCACAGCTGCCACGTTGTTGACCACATATCCACTGCTTCTGGTTGTCCTCTTTGGAGGAGGGTGATATGTGCTGCACCCACAATATTCACTATCCTGTACAATCTGATTTTCTCTTATAGTGCATTTATTTTCTGAACTTCTTCTAAGTTCTCTTCCGGATATCTTATTTGCTACTTTGTTCACCACATGTCGTTTGCCTTTTCTCTAACATTGTCATTTAGAGCTCCACTACCTGTCATGTGAGTACGCAGATCTTCGTAAGCAGGCACCCTCATCTGATGTGGTCTGTTATAACAATGGCGCTTACATGCAAACACATTTGCCGGACGTTTCTTAAACCTTACGCAAACATTTAGGATATAGTTCATGTCCTGTCAGGCAGTGAATCACGCCCCTGGATAGATTTAAATGGTTCGTAAGTAGCCTGTGACCTGTTGCGATATTGCCCAGTCTCTTCGCCACACACGCATTTTCCAGTAATTTCTCTTACTTTGCAAGATTCTCTCTGTGAAGCCAGTGAAGAGAACGTCTTTACCTGACAGGAAAATCAGTTTGTCTCTTGCCTAGTATAATAACTCCATCGGTGTTGTCCCAAAGGCTCCTGCGAGACTCAGCATGTAGGTCTTAGGATTGACTCAAATCTGAGCTAGTGTTCCCAGACACTGGCTTCATTTCCGCTAAGGCATCCCAGTGGTTAAGTCATCTGATGCGATGGTAGGGTAGATAATCAACAAACTTAGTCCATTGTTTAAGGAAGTGGACATCTAATCACGTTTAATTAAAACTTTCTATAGCTATGCGGAAACACGATCCGCATTAGATTCTACGTGGCGGTTGTCGAGGTTGTAAATAAATACCTCAGGTGACGCTGTAGGTCTTCCGCTGTCGTCAGTTGTTCTTTATTAGCAGAGCGTCGAGAACCACCAGCTCGTCTCCAATTCGGAGATCCAACTTGTCTCCAAAAAGTGGTTTTGGGCCATTGTACGGCAGCTTTCCACTGCAATGCTCTAACATTTCATTGTTTCGGAGTGTAGCTCCTACGCGCCGCATCTGCTGCCTGAGACCTTTTTCTACTCTCTTACCGTTGATCCACCAAATACGACTGCAGTGAGTCAAACTGTTGGGATCTTGAAGTCAATAGTGCCCAGACTTCCCAGTATGTGCATGGCTTTGGCAGCTATCTGAAATATCTGAGAGGTGTGTGTATGAAAGTTATGCATCTCGGCCAAGTGTATGATCAAATACTTATATACCTGACTGCAGGAACGCTGAGCCTTACAATTCTCAGAATAGGATGCCACAAGTGGCGGAGACAGTGTATGAGGAACAGATATACGGTCCTGTCACATTAACGTGACCACCGTCTATGTTCGACCTCAAAGTGAAGAAACCACTCACAGACGGCAGGTGGCAGCACTAGCAGTGGACGGTATACAGCTTGTCCGTGGGATGTGCCAAACAACGCAGTCATTGAAACTTCCTGGCAGATTAAAACTGTGTGCCGGACCGAGACTCGAACTCGGGACCTTTGCCTTTCGCGGGCAAGTGCTCTACCGACTGAGCTACCCAAGCACGACTCACGCCCCGTCCTCACAGCCTTAATTCCGCCAGTACCTCGTCTCCTACCTTCCAAACTTCACAGAAGCTCTCCTGCGAGCACTTTCCCGCGAAAGGCAAAGGTCCCGAGTTCGAGTCTCTGTCCGGCACACAGTTTTAATCTGCCAGAAAGTTTCATATCAGCGCACACTCCGCTGTTGAGTGAAATTTGATTCTAGTAACGCAGTCATTGTTCTAATGCGGAAATAGAGTGATTTATCTGACATCCAAAAGGGCATGGTCATTGGCTTTCGGGCTAAGGGTGGAAGCATTTCCGAACAGGCTAAGTTTGCAAACTGTTCGCGTGTGACGGTGGTTAAAACATACCATCCGTGGCAAATCAGTGCTATCCAAAACCGGAGCCGAGATAACTGTGGTGCACCAGGGGCCATAAGTGACAGAGGCGAGCGACGGACGTGGAGATGTGTATGAGCGAATAGACATACACCTGTTGAGAAACTGATTGCCCAGATTAACCAAGGAGCTACCAACGGTGTCTCTTCAATGAGCGTTCAGTGAACGTTGCAACGTATGGGACTCCACAGCAGGCACCTGGTTGATGCACCCATGCTGACTGCTGCCCATCAGCGGCGGAGGCTGATATTTGTGCGCCAGTACCCAAAGTGAATGTCGACTGATTAACGACAGGTGGGGTTTCCAGATGAAGCACGCTTTACGCTCCATTGGACAGATGACCGTGTATGCGGTGAAACGTCTGAAAGTGAACACCCTGCAAAAAAAGGAGGGAGCGTTGTGGTCTGGCATTCCCTGAGTGGTCTCGTAGCTTAGGAATCCCTTACGAATTAATATGAGTCTGTGCATCCCTACATGATGTTTTGTTTCCCCACGGTACGAAGGCATCTACGAGCAGGACAATGCAAAGTGTCGCACAGCATGCACGCACTGTGTGTGCTTGGTTCCAAGAGCACCACAATGAATTTACCGTACTTCCTTGGCCACATAACTCCCCGGACTTAAAACGCAATCGAGAATCTGTGGTAGCACCTCGATGGAGCTTATAACACCCCAACGACCCCCTTAAAGTCAATTAAGACAGAATGTTATAATATGAAGTAGGGAAGAGTTATCTTGGCAAATACGACATATTTGCCGATAAGCTAACACCAAGAAGTTTCGATAACAACAACATTATACATCACTGAGAGTTTTTGTTATGAAAAGAGGAGGAAGAAACATCAGATTTAATTAATGGACAAACATCAAAGTGATAATTGCAATTAATATCTTGAAAGCTAAGTCCAAGGTGATGTTAATCAGAGATAACTTTTATGTGGAAGAGAGTTGTAAGCGCAACGAAGAAATTCAATGCGCCTACAATACTCTTTCAGAGAAGAAGTCGCTTGCTGGCTCTCGTGCCGTAAAGACGTGCGAGAACAATTCTTGTCTTAGTTATTGAGAGTACGGAACGCGACGAGATTATTTTGCGTTTCAGGAGTGTTTCTTGCGTGACGTGATTCACGAACTTGGGGAACTGATTTTCTAAGCAGAGACAGGAACTGATAGACGCGTTTACCGTGCATAACGGGTTAATTGAACTTTATTGACGAAACTAGTGAATATTGGACTTGACATTCAAATAGTTGGAACTAAAAGAAGAGTGGATAGTATATCAACGGACTACACTCAATTAGTCTCGAGTAGGACACAATTACACGACTTCACGAAGATAATACAATTACGCTGAAGAGTCAAGTTGTTGTAATTGTCAATAAACTTAATTTTAATACAAGTGACTTTACCAACCAACTGTGTGTGCATGTGATGCGAAAGTTGTAAAGTATTTAGTGGCCAAGGAACAATAAACTGTTCGTTCCAAGTGAAATATCAAGGGTGGACTACATTATTAAGTGATTTAATGAATGATAGTTAACCAACGATGTTTAGTAGGGACAATTTAATCTGAATATCAAAATACCTATTTCATTAATTGAAAAGAGAACTTTTGAATATATATTACGGCGTAGTTTCACTCAGACGTGATCAAAGAGTATCTGTGGATCTCGCTTCACACAGGTTCAACAACTCCATAGCAACGATTAAACAACGTACGAGAAGACACAATTACAATGTTTCCTCGCAATTGGTGGTGTGTACGATGCGGATGAGATAAGATTTAACAACTACTGCATATCCGGGCAATGAATCATTCAATCTTAAATCAGAAGAAGCATCCATCGTACGAGTTCGCATTTCTGTCTGCCGTTCACCAACGGGGACCTACGTCATCGCGCATCGTGTCTCAACTCCACTGCGAGAGCTGTGGCAGTAGCAGCTCTACGGCGTCGACAATATCAGTAGCACGGGGTTGGAGTGCGGGGACGCCACAAGCTGCTCGCGCCATGCATCAACAACCGAGAAACCTAGTGCAGCTGGCCATGGCACTGGAATCTGTATGGCTTCACATCCTTGCCAGTACCTTCCAGAACCTCTCGTCCTGCAGAAAGTGGTCATTCAGGAAATTTCTCCGCTTACAGATCCCTGTGGAGAACCCCCAGTCATCCGCCTGACTGCTTTGCTGGGTGTTGCGCCCCACGCCGGAGTGGCCGCGGGCGTTCAGCTGCAGCTGGCAGCTGGCGGCACGCGGATGCCCCGCCGCGCCGTGTGTGGGTCACTGGTACAGCAGCGGCGTCGACAGTCAATGCCCTCTCCGCCGCCGCTCAACAGCTGCGCGCCCGTAATTGAACCAGCCCCAAATGCTACCCTGCCGCGTATTATTTACTCGCCGGCCGGTTCCGCCGGCCTACGAGTAAAGAAGGCGCGCAGGTGGATCCCCGTCGACTCATGCCACAACAAACAGCTACACAGAAATGAAAAGAAACGTATCACATAGTCCTCGGCTAGAGACGTTCTTTATCCGTTGGTGTAATGTGACGCAAGATACACATTGTATCTACGTGCCGTGAAATTACTGAAGTGTTTGCTCTCACTTAGCTAATGTCGTGAAAATCACAATGGAAGCAGCAGCGAGCTGTAATAATAAAAAATAATAATAATAATAAAAATACGAACAACCAAATAAATGCTTGACGAGATTTCCCTCCTAACTGGGCTCTTATCTTTGCAACAAAGGAATACCCACTGCTTCCTAGACATGATCTTTGCAGATGACAAAGTCGGTGCTTTAGTCCCATCTTGTATCAGTATTGTGTGTGTTTTTCACTAGTCCAGAGCTGTACCTAGGTGATCCTGTGCCCTTGGCACTCTGCACTCCCTCCCTCCGGCCGTAAAACAACATGTATGCATTTTTTCTACCTAGTATTAGCTATTTTTGTAATTGAAAAATATTATACAATTAAACTATATTCTCGTGTTACACACAACAAGTTAAATATATCATTGTAATAAATAAAACTTTCTAAAAAACTAAAGTAAAAAGGTGTTGTATTGTTTATGGTGCCGCTGTACATACTTTTTAGGATAATGTATAATGAAGAACTGATATAATAGTCATATTAGGCGATTTCATTGCATAACCTGGCGGAAAAAAGTGTAACAAAAACCATTAGCATTTTCCCAGAACATAAATTCACCAACAGAAATGGGTCAGATTCATTGTAACAACAAAAGAACATAGTCTCTTATTTCTAAAAGGGAACAACTCAAGGTTGATAAATTATTCAGCAGAAAGAAAAAACATACCACATTTGTTTAACAATTTAATGGCGTATTTCTTTCTGCTGTGTGAAGCAATTCATTTTATGAACCGTTTCATGGAAATATTACCTTGTTCAAAAAATGTTTTTATCATCTGGAGTTTTCCTTTTACGGCAGTAAATGAGGGAGCAAATATGAATTAATGAACTTTTTAAAATTAGATCAAAGTAAGAACTTACAACTAATGAATGACACTCTTCCGAGAGCAGTAAATGTATTATAAAGTAAATATATCTGTCCTGAACGTACTGTTAACAGAAAAATACCTTATTACAGTAAATAATCACGTTATAAAGTACATTTAAAGGACAACCAAATAATTTACTGTTTCTCAATGCTTTTGAAACTAAACCACCGAATATGTTAGCGTTAACTTTGTACCTCTAAAATGTTCAGAAAACGTCTCTAACTTCACACAGAACATGTTAAAAAAGATGATTGGCTACTTTTTAACAAAACTGGCTTCTGTCCATACAAATATGAATGCAAAATGTTTAAAAAATGATTGGTTCTAGTTGCTTTTCTGTCAATTTCACCCGCTCCTCTGGTAGGTCACGTCTTCAGTTAATTATAAAAGACTTGAAATTGTGGATCCATACTACTCTGCAGCGATTTTCCAAGAATAACTTTCCTGTTCTTGTCTGTGAGAACTGTAATAATTACAATTAAAAATACTTTGTCTCACATCTTGTTTTGGTCGTAGTGCATCACCACCCCAGAAAGTTTCATCAAGTGGGGAAACAAGACACGAAATCTAATGTAAAACGTGAACTAACCGCCTGAAGATGAACCTATCGGTTCGAAACCGGTAACGGCGCTGTTTAAATAAATAGAGAGCATTGTAAAAAGTGGCTGGTTGCTATAATCTTCTGTGTAAGATTCAACCTATATTTTGTACATGCCACGGGCTCAATTTGTCAGTTTTTTACAAAATATCATTTCTTGACTTTCCCTGTCATAAAAGTATGGACGCAGAGTCCTCTGGCATAGGATTTAGCGACTACTTGCCCTTTCTTTTCTGAAATGTACTCATTGCATAGAAACCAATAGGGAGCAAATAATACTTTGTTCTGTTTTCTGTTGCGTCTTTCCATAGTTTCGACTGATATGATGACCTTTTTGCATAAAGGGATCCACCATGATTTAAAATCCCCTATTTCGCTTCTTTTTGTTACATGAACTTTAAAGAGACCAAGGCGGTCGAATCAGTGGTAAGTGACAAACACTGATCTGCAGTAAGCACTCGTTCGCACATCCGCAACTTTCTTTCCGTGACACCAAAGTCACAGTCAAATGGTAAATAAGAGTGCTCTCTAATGGGGAATTGGCGCTGGACTTTGTCAGATCTGTCTGTTAAGATAAATAACATTCCTGTTACCGTTTGGTGACGATTTTGGGAGCCACATGCATTACCAAACAAGTGGAGTTCTCTTATGTTTTTGGCGACAGAGTTCTCCGTGTAATGGTATAGAAAAGTGCACACTTCATAAGGAACTTTCGTACCTTCGCCCTCATGATAACAATGAAACATACCTTCATCTGTTTTATGTGGTGTATCTCAAAATTAAAAACGCGCAACTGCCTGGGATAAATAATTACTTTCACTCCCAGACGTAGAAGCTGGAGGTTCTGCATGTAATCAAATGGCAGAGCCAAACAGTCATCATTGCCTTTTCGAATTTTGGATACGTTTTTCATTGCAGCGTAAAAATTACAATCCCGTCATTTACGGGAGAACATTCCTTGTAATACACCGGTGAAAGCCTTTGTAGTACACAAAAAACAACAGTATAGCATGCTAAAGAGTAACTCAATTTACCTTTCTTTTATTTTGTTTTCATCATTATTTGAAACTGAAGACTCTGAGCTGCTCATCTTAATATTGCTGTGGAATAGTTAATCAAAGTCAACATCGAAAATCATCGACTGGCTCAGCACTATTCCAGACCTGCCGTATGTTTATTCCTCAAATAAACGACTCCTGGAGCTGTCCCCTATTAGAACAAAATTCAGATTTCAGTCAGATCTCTACAAGTGCCAAGATAATGAAGACATCCCATTTTCACTCCAGACGATGCACCTATGTGCCAATAAACCAAAATCAACTAAATCTGCCTATTTCATTTTCTCAGAAATTATCTGCATTTAGTAATTAGCGAATCAATTTGAAAATCTTGTCGTTCTCCCTGAAGAAACATTTTCGAAAGCAAAAGACCTGGAGCCAACTCATACAATTGCTTGATGAGTATCAGATCCATCAGTTTGCTACCACACACCGTTCACAGAAAGAAGTTAACGATATGCAAATCCATAGATATGCAAACGTCGATTCAGATCACTATCTGTCTGCATCAAAAGAGCACACTGCTAGAGTACACATCTACAGAAAATTTACACAAAAAGGATCCAAGGAACTAACACAAAAGTTATGGTAACAGTTCCAAACCAAGATTATACAGAAAGCTAGGAAGGTAATACACATAAGAAAAACACGAAACAACCTTGGTGGGGCTAAGCATTTGAGGACACTTTGGAAGAACGAAAGATAGCCTTCCAGAAATATGACAGTAAAAATCACCCGAGACTAAATAATTTTTTAAGATCAGAAATCCGTTGGTAACATTAATCAGACAGACAAAGAGAAGACATAAAAAAGGAAAATATTAAATTATTGAAAATAACTTTAGGGAGCACAAAGGACGTCAGTGGGGAGATACGTGGATGTGTACCACGAAATCTATGTTCCAGAAAACAGGAAGGCAAACTCGCGCTGGCAAATCATAACTGTAGGGAGAAATTTCAATTCTTCTCTGTGCTACACAGCTGCCCAAAATCACTTTCATGGTTCCTTTGGTAGACTCCTATACAAGCACACATAAAGAATCTCACTAAATATGAAATCGACAAACATATCATTAGACTAAAAAACAATAGCACATCTGGGGGAAACGGCATCATCGCAAGTTATTGAAGCACTTACGGACAAACAGACTTGAGGAACTTACACAGATCATCATGGATATTTGGCACACAGGAAAACTGCCAGAATATGGGAAGTATGTGCAAGGAATGTGACAGAATAGACCTAAATAACTACAGACGGCTCTCTCTCCTTCGAGTAATATGCTAAGTATTCACAGCATGTTTAGCTCAAAGAACAGAAGCACAGCGTGCTCATAAAATGGGGAATACCAAGCGAGCTTTCTACAAGGGTGCTCATGCGTAGAACAAATCAATTTAAAAAGAATACTGAAGTATAAGGTAACCCTCAACAGCTCAGCCATTTACATTTTCGTCCACTTCATTTACACTTTCGTCCACTTCAAGAAGACATGACTTGATTGACCGATAGTCTCTGTTTGATTTAATAGAAGACAAGGGACTAGACCCAAAGACAATAAGCCCTTCTGACCAAACACTCAAGAACACAACGTCTGAAGAGGAGATGGACCTTCACCACCCATCTTCAATCTCATTTTAGACAGAATCCGCACAGAACGGGAAAAAGAACTGTGAATTCAAAATCTCTGGAAAGCTTTTCTGCTTGGACGACCAAAGATGATATTAATTCGCAGTCGATTTAGCGGTACTATAAGAGAATGAAAACACGGCGGTAAGATAGAACTCCTCAAAAAATGCGATGAAAAGGGCGGTCTACAAATCTATTTTTTTTTTTTAAATTAATTTGATCTATTCTAAGTTTAACATCCATAAATTAAACACGAAATACGGCAAATGAAAGAGTCAGACACTTCATGTACACTCCTGGAAATGGAAAAAAGAACACATTGACACCGGTGTGTCAGACCCACCATACTTGCTCCGGACACTGCGAGAGGGCTGTACAAGCAATGATCACACGCACGGCACAGCGGACACACCAGGAACCGCGGTGTTGGCCGTCGAATGGCGCTAGCTGCGCAGCATTTGTGCACCGCCGCCGTCAGTGTCAGCCAGTTTGCTGTGGCATACGGAGCTCCATCGCAGTCTTTAACACTGGTAGCATGCCGCGACAGCGTGGACGTGAACCGTATGTGCAGTTGACGGACTTTGAGAGAGGGCGTATAGTGGGCATGCGGGAGGCCGGGTGGACGTACCGCCGAATTGCTCAACACGTGGGGCGTGAGGTCTCCACAGTACATCGATGTTGTCGCCAGTGGTCGGCGGAAGGTGCACGTGCCCGTCGACCTGGGACCGGACCGCAGCGACGCACGGATGCACGTCAAGACCGTAGGATCCTACGCAGTGCCGTAGGGGACCGCACCGCCACTTCCCAGCAAATTAGGGACACTGTTGCTCCTGGGGTATCGGCGAGGACCATTCGCAACCGTCTCCATGAAGCTGGGCTACGGTCCCGCACACCGTTAGGCCGTCTTCCGCTCACGCCCCAACATCGTGCAGCCCGCCTCCAGTGGTGTCGCGACAGGCGTGAATGGAGGGACGAATGAAGACGTGTCGTCTTCAGCGATGAGAGTCGCTTCTGCCTTGGTGCCAATGATGGTCGTATGCGTGTTTGGCGCCGTGCAGGTGAGCGCCACAATCAGGACTGCATACGACCGAGGCACACAGGGCCAACACCCGGCATCATGGTGTGGGAAGCGATCTCCTACACTGGCCGTACACCACTGGTGATCGTCGAGGGGACACTGAATAGTGCACGGCACATCTAAACCGTCATCGAACCCATCGTTCTACCATTCCTAGACCGGCAAGGGAACTTGCTGTTCCAACAGGACAATGCACGTCCGCATGTATCCCGTGCCACCCAACGTGCTCTAGAAGGTGTAAGTCAACTACCCTGGCCAGCAAGATCTCCGGATCTGTCCCCCCACTGAGCATGTTTGGGACTGGATGAAGCGTCGTCTCACGCGGTCTGCACGTCCAGCACGAACGCTGGTCCAACTGAGGCGCCAGGTGGAAATGGCATGGCAAGCCGTTCCACAGGACTACATCCAGCATCTCTACGATCGTCTCCATGGGAGAATAGCAGCCTGCATTGCTGCGAAAGATGGATATACACTGTACTAGTGCCGACATTGTGCATGCTCTGTTGCCTGTGTCTATGTGCCTGTGGTTCTGTCAGTGTGATCATGTGATGTATCTGACCCCAGGAATGTGTCAATAAAGTTTCCCCTTCCTGGGACAATGAATTCACGGTGTTCTTATTTCAATTTCCAGGAGTGTATGTCGGGGAGATCAGATCACAAAACATATCTAGCTAGTAGATGAATGACTGAGAGTTTTATTAGAAATGATATCTACAACCAAAAGTGCATATTCATCCACCCACGCAAAAACTAGACGTTACAACACGGTGATCAATCCTGAAGCATTGTACGTGAGCAAAATTCTAATTCTCAACAGAAAATGAAATGTGGAAAATGTCCTGCGGGAAGAACAAGGAATTATAAGGAAAATTCTTGGCCTAGACAAACAGAGTTTGAAATCTTGTAAAGGAACAGAAACATTGTCAAATCTGGCAGCAAATATAAGAAAAGAGGATTTACATTTTGTGGACATGTTAAAAGACTCCCGATAACGAAGCTTATACACTAGACTAAGGCACACGTTGGAAAATTAAAGAATATACTATGGATCAAGCAAGAACCTCGAGAAAGACCAGACAGAAGCAGTGGAAGTAGTAGACAGGAATCTGATCAGTCAAAAGATAAGCTGTTGGGAAGAACGAGGTTTTAAAAAAAGGGATCAAGGAATAAAGAGGCCTACAGAGAGCAGAGAGAGAATAAGAGTCCTATGGAAGTTCGGGATAACAAATCTGAAAGCTTTGCATGACACAAAAACATGCAAATAATAGTATTATTAATAATAAAGAAAAGATTTTATTTGTTCTTCACAAATTATCAGTAGTGCATTCATTACTAGTTAGAAACGAAAGAGAAAGGGTTTAATTAAAAGTTGAGGAAATATCCCTTTCAAGAATAATCTTTCTATTATAATTTTACTTTGCGTTTCTTTGTTTTAATCGTACAAAACTCATTGATTAAACTGTTGACCATGGCAAAGCTATTTCGATGTTTGGGTAAGCATCTCTTAAGCCATACTTTGAAAAACCTTTAAAATATCCAAATGTGGTTCCGTTTCAATCCTCTTAATCTGCTCTTTCACCTATAATTTGAAATCAAGTATAACTTTAACTAACTAAGCTATGTCATTATCTCTGCTGTATTTGGCGCAGAAAACAGCTGCACATTTTTCAAGACAAGACAAAGAACTTCCATTTAAGGCGTTTCCTGATAAGAGATTAACGTCAGATGAAATGTTTTGATATATGTGAGATCTGTCTTCCATTGTACTAATTATTTTGTTTAGTAGCATCCGTCCAGTTTTCAGTCAGCAAAAATCAGGTGCCTTCGGTCAGATAACGTATTTGTTTCCGTTCAAAAAAGTTTGATATCCGACAATACTGTAACGAAGTTGTAGCAAGAGCTGCATTGTTGAACATGAGCGACTTGTGCAGGCGGCAGCTGTGTGAACCAAGCGCACGGTTTCCACATAAAACAAGTTAGCGATAGACGTTTGTTCAGTGATCTACATCTACATACATACTCCGCAAGCCACCCGGAGTGTGGCAGAGGGTAACTTGAGTACCTCTATCGGTGTTCCCTTCTATTCCAGTCTCGTACTGTTCGTGGGAAGAAGGATTGTCGGTATGCCTCTGTGTGGGCTCTAATCTCTCTGATTTTATCCTCATGGTCTCTTCACGAGATATACGTAGGAGGGAGCAATATACTGCTTGACTCCTCGATGAAGGTATGTTCTCGAAACGTCAACAAAAGCCCGTACCGAGCTACTGAGCGTCTCTCCTGCAGAGTCTTCCACTGGAGTTTATCTATCATTTCCGTAACGCTTTCGCGATTACTAAATGATCCTGTAACGAAGCGCGCTGCTCTCCGTTGGATCTTCTCTATGTCTTCTATCAACCCTATGTCTTCTATCAACCCTATCTGGTACGGATCCCACACTGCTGAGCAGTGTTCAAGCAGTGGGCGAACAAGCGTACTGTAACCTACTTCCTTTGTTTTCGGATTGCATTTCCTTAGGATTCTTCCAATGAATCTCAGTATGGCATCTGCTTTACCAACGATCAACTTTATGTGATCATTCTATTTTAAATCACTCCTAATGCGTACTCCCAGATAATTTATGGAATTAACTGCATCCAGTTGCCGACCTGCTATATTGTAGCTAAATGAAAAGGGATCTTTCTTTCTATGTATTCGCAGCACTTTACACTTGTCTACATTGAGATTCAATTGCCATTCCCTGTACCATGCGTCAACTCGCTGCAGATCCTCCTGCATTTCAGTACAGTTTTCCATTGTTACAACCTCTCGATATACCACACCATCATCCGCAAAAAAGCCTCAGTGAACTTCCGATGTCATCCACAAGGTCATTTATGTACATTGTGAATAGCAACGGTCCTACGACACTCCCCTGTGGCACACCTGAAATCACTCTTACTTCGGAAGACTTCTCTCCATTGAGAATGACATGCTGCGTTCTGTTATCTAGGAACTCTTCAATCCAATCACACATTTGGTCTGATAGTCCATATGCTCATACTTTGTTCATTAAACAACTGCAGGGAACTGTATCGAACGCCTTGTGGAAGTCAAGAAACACGGCATCTACCTGGGAACCCGTGTCTATGGCCCTCTGAGTCTCGTGGACGAATAGCGCGAGCTGGGTTTCACACGATCGTCTTTTTCGAAACCCACGCTGATTCCTACAGAGTAGATTTCTAGTCACCAGAAAAGTCATTATACTCGAACATAATACGTGTTCCAAAATTCTACAACTGATCGACGTTAGGGATATAGGTCTATAGTTCTGCACATCTGTTCATCTACATCTACATTTATACTCTGCAAGCCACCCAACGGTGTGTGGCGGAGGGCACTCTACGTGCCACTGTCATTACCTCCCTTTCCTGTTCCAGCCGCGTATGGTTCGCGGGAAGAACGACTGTCTGAAAGCCTCCGTGCGCGCTCTAATCTCTCTAATTTTACATTCGTGATCTCCTCGGGAGGTATAAGTAGGGGGAAGCAATATATTCGATACCTCATCCAGAAACGCACCCTCTCGAAACCTGGACAGCAAGCTACACCGCGATGCAGAGCGCCTCTCTTGCAGAGTCTGCCACTTGAGTTTGTTAAACATCTCCGTAACGCTATCACGCTTACCAAATAACCCTGTGACGAAACGCGCCGCTCTTCTTTGGATCTTCTCTATCTCCTCCGTCAACCCGATCTGGTACGGATCCCACACTGACGAGCAATACTCAAGTATAGGTCGAACGAGTGTTTTGTAAGCCACCTCCTTTGTTGATGGACTACATTTTCTAAGGACTCTCCCAATGAATCTCAGCCTGGTACCCGCCTTACCAACAATTAATTTTATATGATCATTCCACTTCAAATCGTTCCGCACGCATACTCCCAGATATTTTACAGAAGTAACTGCTACCAGTGTTTGTTCCGTTATCATATAATCATACAATAAAGGATCCTTCTTTCTATGTATTCGCAATACATTACATTTGTCTATGTTAAGGGTCAGTTGCCACTCCCTGCACCAAGTGCCTATCCGCTGCAGATCTTCCTGCATTTCGCTACAATTTTCTAATGCTGCAACTTCTCTGTATACTACAGCATCATCCGCGAAAAGCCGCATGGAACTTCCGACACGTCCCTTCTTGAAAACGGGGATGACCTGTTCCCTTTTCCAATCCTTTGGAACGCTACGCTCTTCTAGAGACCTAAGGGACATCGCTGTAAGAAGGGGGGCAAGTTCCTTCGCGTACTCTGTGTAAAATCGAACTGGTATCCCATCAGGTCCAGCGGCCTTCCCTCTTTTGCGTGATTTTAATTGTTTCTCTATCCCTCTGTCGTCTATTTCGATAACTACCATTTTTTCATCTGTGTGACAATCTAGAGAAGGAACTACAGTGCAGTCTTCCTCTGTGAAATAGCTTTGGAAAAAGACATTTAGTATTTCAGCCTTTAGTCTGTCATCCTCTGTTTCAGTACCATTTTGGTCACAGAGTGTCTGGACATTTTGGTTTGATCCACCTACCGCTTTGACATAAGACCAAAATTTCTTAGGATTTTCTGCCAAGTCAGTACATAGAACTTTACTTTCGAATTCATTGAACGCCTCTCGCATAGCTCTCCTCACACTACATTTCGCTTCGCGTAATTTTTGTTTGTCTGCAAGGCTTTGGCTATGTTTATGTTTGCTGTGAAGTTCCCTTTGCTTCCACAGCAGTTTTCTAACTCGGTTGTTGTACCACGGTGGCTCTTTTCCATCTCTTACGATCTTGCTTGGCACATATTCATCTAACGCATATTGTACGATGGTTTTGAACTTTGTCCACTGATCCTCAACACTATCTGTACTTGAGACAAAATTTTTGTGTTGAGCCGTCAGGTATTCTGTAATCTGCTTTTTAAACAGAAAAATCTTCCTACCTTTTCTAATATTTCTATTTTTGGCTGAAATCATCGATGCAGTAATCGCTTTATGATCGCTGATTCCCTGTTCTGCGTTAAGTGTCTCAAATATTTCGGGTCTGTTTGTCACCAGAAGGTCTAATATGTTATCGCCACGAGTCGGTTCTCTGTTTAACTGCTCAAGGTAGTTTTCAAAGCACTTAAAAGCATTTCACTGGATTCTTTGTCCCTGCCACCCGTTATGAACGTTTGAGTCTCCCAGTCTATATCCGGCAAATTAAAATCTCCACGCAGAACTATAACATGGTGGAGAAATCTACTCGAAATATTTTTCAAATTATCCTTCAGGTGCTCAGCCACAACAGCCGCTGAGCCAGGGGACCTATAGAGACATCCAGTTACCATGTCTGAACCTGCTTTAACCGTGACCTTCACCCAAATTATTTCACATTTCAGATCTCCGTCAATTTCCTTCGATACTATTGCATTTCTTATCGCTATAAACGCGCCTCCCCCTTCACTGTCCAGCATGCCTCTGCGGTATACATTCCAATCTGAGTTTAGAATTTCATTACTGTTTACATTTGGTTTCAGTCAACTTTCTGTCCCTAGTACTATGTGAGCATTGTGACCGTTTATTAATGAGAGCAGTTCTGGGACCTTTCTATAGACGCCCCTGCAGTTTACTATTAGCACATTAATATTGTTATTCCCTGTTACATTTTGCCTACTCCTGCCTTGCCGCGTCTCAGGAGGCGTCTTGTCGGGCCTAGGGGGGGAATTCTCTAACCTAAAAAACCCACATGTGCACTCCACACGTACTCCGCTACCCTTGTAGCCGCTTCCTGCGTCTAGTGCACGCCTGACCTATTCAGGGGGACCCTACATTTCTCCACCCGGTAACGGAGGTCGAGAAATTTGCACCCCAGATCTCCGCAGAATCGTCTGAGCTTCTGGTTTAAACCTTCCACTCGGCTCCAAACCAAAGGACCGCGATCGGTTCTGGGAAAGATACTACAAAAAGTTAGCTCAGATTCCACCCCGTGAGCGAGGCTTTCCGCCTTCACCAACTCCGCCAACCGCCTGTATGAACTGAGGATGACCTCTGAACCCAGACGGCAGGAGGCATTGGTGCCGACATGAGCAACAATTTGCAGTCGGGTGCACCCAGTGCTCTCTATCGCCGCCCGCAGGTCCTCCTCCACATCTCGGATGAGACCCCCCGGCAAGCAGACAGAGTGAACACTGGCCTTCTTCCCCGACCTTACCGCTATTTCCCTAAGGGGCTCCATCACCCGCCTAACGTTGGAGCTCTCAATCACTAATAAACCCCTCCCCCCGTGTGCCTGCTCGGACCTTGCTGAAGGAGCGGCCACATGTCCACTCACAGGCAGAGCGGGCGATGCTACACGGCCAGCCTCCACATTGACCCTCCGCCTCGTGTCCGCTTGGGGAGAGGGTGGCCCAACCGCGCCCGGTACCCGCGAAGATGTATCGACAGCAGGGACAGTGGGTGAAGCATGTAACACCTGGGGTGTACCATGCGACGCACCAGACTCCCCACTGCCGCTACACTCCGAGGCAGCAGCCTGAAGACGGCTGACCGCGGCCATCAACACGTTCAGCTGTTCGCGAACATTGGCCAGTGATAATCGTTTCTTCATAGTGCTGTTTGGACGAAGTGACACTGTGACAACAGCATGTATTTGCGGTAGCCGACCAAGGAAAAGGATTCTTCTCGTAAGCAGAAGACCGGCAGACAAGGGATGGGAGAACTCACATACTTCTCCCAGTTAATTTTTAAATCGCATTTTTTTAACTGATCACATTTTGGGCCCCCTCTGTATCTGCGCCGTTGGCAGGTGCCAAATTCGCCATACCTTCGGAACGGCTACAGAATAGGGAGTATTTCTTTTTTTGTTGAGCCATCAGTCTTCTGACTGGTTTGATGCTGCCCCCCCCCCCCCCCCATTACGCTCCAACGAATTCCTTTCGTGTATCAACCTTTTCATCTCAGAGTAGCTCATCTCATCTACGTCCTCGATTATCTGCTTCGATGTATTCCAATCTCTGTCTTCCTCTACAGTTTTCACTGTCTCAGCTCCCTCAAGTACGATGGAAGTGATTCTTCGTTTCTGGTCTTCCACTCTTAATGTTCCCTCTTGGTTCTTGTACATATTGTACGTATCACCCATCTTTCCTTATCGCTTACTCTTATTTTTCTCATAATTTCTAACGTCTTACACTTCGTCACATTGCCTAACGCTTTTTCTAGGCCAACCGAAATATTTCTTCTCTTACTCATGGTTTCTTCGCAGTTACCTTCTTAGTATCTATGTTTTTCTTACCAGCTTCTGTGATTACCCTTTTTAAAGATGTCCGTTGCTTTTCAACTGAATCGCCTACTGAGCTATTCAGTATTGCAGTCTCTGTAGCCTCAGAGAGAGAACTTCAAGCATATTTCTTCATTTCTTGTTGCTTCAGTATCCCATTTCTTTGCCCAACGTTTCTTCCTGTCTAGTCTCTCAAATTGCAGCCTACTCTCATCATTATTAATTTGTGATCTGAGCCTATATTTGTTCCTGGGTGCGCCTTAGAATGCAATACCCGATTTCGGAATCTCTGTCTGACCGTAATATAACCTAACTGAAATCTTATTGTATGTCCAGGCCTTTTCCATGTATACCTCCTCCGCTTGTGATTTTTGTACAGAGTATTCGCTATTACCAGCCTGAAATTTATTGCAGACCTCAATTAATCTTTCTCCTCTCTCATTCCTACTACCAAGCCCATATTTTCCCACAACCGTAACTTCTGCTCCTTCCCCTACAACCACATTTCAATCCCCCAATGACTATTAGATTTTCGTCTCCCTTTAGGGACTGAATTACCCGTTCGGTATCCTCACATACTTTCTCTGTCTTTTCATCGTCCGCTTGCGACATCGGCATGTATAACAGGACCGCTTTTGTCGGCGTTGGCTTGCTGTTGATTCTGATCAGAACAGCACCGTCACTGAAGTAGTCGCAGTGGCTCACTCTCTGCCTTACATTGCTATTCGGAACGAATCCTACTTCCGTTATACCACTATTTGATGTTACTCTACATTCATCTGACCAGAAACCCTTATCTTCTTTCCATTTTACTTCACTGACGCGCCGCTATATCTGGAGTGAGCCTTAGCATTCCCATTTTCAGATTTTCTAGCTTCCCTACCACATTCTAACTCTTTACATTCCACGTCCCATCTCGTAGAACGCTATCTTTTCATTGCTTATTCAATATTTTCTTCATGGTCGCCTCCCGCTTGGCACTCCCTCCCGGGAATTATAGTCCGGAACCTTTTGCCACTGGAGAAATCATCACGACACTTTTTCTGTTACAGCCCTCATGTCCTGTGGACACACATTATGTGCCTCTAATGCAGCAGTTTCCACTGCCTTTGGCATCCTCAAGCCGTTGGTCATTGCTGATTCTCCCACCGTTTAGAGGCAGTTTCCCAGTCCAAGGGCAAGAGCGTGCCCAGAACCTCTACCCGGTCCTCCACGCAACCTAGCAAGACAGTTGGCAGAACGAGGGCCACTTCTTATGCTGTAAGTCTTTGGCCTTCTTTGCTGACGATTTTTATTCAAAATTTAAACACTGCCGGAGTTTGAACCCGGACCGAGGACGTTTTGATTACTAATCAAAGTCCATACGCTTATACCACAGAGTGAAAACTCGGGAGCATTCGATGTGCCATAATTTAGTACGCATGCTTGAAGTTTGCCATGTTGAAACCTAGTAAACTGCTGTGTCTGAGGCCAAAAGCGAACAGATACTTTTTGTTTATTTGATTAATTGTGTACTTTAGCTGCTGGGCTTATCTACAAGTAAACAGTTGTTCGATTTTGTCTAAAAGCTAGAAATGTATAACGAGTAGCAGTAAGAGAAAAGATCACACACGAAAGTAACGAGCGTTTCCCACGAAGCTGCTGATAGCAGTAAACGAGAATAATGAGTTTTCTGATTTTGTTGTTGTAAGCAATAAAAGGTCATCAATCTGAGAACAAAATACTATATGTAAATGAAGCAAAGCTGATTAACTCCCGGAGTTAGTTTCTTGGTAGAGATTGTCCTGCTCCTTCAAAGCACTGAAATCGACTTGTTTCGCAGTTGCGCGTTATCTTCACTGGTGTACCTCTCACTCCATTCTGTAATGGGCACACAAAATGGATTTGTTTCGTATATTATAGTTTCATATTACGGGCCGATGATGAAGTGCTTATCCATTCGATATTGGTCATAGTTACTGTGATATTTAATTTCCGACTACTTACTCTGTAGCATAAAATTTGAAGGGTTTGCAGTGAAAATGTGGTCGCTGGCTACTTTACGTTTGGTTCATTTTATGCGACACGTTGCTTTGAGCTAAATGTAGCTAGCATGTTAAAATTCTTGTTTAGTGAATAAAACCGCCTTTTCCTTCCTGCGACTTAATTTCTTTTTCCCAGACCCGCTTCGCCTTTTTCTTGCTTTAAGGCATCTTCAGTGGGGTAGTTTGCTGTGATCTGAGTTTCCTCTCATCTGGTCTGGAGTCCGCACTGCTACTGTATTTCCGACATACAGGCACAGTTTTGTACTCCGAACTTTTTCGCTCTGTTCAGCATGTCTCTGCTCCTTTCTTGAGGTGCAAATAAATGTTCAAATGTATGTGAAATCTTATGGGACTCAACTGCTAAGGTCATCAGTCCCTAAGCTTACACACTACTTAACCTAAATTATCCTAAGGACAAACACACACACACCCATGCCCGAGGGAGGACTCGAACCTCCGCCGGTACCAGCTGCACAGTTCATGACTGCAGCGCCTAGACCAGCGCTAATCCGGGGCGGCCTTTGTGGTGCACTATTATTCTTTTGCCACTCTACATAGCTAATTGTTCGAATACGGTGCTTTTAACAACCTCCTCACATGGAAATGCCTGCCATGGTGTGAATAACAAATTTGTTCGCGTGGCAAGTTACAATATTTACGTTGTTAAAAGCACAGTGTTCGATCAAATAGCTATATCGAGTGGCAAAAAGATGATAGTACACCACAAAAAGAAGCAGGAATAGAAAAATGCGCTTATGTGTTGGAAATAAAGTGGTAGTGCGTCCTCCAGACCAGATAAAAGGAAACTCAGATCACAGCAAACTATCAAATGGTTCAAATGGCTCTGAGCACTATGGGACTTAAGTGCTGAGGTCATCAGTCCCCTGGAGCTTAGAACTACTTAAACCTAACTAACCAAGGACATCACAAACATCCATGCCCTAGGCAGGATTCGAACCTGCGACCGTAGCGGTCGCGCGGTTCCAGACTGAAGCACCTAGAACCGCTCGGCCACAACGGCCGGCAGCAAACTATCCCACTGAAGATGCCTTTAAGCAAGAAAAAGGCGAAACGCGTCTGGGGGAAAAAATTAAGTTGTAGTAAGAAAAGAAACCAAAACATTGCATTAAAACAAGCGTTCAGTACATAGTGCTGTGGAATGTGGAAAAAACAGCAAATTGGCGCTCATAGGAAGAAGAACAACACCAAAAATGCAACAGGAGCGTAATATGTAAGAAACTGTCTACGCAACCTGCCACTGATGATGCCTTGCAGAAAATAAAGGCGAAACGCGTATGGCACTAAAATTGTGTTTTATTCAGTTGCTGTCAGACGGTCCATAAGTGAAAATTATCAATATACCGTAGTATTACGCGCAACTGAGGAGGACATGACCACAAAAGTTGAAGATGCTTGTAGTATGTTCAATATAGTATTACGCAGTTTAGCGTCACATCCATTATTTTACTTTAAGAACTATTTTTCTTCATAAAGGATCAAGAATGTACTGCTCCTAGCGTATCAGCCCTTCAAGTTTCTCAACGGAGTGCAGACGATTCAGAGAGCAAATCCGATCGCTTGTGGCCAGCCATTCCCGCCTTTCTGACGCTGCCTGTTTCCTTTCTGCACCCAGCCCTGCTGACAGGGGCCTCGGGGCCTCGACTGCGCATCGCGGCCCGCGCACTCTGTTCCCTGTACAGTTGAGCTCGACTACTCACAGTGTGGGCAGCAGAATGGACCGATCGGGTGCAGAGGGTCGGAACACCTGCACGCAGCCTGGTGATCTTTACGGGCTAACCGTCTTTTCATAGGTACAGGCGCACTATGAAGTCTAGTTGTTCAACACAGGTGCTCGTGCCAGCTGGCTCACCCTCAAGCCAATAGCAGTGAGCAACTATGTATCGCTTCATTAGAGCGTTTCGTGGCAAATTTATTTGTAAGGCTGTTGTGTTAAAGGGAACTGACAATGAAGTTCAATGTGTCTTTTTAACATCTTGATGAAAACAACGGGGGCAGCAAGTTAAGAAACACGGTATTTCTTACGATTGTTGCAGCCTTACGATACCTGCCGTTTTAGGACGAAATTTACACACATCAAAAACAGTTTTGCATCACCTCGGTTCCAAGAGTTCCGGAACTGTACAGAAAATTGGAATAACATCGGCATAAACACCATTTCCGCCTTTTTTGCTGCTCATGAAAACCACACATTGCGTATTGTACTACCATACGGCGAGACCTCAGGAGTGGTGGTCCAGATTTCTGTACACACCAGTACCTCTAATACCCAGCAGCACGTCCTCTTGCATTGATGCATGTCTGTATTTATCGTGGCATACTATCCACAAGTTCATCAAGGCACTGTTGGGCCAGATTGTCCCACTTCTCAACGGCGATACGGCGTGGACCTATCAGAGTGGTTGGTGGGTCACACCGTCCATAAACAGCCCTTTTCAATCTATCCCAGACGTGTTCGATATGGTTCATGTCTGGATAACACGCTGACAACTCTAGTCGAACAAGAACAAGGCTACCTTGATCTTGAAAAGAACCCTCATTAATGGGTATCTATCTTGTTGCAACATTCATTTTTTTATAAAATGTTAAACTCCATTTTACCGTAAGTTTGTTTTTCTGAGCTCAGTGCCAACTTTTTTTCATCGTAAATGTTAAACACCCGGAATGAAATTTTCCAGAAAGTAGTCTTGAAGTGTTTACATGCATCTGTGCATTAATATTATTGAAAACGTAATCAGTCACTTTTTATGATAGTTCGTTTTGTTTTTGCCAGTTTCATGCTGGTTTGTTCACCTTCTAACGGAGGGACAGAGGATGGATTTAATTGCACGTCATTTGCTTGCGTTTGCGCTGTGAAGGTTTTGTAATCGGTGTCCGTTCATACAGATTTTGATTCGAACAACCTCCCAAGGCGAATGCTGCGATTATTCGCTAGAAAAGTCTTGGCGTTTGAGATAGTTTTGCAGTCTTCATTAGAAAATATTTTAAATATTTCAAAAGACTTTTAGCCCAGTTTGTGTCGTTTCCAGGGAGCAACACGCGAAGATAGTCTCTTTTCGTCACCCACTAAATTTATTTACAATATGTAGAAGATTGCCAATGAGTACATTAAACTACTATTCTCTATTCATACTTTTTCAATGATTCTGACGTTTTAGTCGTCATTGTAACTTCCGTGCGTAGGCCATACAAGTCAGAAATGATTTTGAGGTCTCATCAGTTAGAAGTTTCTTTAAAGCCTTTGCAATCGTTTCGTCAGTCTTCATTGCTGAATATTATTTTCCCACAGAAGTTCAAAATAAGTTGGTAAGACTAGTGTCCATGGTATGCTGCATCTCCTCGAAGATTTTTCACTAATGAGTAAACATTCGGATGAAATTTTGATATTAATGTATTTATTTATTCATCGAATGCATACTTCTGAGATGTTATTAGTGCGATGGTGCCTTCCATTGTAATTCTCCATCTCTCTTGGCATGTGTTTCTTTATCTGGTTCACTAAACAGTCATAAAAGTCTTGAACCTTTTGGTATTGAAGCGTGCTCTCCTGAATACACAGCCAACCATCATCCAACACTTCCAGGGGAAGATGTGCTAGAGCAGAACACATATTTATGTGACAGCGTATTTAGTTGTTTTCCTTATGGACTGGAACGAGGCCGCAACACCGAACTTGTTTCCACAAACGTTGATTAAAATGTTAAGTGAAAACAGTAACCTCTTTTCCAGGAAACAAACTGTCAGCTGAAACTTCCTGGCAGACTAAAACTGTGTGCCCGACCGAGACTCGAACTCGGGACCTTTGCCTTTCGCGGGCAAGTGCTTCCGAGTTCGAGTCTCGGTCGGGCACACAGTTTTAATCTGCCAGGAAGTTTCATATCAGCGCACACTCCCATGCAGAGTGAAAATCTCATTCTGGAAACTGTCAGCTACTTAGACGAGGCAATTTCGAAGTCTATCATCAGAGATGCAAGTTTCCGTCCAGACACTTTAGTTTTACGAGGTGCATTCAAGTTCTAACGCCTCCGATGTTTTTTCTCCGGACTGGAAAGAGATAGAAACATGTGCATTGTTTTAAAATGAGGCCGCGTTCATTGTCAATATGTCCCAGAGATGGCAGCACCATACGGCAGATGGAATTTTACCGCCAGCGGCGAGAATGAGAACTGTTTTAAATACTTAAAATGGCGACATTTTCCTTACTTTAACAGCGTGCAATCATTCGTTTTC